>NW_028322232.1:3364583-4037500 GCF_059928025.1 Delphinapterus leucas | reverse complement strand
CTAAACCGTTGTCGTACCCTAACCTGTACCCTAAACCGTACCCATCCCCTAACCCTAAACCTAACCCTAACCCTAACCCTTACCCGAAGCCTTACCCTCACCCGTCCCCTAATCCTAACCCGTACGCTAACACTAACCCGTACCCTAACACGTACGCCTACCCTAAACTGTTGTCGTAACCTAACCTGTACCCTAAACCGTCCCCGTCCCCGTCCCCTAACCCTAACCCTAACCCTAAGCCTTAACCTAAGCCTTACCATCACCCGTCCCCTAAACCTAACCCGTACGCTAACACTAACCCGTACCGTAACACGTACGCTCACCCTAAACCGTTGTCGTTCCCTAACCTGTACACTAAACCGTCCCCGTGCCCATCCCCTAACCCTAACCCTAAAACTAACACTAACCCATACCCGAAGCCTTACCCTCACGCGTCCCGTAATCCTAACCCGTACGCTAACACTAACCCGTACCCTAACACGTACGTTCACCCTAAACCGTTGCCGTACCCTAACCTGTACCCTAAACCGTCCCCGTCCCCGTCCCTTCACCCTAACCCTAACCCTAACCCTAAAACTTACCCGAAGCCTTACCCTCACCCGTCCCCTAATCCTAACCCGTACGCTAACACTAACCCGTACCCTAACACGTACGCTCACCCTAAACCGTTGTCGTACCCTAGCCAGTACCCTAAACCGTACCGGTCCCCTTACCCTAACCCTAACCCTAACACTAACCCTTACCCGAAGCCTTATCCTCACCCATCCCCTATTCCTAACACGTACGCTAACACTAACCCATACTCTAACACGTACACTCACCCTAAACCGTTGTCGTACCCTAACCTGTACCCTAAACCGTCCCCGTCCCCGTCCCCTAACCCTAACCCTAACCCTAAACCTAACCCTTACCCGAAGCCTTACCCAAACACATCCCCTTATCCTAACCCGTACGCGAACACTAACCCGTACCCTAACACGTACGCTCACCCTAAATCGTTGTCGTACACTAACCTGTACCGTAAACCGTCCCCGTCCCCGTCCCCTAACCCTAACCCTAACCCTAACCCTAAACCTTACCCGAAGCCTTACACTCACCCGTCCCCTAATCCTAACCCGTACACTAACACTAACTCGTACCCTAACACGTACGCTCACCCTAAACCGTTGTCGTACACTAACCTGTACCCTAAACCGTCCCCGTCCCCTAACCCTAACCCTAACCGTTACCCAAAGCCTTACCCTCACCTGTCCCCTAATCCTAACCCGTACGCTAACACTAACCCGTACCCTAACACATACGCTCACCCTAAACCGTTATCGTACCCTAACCTGTATCCTAAACCGTCCCCGTACCCGTCCCGTAACCCTAAGCCTAACCCTAACCGTAAACCTTACCCGAAGCCTTACCCTCACCCGTCCCCTAATCCTAACCCGTACGCTAACACTAACCCGTACCCTAACACGTATGCTCACCCTAAACTGTTGTCGTACCCTAACCTGTACAATAAACCGTCCCCATCCCCTAACCCTAAACCTAACCCTTACCCTAACCCTTACCCGAAGCCTTACCCTCACCCGTCCCCTAATCCTAACCCGTACGCTAACATTAACCCGTACCCTAACACGTACGCTCACCCTAAACTGTTGTCGTAACCTAACCTGTACCCTAAACCGTCCCCGTCCCCGTCCCCGTCCCCTAACCCTAACCCTAACCCTAAGCCTTACCCGAAGCCTTACACTCACCCGTCCCTTAATCCTAAACGGTACGCTAACACTAACCCGTACCCTAACATGTACGCTCACCCTAAACCGTTGTTATACCCTAACCTGTACCCTAAACCGTCCCCGTCGCCTAAACCTAACCCTAACCCTAACCCTTACCCGAAGCCTTACCCTCACCCGTCCACTAATCCTAACCCGTACGCTAACACTAACCCGTACCCTAACACGTACGCTCACCCTAAACGGTTGTCGTACCCTGACCTGTACCCTAAACCATCCCCGTCCCCTAACCCTAACCCTAACCCTAACCCTAACCCTAAACCTTACCCGAAGCCTTACCCTCACCCGTCCCCTAATCGTAACCCGTACGCTAACACTCACCCGTACCCTAACAGGTACGCTCACCCTAAACCGTTGTCATACCCTAACCTGTACCATAAACCATCCCCGTCCCCTAACCCTAACCCTAACCCTAACCATTTCCCGAAGCCTTACCCTCACCCGTCCCCTAATCCTAACACGTACGCTAACACTAACCCATACCCTAACACGTACGCTCACCCTAAACCGTTGTCGTACCCTAACCTGTACCCTAAACCTTCCCCGTCCCCTAACCCTAACCCTAACCCTAACCCTAAACCTAACCCTTACCCGAAGCCTTACCCTAACACATCCCCTTATCCTAACCCGTACGCGAACACTAACCCGTACCCTAACACGTACGCTCACCCTAAATCGTTGTCGTACACTAACCTGTACCGTAAACCGTCCCCGTCCCCGTCCCCTAACTCTAACCCTAACCCTAACCCTAAACCTTACCCGAAGCCTTACACTCACCCGTCCCCTAACCCTAATCCTAACCCTAACCCTAACCCTTACCCAAACCTTACACTCACCTGTCCCCTAATCCTAACCCGTACCCTAAAACTAACCCGTACCCTAACACATACGCTCACCCTAAACCGTTATCGTACCCTAAACTGTATCCTAAACCGTCCCCGTACCCGTCCCCTAACACTAACCCTAACCCTAACCGTATACCTTACCCGAAGCCTTACCCTGACCCGTCCCCTAATCCTAACCCGTACGCTAACACTAACCCGTACCCTAACACGTATGCTCACCCTAAACCGTTGTCGTACCCTAACCTGTACCCTAAACCGTCCCCGTCCCCTAACCCTAAACCTAACCCTAACCCTAACCCTTACCCGAAGCCTTACACTCACCCGTCCCCTAATCCTAACCCGTACACTAAAACTAACCCGTACCCTAACACGTACGCTCACCCTAAACCGTTGTCGTACCCTAACCTGTACCCTAAACTGTCCCCGTCCCCTAACCCTAACCCTAACCCTAAACCTAACCCTTACCCGAAGCCTTACCCTCACCCGTCCCCTAATCCTAACCCGTATGCTAACACTAACCCATACCCTGACACGTACGCTCACCCTAAACAGTTGTTGTACCGTAACCTGTACCCTAAAACGTCCCCGTCCCCTAACCCTAACCCTAACCCTAACCCTAACCCTTACCGAAGCCTTACCCTCACCCGTCCCCTAATCCTAACCCATACGGTAACACTAACCTGTACCCTAACACGTACACTCACCGTAAACCGTTGTGGTACGCTAACCTGTACCCTAAACCGTCCCTGTCCCAGTCCCCTAACCCTAACCCTAACCCTAACCCTAACCCTTACCCAAAGCCTTACCCTCACCCATCCCCTAATCCTAAACCGTACGCTAACAGTAATCAGTACCCTAACACGTACGCTCACCCTAAACCGTTGTCGTACCCTAACCTGTACCCTAAACCGTCCCCGTCCCCTAACCCTAACCCTAACCCTAAACCGTCCCCGTCCCCGTCCCCTAACCCTAACCCTAACCCTAACCCTAACACTTACCCGAAGCCTTACCCTCACCCGTCCCCTAATCCTAACCCGTACGCTAACACTAAACCATACCCTAACACGTACGCTCACCCTAAAACGTTGTCGTAAACTAAGCTGTACCCTAAACCGTCCCCGTCCCCGTCCCCGTCCCCTAACCCTAACCCTAACCCTAAGCCTTAACCGAAGCCTTACACTCACCCGTCCCTTAATCCTAAACGGTACGCTAACACTAACCCGTACCCTAACACGTACGCTCACCCTAAACCGTTGTTATACCCTAACCTGTACCCTAAACCGTCCCCGTCCCCTAAACCTAACCCTAAACCTAACCCTTACCCGAAGCCTTACCCTCACCCGTCCCCTAATCCTAACCCGTACGCTAACACTAACCCGTACCCTAACACGTACGCTCACCCTAAACGGTTGTCGTACCCTTACCTGTACCCTAAACCGTCCCCGTCCCCTAACCCTAACCCTAACCCTAACCCTAACCCTAAACCTTACCCGAAGCCTTAACCTCACCCGTCCCCTAATCATAACCCGTACGCTAACACTCACCCGTACCCTAACACGTACGCTCACCCTAAACCGTTGTCATACCCTAACCTGTACCCTAAACCATCCCCGTCCCCTAACCCTAACCCTAACCCAAACAATTAGCCGAAGCCTTACCCTCACCCGTCCCCTAATCCTAACCCGTACACTAACACTAACCCGTACCCTAACACGTACGCTCACCCTAAACCGTTGTCATACCCTAACCTGTACCCTAAACTGTACCCGTCCCCTAACCCTAACCCTAACACTAACACTAACCCTTACCCGAAGCCTTACCCTCACCCGTCCCCTAACCCTAACCCGTACGCTAACACTGACCCATACCCTAACACGTACGCTCACCCTTAACCGTTGTCGTACCATATCCTGTACCCTAAACCGTCCCCGTCCCCGTCCCCTAACCCAACCCTAACCCTAACCCTTACCCGAAGCCTTACCCTCACCCGTCCCCTAATCCTAAACCGTATGCTAACACTAACCCATACCCTAACACGTACGCTCACCCTAAACAGTTGTCGTACCGTTACCTGTACCCTAAAACGTCCCCGTCCCCTAACCCTAACCCTAACCCTAACCCTTACCCGAAGCCTTAGCCTCACCCGTCCCCTAATCCTAACCCGTACGGTAACACTAACCCGTACCCTAACACGTACGCTCACCGTAAACCGTTGTCGTACCCTAACCTGTACCCTAAACCGTCCCCGTCCCCGTCCCCTAACCCTAACCCTAACCCTAACACTAACCCTTACCCAAAGCCTTACCCTCACCCGTCCCCTAATCCTAACCCGTACGCTAACAGTAATCAGTACCCTAACACGTATGCTCAACCTAAACCGTTGTCGTACCCTAACCTGTACCCTAAACCGTCCCCGTCCCCTAACCCTAACCCTAACCCTAAGCCTAACCCTTACCCGAAGCCTTACCCTCACCCGTCCCCTAATCCTAACCCGTACGCTAACACTAACACATACCCTAACACATACGCTCACCCTAAAACGTTGTCGTACACTAAACTGTACCCTAAACCGTCCCCGTCCCCGTCCCCAAACCCTAACCCTAACCGTAACCCTAAATCTTACCCGAAGCCTTACGCTCACCCGTCCCCTAATCCTAACCCGTACGTTAACTCTAACCCGTACCCTACCACCTACGCACACCCTAAACCTTTGTCGTACCCTAACCTGTACCCTAAACCATCCCCGTCCCCTAACCCTAACCCTAACCCTAACCCTAACCCTAACCCTTACCCGAACCCTTACCCTCACCCGTCCCCTAATCCTAACCCGTACGCTAACACTAACCCGTACCCTAACACGTACGCTCACCCTAAACCGTTGTCATACCCTAACCTGTACGCTAAACCGTTCCCGTCCCCGTCCCCTAACCCTAACCCTAACCCTTACCCTAAGCCTTAGCATCACCCGTCCCCTAAACCTAACCCTTACGCTAACACTAACCCGTACCGTAACACGTACGCTCACCCTAAACCGTTGTCGTTCCCTATCCTGTACACTAAACCGTCCCCGTCCCCATCCCCTAACCCTAACCCTTACACTAACCCTAACCCATACCCGAAGCCTTACCCTCACGCGTCCCGTAATCCTAACCCGTACGCTAACACTAACCCGTACCCTAACACGTACGTTCACGCTAAACCGTTGCCGTACCCTAACCTGTACCCTAAACCGTCCCCGTCCCCGTCCCTTCACCCTAACCCTAACCCTAATCCTAACCCTAACACTAACCCTAACACTAACCCTTACCCGAAGCCTTACCCTCACCCGTCCCTTAATCCTAACCCGTACGCTAACACTGACCCATACCCTAACACGTACGCTCACCCTAAACCGTTGTCGTACCATATCCTGTACCCTAAACCGTCCCCGTCCCCGTCCCCTAACCCAACCCTAACCCTAACCCTTACCCGAAGCCTTAGCCTCACCCGTCCCCTAATCCTAACCCGTACGGTAACACTAACCCGTACCCTAACACGTACGCTCACCGTAAACTGTTGTCGTACCCTAACCTGTACCCTAAACCGTCCCCGTCCCCGTCCCCTAACCCTAACCCTAACCCTAACCCTTACCCAAAGCCTTAGCCTCACCCGTCCCCTAATCCTAACCCGTACGCTAACAGTAATCAGTACCCTAACACGTATGCTCAACCAAAACCGTTGTCGTACCCTAACCTGTACCCTAAACCGTCCCCGTCCCCTAACCCTAACCCTAACCCTAAACCTAACCCTTATCCGAACCCTTACCCTAACCCGTCCCCTAATCCTAACCCGTACGCTAACACTAACCCGTACCCTAACATGTACGCTCACCCTAAACCATTGTCGTACACTAACCTATACCCTAAACCGTCCCCGTCCCCATCCCCTAACCCTAACCCTAACCCTAACCCTAACACTTACCCGAAGCCTTACCCTCACCCGTCTCCTAATCCTAACCCGTACGCTAACACTAACACATACCCTAACACATACGCTCACCGTAAAACGTTGTCGTACACTAAACTGTACCCTAAAACGTCCCCGTCCCCGTCCCCAAACCCTAACCCTAACCGTAACCCTAAATCTTACCCGAAGCCCTACGCTCACCCGTCCCCTAATCCTAACCCGTACGTTAACTCTAACCCGTACCCTACCACCTACGCTCACCCTAAACCTTTGTCGTACCCTAACCTGTACCCTAAACCATCCCCGTCCCCTAACCCTAACCCTAACCCTAACCCTAACCCTTACCCGAACCCTTACCCTCACCCGTCCCCTAATCCTAACCCGTACGCTAACACTAACCCGTACCCTAACACGTACGCTCACCCTAAACCGTTGTCATACCCTAACCTGTGCCCTAAACCGTCCCCGTCCCCGTCCCCTAACCCTAACCCTAACCCTAACCCTTACCCTAAGCCTTACCATCACCCGTCCCCTAAACCTAACCCTTACGCTAACACTAACACGTACCGTAACACGTACGCTCACCCTAAACCGTTGTCGTTCCCTAACCTGTACACTAAACCGTCCCCGTCCCCATCCCCTAACCCTAAACCTTACACTAACCCTAACCCATACCCGAAGCCTTACCCTCACGCGTCCCGTAATCCTAACCCGTACGCTAAAACTAACCCGTACCCTAACACGTACGTTCACCCTAAACCGTTGCCGTACCCTAACCTGTACCCTAAACCGTCCCCGTCCCCGTCCCTTCACCCTAACCCTAAGCCTAACCCTAACCCTTACCCGAAGCCTTACCCTCACCCGTTCCCTAATCCTAACCCGTACGCTAACACTAACATATACCCTAACACATACGCTGACCCTAAAACGTTGTCGTACACTAAACTGTACCCTAAACCGTCCCCGTCCCCGTCCCCTAACCCTAACCCTAACCGTAACCCTAAATCTTACCCGAAGCCTTACCCTCACCCGTCCCCTAATCCTAACCCGTACGCTAACAGTAACCCGTACCCTAACACCTACGCTCACCCTAAACCTTTGTCGTACCCTAACCTGTATCCTAAACCATCCCCGTCCCCTAACCCTAACCCTAACCCTAACCCTAACCCTTACCCGAAGCCTTACCCTCACCCGTCCCCTAATCCTAACCCGTACGCTAACACTAACCCCTACCCTAACACGTACGCTCACCCTAAACCGTTGTCGTACCCTAACCTGTGCCCTAAACCGTCCACGTCCCCGTCGCCTAACCCTAAACCTAACCCTAAGCCTAACCCTTACCCGAAGCCTTACACTCACCCGTCCCCTAATCCTAACCCGTACGCTAACACTAAGCCGTACCCTAACACATACGCTCACCCTAAACCGTTGTCATACCCTAACCTGTACTTTAAACTGTCCCCGTCCCCTAACCCTAACCCTAAACCTAACCCTAACCCTAACTCTTACCCGAAGCCTTACCCACACCCGTCCCCTAATTCTAACCCGCACGCTAACACTAACCCGTACCCTAACACGTACGCTCACCCTAAACCGTTGTCATACCCTAACCTGTACCCTAAACCGTCCCCGTCCCCGTCCCCGTACCCTAACCCTAACCCTAACCCTTACCCAAAGCCGTACCATCACCCGTCCCCTAAACCTAACCCGTACGCTAACACTAACCCGTACCGTAACACGTACGCTCACCCTAAACCATTGCCGTACCCTAAACTGTACCCTAAACCGTCCCCGTCCCCGTCCCTTCACCCGAACCCTAAGCCTAACCCTAACCCTTACCCGAAGCCTTACCCTCACCCGTCCCCTAATCCTAATCCGTACACTAACACTAATCGGTACCCTAACACGTACGCTCACCCTAAACCGTTGTCGTACACTAGCCTGTACCCTAAACCGTCCCGGTCCCCTAACCCTAACCCTAACCCTAACCCTAACACTAACCCTTACCCGAAGCCTTACACTCACCCATTCCCTATTCCTAACACGTACGCTAACACTAACCCATACCCTAACACGTACGCTCACCCTAAACCGTTGTCGTACCCTAACCTGTACCCTAAACCGTCCCCTTCCCGGTCCCCTAACCCTAACCCTAACCCTAACCCTAACCCTTACCCGAAGCCTTACCCTCACCCGTCCCCTAATCCTAACCCGTACGCTAACACTAACCCGTACCCTAACACGTACGCTCACCCTAAACTATTGTCGTAACCTAACCTGTACCCTAAACCGTCCCCGTCCCCTAACCCTAACCCTAACCCTAACCCTTACCCGAAGGCTTACCCTCACCCGTCCCCTAATCCTAACCCGTACACTAACACTAACCCGTACCCTAACACGTACGCTCACCCTAAACCGTTGTCGTACTATAACCTGTACCCTAAACCGTCCCCATCCCCTAACCCAACCCTAACCCTAACCCTTACCCGAAGCTTTACCCTTACCCGACCCCTAATCCTAAACCGTATGCTAACACTAACCCATACCCTAACACGTACCCTCACCCTAAACAGTTGTCGTACCGTAACCTGTACCCTAAAACGTCCCCGTCCCCTAACCCTAACCCTAACCCTAACCCTTACCGAAGCCTTACCCTCACCCGTCCCCTAATCCTAACCCATATGGTAACACTAACCCGTACCCTAACACGTACACTCACCGTAAACCGTTGTCGTACCCTAACCTGTACCCTAAACCGTCCCCGTCCCCGTCCCCTAACCCTAACCCTAACCCTAACCCTAACCCTTACCCAAAGCCTTACCCTCAACCATCCCCTAATCCTAACCCGTACGCTAACAGTAATCAGTACCCTAACACGTACGCTCACCCTAAACCGTTGTTGTACCCTAACCTGTACCCTAAACCGTCCCCGTCCCCTAACCCTAACCCTAACCCTAAACCTAACCCTTATCCTAAGCCTTACCATAACCCCTCCCCTTATCCTAACCCGTACGCTAACACTAACCCGTACCCTAACATGTACGTTCACCCTAAACCATTGTCGTACACTAACCTATACCCTAAACCGTCCCCGTCCCCGTCCCCTAACCCTAACCCTAAACCTAACCCTTATCCTAAGCCTTACCATAACCCCTCCCCTTATCCTAACCCGTACGCTAACAGTAACCCGTACCCTAACACGTACGCTCACACTAAACCATTGTCGTACACTAACCTGAACCCTAAACCGTCCCCGTCCCCTAACCCTAACCCTAACCCTAGCCCTTACCCGAAGCCTTACCCTCACCCGTCCCCTAATCCTAACCCGTACTCTAACACTAACCCGTACCCTAACACGTACGCTCACCCTAAACTGTTGTCGTATCCTAACCAGTACCCTAAACCGTCCCCGTCCCCGTCCCCGTCACCTAACCCTAACCCTAAGCCTTACCCGAAGCCTTACACTCACCCGTCCCTTAATCCTAAACGGTACGCTACACTAACCCGTACCCTAACACGTACGCTCACCCTAAACCTTTGTTATACCCTAACATGTACCCTAAACAGTCCCCGTCCCCTAAACCTAACCCTAACCCTAACCCTTACCCGAAGCCTTACCCTCACCCGTCCCCTAATCCTAACCCGTACGCTAACACTAACCCGTACCCTAACACGTACGCTCACCCTACACGGTTGTCGTACCCTGACCTGAACCCTAAACCGTCCCCGTCCCCTAACCCTAACCCTAACCCTAACCCTAACCCTAAACCTTACCCGAAGCCTTAACCTCACCCGTCCCCTAATCGTAACCCGTACGCTATCACTAACCCGTACCCTAACACATACGCTCACCCTAAACCGTTGTCGTACCCTAACCTGTACCCTAAACCATCCCCGTCCCCTAATCCTAACCCTAACCCTAACCATTACCCTAAGACTTACCCTCACCCGTCCCCTAATCCTAACCCGTACACTAACACTAACCCGTACCCTAACACGTACGCTCACCCTAAACCGTTGTCATACCCTAACCTGTACCCTAAACTGTCCCCGTCCCCTAACCCTAACCCTAAACCTAACCGTTACCCGAAGCCTTACCCTCACCCGTCCCCTAATCCTAACCCGTACGCTAACACTGACCCATACCCTAACACGTACGCTCACCCTAAACAGTTGTCGTACCATATCCTGTACCCTAAACCGTCCCCGTCCCCGTCCCCTAACCCAACCCTAACCCTAACCCTTACCCGAAGCCTTACCCTCACCCGTCCCCTAATCCTAAACCGTATTCTAACACTAAACCATACCCAACACGTACGCTCACCCTAAACAGTTGTCGTACCGTTACCTGTACCCTAAAACGTCCCCGTCCCCTAACCCTAACCCTAACCCTAACCTTAACCCTAACCCTTACCCGAAGCCTTACCCTCACCCGTCCCCTAATCCTAACCCGTACGTTAACATTAACACGTACCCTAACACGTACGCTCACTGTAAACCGTTGTCGTACCCTAACCTGTACCCTAAACCGTCCCCGTCCCCGTCCCCTAAACCTAACCCTAACCCTAACCCTTACCCAAAGCCTTACCCTCACCCGTCCCCTAATCCTAACCCGTACGCTAACAGTAATCAGTACCCTAACACGTACGCTCAACCTAAACCGTTGTCGTAACCTAACCTGTACCCTAAACCGTCCCCGTCCCCTAACCCTAACCCTAACCCTAAACCTAACCCTTATCCGAAGCCTTACCCTAACCCGTCCCCTAATCCTAACCCGTACGCTAACACTAACCCGTACCCTAACATGTATGCTCACCCTAAACCATTGTCGTACACTAACCTATACCCTAAACCGTCCCCGTCCCCGTCCCCTAACCCTAACCCTAACCCTAACCCTAACACTTACCCGAAGCCTTACCCTCACCCGTCCCCTAATCCTAACCCGTAAGCTAACACTAACACATACCCTAACACATACGCTGACCCTAAAACGTTGTCGTACACTAAACTGTACCCTAAACCGTCCCCGTCCCCGTCCCCTAACCCTAACCCTAACCGTAACACTAAATCTTACCCGAAGCCTTACCCTCACCCGTCCCCTAATCCTAACCCGTACGATAACACTAACTCGTACCCTAACACCTACGCTCACCCTAAACTTTTGTCGTACCCTAACCTGTACCCTAAACCATCCCCGTCCCCTAACCCTAACCCTAACCCTAACCCTAACCCTTACCCGAAGCCTTACCCTCACCCGTCCCCTAATCCTAACCCGTACGCTAACACTAACCCGTACCCAAACTCGTACGCTCACCCTAAACCGTTGTCGTAACCTAACCTGTGCCCTAAACCGTCCCCGTCCCCGTCCCCTAACGCTAACCCTAACCCTAAGCCTAACCCTTACCCGAAGCCTTACACTCACCCGTCCCCTAATCCTAACCCGTACGCTAACACTAACCCGTACCCTAACACATACGCTCACCCTAAAGCGTTGTCATACCCTAACCTGTACTTTAAACTGTCCCCGTCCCCTAACCCTAACGCTAAACCTAACCCTAACCCTAACTCTTACCCGAAGCCTTACCCACACCCGTCTTCTAATCCTAACCCGTACGCTAACACTAACCCGTACCCTAACACGTACGCTCACCCTAAACCGTTGTCATACCCTAACCTGTACCCTAAACCGTCCCCGTCCCCGTCCCCTAACCCTAACCCTAACCCTAACCCTTAACCTAAGCCTTACCATCACCCGTCCCCTAAACCTAACCCGTACGCTAACACTAACCCGTACCGTAACACGTACGCTCACCCTAAACCGTTGTCGTTCCCTAACCTGTACACTAAAGTGTCCCCGTCCCCATCCCCTAACCCTAACCCTAACACTAACCCTAACCCATACCCGGAGCCTTACCCTCACGCGTCCCGTAATCCTAAACCGTACGCTAACACTAACCCGTACCCTAACACGTACGTTCACCCTAAACCGTTGCCGTACCCTAACCTGTACCCTAAACCGTCCCCGTCCCCGTCCCTTCACCCTAACCCTAACCCTAACCCTAACCCTTACCCGAAGCCTTACCCTCACCCGTCCCCTAATCCTAACCCGTACACTAACACTAACCCGTACACTAACACGTACGCTCACCCTAAACCGTTGTCGTACCCTGGCCTGTACCCTAAACCGTCCCGGTCCCCTAACCCTAACCCAAACCCTAACCCTAACACTAACCCTTACCCGAAGCCTTACACTCACCCATCCCCTATTCCTAACACGTACGCTAACACTAACCCATACCCTAACACGTACGCTCACCCTAAACCGTTGTCGTACACTAACCTGTACCCTAAACCGTCCCCGTCCCCGTCCCCTAACCCTAACCCTAACCCTAAACCTAACCCTTACCTGAAGCCTTACCCTAACCCATCCCCTTATCCTAACCCGTACGCGAACACTAACCCGTACCCAAACACGTACGCTCACCCTAAATCGTTGTCGTACACTAACCTGTACCGTAAACCGTCCCCGTCCCGTCCCCTAACCCTGACCCTAACCCTAACCCTAAACCTTACCCGAAGCCTTACACTCACCCGTCCCCTAATCCTAACCCGTACACTAACACTAACCCGTACCCTAACACGTACGCTCACCCTAAACCGTTGTCGTACACTAACCTGTACCCTAAACCGTCCCCGTCCCCTAACCCTAATCCTAACCCTAACCCTAACCCTTACCCAAAGCCTTACCCTCACCTGTCCCCTAATCCTAACCCGTACGCTAACACTAACCCGTACTCTAACACATACGCTCACCCTAAACCGTTATCGTACCCTAACCTGTATCCTAAACCGTCCCCGTACCCGTCCCCTAACACTAACCCTAACCCTAACCGTAAACCTTACCCGAAGCCTTACCCTCACCCGTCCCCTAATCCTAACCCGTACGCTAACACTAACCCGTACCCTAACACGTATGCTCACCCTAAACCGTTGTCGTACCCTAACCTGTACCCTAAACCGTCCCCATCCCCTAACCCTAACCGTAACCCTAACACTTACCCGAAGCCTTACCCTCACCCGGCCCCTAATCCTAACCCGTACGCTAACACTAACCCGTACCCTAACACGTACGCTCACCCTAAACGGTTGTCGTACCCTGACCTGTACCCTAAACCGTCCCCGTCCCCTAACCCTAACCCTAACCCTAACCCTAACCCTAAACCTTACCCGAAGCCTTAACCTCACCCGTCCCCTAATCGTAACCCGTACGCTAACACTAACCCGTACCCTAACACGTACGCTCACCCTAAACCGTTGTCGTACACTAACCTGTACCCTAAACCATCCCCGTCCCCTAACCCTAACCCTAACCCTAACCATTACCCTAAGACTTACCCTCACCCGTCCCCTAATCCTAACCCGTACACTAACACTAACCCGTACCCTAACACGTACGCTCACCCTAAACCGTTGTCATACCCTAACCTGTACCCTAAACTGTCCCCGTCCCCTAACCCTAACCCTAAACCTAACCCTTACCCGAAGCCTTACCCTCACCCGTCCCCTAATCCTAACCCGTACGCTAACACTGACCCATACCCTAACACGTACACTCACCCTAAACCGTTGTCGTACCATATCCTGTACCCTAAACCGTCCCCGTCCCCGTCCCCTAACCCAACCCTAACCCTAACACTTACCCGAAGCCTTACCCTCACCCGTCCCCTAATCCTAAACCGTATGCTAACACTAACCCATACCCAACACGTACGCTCACCCTAAACAGTTGTCGTACCGTTACCTGTACCCTAAAACGTCCCCGTCCACTAACCCTAACCCTAACCCTAACCCTAACCCTAAACCTTACCCGAACCCTTACACTCACCCGTCCCATAATCCTAACCCGTACACTAACACTAACCCGTACCCTAACACGTACGCTCACCCTAAACCGTTGTCGTACACTAACCTGTACCCTAAACCGTCCCCTTCCCCTAACCCTAATCCTAACCCTAACCCTAAACCTAACCCTTACCCAAAGCCTTACCCTCACCTGTCCCCTAATCCTAACACGTACGCTAACACTAACCCGTACTCTAACACATACGCTCACCCTAAACCGTTATCGTACCCTAACCTGTATCCTAAACCGTCCCCGTACCCGTCCCCTAACACTAACCCTAACCCTAACCGTAAACCTTACCCGAAGCCTTACCCTCACCCGTCCCCTAATCCTAACCCGTACGCTAACACTAACCCGTACCCTAACACGTACGCTCACACTAAACCGTTGTCGTACCCTAACCTGTACCCTAAACCGTCCCCGTCCCCTAACCCTAAACCTAACCCTAACCCTAACCCTTACCCGAAGCCTTACCCTCACCCGTCCCCTAATCCTAACCCGTACGCTAACACTAACCCGTACCCTAACACGTACGCTCACCCTAAACTGTTGTCGTAACCTAACCTGTACCCTAAACCGTCCCCGTCCCCTAACCCTAACCCTAACCCTAAACGTTACCCGAAGCCTTACCCTCACCCGTCCCCTAATCCTAACCCGTACACTAACACTAACCCGTACCCTAACACGTACGCTCACCCTAAACCGTTGTCGTACCCTAACATGTACCCTAAACTGTCCCCGTCCCCTAACCCTAACCCTAACCCTAAACCTAACCCTTACCCGAAGCCTTACACTCACCCGTCCCCTAATCCTAAACCGTATGCTAACACTAACCCATACCCTAACACGTACGCTCACCCTAAACAGTTGTCTTACCGTTACCTGTACCCTAAAACGTCCCCGTCCCCTAACCCTAACCCTAACCCTAACCTTAACCCTAACCCTTACCCGAAGCCTTAGCCTCACCCGTCCCCTAATCCTAACCCGTACGGTAACACTAACCCGTACCCTAACACGTACGCTCACCGTAAACCGTTGTCGTACCCTAACCTGTACCCTAAACCGTCCCCGTCCCCGTCCCCTAACCCTAACCCTAACACTAACCCTTACCCAAAGCCTTACCCTCACCCGTCCCATAATCCTAACCCGTACGCTAACAGTAATCAGTACCCTAAGACGTATGCTCAACCTAAACCGTTGTCGTACCCTAACCTGTATCCTAAACCGTCCCCGTCCCCTAACCCTAAACCTAACCCTAAACCTAACCCTTATCTGAAGCCTTACCCTAACACGTCCCCTAAACCTAACCCGTACGCTAACACTCACCCGTACCCTAACATGTACGCTCACCCTAAACCATTGTCGTACACTAACCTATACCCTAAACCGTCCCCGTCCCCATCCCCTAACCCTAACCCTAACCCTAACCCTAACACTTACCCGAAGCCTTACCCTCACCCGTCCCCTAATCCTAACCCGTACGCTAACACTAACACATACCCTAACACATACGCTCACCCTAAAACGTTGTCGTACACTAAACTGTACCCTAAACCGTCCCCGTCCCCGTCCCCAAACCCTAACCCTAACCGTAACCCTAAATCTTACCCAAAGCCTTACGCTCACCCGTCCCCTAATCCTAACCCGTACGTTAACACTAACCCGTACCCTACCAACTACGCTCACCCTAAACCTTTGTCGTACCCTAACCTGTACCCTAAACCATCCCCGTCCCCTAACCCTAACCCTAACCCTAACCCTAACCCTAACCCTTATCCGAACACTTACCCTCACCCGTCCCCTAATCCTAACCCGTACGCTAACACTAACCCATACCCTAACACGTACGCTCACCCTAAACCGTTGTCATACCCTAACCTGTACCCTAAACCGTCCCTGTCCCCGTCCCCTAACCCTAACCCTAACCCTAACCCTTACCCTAAGCCTTACCATCACCCGTCCCCTAAACCTAACCCTTACGCTAACACTAACCCGTACCGTAACACGTACGCTCACCCTAAACCGTTGTGGTTCCCTAACCTGTACACTAAACCGTCCCCATCCCCATCCCCTAACCCTAACCCTAACACTAACCCTAACCCATACCCGAAGCCTTACCCTCACGCGTCCCGTAATCCTAACCCGTACGCTAACACTAACCCGTACCCTAACACGTACGTTCACACTAAACCGTTCCCGTACCCTAACCTGTACCCTAAACCGTCCCCGTCCCCGTCCCTTCACCCTAAACCTAACCCTAACCCTAACCCTTACCCGAAGCCTTAGTCTCATCCGTCCCCTAATCCTAACCCGTACGCTAACACTAACCCGTACCCTAACACGTACGCTCACCCTAAACCATTGTCGTACCTTAGCCTGTACCCTAAACCGTACCGGTCCCCTAACCCTAACCCTAACCCTAACCCTAACACTAACCCTTACCCGAAGCCTTACCCTCACCCATCCCCTATTCCTAACACGTACGCTAATACTAACCCATACCCTAACACGTACGCTCACCCTAAACCGTTGTCGTACCCTAACCTGTACCCTAAACCGTCCCCGTCCCCGTCCCCTAACCCTAACCCTAACCCTAAACCTAACTCTTACCCGAAGCTTTACCCTAACCCATCCCCTTATCCTAACCCGTACGCGAACACTAACCCGTACCCTAACACGTACGCTCACCCTAAACCGTTGTCGTACACTAACCTGTACCCTAAACCGTCCCCGTCCCCTAACCCTAATCCTAACCCTAAGCCTAACCCTAACCCTTACCCAAAGCCTTACCCTCACCTGTCCCCTAATCCTCACCCATACGCTAACACTAACCCGTACCCTAACACATACGCTCACCCTAAACCGTTATCGTACCCTAACCTGTATCCTAAACCGTCCCCGTACCCGTCCACTAACACTAACCCTAACCCTAACCGTAAACCTTACCCGAAGCCTTACCCTCACCCGTCCCCTAATCCTAACCCGTACGCTAACACTAACCCGTACCCTAACACGTATGCTCACCCTAAACCGGGGTCGTACCCTAACCTGTACACTAAACCGTCCCCGTCCCCTAACCCTGAACCTAACCCTAACCCTAAACATTACCCGAAGCCTTACCCTCACCCGTCCCCTAATCCTAACCCGTACGCTAACACTAACCCGTACCCTAACACGTACGCTCACCCTAAACTGTTGTCGTAACCTAACCTGTACCCTAAAGCGTCCCCGTCCCCGTCCCCTAACCCTAACCCTAACACTTACCCGAAGCCTTACCCTCACCCGTCCCCTAATCCTAACCCGTACGCTAACACTAACCCGTACCCTAACACGTACGCTCACCCTAAACGATTGTCGTACCCTGACCTGTACCCTAAACCGTCCCCGTCCCCTAACCCTAACCCTAACCCTAAACCTTACCCGAAGCCTTAACCTCACCCGTCCCCTAGTCGTAACCCGTACGCTAACACTCACCCGTACCCTAACACGTACGCTCACCCTAAACCGCTGTCATACCCTAACCTGTACCCTAAACCATCCCCGTCCCCTAACCCTAACCCTAACCTTAACCATTACCCGAAGCCTTACCCTCACCCGTCCCCTAATCCTAACCCGTACACTAACACTAACCCGTACCCTAACACGTAAGCTCACCCTAAACCGTTGTCATACCCTAACCTGTACCCTAAACTGTCCCCATCCCCTAACCTTAACCCTAACCCTAACCCTAACCCTAACCCGAAGCCTTACCCTCACCCGTCCCCTAATCCTAACCCGTACGCTAACACTGACCCATACCCTAACACGTACGCTCACCCTAAACCGTTGTCGTGCCATATCCTGTACCCTAAACCGTCCCCGTCCCCGTCCCCTAACCCAACCCTAACCCTAACCCTTACCCGAAGCCTTACCCTCACCCGTCCCCTAATCCGAAACCGTATGCTAACACTAACCCATACACTAACATGTACGCTCACCCTAAACATTTGTCGTACCGTTACCTGTACCCTAAAACGTCCCCGTCCCCTAACCCTAACCCTAACCCTAACCTTAACCCTAACCCTTACCCGAAGCCTTAGCCTCACCCGTCCCCTAATCCTAACCCGTACGGTAACACTAACCCGTACCCTAACACGTACGCTCACCGTAAAGCGTTGTCGTACCCTAACCTGTACCCTAAACCGTCACCGTCCCTGTCCCCTAACCCTAACCCTAACCCTAACCCTTACCCGAAGCCTTACCCTCACCCGTCCCCTAATCCTAACCCTTACGCTAACACTAGCACGTACCCTAACACGTACGCTCACCCTAAACTGTTGTCGTAACCTAACCTGTACCCTAAACCGTACCCGTCCCCTAACCCTAACCCTAACCCTTACACGAAGCCTTACCCTCTTCCGTCCCCTAATCCTAACCCGTACACTAACACTAACCCGTACCCTAACACGTACGCTCACCCTAAACCGTTGTCGTACCCTAACCTGTATCCTAAACTGTCCCCGTCCCCTAACCCTAACCCTAACCCTAAACCTAACCCTTACCCGAAGCCTTACCCTCACCCGTCCCCTAATCCTAACCCGTACGCTAACACTGACCCATACCCTAACACGTACGCTCACCCTAAACCGTTGTCGTACCATAACCTGTACCCTAAACCGTCCCCGTCCCCTAACCCTAATCCTAACCCTAAACCTAACCCTTATCCGAAGCCTTACCCTAACCCGTCCCCTAATCCTAACCCGTACGCTAACACTAACCCGTACCCTAACATGTACGCTCACCCTAAACCATTGTCGTACACTAACCTATACCCTAAACCAACCCCGTCCCCGTCCCCTAACCCTAACCCTAATCCTAACACTTACCCGAAGCCTTACCCTCACCCGTCCCCTAATCCTAACTCGTACGCTAACACTAACCCATACCCTAACACGTACACTCACCCTAAAACGTTGTCGTACACTAAACTGTACCCTAAACCGTCCCCGTCCCCGTCCCCTAACCCTAAACCTAACCGTAACCCTATATCTTACCCGAAGCCTTACCCTCACCCGTCCCCTAATCCTAACCCGTACGCTAACACTAACACATACCCTAACACCTACGCTCACCCTAAACCTTTGTCGTACAATAAACTGTACACTAAACCATCCCCGTCCCCTAACCCTAACCCTAACCCTAACCCTAACCCTAACCCTTACCCGAAGCCTTACCCTCACCCGTGCCTAATCCTAACCCGTACGCTAACACTGACCCGTACCCTAACACGTACGCTCACCCTAAACCGTTGTCGTACCCTAACCTGTGCCCTAAACCGTCCCCGTCCCCGTCCCCTAACCCTAACCCTAACCCTAAGCCTAACCCTTACCCGACGCCTTACCCTCACCTGTCCCCTAATCCTAACCCGTACGCTAACACTAACGCGTACCCTAACACGTACGCTCACCCTAAACCGTTGTCATACCCTAACCTGTACTTTAAACTGTCCCCGTCCCCTAACCCTCACCCTAAACCTAACCCTAACCCTAACTCTTACCCGAAGCCTTACCCACACCGGTCCCCTAATCCTAACCCGTACGCTAACACTAACCCGTACCCTAACACGTACGCTCATCCTAAACCGTTGTCGTACCCTAACCTGTACCCTAAACCGTCCCCGTCCCCGTCCCCTAACCCTAACCCTAACCCTAACCCTTACCCTAAGCCTTACCATCACCCGTCCCCTAAACCTAACCCGTACGCTAACACTAACCCGTACCGTAACACGTACGCTCACCCTAAACCGTTGTCGTTCCCTAACCTGTACACAAAAACGTCCCCGTCACCATGCCCTAACCCTAACCCTAACACTAACCCTAACCCATACCCGAAGCCTTACCCTCACGCGTCCCGTTATCCTAACCCGTACGCTAACACTAACCCGTACCCTAACACGTACGCTCACCCTAAACCGTTGTCGTACCCTAACCTGTACCCTAAACCGTCCCTCTCCCCTAACCCTAACCCTAACCCTAACCCTTACCCGAAGCCTTACACTCACCCGTCCCCTAATCCTAACCCGTACGCTAACACTAACCCGTACCGTAACACGTACGCTCACCCTAATCCGTTGTCGTACCCTAACCTGTACCCTAAACCGTCCCCGTCCCCGTCCCTTAACCCTAACCCTAACCCTCAACCTTACCCGATGCCTTACCCTCACCTGCCCCTAATCCTAACCCGTACACTAACACTAACCCATACCCTAACACTTACACTCACCCTAAACCGTTGTCGTACCCTAAACTGTATCCTAAACCGTCCCCGTCCCCGTTCCCTTACCCTAACCCTAACCCTAACCCTAACCCTTACCCGAAGCCTTACCCTCACCCGTCCCCTAATCCTAACCCGTACGCTAACATTAACCCATACCCTAACACTTACGCTCACCCTAAACTGTTGTCGTACCCTAACCTGTACCCTAAACCGTCCCCTTCCCCTATCCCTAACCCTAACTCTAACCCTAACCCTAACCCTTACCCGAAGCCTTACCCTCACTCGTCCCCTAATCCTAACCCGTACGCTAACACTAACCCGTACCCTAACACGTACGCTCACCCTAAACCGTTGTCGTACCCTAACCTGTACCCTAAACCGTCCCCGTCCCCTAACCCTAACCCTAACGCTAACGCTAACACTAAACCTAACCCAGCACTTACCCGAAGCCTTATCCTAACCCGTCCCCTAATCCTAAAACGTACGCTAACACTAACCCGTGCCCTAACACGTACGCTCACCCTAAACCTTTGTCGTACACTAACCTGTACCCTAAACCGTCCCCGTACCCGTCCCCTAACCCTAACCCTAACCCTAACCCTTACCCGAAGCCTTACCGTAACCCGTCCCCTAATCCTAACCCTTACGTTAACACTAACCCGTTACCTAACACGTACGATCACCCTAAAACGCTGTCGTCCCCTAACCTGTGCCTTAAACCATACCGGTCCCCGTCCCCTAATCCTAACACTACCCCCAGCCCTAAACTTTACCCAAAGGCTTACCCTAACTCGTCCCCTAATCCTAACCCGTTCGATAACACTAACCCGTGCCCTAACATGTACGCTCACCCTAAACCGTTGACGGACACTAACCTGTACCTTAAACCGTCCCCGTCCCGTAACCCTAACCCTAACACTAACCCTAACCCTTACCCGAAGCCTTACCCTAGCACGACCCCTAATCCTAAATCGTATGCTAACACTAACCCGTACCCTAACACGTACGCTCACCCTAAACCATTGTCGTACCCTAAACTGTACCCTAAACCGTCCCCGTCCCCTAAACCTAACCCTAACCCTAACCCTAAACCTTACCCGAAGCGTTACCCTAGCCCGTCCCCAATCCTAAACCATACGCTAACACTAACCCGTGCCCTAACACGTACGCTCACCCTAAACTGTTGTCGTACTCTAACCTGTACCGTAAACCGTCCACAGCCCCTAACCCTAACCCTAACCTTAACCGTAACCCTCACCCGAAGCCTTACCCAAATCCGTCACCAATCCTAACCCTTACGCTATCACGTACGCTCACCCTAAACTGTTGTCGTACACTAACCTGTACCCTAAGCCGTCCCTATCGCCTTACTCTAACCCGAACCCTAACCCTATCCCTAACCCTTACCCGAAGCCTTACACTAACCCGTCCACTAATCCTAACCCGTACGCTAACACTAACCCGTACCCTAACACGTACACTCACCCTAAAACTTTGTCATACCTTAAACTGTACCCTAAACCGTCCCCGTCCCCTAATCCTAACCCTAAACCTAAAGCTAACCCGTCCCCTAATCCTAAACCGTACCCTAACACTAACCAGTGCCCTAACATGTACGCTCACCCTAAACCGTTTTCTTACCCTCACCTGTACCCTAAACCGTCCCCGTGCCCGTCCCCTTCACCTAACCCTAACGCTAACCCTAAACCTTACCCGAAGCCTTACCCTAATGCGTTCCCTAATCCTAAACTGTACGCTAACACTAACCCGTGCCCTAACAAGTACGCTCACCCTAAACCGTTGTCGTGCCCTAACCTGTACCGTAAACCATCTACATCCCCTACCCCTAACCCTAACCGTAACCCTAACACTCACCCGAAGCCTCAACCTAAGCCGTCACGAATCCTAACCCGTACGCTATCACGTACGCTCACCCTAAACTGTTGTCGTATACTAACCTGTACCCTAAGCCGTCCCCGTCCCCTAACCCTAAACCGAACCATAACCCTATCCCTAACACTTACCCGAAGCCTTAAACTGACCCGTCCACTAATCCTAAACCATACGCTAACACTAACCCGTACTCTAACACGTACACTCACCCTAAAACGTTGTCATACCCTAACCTGTACCCTAAACATTCCCCGTCCCCGTCCCCTAAACCTAACCCTAATCCTAACCCTCACCCGAAGCCTTACCCTAACCCGTCACCAATCCTAACCCGTACGCTATCACGTACGCTCACCCTAAACTGTTGTCATACACTAACCTGTACCCTAAATCGTCCCCGTCTCCTAACCCTAACCCTAACCCTAACCCTATCCCTAAACCTTACCCGAAGCCTTACCCTAACCCGTCCCCTAATCCTAACCCGTACGCTAACACTAACCCGTACACTAACACGTATGCTCACCCTAAACCGTTGTCGTACCCTAACCTGTACCCTAAACCGTCCTCGTCCCCTAAACCTAACCCTAACCCTAACCCTAAGCCTTACCCAAAGCCTTACCCTAAACCATTTCCTAATCCTAACCCGTACCCTAACACTAACCCGTACCCTAACACGTACGCTCACCCTAAACCGTTGTCGTACTATAACCTGTACCCTAAACCGTCCCCGTCCCCGTCCCTTCACCCTAACCCTAACCCTAACCCTAACCCTTACCCGAAGCCTTACACTCACCCGTCCCCTAATCCTAACCCGTACGCTAACACTAACCCGTACCCTAACACGTACGCTCACCCTAAACCGTTGTCATACCGTAGCCTGTACCCTAAACCGTCCCGGTCCCCTAACCCTAACCCTAACCCTAACCCTAACACTAACCCTTACCCGAAGCCTTACACTCACCCATCCCCTATTCCTAACACGTACGCTAACACTAACCCATACCCTAACACGTACGCTCACCCTAAACCGTTGTCGTACCCTAACCTGTACCCTAAACCTTCCCCGTCCCCGTCCCCTAAACCTAACCCTAACCCTAAACCTAACCCTTACCCGAAGCCTTACCCTAACCCATCCCCTTATCCTAACCCGTACGCGAACACTAACCTGTACCCTAAAACGTACGCTCACCTTAAATCGTTGTCGTACACTAACCTGTACCGTAAACCGTCCCCGTCCCCGTCCCCTAACTCTAACCCTAACCCTAACCCTAAACCTTACCCGAAGCCTTACACTCACCCGTCCCATAATCCTAACCCATACACTAACACTAACCCGTACCCAAACACGTACGCTCACCCTAAACCGTTGTCGTACACTAACCTGTACCCTAAACCGTCCCCGTCCCCTAACCCTAATCCTAACCCTAACCCTAACCCTAACCCTTACCCAAAGCCTTACCCTCACCTGTCCCCTAATCCTAAACCGTACGCTAACACTAACCCGTACTCTAACACATACGCTCACCCTAGACCGTTATCGTACCCTAACCTGTATCCTAAACCGTCCCCGTACCCGTCCCCTAACACTAACCCTAACCCTAACCGTAAACCTTACCCGAAGCCTTACCCTCACCCGTCCCCTAATCCTAACCCGTACGCTAACACTAACCCGTACCCTAACACGTATGCTCACACTAAACCGTTGTCGTACCCTAACCTGTACCCTAAACCGTCCCCTAACCCTAAACCTAACCCTAACCCTAACCCTTACCCGAAGCCTTACCCTCACCCGTCCCCTAATCCTAACCCGTACGCTAACACTAACCCGTACCCTAACACGTACGCTCACCCTAAACTGTTGTCGTAACCTAACCTGTACCCTAAACCGTCCCCGTCCCCTAACCCTAACCCTAACCCTAACCGTTACCCGAAGCCTTACCCTCACCCGTCCCCTAATCCTAACCCGTACACTAACACTAACCCGTACCCTAACACGTACGCTCACCCTAAACCGTTGTCGTACCCTAACCTGTACCCTAAACTGTCCCCGTCCCCTAACCCTAACCCTAACCCTAAACCTAACCCTTACCCGAAGCCTTACCCTCACCCGTCCCCTAATCCTAACCCGTATGCTAACACTAACCCATACCCTAACACGTACGCTCACCCTAAACAGTTGTCGTACTGTAACCTGTACCCTAAAACGTCCCCGTCCCCTAACCCTAACCCTAACCCTACCCGTAGCCTTACACTAACGCGTCCCCTAATCCTAACCCGTACGCTAACACTAACCCGTACCCTAATACGTACGTTCACCCTAAACCGTTGTCATACCCTAACCTGTACCCTAAACCTTCCCAGTCCCCTAACCCTAACCCTAACCTTAACCCTAACAGATATATGAAACCTTACCCTATCCCGTCCCCTAATCCTAACCCGTACGCTAACACTAACCCATAAACTAACACATACGCTCACCCTAAACCGTTGTCGTACCCTAACCTGTAACCTAAAACATCCCCGTCCCCGTCCCCTAACCCTAACCCTAACACTATCCCTTACCCGAAGACTTAACCTAACCCGTCCACTAATCCTTACCCGTACACAAACACTAACCCGTACACTAACACGTACGCTCACCTTAAAAGGTTGTCGTACACTAAACTTTACCCTAAACAGTCCCCATACCCTAACACTAACCCTAACCCTAACCCGAAACCTTACCCTAACCCGTCCCATAATCCTAACCCGTACGCTAACACTAACCGGCACCCTAACATGTACGCTCACCCTAAACCGTTGTCGTACCCTAACCGGTACCCTAAACCGTCCCCGTCCCCTAACCCTAACCCTAACCCTTACCCTAACACTTACCTGAATCCTTACGACTAACCTGTCCCCTAATCCTAACCCGTACGCTAACACTAACCCGTACCCTAACACGTACTCTCAACTTAAACCGTTGTTGTACCCCAACCTTTACCCTAAACCGTCCCCGTTCCCTACCCCTAACCGTAACCCTAACCCGAATCCTTACCCTAACCCGTCCCCTAATCCTAACACGTACGCTAACACTAACTCATTCCCTAACATGTACGCTCACCCTAAACCGTTGTCGTACTTTAACCTGTACCCTAAACCGTCCCCGTCCCGTAACCCTAACCCTAACACTTACCTGAAGCCTTACACTAACCCGTACCCTAATCCTAACCCGTATGCTAACACTAACCCGTACCCTAACACATACGCTCAAACAAAAGCGTTGTCGTACCCTAACCTGAAACCTAAACCGTCCCCGTCCCCTGAGCCTAACCCTAACCCTAAACCTAACCCTTACCCGAAGCCTTACCCTAACCCGTCCCCTAATCCTAACCCGTACGCTAACACTAAATTGTACCCTAAAACGTACGCTCACCCTTAACCGTTCTCGTACCCTAACCTATACCCTAAACCATCCCCGTCCCCATCACCTAACACTAACCGTTACCCGAAGACTTACCCTATCCCGTCCCCTAATCCTAACCTGTGCACTAACACTAACACATACCCAAACATGTATGCTCACCCAAAACCGTTGTCGTACCCTAACGTGTACCCTAAACCGTCCCCGTCCCCTAACCCTAACCCTATCCCTAACCCTATCCCTTACCCGAAGCCTTACCCTAACACATCCCCTAATCCTACCCCGTACGCTAACACTAACCCGTACCCTAACACGTACGCTCAACCTAAACCATTGTCGTACCCTAACCTGTACCCTAAACCGTCCCCATCCCCTAACACTAACCCTAACCCTAACCCTAACACTAACCCTTACCCGAAGCCTTACCCTAAAGCGTCCCCTTATCCTAACCCGTACGCTAACACTAACCCGTACCCTAACACGTACGCTAACCCTAAATCGTTGTCGTACCCTATCCTGTACCCTAAACCGTCCCCTAACCCTAACCCTAACCCTAACCCTTATCCGAAGTCTTAACCTAACCCGTCCCCTAATCCTAACCCGTACTCTAACACTAACACGTACCCTAACACGTACGCGCAGCCTAAAATGTTGTCGTACCCTAACCTGTACCCTAAACCGTCCCCGTCCCGTAACCCTCACCCTAACCCTAACCCTTATCTGAAGTATTACCCAACCCGTCCCCTAATCCTAACCCGTACGCTAACAAGAACCCGTACCCTAACACGTACGCTCACCCTAAAACGTTGTCGTACCCTAAACTGTACCCTAAACCGTCCCCGTCCCGTAAACCTAACCCTAACCCTAACACTTACCCGAAGCCTTACCCTAACCTGTCCCCTAATCCTAACCCGTACGCTAACACTAACATGTACCCTAACAGGTACGCTCATCCTGAACACTTGTCGTACACTAAACTGTACCCTAAACCGTCCCCGTCCCTTAACCCTAAACCTAACCCTAACCCTAACCCTAACACTTACCCGAAGCCTTACCCTAATCCGTCCCCTAATCCTAACCCGTACACTAATACTAACACATACCCTAACACGTAGGCTCACCCTAAACCGTTGTCGTACCCTAAACTGTACCTTAAACCGTCCCCATCACTTAACCCTAACCCTAACCCTAACCCTAAACCTAACCCTTACCCGAAGCCTTACCCTAAACCGTCCTCTAATCCTAAACAGTACGCTAACACTAACCCGTAACCTAACACGTACGCTCACCCTAAACCGTTGTCGTACACTAACCTGTACCCTAAACCGTCCGCATCCCCTAACCCTAACCGTAACCCTAACCCTAACACTAACACTTACCCGAAGCCTTACCCTAACCCGTCTCCTAATCCTAACCCATACGCTAACACTAACCCGTACCCTAACATGTACGCTCAACCTAAACCGTTGTCGTACCGTAACCTGTACTCTAAACCGTCCCCATCCACTAACCCTAACCCTAAACCTAACCCTTATCCAAAGCCTTACACTAACGCGTCCCCTAATCCTAACCCATACGCTAAAACTAACCCGTACCTTAACCCGTACGCTCACCCTAAACCGTTGTCATACCCTAACCTGTACCCTAAACCTTCCCCGGCCCCTAAACCTAAACCTAACCCTAACACTTACCTGAAGGCTTACCCTAACACGTCCCCTAATCCTAACCAGTACGCTAACACTAAACCGTACCCTAACACGTACGCTCACCCTAAACCGTTGTCGTACCCTAACCTCTACCCTAAACCGTTCCCGTCCCCAAACCCTAACCCAAACCCTATCCCTAACACTAACCCTTACCCGAAGCCTTACCCTAACCCGTCCCCTAATCCTAACCTGTACGCTAACACTAAACCGTACCTTAACACGTACGCTCACCCTAAAACATTGTCGTACCCTAACCTGTACCCTAAACCTCCCCGTCCCCTAACCCTAACCCTTACGCAAAGACTTAACCTAACCCGTCCCCTAATCCTAACCCGTACGCTAACACTAACACGTACCCTAATACGTACGCTCACCATAAACCGGTGTCGTACACTAAACTGTACCCTAAACCGTCCCCGTCCCCTTACCCTAACCTTAACCCTAACCCTACCCGTATCCTTACCCTAACCCGTCCCCTAAACCTAACCCGTACGCTAACACTAACCCGTACCCTAACACGTACGCTCACCCTAAACCGTTGTCGTACCCTAACCTATACCCTAAACCGTCTCCATCCCCTAACCCTAACCCTAACCCTTACCCGAACCCTTACCCTAACCCGTCCCCTCATCGTAACCGGTACAATAACACTAACCTGTACCCTAACCCGTACGCTCACCCTAAACTGTTGTCGTACCCTAACCTGTACCCTAAACCTTCCCCGTCCCCTAACCCTAACCCTAACCCTAACCTTAACCCTAACAGATATCTGAAGCCTTACCCTAACCCGTACCCTAATCCTAACCCGTACGCTAACACTAACCCATACCCTAACACATACGCTCACCCTAAACCATAGTCGTACCCTAACCTGTACCCTAAAGCGTCCCCGTCCCCTAACCCTAACCCTAACCCTAAACCTTACCCGAAGACTTAACCTAACCCGTCCACTAATCCTTACCCGTACGCAAACACTAACCCGTACACTAACACGTACGCTCCCCTGAAAAGGTTGTCGTACCCTAAACTTTACCCTAAACCGTCCCCCTACCCTAACACTAACCCTAACCCTAACCCGAAACCTTACCCTAACCCGTCCCCTAATCATTACCCATACGGTATCACTAACCCGTACCCTAACCCGTACTATCACCCTAAACCGTTGTCGTACCCTAACCTGTACCCTAAACCGTCCCCGTCCCGTAACCCTAACCCTAACACTTACCCGAGGCCTTACACTAACCCGTACCATAATCCTAACCCGTACGCTAACACTAACCCGTACCCTAACACACACGCTCAAACAAAAGCGTTGTCGTACCCTAACCTGACCCCTAAACCATCCCCGTCCCCGTAACCTAACACTAACCCTTACCCGAAGCCTTACCCTAACCCGTCCCCTAATCCTAACCCGTGCACTAACACTAACCAATACCGTAACATGTACGCTCACCCAAAACGGTTGTCGTACCCTAACCTGTACCCTAAACCGTCCCCGTCCCCTAACCCTAAGCCTAACCCTTTCCCGAAGCCTTACACTAACCCGTCCCCTAATCCTAACCCGTACGCTAACACTAACCTGTACCCTAACACGTACGCTCACCCTAAACCGTTGTCGTACCCTAACCTGTACCCTAAACCGTCCCTGTCCCCTAACCCTAACCCTATCCCTAACCCTATCCCTTACCCGAAGCCTTACCCTAACTCGTCCCCTAATCCTACCCCGTATGCTAACACTAACCCGTACCCTAATTCGTATGCTCAACCTAAACCGTTGTCGTACCCTAACCTGTACCCTAAACCGTCCCCGTCCCCTAACCCTAACCCTAAACCTATCCCTAACACTTACCCGACGCCTTACCCTAACCCGTCCCCTAATCCTAACCCGTACGCTAACACTAACCCGTATCCTAACACGTACGCTCACCCTAAACCGTTGTCGTACCCTAACCTGTACCGTATATCATCCCAGTCCCCTAAACCTAACCCTAACCCTAAACCTAACCCTAAACCTTACCCTAATCCGTCCCCTAATCCTAACCCGTACGCTAACACTAACATGTACCCTAACACGTACGCTCACCCTAAACCGTTGTCGTACACAAACCTGTACCCTAAACCGTCCCCGTCCCCTAACCCTCACCCTAACCCTAACCCTTACCTGAAGTATTACCCAACCCGTTCCCTAATCCTAACCCGTACGCTAACAAGAACCCGTACCCTAACACGTACGCTCACCCTAAAACGTTGTCGTACCCTAAACTGTACCCTAAACCGTCCCCGTCCCGTAAACCTAACCCTAACCCTAACACTTACCCAAAGCCTTACCCTAACCTGTCCCCTAATCCTAACCCGTACGCTAACACTAACACGTACCCTAACAGGTACGCTCACCCTGAACACTTGTCGTACACTAAACTGTACCCTAAACCATCCCCGTCCCTTAACCCTAAACCTAACCCTAACCCTAACACTTACCCGAAGCCTTACCCTAATCCGTCCCCTAATCCTAACCCGTACACTAATACTAACACATACCCTAACACGTAGGCTCACCCTAAACCGTTGTCGTACCCTAAACTGTACCCTAAACCGTCCCCATCACTTAACCCTAACCCTAACCCTAACCCTAAACCTAACCCTTACCCGAAGCCTTACTCTAAACCGTCCTCTAATCCTAAACAGTACGCTAACACTAACCCATAACCTAACACGTACGCTCACCCTAAACCGTTGTCGTACCCTAACCTGTACCCTAAACCGTCCCCCTCCCCTAACCCTAACCCTAACCCTAACCCTTATCCGAAGTCTTACCCTAACCTGTCCCCTAATCCTAACCCGTACTCTAACACTAACACGTACCCTAACACGTACGCGCAGCCTAAAATGTTGTCGTACCTAACCTGTACCCTAAACTGTCCCCGTCCCCTAACCATAATCCTAACCCTAACCCTTACCCGAAGACTTAACCTAACCCGTCCACTAATCCTAACACGTACGCAAACACTAACCCGTACACTAACATGTACGCTCACCTTATACCATTGTCGTACCCTAACGTTTACCCTAAACCGTCCCCGTCCCCTAACCCTAACCCTAAACCTAAACCAAAGCCTTACACTAACCCGTCCCCTAATCCTAACGCATACGCTAACACTAACCCATACCCTAACATGTACGCTCACCCTAAACCTTTGTCGTACCCAAACATGTACCCTAAACCGTCCCCGTCCCCTAACCCTAACCCTAACCCTAACACTTACCCGAAGCCTTACACTAACCCGTACCCTAATCCTAACCCGTACGCTAACACTAACACATACCCTAACACATACGCTCACACAAAAGCATTGTCGTACCCTAACCTGTACACAAAACCGTCCCCGTCCCCTAACCCTAACCCTAAACCTAAACCTGTCCCTAACCCTTATCCGACGCCTTACGCTAACCCGTCCCATAATCCTAATCTATACGCTGACACTAACCCTTACCCTAACACGTATGCTCACCCTAAACTGCTGTCGTACCCTAAACTGTACCCTAAACCGTCCCCATCCCCGTCCCCTAACCCTAACCCTAACCCTAACCCTAAACCTTAGCCGAAGCCTTATCCTAACCCATCCCCTAATCCTAACCCATACGCTAACACTAAACCATACCCTAACAAGTACGCTCACCCTAAACCGTTGTCGTACACTAACCTGTACCTTGAACCGTCCCCGACCCAGTCCCCGTCCCCGTCCCCTAGCCCTAACACTTACCCGAAGCCTTACCCTAAACCTTCCCCTAATCCTAACCCGTATACTACCACTAACCCATACCATAACACGTACGCTCAACCTAAGCCGTTGTCGTTCCCTAACCTGTACCCTAAACCGTCCCTGTCCCCTTCCCCTAACCCTAACCCTAACCCTAAACCTAACCCTTACCCGAAGCCTTACCCTAACCCGTCCACTAATCCTAACCCATACGCTAACACTAACCCGTACCCTAACATGTATGCTCACCCTAAACCGTTGTTGTACCCTAACATGTACTCTAAACGGTCCCCGTCCCCTAACCCTAACCCTAACCCTGACCCTTACCTGAAGCCTTAACCTAACCCGTCCCCTAATCCTAACCCGTATGCTAACACAAACCCGAACTCTAACACGTACGCTCAACATAAAATGTTGTCGTACCCTAACCTGTACCCTAAACCGTCCCCATTCCCTAAACCTAATCCTTACGTGAAGACTTAACCTAACCCGTCCCCTAATCCTAACCCGTATGCTAACTCTAACCCGTACACTAACACGTACGCTCACCTTAAACCGTTGTCGTACCCTAACCTGTAACCTAAATAGTCTCCGTCCCCTAACCCTAACCCTAACCCAAAGCCTTACCCTAACCCGTCCCCTAATCCTAACCCGTACGCTAACACTAAACCGTACCCTAACACGTACACTCACCCTAAACCGTTGTCGAACCCTAACCTGTACCCTAAACCTTCCCCGTCCCCTAACCCTAACCCTAACCCTTACCCGAAGACTTAACCTAACCCGTCCACTAATCCTAACCTGTACGCAAACGCTAACCCGTACACTAACACGTACGCTCACCTTAAACCGTTGTCGTACCCTAACCTTTAGCCTAAACCGTCCCCGTCCCCTAACCCTAACCCTAACCCGAAGCCTTACCCTAACCCGTCCCCTAATCCTAACCCGTAGGCTAATACTAACCCGTACCCTAACACGTACGCTCACCCTAAACCGTTGTCGTACCCTATCCTGTACCCTAAACCGTCCCTGTCCCCTAACCCTAACCCTAACACTAACCCTTACCCGAAGCCTTACCCTAAACTGTACCATAATCCTAACCCATACGCTAACACTAACACGTACCCTAACACATACTCTCACCCTAAAATGTTGTAGTACCCTAACCTGTACCCTAAACCGTCCCCGTCACCTAACCCTAACCCTAAACCTAACACTTACCAGAAGCCTTACACTAACCCGTCCCCTAATCCTAACCCGTACGCTAACACTAACCCGTACCCTAAGACCTACGCTCACCCTAAAACTTTGCCGTACCCTATCCTGTACCCTAAACCGTCCCCGTCCCTTAACCCTAACCCTAAACCTATCCCTAACCCTTACCCGACGCCTTACACTAACCCGTCCCCTAATCCTAACCCGTACGCCAACACTGACCCGTACCCTAACACGTACGCTCACCCTATGCCGTTGTCGTACCCTAAACTGTACTCTAAACTGTCCACATCCCCTAACCCTAACCCTAACCCTAACCCGAAGCCTTACCCTAACCCGTCCCCTAATCCTAACCCATACACTAACACTAACCCGTACCCTATCACGTACGCTCACCCTAAACCGTTGTCATACCATAACCTGTACCCTAAACCGTTCCCGTCCCCTAACCCTAACCCTTACCCAAAGACTTACACTAACCCGTCCTCTAATCCTAGCCTGTACGCTAACGCTAATCCGTACCCTAACACGTACGCTTACCCTAAACAGTTGTCATACCCTAACCCATACCCGAAGCCTTACCCTAACCCGTCCCCTAATCCTAACCCGTACGCTAACACTAACCCTTACCCTAACACGTACGCTCAACCTAAACCGTTGTTGTACCCTAAACTGTACCCGAAACCATGCCCATCCCTTAACCCTAACCCTAACCCTAAACCTTACCCGAAGCCTTACCCTAACCCGTCCCCTAATCCTAATCCGTACGCTAACACTAACACGAACCCTAACACGTATGCTCACCCTACACCCTTGTCGTGTCCTAACCTGTCCCCTACACCATCCCCGTCCCCTAACGCTAAGCCTAACACTTACTCGAAGCCTTACGCTAACCCATTACCTAATCCTAAACCGTATGCTAACACTAACTCGTACCCTAACACATACGCTCTCCATAAACCGTTGTCGTACCCTAAACTGTACCCTAAACTGTCCCCGTCCCCTAAACCTAACCCTAACCCTAACACTTACCCGAAGCCTTACCCTAACCCCTCCCCTAATCCTAAGTCATACGCTAACACTAACGTGTACCCTAACACGTACGCACACCCTAAACCGTTGTCGTACCCTAACCTGTACCCTAAAACGTCCCCATCCCCTAACCCTAACCCTAAACCTAAACCTAACCCTTACCCGAAGCCTTACCCTAACCCGTCCCCTAATCCTGACACGTACGCTAACACTAAAATATACCCTAACACCTACGCTCACCCTAAACCATTGTCGTACCCTAACCTGTACCCTAAATGGTCCCCGTCACCTAACCCTAAACCTAACGCTAACCCTAACACTTACCCGTAGCCTTAAACTAACCCGTCCCCTAATACTAACCCGTACGCTAACACTAACCCATACTCTAAAACGTACGCTCACTCTAAACCGTTGTCGTAATCTAACCTGTACCCTAAACTGTCCCCGTCCCCTAACACTAACCCTAACCCTAACACTTACCTTACCCGAAGCCTTACCCTAACCCGTCCCGTAATCCTAACCCGAACGCTAACACTAAACCGTACCCTAACATGTATGCTCACCCTAAACCGTTGTCGTACCCTAACCTGTACTCTAAACCGTCCCCGTCCCCTAACCCTAACCCTAAAACTTACCTGAAGCCTTACCCTAACCCGTCCCCTAATCCCAACATGTACACTAACACTAACCCGTCCCCTAACCCGTACGCTCACCCTAAACCATTGTCGTACCCTAACCTGTACCGTAAACCTTCCCCATCCCCTAACCCTAACCCTAACCCTTACTTGAAGCCTTACCCTAACCCGTCCCCTAAAACTAACCCGTATGCTAACACTAAACCATACTCAAACACGTACGCTCACCCTAAAACGTTGTCGTACCCTAACCTGTACCCTAAACCGTCCCCGTCCCCTAACCGTAACCCTAAACCTAACCCTAACCCTTATCCGAAGACTTAACCTAACCCGTCCACTAATCCTAACCCGTATGCAAACACAAACCCGTACACTAACACGCACGCTCACTTTAAACCGTTGTCGTACCCTAACCTATACCCTAAACCGTCCCCGTCCCCTAACCCTAATCCTAAACCTAACCTGAAGCCTTACCCTAACCCATCCCCTAATCCTAACCCGTAGGCTATCACTAACCCATACCCTAACACGTATGCTCACCCTAAACCGTTGTCGTCCCAGTCCCCGTCCCCTAACACTAACCCTAACCCTAACCCTTACCCGAAGACTTACCCTAACCCGTCCGCTAATCCGAACCCGTATACTATCACTAACACGTACCCTAACACCTACGCTCACCCTAAACCAGTGTCGTACCCTAACCTGTACCCTAAACCGTCCCCGTCCCCTAACTTTAACCCTAACCCTATCCCTTTCCCGAAGCCTTACCGTAACCCGTCCCCTAATCCTAAGCCGTACGCTAACACTAACCTGTACCATAACACATACGCTCAACCTAAACCGTTGTCGTACCCTAAACTGTACCCTAAACCGTCCCCATCCCCTAACACTAACCCTAACCCTAACCCTAACACTAACCCTTACCCGAAGCCTTACCCTAACCCGTCCCCTTATCCTAACCCGTACGCTAACACTAACCGGTACCCTAACACGTACGCTCACCCTAAACCATTGTTGTACCCTAACCTGTACCCTAAATGGTCCCCTAACCCTAACCATAACCCTAACACTTACCTGAAGCCTTACCGTAAACTTTCCCCTAATACTAACCCGAATGTTAACACTAACCCGAACCCTAACACGTACGTTCAGCCTAAACAGTTGTCGTACACTAGCCTGTACCCTAAACAGTCCCAGTTCCCTAACACTAACCCTAACCCTAAACCTAACACTAACCCTTCCCGAAGCCTTACCCTAAACCATCCCCTAATCCTAACCCGTACGCTAACACTAACCCTTACCCTAACACGTACGCTCACCCTAAACCGTGTTTGTACCCTAAACAGTACCCTAAATCATCCCCGTCCCCGTCCCCGTCCCCGTCCCCTAACCCTAACCCTAACCCTAATACTTACCCGAAGCCTTACCCTAACCCGTCCCCTAATGCTAACCCGTACGCTAACACTAACACATACCCTAACATGTACGCTCAACCTAAACCATTGTCGCACCCTAACCTGTACCCTAAACCGTCCCCGTCCCCGTCCCCTAACCCTAACCCTAATACTAACAATTACCCGAAGACTTAACCTAACCTGTCCCCTAATCCTAACGCGTACGCTAACACTAACGTGTACCCTAACACGTACGCTCACCCTAAACCGTTGTCGTACCCTAACATATACCCTAAACCGTCCCCGTCCCCTAACACTAACCCTAACCCTAACCCTTACCCGAAGCCTTAACCTAACCTGTCCCTAAATCCTAACACGTACGCTAACACTAAACCGTACCCTAACACGTACGCTCACCCTAAACATTTGTCGTACCCTAACCTGTACCCTAAACGGTCCCCGTCCCCTAACCCTAAACCTAAACCTAACCCTAATCCTTACCCGTAGCCTTACCCTAACGCGTGCCCTAATCCGAACCCGTACGCTAACACTAACGCGTACCCTAACACGTACGCTCACCCTAAACCGTTGTCATACTCTAACCTGTACCCTAAACCATCCCCGTCCCTGTCCCCAAACCCTAACCCTAACCCTAAAACTTACCCGAAGCCTTACCCTAACTCCTCCCTTAATCCTAACCCGCATACTAACACTAACCCGTACCTTAACACGTACGCTCACCATAAACCGTTGTCGTACACTAACCTGTACCCTAAACGGTCCCCGTTCCCTAACCCTAACCCTAACCCTAACCCTTACCCGAAGCCTTACCCTAACCCGTCCCCTAATCCTAACCCGTACGCTAACACAAACCCGTACCCTAACACGTACGCTCACACAAAACCGTTGTCGTACCCTAAACTGTACCCTAACCCATCCCCGTCCCCTAACCCTAACCCTAACCTTTACCCTAAGCCTTACCCTAACCTGTCCCCTAATTCTAACCCGTACGCTAACACTAACGCGTACCCTAACACGTACGCTCACCGTAAACCGTTGTCGTACCCTAAACTGTACCCTAAACCGTCCCCGTCCCCTAACCCTAACCCTAACCCTAACCCTTACCCGAAGCCTTACCCTAACCCGTCCCCTAATCCTAACCCGTACGCTAACACTAACCCGTACCCTAACACGTACGCTCACCCTAAACCATTGTCGTATCCTAAACTGTACCCTAAACCTTCCCCGTCCCCTAAACCTAACCCTAACTCTAACCGTTACCCGAAGCCTTACTCTAACCCGTCCCCTAATCCTAACGTGTACGCTAACACTAACGTGTACCCTAACACGTACGCTCACCCTAAACCGTTGTCGTACCCTATCCTGTACCCTAAACCGTCCCCGTCCCCTAACCCTAACCCTAACCCTAACACTTACCTGAAGCCTTACCGTAAACTGTCCCCTAATCCTAACCCGTATGCTCACACTAACCCATACCCTAACACGTACGCTCACCCTAAACCATTGTCGTACACTAGCCTGTACCCTAAACGGTCCCCGTTCCCTAACCCTAACCGTAACCCTAACCCTAACCCTTACCCGAAACCTTACCCTAAACCGTCCCCTAATCCTAACACGCACGCTAACACTAAACCTTACCCTAACACGTACGCTCACCCTAAACCATTGTCGTACCCTAACCTGTACCCTAAACTGTCCCCGTCCCCTAACCCTAAACCTAACCCTAACCCTAACCCTTACCCGAAGCCTTACCCTAACCCGTCCCCTAATCCTAACCCGTACGCTAACACTAACCCGTACCCTAACATGTACGCTCACCCTAAACCATTGTCATGCCCTAACCTGTACCCTAAACGGTCCTCGTCCCCTAACCCTATCCCTAACCCTAACCCTTACCCGAAGCCTTACCCTAACCCATCCCCTAATCCTAACCCGTACGCTAACACTAAACCGTACCCTAACATGTACGCTCACCCTAAACCATTGTCGTACCCTAACCTGTACCCTAAACGTTCCCCGTCCCCTAACCCTAACCCTAACCCTAAACCATCCCCGTCCCCTAAACCTAACCCTAACCCTAACCGTAACCCTTACCCGAAGCCTTACCCTAACCCTTCACCTAATCCTAAACCTTATGCTAACACTAACACGTACCCTAACAGGTACGCTCACCCTGAACCGTTGTCGTACACTAAACTGTACCCTAAACGGTCCCCATCACTTAACCCTAACCCTAACCCTAACCCTAACCCTAATCCTAACTCTTACCCAAAGCCTTAGCCCAACCCGTCCCCTAATCCTAACGTGTACGCTGACACTAACGTGTACCCTAACAGGTACGCTCACCCTAAACCGTTGTCTTACTCTAACCTCTACCTTAAACCATCCCCGTCCCCTAACCCTAACCCTAACCCTTACCCAAAGCCTTACCCTAAACCGTCCCCTAATCCTAACACGCACGCTAACACCAAACCGTACCCTAACACGTACGCTCACCCTAAGCCATTGTTGTACCCTAACCTGTGCCCTAAACTGTCCCCATCCCCTAACCCTAAACCTAACCCTAACGCTAAACCTTACCCGTAGACTTACCCTAACCCGTCCCCTAATACTAACCGGTACGCTAACACTAACCCGTACCCTAACACGTATGCTCACCCTAAAATTTTTCGTACCCTAACCTGTACCCTAAACTGTCCCCATCCCTGTCCCCTAACCCTGAAGCTAACCCTAACCCTATCACTTACCCGAAGCCTTACCCTAACCCGTCCCCTAATCCTAACCCGTATCCTAACTCTAACCCGTACACTAACATGTACGCTCAACCTAAACCGTTGTCATGCCCTAACCTGTACCCTAAACTATCCCCGTCCCCTAACCCTAACCCTAACCCTTACCCGAAGCCTTACCCTAACCCGTCCCCTAATCCTAAACCGTACGCAAACACTAAGCCGTACCCTAACACGTATGTTCACCCTAAACCGTTGTCGTACCCTAACCTGTACCCTAAACCATCCCCGTTCCCGTCCCCTAAACCTAACCCTAACCCTAACCCTAACCCTTATCCGAAGCCTTACCCTAACGCGTCCACTAACCCTAACCCGTACGCTAACACTAACTCGTACCCTAACATGTACGCTCACCCTAAACGGTTGTCGTACCCTAACCTGTACCCTAAACCGGCCCCGTTCCCTAACCCTAACACTAAACCTAACCCTTACCCGAAGTCTTACCCTAACCCGTCCCCTAATCCTAATCCGTACACTAACACTAACACGTACCCTAACACGTATGCTCACCCTAAACCGTTGTCGTACACTAACCTGTACCCTAATCCGTCCCCGTTCCCGTCCCCTAACCCTAACCCTAGCCCTAACCCTAACCTTACCCGAAGCCTTACCCTAAACCGTCCCCTAATCCTAACCCGTATGCTAACACTAACCCGTATCCTAACACGTACGCTCAGCCTAAACCGTTGTCGTACACTAACCTGTACCATAAACCGTCCCCTTCCCCTAACCCTAACTCTAACCCTAACCCTAACCGTAACCCTTACCCGAAGCCTTACCCTAACCCTTCCCCTAATCCTAACCCGTATGCTAACACTAACACGTACCCTAACAAGTACGCTCACCATGAACCGTTGTCGTACACTAAACTGTACCCTAAACGAACCCCATGCCTTAACCCTAACCCTAACCCTAACCCTTACCCGAAGCCTTACCCTAACCCGTCCCCTAATCCTAACCTGTTCGCTAACACTAACCCATACCATAACATGTACTCTCAACCTAAACCGTTGTCGCACCCTAACCTGTACCCTAAACCGTCCCCGTCCCCGTCCCCTAACCCTAACCCTAGCCCTAATCCTAACCCTTACCCAAAGCCTTAGCCTAACCCGTCCCCTAATCCTAATGTGTACGCTAACACCAATGTGTACCCTAACACGTACGCTCACCCTAAACCGTTGTCTTACCCTAACTTCTACCTTAAACCATCCCCGTCCCCTAACCCTACCGCTAACCCTAACCCTTACCCGAAGCCTTACCCTAACCCGTCCCTTAATCCTAACACGCACGCTAACACTAAACCGTACCCTAACACGTACGCTCACCCTAAACCATTGTCGTACCCTAACCTGTACCCTAAACCATCCCCGTCCCCGTCCCCTTCCCCTAACCCTAACCCTAACCCTTTCCCGAAGCCTTACCTTAACCCATCCACTAATCCTAACCCGTACGCTAACACCAACTCGTACCCTAACACGTACGCTCATCCTAAACCGTTGTCGTACCCTAACCTGTACCCTAAACTGGCCCCGTCCCCTAACCCTAACCCTAACCCTTACCCGAAGCCTTACCCTAACCCGTCCCCTAATCCTAATCCGTACGCTAACACTATCCCATAACCTAACACGTACGCTCACCCTAAACCATTGTCCTACCCTAACCTGTACCCTAAACCATCTCCGTCCTCTAACCCTAACCCTTGCCAGAAGCCTTACCCTAACCCATCACCTAATACTAACCCGTACGCTAACACTAACTCCTACGCTAACAGTAACCCGTACACTAACACGTATGCTCACCCTAAACCGTTGTCGTACACAAACTTGTACCCTAAACCGTCCCTGTCCCCTAACCCTAACCCTAACACTTACCCGAAGCCTTACCCTAACCCGTCCCATAATCCTAACCCGTACGATAACACTAACCCGTACCCTAACACGTACGCTCACCCTAAACCATTGTCGTACCCTAACCTGTACCGTAAACCTTCCCCATCCCCTAACCCTAACCCTAACCCTTACCTGAAGCCTTACCCTAACCCGTCCCCTAAAACTAACCCGTATGCTAACACTAAACCATACTCAAACACGTACGCTCACCCTAAAACGTTGTCGTACCCTAACCTGTACCCTAAACCGTCCCCGTCCCCTAACCGTAACCCTAAACCTAACCCTAACCCTTATCCGAAGACTTAACCTAACCCGTCCACTAATCCTAACCCGTATGCAAACACAAACCCGTACACTAACACGCACGCTCACTTTAAACCGTTGTCGTACCCTAACCTATACCCTAAACCGTCCCCGTCCCCTAACCCTAATCCTAAACCTAACCTGAAGCCTTACCCTAACCCGTCCCCTAATCCTAACCCGTAGGCTATCACTAACCCATACCCTAACACGTATGCTCACCCTAAACCGTTGTCGTCCCAGTCCCCGTCCCCTAACACTAACCCTAACCCTAACCCTTACCCGAAGACTTACCCTAACCCGTCCGCTAATCCGAACCCGTATACTATCACTAACACGTACCCTAACACCTACGCTCACCCTAAACCAGTGTCGTACCCTAACCTGTACCCTAAACCGTCCCCGTCCCCTAACTTTAACCCTAACCCTATCCCTTTCCCGAAGCCTTACCGTAACCCGTCCCCTAATCCTAAGCCGTACGCTAACACTAACCTGTACCATAACACATACGCTCAACCTAAACCGTTGTCGTACCCTAAACTGTACCCTAAACCGTCCCCATCCCCTAACACTAACCCTAACCCTAACCCTAACACTAACCCTTACCCGAAGCCTTACCCTAACCCGTCCCCTTATCCTAACCCGTACGCTAACACTAACCGGTACCCTAACACGTACGCTCACCCTAAACCATTGTTGTACCCTAACCTGTACCCTAAATGGTCCCCTAACCCTAACCATAACCCTAACACTTACCTGAAGCCTTACCGTAAACTTTCCCCTAATACTAACCCGAATGTTAACACTAACCCGAACCCTAACACGTACGTTCAGCCTAAACAGTTGTCGTACACTAGCCTGTACCCTAAACAGTCCCAGTTCCCTAACACTAACCCTAACCCTAAACCTAACACTAACCCTTCCCGAAGCCTTACCCTAAACCATCCCCTAATCCTAACCCGTACGCTAACACTAACCCTTACCCTAACACGTACGCTCACCCTAAACCGTGTTTGTACCCTAAACAGTACCCTAAATCATCCCCGTCCCCGTCCCCGTCCCCTAACCCTAACCCTAACCCTAATACTTACCCGAAGCCTTACCCTAACCCGTCCCCTAATGCTAACCCGTACGCTAACACTAACACATACCCTAACATGTACGCTCAACCTAAACCATTGTCGCACCCTAACCTGTACCCTAAACCGTCCCCGTCCCCGTCCCCTAACCCTAATACTAACAATTACCCGAAGACTTAACCTAACCTGTCCCCTAATCCTAACGCGTACGCTAACACTAACGTGTACCCTAACACGTACGCTCACCCTAAACCGTTGTCGTACCCTAACATATACCCTAAACCGTCCCCGTCCCCTAACACTAACCCTAACCCTAACCCTTACCCGAAGCCTTAACCTAACCTGTCCCTAAATCCTAACACGTACGCTAACACTAAACCGTACCCTAACACGTACGCTCACCCTAAACATTTGTCGTACCCTAACCTGTACCCTAAACGGTCCCCGTCCCCTAACCCTAAACCTAAACCTAACCCTAATCCTTACCCGTAGCCTTACCCTAACGCGTGCCCTAATCCGAACCCGTACGCTAACACTAACGCGTACCCTAACACGTACGCTCACCCTAAACCGTTGTCATACTCTAACCTGTACCCTAAACCATCCCCGTCCCTGTCCCCAAACCCTAACCCTAACCCTAAAACTTACCCGAAGCCTTACCCTAACTCCTCCCTTAATCCTAACCCGCATACTAACACTAACCCGTACCTTAACACGTACGCTCACCATAAACCGTTGTCGTACACTAACCTGTACCCTAAACGGTCCCCGTTCCCTAACCCTAACCCTAACCCTAACCCTTACCCGAAGCCTTACCCTAACCCGTCCCCTAATCCTAACCCGTACGCTAACACAAACCCGTACCCTAACACGTACGCTCACACAAAACCGTTGTCGTACCCTAAACTGTACCCTAACCCATCCCCGTCCCCTAACCCTAACCCTAACCTTTACCCTAAGCCTTACCCTAACCTGTCCCCTAATTCTAACCCGTACGCTAACACTAACGCGTACCCTAACACGTACGCTCACCGTAAACCGTTGTCGTACCCTAAACTGTACCCTAAACCGTCCCCGTCCCCTAACCCTAACCCTAACCCTAACCCTTACCCGAAGCCTTACCCTAACCCGTCCCCTAATCCTAACCCGTACGCTAACACTAACCCGTACCCTAACACGTACGCTCACCCTAAACCATTGTCGTATCCTAAACTGTACCCTAAACCTTCCCCGTCCCCTAAACCTAACCCTAACTCTAACCGTTACCCGAAGCCTTACTCTAACCCATCCCCTAATCCTAACGTGTACGCTAACACTAACGTGTACCCTAACACGTACGCTCACCCTAAACCGTTGTCGTACCCTATCCTGTACCCTAAACCGTCCCCGTCCCCTAACCCTAACCCTAACCCTAACACTTACCTGAAGCCTTACCGTAAACTGTCCCCTAATCCTAACCCGTATGCTCACACTAACCCATACCCTAACACGTACGCTCACCCTAAACCGTTGTCGTACACCTGCCTGTACCCTAAACGGTCCCCGTTCCCTAACCCTAACCGTAACCCTAACCCTAACCCTTACCCGAAACCTTACCCTAAACCGTCCCCTAATCCTAACACGCACGCTAACACTAAACCTTACCCTAACACGTACGCTCACCCTAAACCATTGTCGTACCCTAACCTGTACCCTAAACTGTCCCCGTCCCCTAACCCTAAACCTAACCCTAACCCTAACCCTTACCCGAAGCCTTACCCTAACCCGTCCCCTAATCCTAACCCGTACGCTAACACTAACCCGTACCCTAACACGTACGCTCACCCTAAACCATTGTCATGCCCTAACCTGTACCCTAAACGGTCCTCGTCCCCTAACCCTATCCCTAACCCTAACCCTTACCCGAAGCCTTACCCTAACCCATCCCCTAATCCTAACCCGTACGCTAACACTAAACCGTACCCTAACATGTACGCTCACCCTAAACCATTGTCGTACCCTAACCTGTACCCTAAACGTTCCCCGTCCCCTAACCCTAACCCTAACCCTAAACCATCCCCGTCCCCTAAACCTAACCCTAACCCTAACCGTAACCCTTACCCGAAGCCTTACCCTAACCCTTCACCTAATCCTAAACCTTATGCTAACACTAACACGTACCCTAACAGGTACGCTCACCCTGAACCGTTGTCGTACACTAAACTGTACCCTAAACGGTCCCCATCACTTAACCCTAACCCTAACCCTAACCCTAACCCTAATCCTAACTCTTACCCAAAGCCTTAGCCCAACCCGTCCCCTAATCCTAACGTGTACGCTGACACTAACGTGTACCCTAACAGGTACGCTCACCCTAAACCGTTGTCTTACTCTAACCTCTACCTTAAACCATCCCCGTCCCCTAACCCTAACCCTAACCCTTACCCAAAGCCTTACCCTAAACCGTCCCCTAATCCTAACACGCACGCTAACACCAAACCGTACCCTAACACGTACGCTCACCCTAAGCCATTGTCGTACCCTAACCTGTGCCCTAAACTGTCCCCATCCCCTAACCCTAAACCTAACCCTAACGCTAAACCTTACCCGTAGACTTACCCTAACCCGTCCCCTAATACTAACCGGTACGCTAACACTAACCCGTACCCTAACACGTATGCTCACCCTAAAATTTTTCGTACCCTAACCTGTACCCTAAACTGTCCCCATCCCTGTCCCCTAACCCTGAAGCTAACCCTAACCCTATCACTTACCCGAAGCCTTACCCTAACCCGTCCCCTAATCCTAACCCGTATCCTAACTCTAACCCGTACACTAACATGTACGCTCAACCTAAACCGTTGTCATGCCCTAACCTGTACCCTAAACTATCCCCGTCCCCTAACCCTAACCCTAACCCTTACCTGAAGCCTTACCCTAACCCGTCCCCTAATCCTAAACCGTACGCAAACACTAAGCCGTACCCTAACACGTATGTTCACCCTAAACCGTTGTCGTACCCTAACCTGTACCCTAAACCATCCCCGTTCCCATCCCCTAAACCTAACCCTAACCCTAACCCTAACCCTTATCCGAAGCCTTACCCTAACGCGTCCACTAACCCTAACCCGTACGCTAACACTAACTCGTACCCTAACATGTACGCTCACCCTAAACGGTTGTCGTACCCTAACCTGTACCCTAAACCGGCCCCGTTCCCTAACCCTAACACTAAACCTAACCCTTACCCGAAGTCTTACCCTAACCCGTCCCCTAATCCTAATCCGTACACTAACACTAACACGTACCCTAACACGTATGCTCACCCTAAACCGTTGTCGTACACTAACCTGTACCCTAATCCGTCCCCGTTCCCGTCCCCTAACCCTAACCCTAGCCCTAACCCTAACCTTACCCGAAGCCTTACCCTAAACCGTCCCCTAATCCTAACCCGTATGCTAACACTAACCCGTATCCTAACACGTACGCTCAGCCTAAACCGTTGTCGTACACTAACCTGTACCATAAACCGTCCCCTTCCCCTAACCCTAACTCTAACCCTAACCCTAACCGTAACCCTTACCCGAAGCCTTACCCTAACCCTTCCCCTAATCCTAACCCGTATGCTAACACTAACACGTACCCTAACAAGTACGCTCACCATGAACCGTTGTCGTACACTAAACTGTACCCTAAACGAACCCCATGCCTTAACCCTAACCCTAACCCTAACCCTTACCCGAAGCCTTACCCTAACCCGTCCCCTAATCCTAACCTGTTCGCTAACACTAACCCATACCATAACATGTACGCTCAACCTAAACCGTTGTCGCACCCTAACCTGTACCCTAAACCGTCCCCGTCCCCGTCCCCTAACCCTAACCCTAGCCCTAATCCTAACCCTTACCCAAAGCCTTAGCCTAACCCGTCCCCTAATCCTAATGTGTACGCTAACACCAATGTGTACCCTAACACGTACGCTCACCCTAAACCGTTGTCTTACCCTAACTTCTACCTTAAACCATCCCCGTCCCCTAACCCTACCGCTAACCCTAACCCTTACCCGAAGCCTTACCCTAACCCGTCCCTTAATCCTAACACGCACGCTAACACTAAACCGTACCCTAACACGTACGCTCACCCTAAACCATTGTCGTACCCTAACCTGTACCCTAAACCATCCCCGTCCCCGTCCCCTTCCCCTAACCCTAACCCTAACCCTTTCCCGAAGCCTTACCTTAACCCATCCACTAATCCTAACCCGTACGCTAACACCAACTCGTACCCTAACACGTACGCTCATCCTAAACCGTTGTCGTACCCTAACCTGTACCCTAAACTGGCCCCGTCCCCTAACCCTAACCCTAACCCTTACCCGAAGCCTTACCCTAACCCGTCCCCTAATCCTAATCCGTACGCTAACACTATCCCATAACCTAACACGTACGCTCACCCTAAACCATTGTCCTACCCTAACCTGTACCCTAAACCATCTCCGTCCTCTAACCCTAACCCTTGCCAGAAGCCTTACCCTAACCCATCACCTAATACTAACCCGTACGCTAACACTAACTCCTACGCTAACAGTAACCCGTACACTAACACGTATGCTCACCCTAAACCGTTGTCGTACACAAACTTGTACCCTAAACCGTCCCTGTCCCCTAACCCTAACCCTAACACTTACCCGAAGCCTTACCCTAACCCGTCCCATAATCCTAACCCGTACGATAACACTAACCCGTACCCTAACACGTACGCTCACCCTAAACCATTGTCGTACCCTAACCTGTACCGTAAACCTTCCCCATCCCCTAACCCTAACCCTAACCCTTACCTGAAGCCTTACCCTAACCCGTCCCCTAAAACTAACCCGTATGCTAACACTAAACCATACTCAAACACGTACGCTCACCCTAAAACGTTGTCGTACCCTAACCTGTACCCTAAACCGTCCCCGTCCCCTAACCGTAACCCTAAACCTAACCCTAACCCTTATCCGAAGACTTAACCTAACCCGTCCACTAATCCTAACCCGTATGCAAACACAAACCCGTACACTAACACGCACGCTCACTTTAAACCGTTGTCGTACCCTAACCTATACCCTAAACCGTCCCCGTCCCCTAACCCTAATCCTAAACCTAACCTGAAGCCTTACCCTAACCCGTCCCCTAATCCTAACCCGTAGGCTATCACTAACCCATACCCTAACACGTATGCTCACCCTAAACCGTTGTCGTCCCAGTCCCCGTCCCCTAACACTAACCCTAACCCTAACCCTTACCCGAAGACTTACCCTAACCCGTCCGCTAATCCGAACCCGTATACTATCACTAACACGTACCCTAACACCTACGCTCACCCTAAACCAGTGTCGTACCCTAACCTGTACCCTAAACCGTCCCCGTCCCCTAACTTTAACCCTAACCCTATCCCTTTCCCGAAGCCTTACCGTAACCCGTCCCCTAATCCTAAGCCGTACGCTAACACTAACCTGTACCATAACACATACGCTCAACCTAAACCGTTGTCGTACCCTAAACTGTACCCTAAACCGTCCCCATCCCCTAACACTAACCCTAACCCTAACCCTAACACTAACCCTTACCCGAAGCCTTACCCTAACCCGTCCCCTTATCCTAACCCGTACGCTAACACTAACCGGTACCCTAACACGTACGCTCACCCTAAACCATTGTTGTACCCTAACCTGTACCCTAAATGGTCCCCTAACCCTAACCATAACCCTAACACTTACCTGAAGCCTTACCGTAAACTTTCCCCTAATACTAACCCGAATGTTAACACTAACCCGAACCCTAACACGTACGTTCAGCCTAAACAGTTGTCGTACACTAGCCTGTACCCTAAACAGTCCCAGTTCCCTAACACTAACCCTAACCCTAAACCTAACACTAACCCTTCCCGAAGCCTTACCCTAAACCATCCCCTAATCCTAACCCGTACGCTAACACTAACCCTTACCCTAACACGTACGCTCACCCTAAACCGTGTTTGTACCCTAAACAGTACCCTAAATCATCCCCGTCCCCGTCCCCGTCCCCTAACCCTAACCCTAACCCTAATACTTACCCGAAGCCTTACCCTAACCCGTCCCCTAATGCTAACCCGTACGCTAACACTAACACATACCCTAACATGTACGCTCAACCTAAACCATTGTCGCACCCTAACCTGTACCCTAAACCGTCCCCGTCCCCGTCCCCTAACCCTAATACTAACAATTACCCGAAGACTTAACCTAACCTGTCCCCTAATCCTAACGCGTACGCTAACACTAACGTGTACCCTAACACGTACGCTCACCCTAAACCGTTGTCGTACCCTAACATATACCCTAAACCGTCCCCGTCCCCTAACACTAACCCTAACCCTAACCCTTACCCGAAGCCTTAACCTAACCTGTCCCTAAATCCTAACACGTACGCTAACACTAAACCGTACCCTAACACGTACGCTCACCCTAAACATTTGTCGTACCCTAACCTGTACCCTAAACGGTCCCCGTCCCCTAACCCTAAACCTAAACCTAACCCTAATCCTTACCCGTAGCCTTACCCTAACGCGTGCCCTAATCCGAACCCGTACGCTAACACTAACGCGTACCCTAACACGTACGCTCACCCTAAACCGTTGTCATACTCTAACCTGTACCCTAAACCATCCCCGTCCCTGTCCCCAAACCCTAACCCTAACCCTAAAACTTACCCGAAGCCTTACCCTAACTCCTCCCTTAATCCTAACCCGCATACTAACACTAACCCGTACCTTAACACGTACGCTCACCATAAACCGTTGTCGTACACTAACCTGTACCCTAAACGGTCCCCGTTCCCTAACCCTAACCCTAACCCTAACCCTTACCCGAAGCCTTACCCTAACCCGTCCCCTAATCCTAACCCGTACGCTAACACAAACCCGTACCCTAACACGTACGCTCACACAAAACCGTTGTCGTACCCTAAACTGTACCCTAACCCATCCCCGTCCCCTAACCCTAACCCTAACCTTTACCCTAAGCCTTACCCTAACCTGTCCCCTAATTCTAACCCGTACGCTAACACTAACGCGTACCCTAACACGTACGCTCACCGTAAACCGTTGTCGTACCCTAAACTGTACCCTAAACCGTCCCCGTCCCCTAACCCTAACCCTAACCCTAACCCTTACCCGAAGCCTTACCCTAACCCGTCCCCTAATCCTAACCCGTACGCTAACACTAACCCGTACCCTAACACGTACGCTCACCCTAAACCATTGTCGTATCCTAAACTGTACCCTAAACCTTCCCCGTCCCCTAAACCTAACCCTAACTCTAACCGTTACCCGAAGCCTTACTCTAACCCATCCCCTAATCCTAACGTGTACGCTAACACTAACGTGTACCCTAACACGTACGCTCACCCTAAACCGTTGTCGTACCCTATCCTGTACCCTAAACCGTCCCCGTCCCCTAACCCTAACCCTAACCCTAACACTTACCTGAAGCCTTACCGTAAACTGTCCCCTAATCCTAACCCGTATGCTCACACTAACCCATACCCTAACACGTACGCTCACCCTAAACCGTTGTCGTACACCTGCCTGTACCCTAAACGGTCCCCGTTCCCTAACCCTAACCGTAACCCTAACCCTAACCCTTACCCGAAACCTTACCCTAAACCGTCCCCTAATCCTAACACGCACGCTAACACTAAACCTTACCCTAACACGTACGCTCACCCTAAACCATTGTCGTACCCTAACCTGTACCCTAAACTGTCCCCGTCCCCTAACCCTAAACCTAACCCTAACCCTAACCCTTACCCGAAGCCTTACCCTAACCCGTCCCCTAATCCTAACCCGTACGCTAACACTAACCCGTACCCTAACATGTACGCTCACCCTAAACCATTGTCATGCCCTAACCTGTACCCTAAACGGTCCTCGTCCCCTAACCCTATCCCTAACCCTAACCCTTACCCGAAGCCTTACCCTAACCCATCCCCTAATCCTAACCCGTACGCTAACACTAAACCGTACCCTAACATGTACGCTCACCCTAAACCATTGTCGTACCCTAACCTGTACCCTAAACGTTCCCCGTCCCCTAACCCTAACCCTAACCCTAAACCATCCCCGTCCCCTAAACCTAACCCTAACCCTAACCGTAACCCTTACCCGAAGCCTTACCCTAACCCTTCACCTAATCCTAAACCTTATGCTAACACTAACACGTACCCTAACAGGTACGCTCACCCTGAACCGTTGTCGTACACTAAACTGTACCCTAAACGGTCCCCATCACTTAACCCTAACCCTAACCCTAACCCTAACCCTAATCCTAACTCTTACCCAAAGCCTTAGCCCAACCCGTCCCCTAATCCTAACGTGTACGCTGACACTAACGTGTACCCTAACAGGTACGCTCACCCTAAACCGTTGTCTTACTCTAACCTCTACCTTAAACCATCCCCGTCCCCTAACCCTAACCCTAACCCTTACCCAAAGCCTTACCCTAAACCGTCCCCTAATCCTAACACGCACGCTAACACCAAACCGTACCCTAACACGTACGCTCACCCTAAGCCATTGTCGTACCCTAACCTGTGCCCTAAACTGTCCCCATCCCCTAACCCTAAACCTAACCCTAACGCTAAACCTTACCCGTAGACTTACCCTAACCCGTCCCCTAATACTAACCGGTACGCTAACACTAACCCGTACCCTAACACGTATGCTCACCCTAAAATTTTTCGTACCCTAACCTGTACCCTAAACTGTCCCCATCCCTGTCCCCTAACCCTGAAGCTACCCCTAACCCTATCACTTACCCGAAGCCTTACCCTAACCCGTCCCCTAATCCTAACCCGTATCCTAACTCTAACCCGTACACTAACATGTACGCTCAACCTAAACCGTTGTCATGCCCTAACCTGTACCCTAAACTATCCCCGTCCCCTAACCCTAACCCTAACCCTTACCCGAAGCCTTACCCTAACCCGTCCCCTAATCCTAAACCGTACGCAAACACTAAGCCGTACCCTAACACGTATGTTCACCCTAAACCGTTGTCGTACCCTAACCTGTACCCTAAACCATCCCCGTTCCCGTCCCCTAAACCTAACCCTAACCCTAACCCTAACCCTTATCCGAAGCCTTACCCTAACGCGTCCACTAACCCTAACCCGTACGCTAACACTAACTCGTACCCTAACATGTACGCTCACCCTAAACGGTTGTCGTACCCTAACCTGTACCCTAAACCGGCCCCGTTCCCTAACCCTAACACTAAACCTAACCCTTACCCGAAGTCTTACCCTAACCCGTCCCCTAATCCTAATCCGTACACTAACACTAACACGTACCCTAACACGTATGCTCACCCTAAACCGTTGTCGTACACTAACCTGTACCCTAATCCGTCCCCGTTCCCGTCCCCTAACCCTAACCCTAGCCCTAACCCTAACCTTACCCGAAGCCTTACCCTAAACCGTCCCCTAATCCTAACCCGTATGCTAACACTAACCCGTATCCTAACACGTACGCTCAGCCTAAACCGTTGTCGTACACTAACCTGTACCATAAACCGTCCCCTTCCCCTAACCCTAACTCTAACCCTAAACCTAACCGTAACCCTTACCCGAAGCCTTACCCTAACCCTTCCCCTAATCCTAACCCGTATGCTAACACTAACACGTACCCTAACAAGTACGCTCACCATGAACCGTTGTCGTACACTAAACTGTACCCTAAACGAACCCCATGCCTTAACCCTAACCCTAACCCTAACCCTTACCCGAAGCCTTACCCTAACCCGTCCCCTAATCCTAACCTGTTCGCTAACACTAACCCATACCATAACATGTACGCTCAACCTAAACCGTTGTCGCACCCTAACCTGTACCCTAAACCGTCCCCGTCCCCGTCCCCTAACCCTAACCCTAGCCCTAATCCTAACCCTTACCCAAAGCCTTAGCCTAACCCGTCCCCTAATCCTAACGTGTACGCTAACACCAATGTGTACCCTAACACGTACGCTCACCCTAAACCGTTGTCTTACCCTAACTTCTACCTTAAACCATCCCCGTCCCCTAACCCTACCGCTAACCCTAACCCTTACCCGAAGCCTTACCCTAACCCGTCCCTTAATCCTAACACGCACGCTAACACTAAACCGTACCCTAACACGTACGCTCACCCTAAACCATTGTCGTACCCTAACCTGTACCCTAAACCATCCCCGTCCCCGTCCCCTTCCCCTAACCCTAACCCTAACCCTTTCCCGAAGCCTTACCTTAACCCATCCACTAATCCTAACCCGTACGCTAACACCAACTCGTACCCTAACACGTACGCTCACCCTAAACCGTTGTCGTACCCTAACCTGTACCCTAAACTGGCCCCGTCCCCTAACCCTAACCCTAAACCTAACCCTAACCCTTACCCGAAGCCTTACCCTAACCCGTCCCCTAATCCTAATCCGTACGCTAACACTATCCCATAACCTAACACGTACGCTCACCCTAAACCATTGTCCTACCCTAACCTGTACCCTAAACCATCTCCGTCCTCTAACCCTAACCCTTGCCAGAAGCCTTACCCTAACCCATCACCTAATACTAACCCGTACGCTAACACTAACTCCTACGCTAACAGTAACCCGTACACTAACACGTATGCTCACCCTAAACCGTTGTCGTACACAAACTTGTACCCTAAACCGTCCCTGTCCCCTAACCCTAACCCTAACACTTACCCGAAGCCTTACCCTAACCCGTCCCATAATCCTAACCCGTACGATAACACTAACCCGTACCCTAACACGTACGCTCACCCTAAACCGTTGTTGTTGCCTACCCTGTACCCCAAACCATCCCCGTCCCCTAACCCTAACACTAAACCTAACCCTAACACTTACCCGAAGCCTTACCCTAATACGTCCCTTAATCCTAAACCGTACGCTACCAATAACCAATACCCTAACACATACGCTCACCCTAAACCGTTGTCATACGCTAACCTCTACCCTAAACCGTCCCCATCACCTAACCTTAACCCATACACTAACACTTACCCGAAGCCTTACCCTAACCCGTCCACTAACCCTAACTGGTACGCTAACACTAACCCGTACCCTAACACGTACGCTCACCCTAAACCGTTGTCGTACGCTAACCTGTACCCTATACCGTCCCCTCCCCTCACCCTAACCCTAACCTTAACCATAAACCTTACCCGAAGCCTTACCCAAACACGTCCCCTAATCCTAACACGTACGCTCACCCTAAACCATTGTCATGCACTAACCTGTACCCTAAACCATCCCCGTCCCCTAACCCTAAACCTAACCCTTACCAGAAGCCTTACCCTAACCCTTCCCCTAATACTAACCCGTCCGCTAACACTAACTCATACGCTAACACTAACCTGTACCCTAACACGTACGCTCACCCTAAACCTTTGTCATACACTAACCTGTAACCTAAACCGTCCCCGTCCCCTAACCCTTACCCGAAACCTTACCCTAACCCGTACCCTAATCCTAACCTGTATGCTAACACTAACCCATACCCTAACACGTACACTCACCCTAAAACTTTGTCGTAACCTAACCTGTACCCTAAACCATCCTCGTCCGCTAACCCTAACCCTAACCACAACACTTACCCGAAGCCTTACCCTAACACATCCCCTAATCCTAACCCGTATGCTAACACTAAACTCTACCCTAACACGTACGCTCACCCTAAACCGTTGTCGTACCCTAACCTGTACCCTAAACAGTTCCCGTCCCCTAACCCTAAACCTAACCCTAACCCTTACCTGAAGCCTTACCCTAACCCGTCCCCTAATCCTAACCCATACGCTAACACTAACCCGTACCCTAACACATACACTCAAACTAAATATAATATATAATGTAAATATATATATATATATATAATAATATATTGTAATATATTCAGGAAAATACGCATACGCTCTTTTTGGCCAACCAAGAAAGCGTGTAAAGGAAATCTGCACCAAAATGAAGTCTCACTGCCCCCCGGTCAAAAGGGCCATGTGAAAAAAGTGTAAAATCCAGAAAGGCAGCACAGGCCATGGAGAACAGGGAGCCTTGTTATGCTGATGGGCGGGATGTAAATTGCCAACAGCCACTCTGGAGAAGTGTATAGTGTTTCCTGGAACAGCTAAAAAACAAAGCAACAGAGCCTACAGCACTTCCACTTATGGTCCTATAGCTCAGGGAAATTAAAATCAAAAACACACAGCCACCCCAAAGTTTCGGACGGCTCTGTTTACAAGAACCTCGTCTACGGTACAAGTTAAATATCCCAGAACGTGAAAAATCGATAAAGAAGTTGTGGTATGTACGTACAAAGGAATATCACTCAGCAATGAAATTTATGTCATCAGGCCCGTCGCGGCATAATGAGTGGATTCAGGTACGATGATTCTAAGTGAAATAAGTCACACAGAAAATGAAACATCATAAGATATCACTAATACAAGGAATGTAAACTTGGCTACATATGAACTTAATTACAAAACAGAACAGGGTCTCAAATTTAGAAAACCAACTTATGCTTGCTTAAGGGGAAAGGTGAGTTGGGGTGCTGCATAAAACCAGAGATAGAAATTAGCACAGATACCTTTCCATAAGCCAAATATGTAATTGTCAAGACCTACCCCTTGCTCAACGAAATGGACTAAACAACCCATATTCAACGACTAGGAATACACCTGACTAGTAAGAATCTTCAAACCCATGGATTTATATGTCTCCGTAAGAGAATGAAGCGTGTGTACAGAGGCATGAATGCAGCAGAGAAACTCCGATAAACCCCATTATCAAAATGAATTACAAAAACAAAACACAAGGACAGTGAAATAGAGAGCAATTCTTAAATAATTCATTCAGGGCTTGTGATGCAACCTGAATTTACCACATCTACACCCAGAGCTGAGTGAGACATAAGGTTGGGCACTTTGGGCTGATAGCATTGGTGAGGTTCGATGAGCAAATGCAGACCCTTTGAAGTCATACTGCATGGTACCCATTCCATGGGTCCCATCTCTCCAGGTTTAACGAATTCTTCCTTCAGCTAAAACATGCATGGGAAACCCACAGTATGGTGCACCGAGGGACCGGCAAACGTTTTCAAATGCATCTCAGTTTTCGTCCCCTTTTACTCGGGTTCACCATTCCAGACCCTTTACTAACACTCTCCCCACTTGGAGAGTCAGTGCCTTTAACCTCCTGTTTGGCACAGTTTGCAATTTCTGCGCAAGATGAACAGGAATAGGGAGAACCAATGAGAGACTAGCTTTAGGTGTCTGCACGGGCAAATGTAGCGCTCATTTCCCACCAGGAAGAAGAATTAACCACAGGGTCAGCATGCCGTGCGGGAACCAGATTAGTGCCTGAAGCAATCCTGCGGGTTTGCGGCCAGCTCACAAGATAGCGAGTTGAAGAAAGGAGCTCAGGGGCACTGTAACTCACAAACCTGCAGAGTTATAAATGACAGCTATCGTCCAAAAATATATTGAAGGAAGGCTGCGAAGAGGACTTGTAAGTGGGGCAGAATTGCAGGATAACGATTTCAGGAGGTAGACGAAAATTGCATTTAAAGCATAGGAAAAAAGGCAGAACGTCAACAATGATGCTCTTGGCCAAAAAGGGCGTATGCGTTTTTTCCTGAATATATTCAGGAAAAAACGCATACGCCCTTTTTGGCCAACCAAGCAAGCATGTTAAAGAAATCTGCACTACAATGAAGTCTCACTACCCCCCGGTCTAAAGGGCCATATGAAAAAAGTGTAAAATCCAAAAAGGCAGCACAGGCCATGGAGAATTGGGAGCCTTGTTATGCTGATGGGCGGGATGTAAATTGCCAACAGCCACTCTGGAGAAGTGTATGGTGTTTCCTGGAACAGCTTAAAAACAAAGCAACGGAGCCTACGGCACTTCCACTTATGGTCCTTTAGCTTAGGGAAATTAAAATCAAAAACACACAGCCACCCCAAAGTTTCGGACAGCTCTGTTTACAAGAACCTCGTCTACGGTACAAGTTAAATATCCCAGAACGTGAAAAATGGATAAAGAAGTTGTGGTACGTACGTACAATGGAATATCACTCAGCAATGAAATCTATGTCATCAGGCCCGTCGCGGCATAATGAGTGGATTCAGGTACGATGATTCTAAGTGAAATAAGTCACACAGAAAATGAAACATCATAAGATATCACTAATACAAGGAATGTAAACTTGGCTACACATGAACTGAATTACAAAACAGAACAGGGTCTCAAATTTAGAAAACCAACTTATGCTTGCTTAAGGGGAAAGGTGAGTTGGGGTGCTGCATAAAATCAGAGATAGAAATTAGCACAGATACCTTTCCATAAGCCAAATATGTAATTGTCAAGACCTACCCCTTGCTCAACGAAATGGACTCAACACCCCATATTCAACGCCTGGGAATATACCTGACAAGTAAGAATCTTAAGACCACTGGATTTATATGTCTCCATAAGGAAATCAAGCGTGTGTACAGCGGCCTAAACGCAGCAGTGAAAATCCGATAAATCCCATTTTCAAAATAAATTTCAAAAACACAACACAATGACAGTGAAATAGAGAGCAATTCTTAAATAATTCATTCATGGCTTGTGATGCAACCTGGATTTATCACATCTACACCCAAAGCTGTTTGAGACATAAGGCTAGACACTTCGGGCTGATAGCATTGGTGAGGTTCGTTGAGCAAACGCAGACCCTTTGAAGTCATACTGCATGGTAGCCATTCCATGGGTCCCAACTCTCCAGGTTTAAGGGATTCTTCCTTCAGCTAAAACATGAATGGGAAACCCAGAGTATGGTCCACCGTGTGATGGGGAAACGTTTTCAAATGCATCTCAGGTTTCGTCCCCTGGTACTCGGGTTCACCGTTCCAGACGCTTTACTAACACTCTCCCCACTTGGAGAGTCAGTGCCTTTAACCTCCTGTTTGGCACAGTTTGGAATTTCTGCGCAAGATGCACAGGAATAGGGAGAACCAATGAGAGACTAGCTGTAGGTGTCTGCACGGGCAAATGGAACGCTCATTTCCCAGCAGGAAGAGGAATTAACCAAAGGCTCAGCGTGCCCTACCGGAACCAGATTAGGGCCTGAAGCAATCCTGCGGTTTTGCGGCCAGCTCACAAGAAAGCGAGTTGAAGAAAGGAGCTCAGGGGCACTGTAATTCACAAACCTGCAGAGTTATGAATGACAGCTATCGTCCAAAAATATATTGAAGTAAGTCTTCGAAGAGGACTAGAAAGCGGGGCAGAATTTCAGAAAAACGATTTCAGGGGGGAGACTGGAATTGCACTTAAAGCATAGGAAAAGAGGCAGAATGTCGACAATGATGCAGTTGGCCAAAAAGTGCATATGCGTTTTTTCCTGAATATATTCAGGAAAAAACGCATACGCCCTGTTTGGCTAACCAAGCAAGCATGTAAAGGAAATCTGCACTACAATGAAGTCTGACTGCCCCCCGGTCAATAGGGCCGTCTGAAAAAAGTGTAAAATCCAGAAAGGCAGGACAGGTCATGCAGAACAGGGAGCCTTGTTATGCTGATGGGCGGGATGTAAATTGCCAACAGCCACTCTGGAGAAGTGTATGGTGTTTCCTGAAACACGTAGGAAACAAAGCAACACAGCCTATGGCACTTCCACTTGGGGTCCTATAGCTTAGGGAAATTAAAATCAAAAACACACAGCCACCCCAAAGTTTGGGACGGCTCTGTTTACAAGAACCTCTTCTACGGTACAAGTTAAATATCCGAGAAAGCAAGAAATAGATAAAGAAGTTGTGGTACGTACGTACAATGCAATATCACTCAGCAAAGAGATCTACGTCATCAGGCCCGTAGCGGCATAATGAGTGCATTCAGGTACGACGATTCTATGAGAAATAAGTCACACAGAAAAAGAAACATCATAAGATATCACTAATACACGAAACGTAAACTTGGCTAAACATGAACTGAATTACAAAACAGAACAGGGTCTCAAATTTAGAAAACCAACTTATGCTTGCTTATGGGGAAAGGTGAGTTTGATTGCTGCATCAAACCAGAGATTGAAATTAGCACAGATACCGTTCCATAAGCCAAATATATAATAGACAAAACCTACTCCTTGCTCAACGAAATGGACTCAATACCCCATATTCAACGCCTGGGAATATACCTGACAAGTAAGAATCTTAAGACCCATGGATTTATATGTCTCCATAAGGAAATCAAGCGTGGGTACTGCGGCCTAAACGCAGCAGTGAAAATCCGATAAATCCCATTATCAAAATAAATTTCACAAACAAAACACAATAACAGTGAAATAGAGAGCAATTGTTAAATAATTCATTCAGAGCTTGTGATGCAACCTGGATTTACCACATCTACACCCAGAGCTGGGTGAGACATAAGGCTGGACACTTCGGGCTGATAGCATTGGTGAGGTTCGGTGAGCATACGCAGACCCTTTGAAGTCATACTGCATGGTAGCCATTCCATGTTTCCCAACTCTCCAGGTTTAAGGGATTCTTCCTTCAGCTATAACATGCATGGGAAACCCAGAGTATGGTCCACCGTGTGATTGGGAAACGTTTTCAAATGCATCTCAGGTTTTGTACCCTGGTACTCGGGTTCATCGTTCCAGACGCTTTACTAACACTCTCCCCCCTTGGAGAGTCAGTGCCTTTAACCTCCTGTTTGGCACAGTTTGCAATTTCTGCGCAAGATGAACAGGAATAGGGAGAACCAATGAGAGACTAGCTGTAGGTGTCTGCAGGGCAAATGGAACGCTCATTTCCCACCAGGAAGAGGAATTAACCAAAGGCTCACCGTGCCCTGCCTGAACCAGATTAGGGCCTGAAGCAATCCTGTGGTTTTGCGGCCAGCTCACAAGAAAGCGAGTTGAAGAAAGGAGCTCAGGGGCAATGTAATTCACAAACCTGCAGAGTTGTGAATGACAGCTATCGTCCAAAAATGTATTGAAGTAAGTATTCGAAGAGGACTTGAAATCGGGGCACAATTTCAGGAAAACGATTTCAGGAGGTAGACTGGAATTGCACTTAAAGCATAGGAAAAGAGGCAGAATGTCGACAATGATGCACTTGGCCAGAAAGGGTGTATGCGTTTTTTCCTGAATATATTCAGGAAAAAATGCATACGCCCTTTTTGACCAAACAAGCAAGCGTGTAAAGGAAATCTGCACTACAATGAAGTCTCACTGCCCCCCGGTGAAAAGGGCCATCTGAAACAAGTGTAAAATCCAGAAAGGCAGGACAGGTCATGGAGAACAGGGAGCCTTGTTATGCTGATGGGCGGGATGTTAATTGCCAACAGCCACTCTGGAGAAGTGTATGGTGTTTCCTGAAACACGTAGGAAACAAAGCAACACAGCCTATGGCACTTCCACATAGGGTCCTATAGCTTAGGGAAATTAAAATCAAAAACACACAGCCACCCCAAAGTTTGGGACGGCTCTGTTTACAAGAACCTCGTCTACGGTACAAGTTAAATATCCGAGAAAGCAAAAAATGGATAAAGAAGTTGTGGTACGTACGTACAATGGAATATCCCTCAGCAATGAGATCTACGTCATCAGGCCCGTAGAGGCATAATGAGTGGATTCAGGTACGACGATTCTACGAGAAATAAGTCACACAGAAAAAGAAACATCATAACATATCACTAATACACGGAACGTAAACTTGGCTACACATGAACTGAATTCCAAAACAGAACAGGGTCTCAAATTTAGAAAACCAACTTATGCTTGCTTATGGGGAAAGGTGAGTTGGGGTGCTGCATAAAACCAGAGATTGAAATTAGCACAGATACCGTTCCATAAGCCAAATATGTAATAGACAAGACTTACTCCTTGCTCAACGAAATGGACTCAATACCCCATATTCAACGCCTGGGAATATACCTGACAAGTAAGAATCTTAAGACCCATGGATTTATATGTCTCCATAAGGAAATCAACCGTGTGTACAGCGGCCTAAACGCAGCAGTGAAAATCCGATAAATCCCATTATCAAAATAAATTTCACAAACACAACACAATGACAGTGAAATAGAGAGCAATTCTTAAATAATTCATTCAGGGCTTGTGATGCAACCTGGATTTACCACATCTACACCGAAAGCTGGTTGAGACATAAGGCTGGACACTTCGGGCTGATAGCATTGGTGAGGTTCGTTGAGCAAAGGCAGACCCTTTGAAACCATACTGCATGGTAGCCATTCCTTGGGTCCCAATTCTCCAGGTTAAGGGATTCTTCCTTCAGCTAAAACATGCATGTGAAACCCAGAGTATGGTCCACAGTGTGATTGGGAAACGTTTTCAAATGCATCTCAGGTTTCGTCCCCTGGTACTCGGGTTCACCGTTCCAGACGCTTTACTAACACTCTCCCCACTTGGAGAGTCAGTGTCTTTAACCTCCTGTTTGGCACTGTTTGCAATTTCTGCAAAACCTGAACAGGAATAGGGAGAACCAATGAGAGACTAGCTGTAGGTGTCTGCACGGAAAATGGAACGCTCATTTCCCACCAGGAAGAGGAATTAACCAAAGGCTCAGCATGCCCTGCCGGAACCAGATTAGGTCCTGAAGCAATCCTGCAGTTTTGCGGCCAGCTCACAAGATAGTGAGTTGAAGAATGGAGCCCAGGGGCACTGTAATTCACAAACCTGCAGAGTTATGAATGACAGCTATCGTCCAAAGATTTATTGAAGTAAGTCTTCGAACAGGACTTGAAAGTGGGGCAGAATTTCAGGAAAACGATTTCATTGGGTAGACTGGAATTGCACTTAAAGCATAGGAAAAGAGGCATAATGTCCACAATGATGCACTTGGCCAAAAAGGGCGTATGCGTTTTTTCCTGAATATATTCAGGAAAAAATGCATACGCCCTTTTTGGCCAACCAAGCAAGCGTGTAAAGGAAATCTGCACTACAATGAAGTCTCACTGCCCCGAGGTGAAAAGGGCCATCTGAAACAAGTGTAAAATCCAGAAAGGCAGGACAGGTCATGGAGAACAGGGAGCCTTGTTATGCTGATGGGCGGGATGTAAATTGCCAACAGCCATTCTGGAGAAGTGTATGGTGTTTCCTGAAACACGTAGGAAACAAAGCAACACAGCCTATGGCACTTCCACTTGGGGTCCTATAGCTTAGGGAAATTAAAATCAAAAACACACAGCCACCCCAAAGTTTGGGACGGCTCTGTTTACAAGAACCTCGTCTACGGTACAAGTTAAATATCCGAGAAAGCAACAAATGGATAAAGAAGTTGTGGTACGTACGTACAATGGAATATCACTCAGCAATGAAATCTACGTCATCAGGCCGGTAGCGGCATAATGAGTGGATTCAGGTACGACGATTCTACAAGAAATAAGTCCCACAGAAAAAGAAACATCATAAGATATCACTAATACACGGAACGTAAACTTGGCTACACATGTACTGAATTACAAAACAGAACAGCGTCTCAAATTTAGAAAACCAACTTATGCTTGCTTATGGGGAAAGGTGAGTTGGGGTGCTGCATAAAACCAGAGATTGAAATTAGCACAGATACCGTTCCATAAGCCAAATATATAATAGACAAGACCTACTCCTTGCTCAACGAAATGGACTCAACACCCCATATTCAACGCCTGGGAATATACCTGACAAGGAAGAATCTTAAGACCCATGGATTTATATGTCTCCATAAGGAAGTCAAGCGTGTGTACAGTGGCCTAAACGCAGCAGTGAAAATCCGATAAATCCCATTAACAAAATAAATTTCAAAAACAAAACACAATGACAGTGAAATAGAGAGCAATTCTTAGATAATGTATTCAGGGCTTGTGATGCCACCTGGATTTACCACATCTACACCCAGAGCTGGGTGAGACATAAGGCTGGACACTTCGGGCTGATAGCATTGGTGAGGTTCGGTGAGCAAAGGCAGACCCTTTCAAGTCATACTGCATGGTACCCATTCCAAGGGTCCCAACTCTCCAGGGTTAAGGGATTCTACCTTCAACTAAAACATGCATGGGAAACCCAGAGCATGGTCCACCGTGTGATTGGGAATCGTTTTCAAATGCATCTCAGGTTTCGACTCCTGGTACTCGGGTGCACCATTCCAGACGCTTTACTAACACTCTCCCCACTTGGAGAGTCAGTGCCTTTAACCTCCTGTTTGGCACAGTTTGCAATTTCTGCGCAAGATGAACAGGAATAGGGACAACCAATGAGCGACTAGCTGTATGTGTCTGCACGGGCAAATGGAACGCTCATTTCCCACCAGGAAGAGGGACTAACCAAAAGCTCAGCATGCCCTGCTGGAACCAGATTAGGGCCTGAAGCAATCCTGCGGTTTTGCCGCCAGCTCACAAGAAAGCGAGTTGAAGAAAGGAGCTCAGGGGCACTGTAATTCACAAACCTGCAGAGTTATGAATGACAGCTATCGTCCAAAATTATACTGAAGTAAGTCTTTGAAGAGGACTTGAAAGCGGGGCAGAATATCAGGAAAACGATTTCAGGGGGTAGACTGGAATTGCACTTAAAGCCTAGGAAAAGACGCAGAATGTCCACAATGATGCACTTGGCCAAAAAGTGCGTATGCGTTTTTTCCTGAATATATTCAGGAAAAAACGCATACGCACTTTTTGTCCAACCAAGCAAGCGTGTAAAGGAAATCTGCACTACAATGAAGTCTCACTGCCCCCCGGTCAAAAGGGCCATCTGAAAAAAGTGTAAAATCCAGAAAGGCAGGACAGGTCATGGAGAACAGAGAGCCTTGTTATGCTGATGGGCGGGATGTAAAATGCCAACAGCCACTCTGGATAAGTGTATGGTGTTTCCTGAAACATGTAGGAAACAAAGCAACACAGCCTATGACACTTCCACTTATGGTCCTATAGCTTAGGGAAATTAAAATCAAAAACACACAGCCACCCCAAAGTTTGGGACGGCTCTGTTTACAAGAACCTCGTCTACGGTAATAGTTAAATATCCGAGAAAGCAAAAAATGGATAAAGAAGTTGTGGTACGTACGTACAATGGAATATCACTCAGCAATGAGATCTACATCATCAGGCCCGTAGCAGCATAATGAGTGGATTCAGGTACGACGATTCTACGAGAAATAAGTCACACAGAAAAAGAAACATCATAAGATATCACTAATACACGGAACGTAAACTTGGCTACACATGAACTGAATTACAAAACAGAACAGGATCTCAAATTTAGAAAACCAACTTATGCTTGCTTATGGGAAAAGGTGAGTTGGGGTGCTGCATCAAACCAGAGATTGAAATTACCACAGATACCGTTCCATAAGCCAAATATATAATAGACAAGACCTACTCCTTGCTCAACGAAATGGACTCACACCCCATATTCAACGCCTGGGAATATACCTGACAAGTAAGAATCTTAAGACCCATGGATTTATATGTCTCCATAAGGAAATCAAGCCTGTGTACAGTGGCCTAAACGCAGCAGTGAAAATACGATAAATCCCATTATCAAAATATATTTCAAAAACAAAACACAATGACAGTGAAATAGAGAGCAATTCTTAAATAATTCATTCAGGGCTTGTGAATCAACCTGGATTTAACACATCTACACCCACAGCTCGGTGAGGCATAAGGCTGGACACTTCGGGCTGATAGCATTGGTGAGGTTCGGTGAGCAAACGCAGACCCTTTGAAGTCATACTGCATGGTACCCATTCCATGGGTCCCAACATTCCAGGTTTAAGAGATTCTTCCTTCAGCTAAAACATGCATGGGAAACCCAGAGTAATGTCCACCGTGTGATTGGGAAACGTTTTCAAATGCATCTCAGGTTTCGTCCCCTGGTACTCCGGTTCACCATTCCAGACGCTTTACAAACACTCTACCCACTGGGAGACTCAGTGCCTTTAACCTCCTGTTTGGCACAGTTTGCAAATTCTGCGCAAGATGAACAGGAATAGGGAGAACCAATGAGAGACTAGCTGTAGGTGTCTGCACGGGCAAATGGAACGCTCATTTCCCACCAGGAAGAGGGATTAACCAAAGGCTCAGCGTGCCCTGCCGGAACCAGATTAGGGCCTGAAGCAATTCTGCGGTTTTGCGGCCAGCTCACAAGAAAGCCAGTTGAAGAAAGGAGCTCAGGGGCACTGTAATTCACAAACCTGCAGAGTTATGAATGACAGCTATCGTCCAAAAATGTATTGAAGTAAGTCTTCGAAGAGGACTTGAAAGCGGGGCAGAATTTCAGGAAAACGATTTCAGGGGTTAGACTGGAATTGCACTTAAAGCATAGGAAAAGAGGCAGAATGTCGACAATGGTACACTTGGCCAAAAAGGGCGTATGCGTTTTTTCCAGAATATATTCAGGAAAAAACGCATACGCCCTTTTTGGCCAACCAAGCAAGCGTGTAAAGGAAATGTGCACTACAGTGATGTCTCACTACCCCCGGTCCAAACGGTCATCTGAAACAAGTGTAAAATCCAGAAAGGCAGGACAGGTCATGGAGAAGAGGGAGCCTTGTTATGCTGATGGGTGGGATGTAAATTGCCAACAGCCACTCTGGATAAGTGTATGGTGTTTCCTGAAACACGTAGGAAACAAAGCAACACAGCCTATGGCACTTCCACTTATGGTCCTATAGCTTAGGGAAATTAAAATCAAAAACACACAGCCACCCCAAAGTTTGGGACGGCTCTGTTTACAAGAACCTCGTCTACGGTAAAAGTTAAATATCCGAGAAAGCAAAAAATGGATAAAGAAGTTGTGGTACGTACGTACAATGGAATATCTCTCAGCAATGAAATCTATGTCATCAGGCCCGTAGCGGCATAATGAGTGGATTCAGGTACGACGATTCTACGAGAAATAAGTCACACAGGAAAAGAAAGATCATAAGATATCACGAATACACGGAACTTAAACTTGTCTACACATCAACTGAATTACAAAACAGAACAGGGTCTCAAATTTAGAAAACCAACTTATGCTTGCTTATGGGGAAAGGTGAGTTGGGGTGCTGCATCAAACCAGAGATTGAAATTAGCACAGATACCGTTCCATAAGCCAAATATATAATAGACAAGACCTACTCCTTGCTCAACGAAATGGACTCACACCCCATATTCAACGCCTGGGTATATACCTGACAAGTAAGAATCTTAAGACCCATGGATTTATATGTCTCCATAAGGAAATCAAGCGTGTGTACAGTGGCCTAAACGCAGCAGTGAAACTACGTTAAATCCCATTATCAAAATATATTTCAAAAACAAAACACAATGACAGTGAAATAGAGAGCAATTCTTAAATAATTCATTCAGGGCTTGTGAATCAACCTGGATTTACCACATCTACACCCACAGCTCAGTGAGACATAAGGCTGGACACTTCGGGCTGATAGCATTGGTGAGGTTCGGTGAGCAAACGCAGACCCTTTGAAGTCATACTACATGGTACCCATTCCATGTGTCCCAACACTCCAGGTTTAAGGGATTCTTCCTTCAGCTAAAACATGCATGGGAAACCCAGAGTAATGTCCACTGTGTGATTGGGAAACGTTTTCAAATGCATCTCAGGTTTCGTCCCCTGGTACTCGGGTTCACCGTTCCAGACGATTTACTAACACTCTACCCACTGGGAGACTCAGTGCCTTTAACCTCCTGTTTGGCACAGTTTGCAATTTCTGCGAAAGATGAACAGGAATAGGGAGAACAAATGAGACACTAGCTGTAGGTGTCTGCACGGGCAAATGGAATGCTCACTTCCCACCAGGAAGAGGGATTAACCAAAGGCTCAGCGTGCCCTGCCGGAACCAGATTAGGGCCTGAAGCAATCCTGCGGTTTTGCGGCCAGATCACAAGAAAGCCAGTTGAAGAAAGGAGCTCAGGGGCACTGTAATTCACAAACCTGCAGAGTTATGAATGACAGCTATCGTCCAAAAATGTATTGAAGTAAGTCTTCGAAGAGGACTTGAAAGCGGGGCAGAATTTCAGGAAAACGATTTCAGGGGGTAGACTGGAATTACACTTAAAGCATAGGAAAAGAGGCCGAATGTCCACAATGATGCACTTGGCCAAAAAGGGCGTATGCGTTTTTTCCTGAATATATTCAGGAAAAAACGCATACGCCCTTTTTGGCCAACCAAGCAAGCGTGTAAAGGAAATCTGCACTACAATGAAGTCTCTCTGCCCCCCGGTCAAAAGGGCCATCTGAAAAAAGTGTAAAATCCAGAAAGTCAGGACAGGTCATGGAGAACAGGGAGCCTTGTTATGCTGATGGGCGGGATGTAAATTGCCAACAGCCACTCTGGATAAGTGTATGGTGTTTCCTGAAACACGTAGGAAACAAAGCAACACAGCCTATGGCACTTCCACTTACGGTCCTATAGCTTAAGGAAATTAAATTCAAAAACACAAAGCCACCCCAAAGTTTGGGACGGCTCTGTTTACAAGAACCTCGTCTACGGTACAAGTTAAATATCCGAGAAAGCAAAAAATGGATAAAGAAGTTGTGGTATGTACGTACAATGGAATATCACTTGGCAATGAGATCCACGTCATCAGGCCCGTAGCGGCATAATGAGTGGATTCAGGTACGATGATTCTACGAGAAATAAGTCACAGAGAAAAAGAAACATCATAAGATATCACTAATACACGGAACTTAAACTTGTCTTCACATGAACTGAATTACTAAACAGAACAGGGTCTCAAATTTAGAAAACCAACTTATGCTTGCTTATGGGGAAAGGTGAGTTGGGGTGCTGCATCAAACCAGAGATTGAAATTAGCACAGATACCGTTCCATAAGCCAAATATATAATAGACAAGACCTACTCCTTGCTCAACGAAATGGACTCAACACCCCATATTCAACACCTGGGAATATACCTGTCAAGTAAGAAACTTAAGACCCATTGATTTATATGTCTGCATAAGGAAGTCAAGCGTGTGTACAGTGGCCTAAACGCAGCAGTGAAAATCCAATAAATCCCATTAACAAAATAAATTTCAAAAACAAAACACAATGACAGTGAAATAGAGAGCAATTCTTAAAAAATTCATTCAGGGCTTGTGATGAAACCTGGATTTACCACATCTACACCCAAGCTGGTTGAGACATAATGCTGGACACATCGAGCTGATAGTATTGGTGAGGTTTGGTGAGCAAACGCAGACCCTTTGAAGTCATACTGCATGGTACCCATTCCATGGGTCCCAACTCTCCAGGTTTAAGGGATTCTTCCTTCAGCTAAAACATGCATGGGAAACCCAGAGTATGGTCCACCGTGTGATTAGGAAACGTTTTCAAATGCATCTCAGGTTTCGACCCCTGGTACTCGGGTTCACTGTTCCAGACGCTTTACTAACACTCTCCCCACTTGGAGAGTCAGTGCCTTTAACCTCCTGTTTGTCACAGTTTGCAATTTCTGCGCAATATTAACAGGAATAGGGACAACGAATGAGAGACTAGCTGTAGGTGTCTGCACGGGCAAATGGAACGCTCATTTCCCACCAGGAAGAGGGACTAACCAAAGGCTCAGCGTGCCCTGCCGGAACAAGATTAGGGCCTGAAGCAATCCTGCAGTTTTGCGGGCAACTCACAAGAAAGCGAGTTGAAGAAAGGAGCTCAGGGGCACTGTAATTCACAAACCTGCAGAGTTATGAATGACAGCTATCGTCCAAAATTATATTGAAGTAAGTCTTTGAAGAGGACTTGAAAGCGGGGCAGAATTTCAGGAAAACGATTTCAGGGGGTAGACTGGAATTGCACTTAAAGCATAGGAAAAGAGGCAGAATGTCCACAATGATGCACTTGGCCAAAAAGGGCGTATGCGTTTTTTCCTGAATATATTCAGGAAAAAACGCATAAGCCCTTTTTGGCCAACCAAGCAAGCGTGTAAAGGAAATCTGCACTACAATGAAGTCTCACTACCCCCGGTACAAACGGCCATCTGAAACAAGTGTAAAATCCAGAAAGGCAGGACAGGTCATGGAGAACAGGGAGCCTTGTTATGCTGATGGGCGGGATGTAAATTGCCAACAGCCACTCTGGAGAAGTGTATGGTGTTTCCTGAAACACGTAGGAAACAAAGCAACACAGCCTATGGTACTTCCACTTACGGTCCTATAGCTTAGGGAAATTAAATTCAAAACCACACTGCCACCCCAAAATTTGGGACGGCTCTGTTTACAAGAACCTCGTCTACGGTACAAGTTAAATATCCGAGAAAGCAAAAAATGGATAAAGAAGTTGTGGTACGTACGTACAATGGAATATCACTCAGCAATGAGATCCACGTCATCAGGCCCGTAGCGGCATAATGAGTGGATTCAGGTACGACGATTCTACGAGAAATAAGTCACACAGAAAAAGAAACATCATAAGATATCACTAATACACGGAACGTAAACTTGGCTACACATGAACTGAATTACAAAACAGAACAGGGTCTCAAATTTAGAAAACCAATTTATGCTTGCTTATGGGGAAAGGTGAGTTGGGGTGCTGCATAAAACCAGAGATTGAAATTAGCACAGATTCCGTTCCATAAGGCAAATATATAATAGACATGACCTACTCCTTGCTCAACGAAATGAACTCAACACCCCATATTCAACGCCTGGGAATATACCTGACAAGTAAGAATCTAAAGACCCATGGATTTATATGTCTCCATAAGGAAGTCAAGCGTGTGTACAGGGGCCTAAACGCAGCAGTGAAAATCCGATAAATCCCATTAACAAAATAAATTTCAAAAACAAAACACAATGACAGTGAAATAGAGAGCAATTCTTAAATAATTCATTCAGGGCTTGTGATGCAACCTGGATTTACCACATCTACACCCAGAGCTGGTTGAGACATAAGGCTGGACACATCGAGCTGATAGTATTGGTGAGGTTTGGTGAGCAAACGCAGACCCTTTGAAGTCATACTGCATGGTACCCATTCCATGGGTCCCAACTCTCCAGGTTTAAGGGATTCTTCCTTCAGCTAAAACATGCATGGGAAACCCAGAGTATGGTCCACCGTGTGATTGGGAAACGTTTTCAAATGCATCTCAGTTTTCGACCCCTGGTACTCGGGTTCACCGTTCCAGACGCTTTACTAACACTCTCCCCACTTGGAGAGTCAGTGTCTTTAACCTCCTGTTTGGCACAGTTTGCAATTTCGGCACAAGATGAACAGGAATAGCGAGAGCCAATGAGAGCCTAGCTGTAGGTGTCTGCACGGGCAAATGGAACGCTCATTTCCCAACAAGGAGAGGAATTAACCAAAGGCTCAGCGTGCCCTGACGGAACAAGATTAGGGCCTGAGGCAATCCAGCGGTTTTGCGGCCAGCTCACAAGAAAGCGAGCTGAAGAAAGGAGCTCAGGGTCACTGTAATTCACAAACCTGCAGAGTTATGAATGACAGCTATCGTCCAAAAATGTATTGAAGTAAGTTTTCGAAGAGGACTTGAAAGCGGGGCAGAATTTCAGGAAAACGAATTCAGGGGGTAGAGTGGAATTGCACTTAAAGCATAGGAAAAGAGGCAGAATGTCCACAATGATGCACTTGGCCAAAAAGTGCATATGCGTTTTTCCTGAATATATTCAGGAAAAAATGCATACGCCCTTTTTGGCCGACCAAGCAAGCGTGTAAAGGAAATCTCCACTACAATGAAGTCTCTCTGCCCCCCGGTCAAAAGGGCCATCTGAAAAAAGTGTAAAATCAAGAAAGGCAGGACAGGTCATGGAGAACAGGGAGCCTTGTTATGCTGATGGGCGGGATGTAAATTGCCAACAGCCACTCTGGAGAAGTGTATGGTGTTTCCTGAAACACGTAGGAAACAAAGCAACACAGCCTATGGCACTTCCACTTACGGTCCTATAGCTTAGGGAAATTAAAATCAAAAACAAACAGCCACCCCAAAGTTTGGGACGGCTCTGTTTACAAGAACCTCGTCTACGGTACAAGTTAAATATCCGAGAAAGCAAAAAATGGATAAAGAAGTTGTGGTACGTACGTACAATGGAATATCACTCAGCAATGAGATCTACGTCATCAGGCCCATAGCGGCATAATGAGTGGATTCAGGTACGACGATTCTATGAGAAATAAGTCACACAGGAAAAGAAATATCAAAAGATATCACTAATACACGGAACGTAAACTTGGCTACACATGAACTGAATTACAAAACAGAACAGGGTCTCAAATTTAGAAAACCAACTTATGCTTGCTTATGGGGAAAGGTGAGTTGGGGTGCTGCATAAAACCAGAGATTGAAATTAGCACATATTCCGTTCCATAAGGCAAATATATAATAGACAAGACCTACTCCTTGCTCAACGAAATGAACTCAACACCTCATATTCAACGCCTGGTAATATACCTGACAAGTAAGAAACTTAAGACCCATGGATTTATATGTCTCCATAAGGATATCAAGCGTGTGTACAGCGGCCTCAACGCAGCAGTGAAAATCCGATGAATCCCATTATCAAAATATATTTCAAAAACAAAACACAATGACAGTGAAATAGAGAACAATTCTTAAATAATTCATTCAGGGCTTGTGATGCAACCTGGATTTACCACATCTACACCCAGAGCTGGGTGAGACATAAGGCTGGACACTTCGGGCTGATAGCATTGGTGAGGTTCGGTGAGCAAACGCAGACCCTTTGAAGTCATACTGCATGGTACCCATTCCATGGGTCCCAACTCTCCAGGTTTAAGGGATTCTTCCTTCAGCTAAAACATGCATGGGAAACCCAGAGTAATGTGCACCATGTGATTGGGAAACGTTTTCAAATGCGTCTCAGGTTTCGACCCCTGGTACTCGGGTTCACCGTTCCAGACGCTTTACTAACACTCTCCCCACTTGGAGAGTCAGTGCCTGTAACCTCCTGTTTGGCACAGTTTGCAATTTCTGCGCAATATTAACAGGAATAGGGAGAACCAATGAGAGACTAGCTGTAGGTGTCTGCACGGGCAAATGGAACGCTCATTTCCGACCAGGAAGAGGGACTAACCAAAGGCTCAGCGTGCCCTGCCAGAACCAGATTAGGGCCTGAAGCAATCCTGCGGTTTTGCGGCCAGCTCACAAGAAAGCGAGTTGAAGAAAGGAGCTCAGGGGCACTGTAATTCACAAACCTGCAGAGTTATGAATGACAGCTATCGTCCAAAATTATATTGAAGTAAGTCTTTAAAGAGGACTTGAAAGCGGGGCAGAATTTCAGGAAAACGATTTCAGGGGGTAGACTGGAATTGCACTTAAAGCATAGGAAAAGAGGCAGAATGTCCACAATGATGCACTTGGCCAAAAAGGGCGTATGCGTTTTTACCTGAATATATTCAGGGAAAAACGCATACGCCCTTTTTGGCCAACCAAGCAAGCGTGTAAAGGAAATCTGCACTACAATGAAGTCTCTCTGCCCCCCGGTCAAAAGGGCCATCTGAAAAAAGTGTAAAATCCAGAAAGGCAGGACAGGTCATGGAGAACAGGGAGCCTTGTTATGCTGATGGGCGGGATGGAAATTGCCAACAGCCACTCTGGAGAAGTGTATGGTGTTTCCTGAAACACGTAGGAAACAAAGCAACACAGCCTATGGCACTTCCACTTATGGTCCTATAGCTTAGGGAAATTAAAATCAAAAACAAACAGCCACCCCAAAGTTTGGGACGGCTCTGTTTACAAGAACCTCGTCTACGGTACAAGTTAAATATCCGAGAAAGCAAAAAATGGATAAAGAAGTTGTGGTACGTACGTACAATTGAATATCACTCAGCAATGAGATCTACGTCATTAGGCCCGTAGCGGCATAATGAGTGGATTCAGGTACGACGATTCTACGAGAAATAAGTCACACAGGAAAAGAAATATCATAAGATATCACTAATACACGGAACGTAAACTTGGCTACACATGAACTGAATTACAAAACAGAACAGGGTCTCAAATTTAGAAAACCAACTTATGCTTGCTTATGGGGAAAGGTGAGTTGGGGTGCTGCATCAAACCAGAGATTGAAATTAGCACAGATACCGTTCCATAAGCCAAATATATAATAGAGAAGACCTACTCCTTGCTCAACGAAAGGGACTCAACACCCCATATTCAACTCCTGGGAATATATCTGACAAGTAAGAATCTTAAGACCCATGGATTTATATGTCTCCATAAGGAAATCAAGCGTGTGTACAGCGTCCTAAACGCAGCAGTGAAAATCCGATAAATCCCATTAACAAAATAAATTTCACAAACAAAACACAATGACAGTGAAATAGAGAGCAATTCCTAAATAATTCATTCAGGGCTTGTGATGCAACCTGGATTTACCACATCTACACCCAGAGCTGGGTGAGACATAAGGCTGGACACATCGGGCTGATAGCATTGGTGAGGTTTGGTGAGGAAACGCAGACCCTTTGAAGTCATACTGCATGGTAGCCATTCCATGGGTCCCAACTCTCCAGGTTTAAGGGATTCTTCCTTCAGCTAAAACATGCATGGGAAACGCAGAGTATGGTCCAGCGTGTGATTGGGAAACGTTTTCAAATGCATCTCAGGTTTCGTCCCCTGGTATTCGGGTTCACCATTCCAGACGCTTTACTAACAATCTCCCCACTTGGAGAGAAATTGCCTTTAACCTCCTGTTTGCCACAGTTTGCAATTTCTGCGCAAGATGAACAGGAATAGGGAGAACCAATGAGAGACTAGCTGTAGGTGTCTGCACGGGCAAATGGAACGCTCATTTCCCACCAGGAAGAGAGATTAACCAAAGGCTCAGCGTGCCCTGCCGGAACCAGATTAGGGCCTGAAGTAATCCTGCGGTTTTGCGGCCAGCTCACAAGAAAACGAGTTGAAGAAAGGAGCTCAGGGGCACTGTAATTCACAAACCTGCAGAGTTATGAATGACAGCTATCGTCCAAAAATGTATTGAAGTAAGTCTTCGAAGAGGACTTGAAAGCGGGGCAGAATTTCAGGAAAACGATTTCAGGGGGTAGACTGGAATTGCACTTAAAGCATAGGAAAAGAGGCCGAATGTCGACAATGGTGCACTTGGCCAAAAAGGGCGTATGCGTTTTTTCCTGAATATATTCAGGAAAAAACGCATACGCCCATTTTGGCCAACCAAGCAAGCGTGTAAAGGAAATCTGCACTACAATGAAGTCTCACTACCCCCGGTCCAAACGGCCATCTGAAACAAGTGTAAAATCCAGAAAGGCAGGACAGGTCATGGAGAACAGGGAGCCTTGTTATGCTGATGGGCGGGATGGAAATTGCCAACAGCCACTCTGGAGAAGTGTATGGTGTTTCCTGAAACATGTAGGAAACAAAGCAACACAGCCTATGGCACTTTCACTTATGATACTATAGCTTAAGGAAAAGTAAAATCAAAAACACACAGCCACCCCAAAGTTTGGGACGGCTCTGTTTACAAGAACCTCGTCTACGGTACAAGTTAAATATCCGAGAAAGCAAAAAATGGATTAAGAAGTTGTGGTACGTACGTACAATGGAATATCACTCAGCAATGAGATCTACGTCATCAGGCCCATAGCGGCATAATGAGTGGATTCAGGTACGACGATTCTATGAGAAATAAGTCACACAGGAAAAGAAATATCATAAGATACCACTAATACACGGAACGTAAACTTGGCTACACATGAACTGAATTACAAAACAGAACAGGGTCTCAAATTTAGAAAAGCAACTTATGCTTGCTTATGGGGAAAGGTGAGTTGGGGTGCTGCATAAAACCAGAGATTGAAATTAGCACAGATTCCGTTCCATAAGGCAAATATATAATAGACAAGACCTACTCCTTGCTCAACGAAATGAACTCAACACCCCATATTCAACGCCTGGGAATATACCTGACAAGTAAGAAACTTAAGACCCATGGATTTATATGTCTCCATAAGGATATCAAGCGTGTGTACAGCGGCCTCAACGCAGCAGTGACAATCCGATAAATCCCATTATCAAAATATATTTCAAAAACAAAACACAATGACAGTGAAATAGAGAACAATTCTTAAATAATTGATTCAGGGCTTGTGATGCAACCTGGATTTACCACATCTACACCCAGAGCTGGGTGAGACATACGGCTGGACACTTCGGGCTGATAGCATTGGTGAGGTTCGGTGAGCAAACGCAGACCCTTTGAAGTCATACTGCATGGTACCCATTCCATGGGTCCCAACTCTCCAGGTTTAAGGGATTCTTCCTTCAGCTAAAACATGCATGGGAAACCCAGAGTAATGTCCACCATGTGATTGGGAAACGTTTTTAAATGCGTCTCAGGTTTCGACCCCTGGTACTCGGGTTCACCGTTCCAGACGCTTTACTAACACTCTCCCCACTTGGAGAGTCAGTGCCTGTAACCACCTGTTTGGCACAGTTTGCAATTTCTGCGCAATATTAACAGGAATAGGGACAACGAATGAGAGACTAGCTGTAGGTGTCTGCACGGGCAAATGGAACGCTCATTTCCCACCAGGAAGAGGGACTAACCAAAGGCTCAGCGTGCCCTGCCGGAACCAGATTAGGGCCTGAAGCAATCCTGCGGTTTTGCGGCCAGCTCACAAGAAAGCGAGTTGAAGAAAGGAGCTCAGGGGCACTGTAATTCACAAACCTGCAGAGTTATGAATGACAGCTATCGTCCAAAATTATATTGAAGTAAGTCTTTAAAGAGGACTTGAAAGCGGGGCAGAATTTCAGGAAAACGATTTCAGGGGGTAGACTGGAATTGCACTTAAAGCATAGGAAAAGAGGCAGAATGTCCACAATGATGCACTTGGCCAAAAAGGGCGTATGCGTTTTTACCTGAATATATTCAGGGAAAAACGCATACGCCCTTTTTGGCCAAACAAGCAAGCGTGTAAAGGAAATCTGCACTACAATGAAGTCTCTCTGCCCCCCGGTCAAAAGGGCCATCTGAAAAAAGTGTAAAATCCAGAAAGGCAGGACAGGTCATGGAGAACAGGGAGCCTTGTTATGCTGATGGGCGGGATGTAAATTGCCAACAGCCACTCTGGAGAAGTGTATGGTGTTTCCTGAAACACGTAGGAAACAAAGCAACACAGCCTATGGCACTTCCACTTATGGTCCTATAGCTTAGGGAAATTAAAATCAAAAACAAACAGCCACCCCAAAGTTTGGGACGGCTCTGTTTACAAGAACCTCGTCTACGGTACAAGTTAAATATCCGAGAAAGCAAAACATGGATAAAGAAGTTGTGGTACGTACGTACAATGGAATATCACTCAGCAATGAGATCTACGTCATTAGGCCCGTAGCGGCATAATGAGTGGATTCAGGTACGATGATTCTACGAGAAATAAGTCACACAGGAAAAGAAATATCATAAGATATCACTAATACACGGAACGTAAACTTGGCTACACATGAACTGAATTACAAAACAGAACAGGGTCTCAAATTTACAAAACCAACTTATGCTTGCTTATGGGGAAAGGTGAGTTGGGGTGCTGCATCAAACCAGAAATTGAAATTAGCACAGATACCGTTACATAAGCCAAATATATAATAGACAAGACCTACTCCTTGCTCAACGAAATGGACTCAACACCCCATATTCAACACCTGGGAATATACCTGACAAGTAAGAAACTTAAGACCCATGGATTTATATGTCTCCATAAGGAAGTCAAGCGTGTGTACAGTGGCCTAAACGCAGCAGTGAAAATCCAATAAATCCCATTAACAAAATAAATTTCAAAAACAAAACACAATGACAGTGAAATAGAGAGCAATTCTTAAATAATTCATTCAGGGCTTGTGATGCAACCTGGATTTACCACATCTACACCCAGAGCTAGTTGAGACATAAGGCTGGACACATCGGGCTGATAGCATTGGTGAGGATTGTTGAACAAACGCAGACCATTTGAAGTCATACTGCATGGTAGCCATTCCATGGGTCCCAACTCTCCAGGTTTAAGGGATTCTTCCTTCAGCTAAAACATGCATGGGAAACCAAGAGTATGGTCCACCGTGTGATTGGGAAACGTTTTCAAATGCATCTCAGGTTTCTTCCCCTGGTACTCGGGTTCACAGTTCCAGACGCTTTACTAACATTCTCCCCACTTGGAGAGTAATTGCCTTTAACCTCCTGTTTGGCACAGTTTGCAATTTCTGCGCAAGATGAACAGGAATAGGGAGAACCAATGAGAGACTAGCTGTAGGTGTCTGCACGGGCAAATGGAACGCTCATTTCCCACCAGGAAGAGAGATTAACCAAAGGCTCAGCGTGCCCTGCCGGAACCAGATTAGGGCCTGAAGCAATCCTGCGGTTTTGCGGCCAGCTCACAAGAAAACGAGTTGAAGAAAGGAGCTCAGGGGCACTGTAATTCACAAACCTGCAGAGTTATGAATGACAGCTATCGTCCAAAAATGTATTGAAGTAAATCTTCGAAGAGGACTTAAAGCGGGGCAGAATTTCAGGAAAACGATTTCAGGGGGTAGACTGGAATTGCACTTAAAGCATAGGAAAAGAGGCAGAATGTCCACAATGATGCCCTTGGCCAAAAAGGGCGTATGCGTTTTTTCCTGAATATATTCAGGAAAAAACGCATACGCACTTTTTGGCCAACCAAGCAAGCGTGTAAAGGAAATCTGCACTACAATGAAGTCTCACTGCCCCCCGGTCCAAACAGCCATCTGAAACAAGTGTAAAATCCAGAAAGGCAGGACAGGTCATGGAGAACAGGGAGCCTTGTTATGCTGATGGGCGGGATGTAAATTGCCAACAGCCACTCTGGAGAAATGTATGGTGTTTCCTGAAACACGTAGGAAACAAAGCAACACAGCCTATGGCACATCCACTTAGGGTCCTATAGCTTAGGGAAATTAAAATCAAAAACACACAGCCACCCCAAAGTTTGGGATGGCTCTGTTTACAAGAACCTCCTCTACGGTACAAGTTAAATATCCGAGAAAGCAAAAAATGGATAAAGAAGTTGTCGTACGTACGTACGATGGAATATCACTCAGCAATGAGATCTACGTCATCAGGCCCGTAGCGGCATAATGAGTGCATTCAGGTACGATGATTCGACGAGAAATAAGTCACAGAGAAAAAGAAACATCATAAGATATCACTAATACACGGAACGTAAACTTGGCTACACATGAACCGAATTACAAAACAGAACAGGGTCTCAAATTTAGAAAACCAACTTATGCTTGCTTATGGGGAAAGGTGAGTTCGGGTGCTGCGTCAAACCAGAGATTGAAATTAGCACAGATACCGTTCCATAAGCCAAATATATAAGATACAAGACCTACACCTTGCTCAACGAAATGGACTCAACACCCCATATTCAACGCCTGGTAATATACCTGACAAGTAAGAATCATAAGACCCATGGATTTATATGTCTCCATAAGGAAATCCAGCGTGTGTACAGCGGCCTAAACGCAGCAGTGAAAATCCGATAAATCCCATTAACAAAATAAATTTCAAAAACAAAACACAATGACAGTGAAATAGAGAGCAATTCTTAAATAATTCATTCAGGCCTTGTGATGCAACCTGGATTTACCACATCTACACCCAGAGCTGTTTGAGACATAAGGCTGGACACTTCGGGCTGATAGCCTTGGTGAGGTTCGGTGAGCAAAGGCACACCGTTTGAAATCATACTGCATGGTACCCATTCCATGGGTCCCAACTCTCCAGGTTTAAGGGATTCTTCCTTCAGCTAAAAAATGCATGGGAAACCCAGAGTATGGTCCACCGTGTGATTGGGAAACGTTTTCAAATGCATCTCAGGTTTCGTCCCCTGGTACTCCGGTGCACCGTTCCAGACGCTTTACTAACACTATCCCCATTTGGAGAGTCAGTGCCTTTAACCTCCTGTTTGGCACAGTTTGCAATTTCTGCGCAAGATGAACAGGAATAGGGAGAACCAATGAGAGACTAGCTGTAGGTGTCTGCACGGGCAAATGGAACGCTCATTTCCCACCAGGAAGAGGAATTAACCAAAGGCTCAGTGTGCCCTGCCGGAACCAGATTAGGGCCTGAAGCAATCCTGCCGTTGTGCGGCCAGCTCACAAGAAAGCGAGTTGAAGAAAGGAGCTCAGGGGCACTGTAATTCACAAACCTGCACAGTTATGAATGACAGCTATCATCCAAAAATGTATTGAAGTAAGTCTTCGAAGAGGACTTGAAAGCGGGGCAGAATTTCAGAAAAACGATTTCATGGGGTAGACTGGAATTGCAATTAAAGCATAGGAAAAGAGGCAGAATGTCGACAATGATGCACTTGGCCAAAAAGGGCGTATGCGTTTTTTCCTGAATATATTCAGGAAAAAACGTATACGCCCTTTATGGCCAACCAAGCAAGCGTGTAAAGGAAATCTGCACTACAATGAAGTCTCACTGCCTCCCGGTCAATAGGGCCATCTGAAACAAGTGTAAAATCCAGAAAGGCAGGACAGGTCATGGAGAACAGGGAGCCTTGTTATGCTGATGGGCGGGATGTAAATTGCCAACAGCCACTCTGGAGAAGTGTATGGTGTTTCCTGAAACACGTAGGAAACAAAGCAACACAGCCTATGGCACTTCCACTTAGGGTCCTATAGCTTAGGGAAATTAAAATCAAAAACACACAGCCACCCCAAAGTTTGGGACGGCTCTGTTTACAAGAACCTCGTCTACAGTACAAATTAAATATCCGAGAAAGCAAAAAATCGATAAAGAAGTTGTGGTACGTACGTATAATGGAATATCACTCAGCAATGAGATCTACGTCATCAGGCCCGTAGCGGCATAATGAGTGGATTCAGGTACGACGATTCTACGAGAAATAAGTCACACAGAAAAAGAAAGATCATAAGATATCACTAATACACGGAACGTAAACTTGGCTACACATGAACTGAATTACAAAACAGAACAGGGTCTCAAATTTAGAAAACCAACTTATGCTTGCTTATGGGGAAAGGTGAGTTGCGGTGCTGCATAAAACCAGAGATTGAAATTAGCACAGATACCGTTCCATAAGCCAAATATATAATAGACAAGACCTACTCCTTGCTCAACGAAATGGACTCAACACCCCACATTCAACGCCTGCGAATATACCTGACAAGTAAGAAACTTAAGACCCATGGATTTATATGTCTCCATAAGGAAGTCAAGCATGTGTACAGTGGCCTAAACGCAGCAGTGAAAATCCGATAAATCCCATTAACAAAATAAATTTCAAAAACAAAACACAATGACAGTGAAATAGAGAGCAATTCTTAAATAATTCATTCAGGGCTTGTGATGCAACCTGGATTTACCACATCTACACCCAGAGCTGGTTGAGACATAAGGCTGGACACATCGGGCTGATAGCATTGGTGAGGTTTGGTGAGGAAACGCAGACCCTTTGAAGTCATACTGCATGGTACCCATTCCATGGGTCCCAACTCTCCAGGTTTAAGGGATTCTTCCTTCAGCTAAAACATGCATGGGAAACGCAGAGTATGGTCCAGCGTGTGATTGGGAAACGTTTTCAAATGCATCTCAGGTTTCGACCCCTGGTACTCGGGTGCACCGTTCCAGACGCTTTACTAACACTCTCCCCACTTGGAGAGTCAGTGCCTTTAACTTCCTGTTTGGCACAGTTTGCAATTTCTGCGCAAGATGAACAGGAATAGGGAGAACCAATGAGAGACTAGCTGTAGGTGTCTGCACGGGCAAATGGAACGCTGATTTCCCACCAGGAAGAGGAATTAACCAAAGGCTCAGTGTGCCCTGCCGGAACCAGATTAGGGCCTGAAGCAATCCTGCCGTTGTGCGGCCAGCTCACAAGAAAGCGAGTTGAAGAAAGGAGCTCAGGGGCACTGTAATTCACAAACCTGCAGAGTTATGAATGACAGCTATCGTCCAAAAATGTATTGAAGTAAGTCTTCGAAGAGGACTTGAAGGCGGGGCAGAATTTCAGGAAAACGATTTCAGGGGGTAGACTGGAATTGCACTTAAAGCATAGGAAAAGAGGCAGAATGTCCACAATGATGCACTTGGCCAAAAAGGGCGTATGTGTTTTTTCCTGAATAAATTCAGCAAAAAACTCATACGCCCCTTTTTGGCCATCCAAGGAAGCGTGTAAAGGAAATCTGCACTACAATGAAGTCTCACTGGCCCCCCGTCAAAAGGGCCATCTGAAAATGTGTAAAATCCAGAAAGGCAGGACAGGTCATGGAGAACAGGGGGCCTTGTTATGCTGATGGGTGGGATTTAAATTGCCAACAGCCACTCTGGAGAAGTGTATGGTGTTTCCTGAAACACGTAGGAAACAAAGCAACACAGCCTATGGCACTTCCACTTAGGGTCCTATAGCTTAGGGAAATTAAAATCAAAAACACACAGCCACCCCAAAGTTTGGGACGGCTCTGTTTACAAGAACCTCGTCTACGGTACAAGTTAAATATCCGAGAAAGCAAAAAATGGATAAAGAAGTTGTGGTACGTACGTACAATGGAATATCACTCAGCAATGAGATCTACGTCATCAGGGCCGTAGCGGCATAAGGAGTGGATTCAGGTATGACGATTCTACGAGAAATAAGTCACACAGAAAAAGAAAGATCATAAGATATCACTAATACACGGAACGTAAACTTGGCTACACATGAACTGAATTACAAAACAGAACAGGGTATCAAATTTAGAAAACCAACTTATGCTTGCTTAGGGGAAAGGTGAGTTGGGGTGCTGCATCAAACCAGAGATTGAAATTAGCACAGATACCGTTCCATAAGCCAAATATATAAGAGACAAGACCTACACCTTGCTCAAAGAAATGGACTCAACACCCCATATTCAACGCCTGGGAATATACCTGACAAGTAAGAATCATAAGACCCATGGATTTATATGTCTCCATAAGGAAATCAAGCGTGTGTACAGCGGGCTAAACGCAGCAGTGAAAATCCGATATATCCCATTATCAAAATAAATTTCAAAAACACAACACAATGACAGTGAAATAGAGAGCAATTCTTAAATAATTCATTCATGGCTTGTGATGCAACCTGGATTTATCACATCTACACCCAAAGCTGGTTGCGACATAAGGCTGGACACTTCGGGCTGATAGCATTGGTGAGGTTCGTTGAGCAAACGCAGACCTTTTGAAGTCATACTGCATGGTAGCCATTCCATGGGTCCCAACTCTCCAGGTTTAAGGGATTCTTCCTTCAGCTAAAACATGTATGGGAAACCCAGAGTATGGTCCACCGTATGATTGGGAAACGTTTTCAAATGCATCTCAGGTTTCGTTACCTGGTACTCGGGTTCACCGTTCCAGACGCTTTATTAACACTCTCCCCACTTGGAGGGTCAATGCCTTTAACCTCCCGTTTGGCACAGTTTGGAATTTCTGCGCAAGATGAACAGGAATAGGGAGAACCAATGAGAGACTAGCTGTAGATGTCTGCACGGGCAAATGGAACGCTCATTTCCCACCAGGTAAGGGAATTAACCAAAGGCTCAGCGTGCCCTGCCGGAACCAGATTAGGGCCTGAAGCAATCGTGCGGTTTTGCGGCCAGCTCACAAGAAAGCGAGTTGAAGAAAGGAGCTCAGGGGCACTGTAATTCACAAACCTGCAGAGTTATGAATGACAGCTATCATCCAAAAATATATTGAAGTAAGTCTTCGAAGAGGACTTGAAAGCGGGGCAGAATTTCAGGAAAACGATTTCAGGGGGTAGACTGCAATTGCACTTAAAGCATAGGAAAAGAGGCAGAATGTCGACAATGATGCAGTTGGCCAAAAAGTGCATATGCGTTTTTTCTTGAATATATTCAGGAAAAAACGCATACGCCCTTTTTGGCCAACCAAGCAAGCATGTAAAGGAAATCTGCACTACAATGAAGTCTCACTGCCCCCCGGTTAAAAGGGCCATCTGAAAAATGTGTAAAATCCAGAAAGGCAGAACAGGTCATGGAGAACAGGGAGCCTTGTTGTGCTGATGGGCGGGATGTAAATGGCAAACAGCCACTCTGGAGAAGTGTATGGTGTTTCCTGAAACACGTAGGAAACAAAGCAACACAGCCTATGGCACTTCCACTTAGGGTCCTATAGCTTAGGGAAATTAAAATCAAAAACACACAGCCACCCCAAAGTTTGGGACGGCTCTGTTTACAAGAACCTCTTCTACGGTACAAGTTAAATATCCGAGAAAGCAAAAAATAGATAAAGAAGTTGTGGTACGTACGTACAATGCAATATCACTCAGCAATGAGATCCACGTCATCAGGCCCGTAGCGGCATAATGAGTGCATTCAGGTACGACGATTCTATGAGAAATAAGTCACACAGAAAAAGAAACATCATAAGATATCACTAATACACGAAACGTAAACTTGGCTACACATGAACTGAATTACAAAACAGAACAGGGTCTCAAATTTAGAAAACCAACTTATGATTGCTTAGGGGAAAGGTGAGTTGGGGTGCTGCATCAAACCAGAGATCGAAATTAGCACAGATACCGTTCCATAAGCCAAATATATAATAGACAAGACCTACTCCTTGCTCAACGAAATGGATTCAACACCCCATATTCAAGGCCTGGGAATATACCTGACAAGTAAGAATCTTAAGATAAATGGATTTTTATGTCTCCATAAGGAAATCAAGCGTGTGTACAGCAGCCTAAACGCAGCAGTGAAAATCCGATAAATCCCATTATCAAAATAAATTTCAAAAACAAAACACAATGACAGTGAAATAGAGAGCAATTCTAAAATAATTCATTCAGGGCTTGTGATGCAACCTGGATTTACCACATCTACACCCAGAGCTGGGTGAGACATAAGGCTGGACACTTCGGGCTGATAGCATTGTTGAGGTTCGGTTAGCAAACGCAGACCCTTTCAAGTCATACTGCATGGTACCCATTCCATGGGTCCCAACTCTCCAGGTTTAAGGGATTCTTCCTTCAGCTAAAACATGCATGGGAAACCCAGAGTATGGTCCAACGTGTGATTGGGAAACCTTTTCAAATGCATCTCAGGTTTCGCCCCTGGTACTCGGGTTCACCGTTCTAGATGCTTTACTATCACTCTCTCCACTAGGAGAGTAATTGCCTTTAACCTCCTGTTTGGCACAGTTTGCAATTTCTGCGCAAGATGAACAGGAATAGGGAGCACCAATGTGAGACTAGCTGTAGGTGTCTGCACGGGCAAATCGAACGCTCATTTCCCACCAGGAAGAGGGATTAACCAAAGGCTCAGCGTGCCCTGCCGGAACCAGATTAGGGCCTGAAGCAATCCTGCGGTTTTGCGGCCAGCTCACAAGAAAGCTAATTGAAGAAAGGAGCTCAGGGGCACTGTAATTCACAAACCTGCAGAGTTATGAATGACAGCTATCGTCCAAAAATGTATTGAAGTAAGTCTTCGAAGAGGACTTGAAAGCGGGGCAGAATTTCAGGAAAACGATGAAAGGGGGGAGACTGGAATTGCACTTAAAGCATAGGATAGGAGGCAGAATGTCGACAATGATGCACTTGGCCAAAAAGGGCGTATGCGTTTTTTCCTGAATATATTCAGGAAAAAACGCATACGCCCTTTTTGGCCAAACAAGCAAGCGTGTAAAGGAAATCTGCATTACAATGAAGTCTCACTGCCCCCCGGTCAAAAGGGCCATCTGAAAAAAGTGTAAAATCCAGAAAGGCAGGACAGGTCATGGAGAACAGGGAGCCTTGTTATGCTGATGGGCGGGATGTAAATTGCCAACAGCCACTCTGGAGAAGTGTATGGTGTTTCCTGAAACAAGTAGGAAACAAAGCAACACAGCCTATGGCACTTCCACTTAGGGTCCTATAGCTTAGGGAAATTAAAATCAAAAACACACAGCCACCCCAAAGTTTGGGACGGCTCTGTTTACAAGAACCTCGTCTACGGTACAAGTTAAATATCCGAGAAAGCAAAAAATGGATAAAGAAGTTGTGGTACGTACGTACAATGGAATATCACTCAGCAATGAGATCCACGTCATCAGGCCCGTACCGGCATAATAAGTGGATTCAGGTACGACGATTCTACGAGAAATAAGTCACACAGAAAAAGAAACATCATAAGATATCACTAATACACGGAACGTAAACTTAGCTACACATGAACTGAATTACAAAACAGAACAGGGTCTCAAATTTAGAAAACCAACTTATGCTTGCTTATGGGGAAAGGTGAGTTGGGGTGCTGCATCAAACCAGAGATTGAAATTAGCACAGATACCGTTCCATAAGGCAAATATATAATAGACACAACCTACTCCTTGCTCAACGAAATGGACTCAACACCACATATTCAACGCCTGGGAATATACCTGACAAGTAAGAAACTTAAGACCCATGGATTTATATGTCTCCATAAGGATATCAAGCGTGTGTACAGCGGCCTAAACATAGCAGTGAAAATCCGATAAATCCCATTATCAAAATATATTTCAAAAACAAAACACAATGACAGTGAAATAGAGAGCAATTTTTAAATAATTCATTCATGGCTTGTGATGCAACCTGGATTTACCACATCTACACCCAGAGCTGGGTGAGACATAAGCCTGGACACTTCGGGCTGATAGCATTGGTGAGGTTCGGTGAGCAAACTCAGACCCTTTGAAGTCATACTGCATGGTACCCATTCCATGGGTCCCAACTCTCCAGGTTTAAGGGATTCTTCCTTCAGCTAAAACATGCATGGGAAACCCGGAGTAACGTCCACCATGTGATTGGGAAACGTTTTCAAATGCGTCTCAGGTTTCGTCCCCTGGGACTCGGGTTCACCGTTCCAGACGCTTTACTAACACTCTCCCCACTTGGAGAGTCAGTGCCTTTAACCTCCTGTTTGGCACAGTTTGCAATTTCTGCGGAATATGAACAGGAATAGGGACAACCAATGAGAGACTAGCTGTAGGTGTCTGCACCGGCAATTGGAACGCTCATTTCCCACCAGGAAGAGGGACTAACGAAAGGCTCAGCGTGCCCTGCCAGAACGGGATTAGGGCCTGAAGCAATCCTGCGGTTTTGCGGCCAGCTCACAAGAAAGCGAGTTGAAGAAAGGAGCTCAGGGGCACTGTAATTTACAAACCTGCAGAGTTATGAATGACAGCTATCTTCCAAAATTATATTGAAGTAAGTCTTTGAAGAGGACTTGAAAGCGGGGCAGAATTTCAGGAAAACGATTTCATGGGGTAGACTGGAATTGCACTTAAAGCATAGGAAAAGAGGCAGAATGTCCACAATGATGCACTTGGCCAAAAAGGGCGTATGCGTTTTTTCCTGAATATATTCAGGAAAAAACGCATACGCCCTTTTTGGCCAACCGAGCAAGCGTGTAAAGGAAATCTGCACTACAATGAAGTCTCACTGCCCCACGGTCAAAAGGGCCATCTGAAAAAAGTGTAAAATCCAGAAAGGCAGGACAGGTCATGGAGAACAGGGAGCTTTGTTATGCTGATGGGCGGGATGTAAATGGCAAACAGCCACTCTGGAGAAGTGTATGGTGTTTCCTGAAACACGTAGGAAACAAAGCAACACAGCCTATGGCACTTCCACTTATGGTCCTATAGCTTAGGGAAATTAAAATCAAAAACACACTGCCACCCCAAAGTTTGGGACGGCTCTGTTTACAAGAACCTGGTCTACGGTACAAGTTAAATATCCGAGAAAGCAAAAAATGGATAAAGAAGTCGTGGTACGTACGTACAATGGAATATCACTCAGCAATGAGATCTACGTCATCAGTCCCGTAGCGGCATAATGAGTGGATTCAGGTACGACGATTCTACGAGAAATAAGTCACACAGGAAAAGAAAGATCATAAGATATCACTAATACACGGAACGTAAACTTGGCTACACATGAACTGAATTACAAAACAGAACAGGGTCTCAAATTTAGAAAACCAACTTATGCTTGCTTATGGAGAATGGTGAGTTCGGGTGCTGCATCAAACCAGAGATTGAAATTAGCACAGATAGCGTTCCATAAGCCAAATATATAATAGACAAGACCTACTCCTTTCTCAACGAAATGGACTCAACACACCATATTCAACGCCTGGGAATATACCTGACAAGTAAGAATCTTAAGACCCATGGATTTATATGTCTCCATAAGGAAATCAACCGTGTGTACAGCGGCCTAAACGCAGCAGTGAAAATCCGATAAATCCCATTATCAAAATAAATTTCACAAACAAAACACAATGACAGTGAAATAAAGAGCAATTCTTAAATAATTCATTCAGGGCTTGTGATGCAACCTGGATTTACAACATCTACACCCAGAGCTGGGTGAGACATAAGGCAGGACACTTCGGGCTGATAGCATTGGTGAGGTTCGGTGAGCAAACGCAGACCCTTTGAAGTCATACTGCATGGTACCCATTCCATGGGTCCCAACTCTCCAGGTTTAAGGGATTCTTCCTTCAGCTAAAACATGCATGGGAAACCCAGAGTATGGTCCACCATGTGATTGGGAAACGTTTTCAAATGCATCTCAGGTTTCGTCCCCTGGTACTCGGGTTCACCGTTCCAGACGCTTTACTAACACTCTCCCCACTTGGAGAGTCAGTGCCTTTAACCTCCTGTTTGGCACAGTTTGCAATTTTTGCGCAAGATGAACAGGAATAGGGAGAACCAATGAGAGACTAGCTGTAGGTGTCTGAACGGGCAAATGGAACGCTCATTTCCCACCAGGAAGAGGGATTAACCAAAGGCTCTGCATGCCCTGCCGGAACCAGATTAGGGCCTGAAGCAATCCTGCGGTTTTGCGGCCAGCTCACAAGAAAGCAAGTTGAAGAAAGGAGCTCAGGGGCACTGTAATTCACAAACCTGCAGAGTTATGAATGACAGCTATCGTCCAAAAATATATTGAAATAAGTCTTCGAAGAAGACTTGAAAGTGGGGCAGAATTTCAGGAAAACGATTTTGGGGGGAGACTGGAATTCCACTTAAAGCATAGGAATAGAGGCAGAATGTCCACAATGATGCACTTGGCCAAAAAGGGCGTATGCGTTTTTTCCTGAATATATTCAGGAAAAAACCCATACGCCCTTTTTGGCCAACCAAGCAAGCGTGTAAAGGAAATCTGCACTACAATGAAGTCTCACTGCCCCCCGGTCCAAACGGCCATCTGAAACAAGTGTAAAATCCAGAAAGGCAGGACAGGTCATGGAGAACAGGGAGCCTTGTTATGCTGATGGGCGGGATGTAAATTGGCAACAGCCACTCTGGAGAAGTGTATGGTGTTTCCTGAAACACGTAGGAAACAAAGCAACACAGCCTATGGCACTTCCACTTAGGGTCCTATAGCTTAGGGAAATTAAAATCAAAAACACACAGCCACCCCAAAGTTTGGGACAGCTCTGTTTACAAAAACCTCGTCTACGGTACAGGTTAAATATCCGAGAAAGCAAAAAATGGATAAAGAAGTTGTGGTACGTACGTACAATGGAATATCACTCAGCAATGAGCTCTACCTCATCAGGCCCGTAGCGGCATAATGAGTGGATTCAGGTATGACGATTCTACGAGAAATAAGTCACACAGAAAAAGAAACATCATAAGATATCACTAATACACGGAACGTAAACTTGGCTACACATGAACTGAATTACAAAACAGAACAGGGTCTCAAATTTAGAAAACCAACTTATGATTGCTTAGGGGAAAGGTGAGTTGGGGTGCTGCATCAAACCAGAGATCGAAATTAGCACAGATACCGTTCCATAAGCCAAATATATAATAGACAAGACCTACTCCTTGCTCAACGAAATGGATTCAACACCCCATATTCAACGCCTGGGAATATACCTGACAAGTAAGAATCTTAAGACAAATGGATATATATGTCTCCATAAGGAAATCAAGCGTGTGTACAGCAGCCTAAACGCAGCAGTGAAAATCCAATAAATCCCATTATCAAAATAAATTTCAAAAACAAAACACAATGACAGTGAAATAGAGAGCAATTCTAAAATAATTCATTCAGGGCTTGTGATGCAACCTGGATTTACCACATCTACACCCAGAGCTGGGTGAGACATAAGGCTGGACACTTCGGGCTGATAGCATTGGTGAGGTTCGGTTAGCAAACGCAGACCCTTTCAAGTCATACTGCATGGTACCCATTCCATGGGTCCCAACTCTCCAGGTTTAAGGGATTCTTCCTTCAGCTAAAACATGCATGGGAAACCCAGAGTATGGTCCACCGTGTGATTGGGAAACCTTTTCAAATGCATCTCAGGTTTCGCCCCTGGTACTCGGGTTCACCGTTCTAGACGCTTTACTAACACTCTCTCCACTAGGAGAGTAATTCCCTTTAACCTCCTGTTTGGCACAGTTTGCAATTTCTGCGCAAGATGAACAGGAATAGGGAGAACCAATGAGAGACTAGCTGTAGGTGTCTGCACGGGCAAATGGAATGCTCATTTCCCACCAGGAAGAGGGATTAACCAAAGGCTCAGCGTGCCCTGCCGGAACCAGATTAGGGCCTGAAGCAATCCTGCGGTTTTGCGGCCAGCTCACAAGAAAGCGAATTGAAGAAAGGAGCTCAGGGGCACTGTAATTCACAAACCTGCAGAGTTATGAATGACAGCTATCGTCCAAAAATGTATTGAAGTAAGTCTTCGAAGAGGACTTGAAAGCGGGGCAGAATTTCAGGAAAACGATGAAAGGGGGGAGACTGGAATTGCACTTAAAGCATAGGATAGGAGGCAGAATGTCGACAATGATGCACTTGGCCAAAAAGGGCGTATGCGTTTTTTCCTGAATATATTCAGGAAAAAACGCATACGCCCTTTTTGGCCAAACAAGCAAGCGTGTAAAGGAAATCTGCACTACAATGAAGTCTCACTGCCCCCCGGTCAAAAGGGCCATCTGAAAAAAGTGTAAAATCCAGAAAGGCAGGACAGGTCATGGAGAACAGGGAGCCTTGTTATGCTGATGGGCGGGATGTAAATTGCCAACAGCCACTCTGGAGAAGTGTATGGTGTTTCCTGAAACACGTAGGAAACAAAGCAACACAGCCTATGGCACTTCCACTTAGGGTCCTATAGCTTAGGGAAATTAAAATCAAAAACACACAGCCACCTCAAAGTTTGGGACGGCTCTGTTTACAAGAACCTCGTCTACGGTACAAGTTAAATATCCGAGAAAGCAAAAAATGGATAAAGAAGTTGTGGTACGTACGTACAATGGAATATCACTCAGCAATGAGATCCACGTCATCAAGCCCGTACCGGCATAATGAGTGGATTCAGGTACGACGATTCTACGAGAAATAAGTCACACAAAAAAGAAACATCATAAGATATCACTAATACACGGAACGTAAACTTAGCTACACATGAACTGAATTACAAAACAGAACAGGGTCTCAAATTTAGAAAACCAACTTATGCTTGCTTATGGGGAAAGGTGAGTTGGGGTGCTGCATCAAACCAGAGATTGAAATTAGCACAGATACCGTTCCATAAGGCAAATATATAATAGACACAACCTACTCCTTGCTCAACGAAATGGACTCAACACCCCATATTCAACGCCTGGGAATATACCTGACAAGTAAGAAACTTAAGACCCATGGATTTATATGTCTCCATAAGGATATCAAGCGTGTGTACAGCGGCCTAAACATAGCAGTGAAAATCCGATAAATCCCATTATCAAAATATATTTCAAAAACAAAACACAATGACAGTGAAATAGAGAGCAATTCTTAAATAATTCATTCAGGGCTTGTGATGCAACCTGGAGTTACCACATCTACACCCAGAGCTAGTTGAGACATAAGGCTGGACACATCGGGCTGATAGCATTGGTGAGGATTGTTGAACAAACGCAGACCATTTGAAGTCATACTGCATGGTAGCCATTCCATGGGTCCCAACTCTCCAGGTTTAAGGGATTCTTCCTTCAGCTAAAACATGCATGGGAAACCAAGAGTATGGTCCACCGTGTGATTGGGAAACGTTTTCAAATGCATCTCAGGTTTCTTCCCCTGGTACTCGGGTTCACCGTTCCAGACGCTTTACTAACATTCTCCCCACTTGGAGAGTAATTGCCTTTAACCTCCTGTTTGGCACAGTTTGCAATTTCTGCGCAAGATGAACAGGAATAGGGAGAACCAATGAGAGACTAGCTGTAGGTGTCTGCACGGGCAAATGGAACGCTCATTTCCCACCAGGAAGAGAGATTAACCAAAGGCTCAGCGTGCCCTGCCGGAACCAGATTAGGGCCTGAAGCAATCCTGCGGTTTTGCGGCCAGCTCACAAGAAAACGAGTTGAAGAAAGGAGCTCAGGGGCACTGTAATTCACAAACCTGCAGAGTTATGAATGACAGCTATCGTCCAAAAATGTATTGAAGTAAATCTTCGAAGAGGACTTAAAGCGGGGCAGAATTTCAGGAAAACGATTTCAGGGGGTAGACTGGAATTGCACTTAAAGCATAGGAAAAGAGGCAGAATGTCCACAATGATGCCCTTGGCCAAAAAGGGCGTATGCGTTTTTTCCTGAATATATTCAGGAAAAAACGCATACGCACTTTTTGGCCAACCAAGCAAGCGTGTAAAGGAAATCTGCACTACAATGAAGTCTCACTGCCCCCCGGTCCAAACAGCCATCTGAAACAAGTGTAAAATCCAGAAAGGCAGGACAGGTCATGGAGAACAGGGAGCCTTGTTATGCTGATGGGCGGGATGTAAATTGCCAACAGCCACTCTGGAGAAATGTATGGTGTTTCCTGAAACACGTAGGAAACAAAGCAACACAGCCTATGGCACATCCACTTAGGGTCCTATAGCTTAGGGAAATTAAAATCAAAAACACACAGCCACCCCAAAGTTTGGGATGGCTCTGTTTACAAGAACCTCCTCTACGGTACAAGTTAAATATCCGAGAAAGCAAAAAATGGATAAAGAAGTTGTCGTACATACGTACGATGGAATATCACTCAGCAATGAGATCTACGTCATCAGGCCCGTAGCGGCATAATGAGTGCATTCAGGTACGATGATTTGACGAGAAATAAGTCACAGAGAAAAAGAAACATCATAAGATATCACTAATACACGGAACGTAAACTTGGCTACACATGAACCGAATTACAAAACAGAACAGGGTCTCAAATTTAGAAAACCAACTTATGCTTGCTTATGGGGAAAGGTGAGTTCGGGTGCTGCGTCAAACCAGAGATTGAAATTAGCACAGATACCGTTCCATAAGCCAAATATATAAGATACAAGACCTACACCTTGCTCAACGAAATGGACTCAACACCCCATATTCAACGCCTGGTAATATACCTGACAAGTAAGAATCATAAGACCCATGGATTTATATGTCTCCATAAGGAAATCCAGCGTGTGTACAGCGGCCTAAACGCAGCAGTGAAAATCCGATAAATCCCATTAACAAAATAAATTTCAAAAACAAAACACAATGACAGTGAAATAGAGAGCAATTCTTAAATAATTCATTCAGGCCTTGTGATGCAACCTGGATTTACCACATCTACACCCAGAGCTGTTTGAGACATAAGGCTGGACACTTCGGGCTGATAGCCTTGGTGAGGTTCGGTGAGCAAAGGCACACCGTTTGAAATCATACTGCATGGTACCCATTCCATGGGTCCCAACTCTCCAGGTTTAAGGGATTCTTCCTTCAGCTAAAAAATGCATGGGAAACCCAGAGTATGGTCCACCGTGTGATTGGGAAACGTTTTCAAATGCATCTCAGGTTTCGTCCCCTGGTACTCCGGTGCACCGTTCCAGACGCTTTACTAACACTATCCCCATTTGGAGAGTCAGTGCCTTTAACCTCCTGTTTGGCACAGTTTGCAATTTCTGCGCAAGATGAACAGGAATAGGGAGAACCAATGAGAGACTAGCTGTAGGTGTCTGCACGGGCAAATGGAACGCTCATTTCCCACCAGGAAGAGGAATTAACCAAAGGCTCAGTGTGCCCTGCCGGAACCAGATTAGGGCCTGAAGCAATCCTGCGGTTTTGCGGCCAGCTCACAAGAAAGCGAGTTGAAGAAAGGAGCTCAGGGGCACTGTAATTCACAAACCTGCACAGTTATGAATGACAGCTATCATCCAAAAATGTATTGAAGTAAGTCTTCGAAGAGGACTTGAAAGCGGGGCAGAATTTCAGAAAAACGATTTCATGGGGTAGACTGGAATTGCAATTAAAGCATAGGAAAAGAGGCAGAATGTCGACAATGATGCACTTGGCCAAAAAGGGCGTATGCGTTTTTTCCTGAATATATTCAGGAAAAAACGTATACGCCCTTTATGGCCAACCAAGCAAGCGTGTAAAGGAAATCTGCACTACAATGAAGTCTCACTGCCTCCCGGTCAATAGGGCCATCTGAAACAAGTGTAAAATCCAGAAAGGCAGGACAGGTCATGGAGAACAGGGAGCCTTGTTATGCTGATGGGCGGGATGTAAATTGCCAACAGCCACTCTGGAGAAGTGTATGGTGTTTCCTGAAACACGTAGGAAACAAAGCAACACAGCCTATGGCACTTCCACTTAGGGTCCTATAGCTTAGGGAAATTAAAATCAAAAACACACAGCCACCCCAAAGTTTGGGACGGCTCTGTTTACAAGAACCTCGTCTACAGTACAAATTAAATATCCGAGAAAGCAAAAAATCGATAAAGAAGTTGTGGTACGTACGTATAATGGAATATCACTCAGCAATGAGATCTACGTCATCAGGCCCGTAGCGGCATAATGAGTGGATTCAGGTACGACGATTCTACGAGAAATAAGTCACACAGAAAAAGAAAGATCATAAGATATCACTAATACACGGAACGTAAACTTGGCTACACATGAACTGAATTAGAAAACAGAACAGGGTCTCAAATTTAGAAAACCAACTTATGCTTGCTTATGGGGAAAGGTGAGTTGCGGTGCTGCATAAAACCAGAGATTGAAATTAGCACAGATACCGTTCCATAAGCCAAATATATAATAGACAAGACCTACTCCTTGCTCAACGAAATGGACTCAACACCCCATATTCAACGCCTGCGAATATACCTGACAAGTAAGAAACTTAAGACCCATGGATTTATATGTCTCCATAAGGAAGTCAAGCATGTGTACAGTGGCCTAAACGCAGCAGTGAAAATCCGATAAATCCCATTAACAAAATAAATTTCAAAAACAAAACACAATGACAGTGAAATAGAGAGCAATTCTTAAATAATTCATTCAGGGCTTGTGATGCAACCTGGATTTACCACATCTACACCCAGAGCTGGTTGAGACATAAGGCTGGACACATCGGGCTGATAGCATTGGTGAGGTTTGGTGAGGAAACGCAGACCCTTTGAAGTCATACTGCATGGTACCCATTCCATGGGTCCCAACTCTCCAGGTTTAAGGGATTCTTCCTTCAGCTAAAACATGCATGGGAAACGCAGAGTATGGTCCAGCGTGTGATTGGGAAACGTTTTCAAATGCATCTCAGGTTTCGACCCCTGGTACTCGGGTGCACCGTTCCAGACGCTTTACTAACACTCTCCCCACTTGGAGAGTCAGTGCCTTTAACTTCCTGTTTGGCACAGTTTGCAATTTCTGCGCAAGATGAACAGGAATAGGGAGAACCAATGAGAGACTAGCTGTAGGTGTCTGCACGGGCAAATGGAACGCTCATTTCCCACCAGGAAGAGGAATTAACCAAAGGCTCAGTGTGCCCTGCTGGAACCAGATTAGGGCCTGAAGCAATCCTGCCGTTGTGCGGCCAGCTCACAAGAAAGCGAGTTGAAGAAAGGAGCTCAGGGGCACTGTAATTCACAAACCTGCAGAGTTATGAATGACAGCTATCATCCAAAAATGTATTGAAGTAAGTCTTCGAAGAGGACTTGAAGGCGGGGCAGAATTTCAGGAAAACGATTTCAGGGGGTAGACTGGAATTGCACTTAAAGCATAGGAAAAGAGGCAGAATGTCCACAATGATGCACTTGGCCAAAAAGGGCGTATGTGTTTTTTCCTGAATAAATTCAGCAAAAAACTCATACGCCCCTTTTTGGCCATCCAAGGAAGCGTGTAAAGGAAATCTGCACTACAATGAAGTCTCACTGGCCCCCGGTCAAAAGGGCCATCTGAAAATGTGTAAAATCCAGAAAGACAGGACAGGTCATGGAGAACAGGGGGCCTTGTTATGCTGATGGGTGGGATTTAAATTGCCAACAGCCACTCTGGAGAAGTGTATGGTGTTTCCTGAAACACGTAGGAAACAAAGCAACACAGCCTATGGCACTTCCACTTAGGGTCCTATAGCTTAGGGAAATTAAAATCAAAAACACACAGCCACCCCAAAGTTTGGGACGGCTCTGTTTACAAGAACCTCGTCTACGGTACAAGTTAAATATCCGAGAAAGCAAAAAATGGATAAAGAAGTTGTGGTACGTACGTACAATGGAATATCACTCAGCAATGAGATCTACGTCATCAGGGCCGTAGCGGCATAAGGAGTGGATTCAGGTATGACGATTCTACGAGAAATAAGTCACACAGAAAAAGAAAGATCATAAGATATCACTAATACACGGAACGTAAACTTGGCTACACATGAACTGAATTACAAAACAGAACAGGGTATCAAATTTAGAAAACCAACTTATGCTTGCTTAGGGGAAAGGTGAGTTGGGGTGCTGCATCAAACCAGAGATTGAAATTAGCACAGATACCGTTCCATAAGCCAAATATATAAGAGACAAGACCTACACCTTGCTCAACGAAATGGACTCAACACCCCATATTCAACGCCTGGGAATATACCTGACAAGTAAGAATCATAAGACCCATGGATTTATATGTCTCCATAAGGAAATCAAGCATGTGTACAGCGGGCTAAACGCAGCAGTGAAAATCCGATATATCCCATTATCAAAATAAATTTCAAAAACACAACACAATGACAGTGAAATAGAGAGCAATTCTTAAATAATTCATTCATGGCTTGTGATGCAACCTGGATTTATCACATCTACACCCAAAGCTGGTTGCGACATAAGGCTGGACACTTCGGGCTGATAGCATTGGTGAGGTTCGTTGAGCAAACGCAGACCTTTTGAAGTCATACTGCATGGTAGCCATTCCATGGGTCCCAACTCTCCAGGTTTAAGGGATTCTTCCTTCAGCTAAAACATGTATGGGAAACCCAGAGTATGGTCCACCGTATGATTGGGAAACGTTTTCAAATGCATCTCAGGTTTCGTTACCTGGTACTCGGGTTCACCGTTCCAGACGCTTTATTAACACTCTCCCCACTTGGAGGGTCAATGCCTTTAACCTCCCGTTTGGCACAGTTTGGAATTTCTGCGCAAGATGAACAGGAATAGGGAGAACCAATGAGAGACTAGCTGTAGATGTCTGCACGGGCAAATGGAACGCTCATTTCCCACCAGGTAAGGGAATTAACCAAAGGCTCAGCGTGCCCTGCCAGAACCAGATTAGGGCCTGAAGCAATCGTGCGGTTTTGCGGCCAGCTCACAAGAAAGCGAGTTGAAGAAAGGAGCTCAGGGGCACTGTAATTCACAAACCTGCAGAGTTATGAATGACAGCTATCATCCAAAAATATATTGAAGTAAGTCTTCGAAGAGGACTTGAAAGCGGGGCAGAATTTCAGGAAAACGATTTCAGGGGGTAGACTGCAATTGCACTTAAAGCATAGGAAAAGAGGCAGAATGTCGACAATGATGCAGTTGGCCAAAAAGTGCATATGCGTTTTTTCTTGAATATATTCAGGAAAAAACGCATACGCCCTTTTTGGCCAACCAAGCAAGCATGTAAAGGAAATCTGCACTACAATGAAGTCTCACTGCCCCCCGGTCAAAAGGGCCATCTGAAAAATGTGTAAAATCCAGAAAGGCAGAACAGGTCATGGAGAACAGGGAGCCTTGTTGTGCTGATGGGCGGGATGTAAATGGCAAACAGCCACTCTGGAGAAGTGTATGGTGTTTCCTGAAACACGTAGGAAACAAAGCAACACAGCCTATGGCACTTCCACTTAGGGTCCTATAGCTTAGGGAAATTAAAATCAAAAACACACAGCCACCCCAAAGTTTGGGACGGCTCTGTTTACAAGAACCTCTTCTACGGTACAAGTTAAATATCCGAGAAAGCAAAAAATAGATAAAGAAGTTGTGGTACGTACGTACAATGCAATATCACTCAGCAATGAGATCCACGTCATCAGGCCCGTAGCGGCATAATGAGTGCATTCAGGTACGACGATTCTATGAGAAATAAGTCACACAGAAAAAGAAACATCATAAGATATCACTAATACACGAAACGTAAACTTGGCTACACATGAACTGAATTACAAAACAGAACAGGGTCTCAAATTTAGAAAACCAACTTATGATTGCTTAGGGGAAAGGTGAGTTGGGGTGCTGCATCAAACCAGAGATCGAAATTAGCACAGATACCGTTCCATAAGCCAAATATATAATAGACAAGACCTACTCCTTGCTCAACGAAATGGATTCAACACCCCATATTCAAGGCCTGGGAATATACCTGACAAGTAAGAATCTTAAGATAAATGGATTTTTATGTCTCCATAAGGAAATCAAGCGTGTGTACAGCAGCCTAAACGCAGCAGTGAAAATCCGATAAATCCCATTATCAAAATAAATTTCAAAAACAAAACACAATGACAGTGAAATAGAGAGCAATTCTAAAATAATTCATTCAGGGCTTGTGATGCAACCTGGATTTACCACATCTACACCCAGAGCTGGGTGAGACATAAGGCTGGACACTTCGGGCTGATAGCATTGTTGAGGTTCGGTTAGCAAACGCAGACCCTTTCAAGTCATACTGCATGGTACCCATTCCATGGGTCCCAACTCTCCAGGTTTAAGGGATTCTTCCTTCAGCTAAAACATGCATGGGAAACCCAGAGTATGGTCCAACGTGTGATTGGGAAACCTTTTCAAATGCATCTCAGGTTTCGCCCCTGGTACTCGGGTTCACCGTTCTAGATGCTTTACTATCACTCTCTCCACTAGGAGAGTAATTGCCTTTAACCTCCTGTTTGGCACAGTTTGCAATTTCTGCGCAAGATGAACAGGAATAGGGAGCACCAATGTGAGACTAGCTGTAGGTGTCTGCACGGGCAAATCGAACGCTCATTTCCCACCAGGAAGAGGGATTAACCAAAGGCTCAGCGTGCCCTGCCGGAACCAGATTAGGGCCTGAAGCAATCCTGCGGTTTTGCGGCCAGCTCACAAGAAAGCTAATTGAAGAAAGGAGCTCAGGGGCACTGTAATTCACAAACCTGCAGAGTTATGAATGACAGCTATCGTCCAAAAATGTATTGAAGTAAGTCTTCGAAGAGGACTTGAAAGCGGGGCAGAATTTCAGGAAAACGATGAAAGGGGGGAGACTGGAATTGCACTTAAAGCATAGGATAGGAGGCAGAATGTCGACAATGATGCACTTGGCCAAAAAGGGCGTATGCGTTTTTTCCTGAATATATTCAGGAAAAAACGCATACGCCCTTTTTGGCCAAACAAGCAAGCGTGTAAAGGAAATCTGCACTACAATGAAGTCTCACTGCCCCCCGGTCAAAAGGGCCATCTGAAAAAAGTGTAAAATCCAGAAAGGCAGGACAGGTCATGGAGAACAGGGAGCCTTGTTATGCTGATGGGCGGGATGTAAATTGCCAACAGCCACTCTGGAGAAGTGTATGGTGTTTCCTGAAACAAGTAGGAAACAAAGCAACACAGCCTATGGCACTTCCACTTAGGGTCCTATAGCTTAGGGAAATTAAAATCAAAAACACACAGCCACCCCAAAGTTTGGGACGGCTCTGTTTACAAGAACCTCGTCTACGGTACAAGTTAAATATCCGAGAAAGCAAAAAATGGATAAAGAAGTTGTGGTACGTACGTACAATGGAATATCACTCAGCAATGAGATCCACGTCATCAGGCCCGTACCGGCATAATAAGTGGATTCAGGTACGACGATTCTACGAGAAATAAGTCACACAGAAAAAGAAACATCATAAGATATCACTAATACACGGAACGTAAACTTAGCTACACATGAACTGAATTACAAAACAGAACAGGGTCTCAAATTTAGAAAACCAACTTATGCTTGCTTATGGGGAAAGGTGAGTTGGGGTGCTGCATCAAACCAGAGATTGAAATTAGCACAGATACCGTTCCATAAGGCAAATATATAATAGACACAACCTACTCCTTGCTCAACGAAATGGACTCAACACCCCATATTCAACGCCTGGGAATATACCTGACAAGTAAGAAACTTAAGACCCATGGATTTATATGTCTCCATAAGGATATCAAGCGTGTGTACAGCGGCCTAAACATAGCAGTGAAAATCCGATAAATCCCATTATCAAAATATATTTCAAAAACAAAACACAATGACAGTGAAATAGAGAGCAATTTTTAAATAATTCATTCATGGCTTGTGATGCAACCTGGATTTACCACATCTACACCCAGAGCTGGGTGAGACATAAGCCTGGACACTTCGGGCTGATAGCATTGGTGAGGTTCGGTGAGCAAACTCAGACCCTTTGAAGTCATACTGCATGGTACCCATTCCATGGGTCCCAACTCTCCAGGTTTAAGGGATTCTTCCTTCAGCTAAAACATGCATGGGAAACCCGGAGTAACGTCCACCATGTGATTGGGAAACGTTTTCAAATGCGTCTCAGGTTTCGTCCCCTGGGACTCGGGTTCACCGTTCCAGACGCTTTACTAACACTCTCCCCACTTGGAGAGTCAGTGCCTTTAACCTCCTGTTTGGCACAGTTTGCAATTTCTGCGGAATATGAACAGGAATAGGGACAACCAATGAGAGACTAGCTGTAGGTGTCTGCACCGGCAATTGGAACGCTCATTTCCCACCAGGAAGAGGGACTAACGAAAGGCTCAGCGTGCCCTGCCAGAACGGGATTAGGGCCTGAAGCAATCCTGCGGTTTTGCGGCCAGCTCACAAGAAAGCGAGTTGAAGAAAGGAGCTCAGGGGCACTGTAATTAACAAACCTGCAGAGTTATGAATGACAGCTATCTTCCAAAATTATATTGAAGTAAGTCTTTGAAGAGGACTTGAAAGCGGGGCAGAATTTCAGGAAAACGATTTCATGGGGTAGACTGGAATTGCACTTAAAGCATAGGAAAAGAGGCAGAATGTCCACAATGATGCACTTGGCCAAAAAGGGCGTATGCGTTTTTTCCTGAATATATTCAGGAAAAAACGCATACGCCCTTTTTGGCCAACCGAGCAAGCGTGTAAAGGAAATCTGCACTACAATGAAGTCTCACTGCCCCACGGTCAAAAGGGCCATCTGAAAAAAGTGTAAAATCCAGAAAGGCAGGACAGGTCATGGAGAACAGGGAGCTTTGTTATGCTGATGGGCGGGATGTAAATTGCCAACAGCCACTCTGGAGAAGTGTATGGTGTTTCCTGAAACACGTAGGAAACAAAGCAACACAGCCTATGGCACTTCCACTTAGGGTCCTATAGCTTAGGGAAATTAAAATCAAAAACACACTGCCACCCCAAAGTTTGGGACGGCTCTGTTTACAAGAACCTGGTCTACGGTACAAGTTAAATATCCGAGAAAGCAAAAAATGGATAAAGAAGTCGTGGTACGTACGTACAATGGAATATCACTCAGCAATGAGATCTACGTCATCAGTCCCGTAGCGGCATAATGAGTGGATTCAGGTACGACGATTCTACGAGAAATAAGTCACACAGGAAAAGAAAGATCATAAGATATCACTAATACACGGAACGTAAACTTGGCTACACATGAACTGAATTACAAAACAGAACAGGGTCTCAAATTTAGAAAACCAACTTATGCTTGCTTATGGAGAATGGTGAGTTCGGGTGCTGCATCAAACCAGAGATTGAAATTAGCACAGATAGCGTTCCATAAGCCAAATATATAATAGACAAGACCTACTCCTTTCTCAACGAAATGGACTCAACACACCATATTCAACGCCTGGGAATATACCTGACAAGTAAGAATCTTAAGACCCATGGATTTATATGTCTCCATAAGGAAATCAACCGTGTGTACAGCGGCCTAAACGCAGCAGTGAAAATCCGATAAATCCCATTATCAAAATAAATTTCACAAACAAAACACAATGACAGTGAAATAAAGAGCAATTCTTAAATAATTCATTCAGGGCTTGTGATGCAACCTGGATTTACAACATCTACACCCAGAGCTGGGTGAGACATAAGGCAGGACACTTCGGGCTGATAGCATTGGTGAGGTTCGGTGAGCAAACGCAGACCCTTTGAAGTCATACTGCATGGTACCCATTCCATGGGTCCCAACTCTCCAGGTTTAAGGGATTCTTCCTTCAGCTAAAACATGCATGGGAAACCCAGAGTATGGTCCACCATGTGATTGGGAAACGTTTTCAAATGCATCTCAGGTTTCGTCCCCTGGTACTCGGGTTCACCGTTCCAGACGCTTTACTAACACTCTCCCCACTTGGAGAGTCAGTGCCTTTAACCTCCTGTTTGGCACAGTTTGCAATTTTTGCGCAAGATGAACAGGAATAGGGAGAACCAATGAGAGACTAGCTGTAGGTGTCTGAACGGGCAAATGGAACGCTCATTTCCCACCAGGAAGAGGGATTAACCAAAGGCTCTGCATGCCCTGCCGGAACCAGATTAGGGCCTGAAGCAATCCTGCGGTTTTGCGGCCAGCTCACAAGAAAGCGAGTTGAAGAAAGGAGCTCAGGGGCACTGTAATTCACAAACCTGCAGAGTTATGAATGACAGCTATCGTCCAAAAATATATTGAAATAAGTCTTCGAAGAAGACTTGAAAGTGGGGCAGAATTTCAGGAAAACGATTTCGGGGGGAGACTGGAATTGCACTTAAAGCATAGGAATAGAGGCAGAATGTCCACAATGATGCACTTGGCCAAAAAGGGCGTATGCGTTTTTTCCTGAATATATTCAGGAAAAAACCCATACGCCCTTTTTGGCCAACCAAGCAAGCGTGTAAAGGAAATCTGCACTACAATGAAGTCTCACTGCCCCCCGGTCCAAACGGCCATCTGAAACAAGTGTAAAATCCAGAAAGGCAGGACAGGTCATGGAGAACAGGGAGCCTTGTTATGCTGATGGGCGGGATGTAAATTGGCAACAGCCACTCTGGAGAAGTGTATGGTGTTTCCTGAAACACGTAGGAAACAAAGCAACACAGCCTATGGCACTTCCACTTAGGGTCCTATAGCTTAGTGAAATTAAAATCAAAAACACACAGCCACCCCAAAGTTTGGGACAGCTCTGTTTACAAAAACCTCGTCTACGGTACAGGTTAAATATCCGAGAAAGCAAAAAATGGATAAAGAAGTTGTGGTACGTACGTACAATGGAATATCACTCAGCAATGAGCTCTACCTCATCAGGCCCGTAGCGGCATAATGAGTGGATTCAGGTATGACGATTCTACGAGAAATAAGTCACACAGAAAAAGAAACATCATAAGATATCACTAATACACGGAACGTAAACTTGGCTACACATGAACTGAATTACAAAACAGAACAGGGTCTCAAATTTAGAAAACCAACTTATGATTGCTTAGGGGAAAGGTGAGTTGGGGTGCTGCATCAAACCAGAGATCGAAATTAGCACAGATACCGTTCCATAAGCCAAATATATAATAGACAAGACCTACTCCTTGCTCAACGAAATGGATTCAACACCCCATATTCAACGCCTGGGAATATACCTGACAAGTAAGAATCTTAAGACAAATGGATATATATGTCTCCATAAGGAAATCAAGCGTGTGTACAGCAGCCTAAACGCAGCAGTGAAAATCCGATAAATCCCATTATCAAAATAAATTTCAAAAACAAAACACAATGACAGTGAAATAGAGAGCAATTCTAAAATAATTCATTCAGGGCTTGTGATGCAACCTGGATTTACCACATCTACACCCAGAGCTGGGTGAGACATAAGGCTGGACACTTCGGGCTGATAGCATTGGTGAGGTTCGGTTAGCAAACGCAGACCCTTTCAAGTCATACTGCATGGTACCCATTCCATGGGTCCCAACTCTCCAGGTTTAAGGGATTCTTCCTTCAGCTAAAACATGCATGGGAAACCCAGAGTATGGTCCACCGTGTGATTGGGAAACGTTTTCAAATGCATCTCAGGTTTCGCCCCTGGTACTCGGGTTCACCGTTCTAGACGCTTTACTAACACTCTCTCCACTAGGAGAGTAATTCCCTTTAACCTCCTGTTTGGCACAGTTTGCAATTTCTGCGCAAGATGAACAGGAATAGGGAGAACCAATGAGAGACTAGCTGTAGGTGTCTGCACGGGCAAATGGAATGCTCATTTCCCACCAGGAAGAGGGATTAACCAAAGGCTCAGCGTGCCCTGCCGGAACCAGATTAGGGCCTGAAGCAATCCTGCGGTTTTGCGGCCAGCTCACAAGAAAGCGAATTGAAGAAAGGAACTCAGGGGCACTGTAATTCACAAACCTGCAGAGTTATGAATGACAGCTATCGTCCAAAAATGTATTGAAGTAAGTCTTCGAAGAGGACTTGAAAGCGGGGCAGAATTTCAGGAAAACGATGAAAGGGGGGAGACTGGAATTGCACTTAAAGCATAGGATAGGAGGCAGAATGTCGACAATGATGCACTTGGCCAAAAAGGGCGTATGCGTTTTTTCCTGAATATATTCAGGAAAAAACGCATACGCACTTTTTGGCCAAACAAGCAAGCGTGTAAAGGAAATCTGCACTACAATGAAGTCTCACTGCCCCCCGGTCAAAAGGGCCATCTGAAAAAAGTGTAAAATCCAGAAAGGCAGGACAGGTCATGGAGAACAGGGAGCCTTGTTATGCTGATGGGCGGGATGTAAATTGCCAACAGCCACTCTGGAGAAGTGTATGGTGTTTCCTGAAACACGTAGGAAACAAAGCAACACAGCCTATGGCACTTCCACTTAGGGTCCTATAGCTTAGGGAAATTAAAATCAAAAACACACAGCCACCTCAAAGTTTGGGACGGCTCTGTTTACAAGAACCTCGTCTACGGTACAAGTTAAATATCCGAGAAAGCAAAAAATGGATAAAGAAGTTGTGGTACGTACGTACAATGGAATATCACTCAGCAATGAGATCCACGTCATCAAGCCCGTACCGGCATAATGAGTGGATTCAGGTACGACGATTCTACGAGAAATAAGTCACACAGAAAAAGAAACATCATAAGATATCACTAATACACGGAACGTAAACTTAGCTACACATGAACTGAATTACAAAACAGAACAGGGTCTCAAATTTAGAAAACCAACTTATGCTTGCTTATGGGGAAAGGTGAGTTGGGGTGCTGCATCAAACCAGAGATTGAAATTAGCACAGATACCGTTCCATAAGGCAAATATATAATAGACACAACCTACTCCTTGCTCAACGAAATGGACTCAACACCCCATATTCAACGCCTGGGAATATACCTGACAAGTAAGAAACTTAAGACCCATGGATTTATATGTCTCCATAAGGATATCAAGCGTGTGTACAGCGGCCTAAACATAGCAGTGAAAATCCGATAAATCCCATTATCAAAATATATTTCAAAAACAAAACACAATGACAGTGAAATAGAGAGCAATTTTTAAATAATTCATTCATGGCTTGTGATGCAACCTGGATTTACCACATCTACACCCAGAGCTGGGTGAGACATAAGCCTGGACACTTCGGGCTGATAGCATTGGTGAGGTTCGGTGAGCAAACTCAGACCCTTTGAAGTCATACTGCATGGTACCCATTCCATGGGTCCCAACTCTCCAGGTTTAAGGGATTCTTCCTTCAGCTAAAACATGCATGGGAAACCCGGAGTAACGTCCACCATGTGATTGGGAAACGTTTTCAAATGCGTCTCAGGTTTCGTCCCCTGGGACTCGGGTTCACCGTTCCAGACGCTTTACTAACACTCTCCCCACTTGGAGAGTCAGTGCCTTTAACCTCCTGTTTGGCACAGTTTGCAATTTCTGCGGAATATGAACAGGAATAGGGACAACCAATGAGAGACTAGCTGTAGGTGTCTGCACCGGCAATTGGAACGCTCATTTCCCACCAGGAAGAGGGACTAACGAAAGGCTCAGCGTGCCCTGCCAGAACGGGATTAGGGCCTGAAGCAATCCTGCGGTTTTGCGGCCAGCTCACAAGAAAGCGAGTTGAAGAAAGGAGCTCAGGGGCACTGTAATTAACAAACCTGCAGAGTTATGAATGACAGCTATCTTCCAAAATTATATTGAAGTAAGTCTTTGAAGAGGACTTGAAAGCGGGGCAGAATTTCAGGAAAACGATTTCATGGGGTAGACTGGAATTGCACTTAAAGCATAGGAAAAGAGGCAGAATGTCCACAATGATGCACTTGGCCAAAAAGGGCGTATGCGTTTTTTCCTGAATATATTCAGGAAAAAACGCATACGCCCTTTTTGGCCAACCGAGCAAGCGTGTAAAGGAAATCTGCACTACAATGAAGTCTCACTGCCCCACGGTCAAAAGGGCCATCTGAAAAAAGTGTAAAATCCAGAAAGGCAGGACAGGTCATGGAGAACAGGGAGCTTTGTTATGCTGATGGGCGGGATGTAAATTGCCAACAGCCACTCTGGAGAAGTGTATGGTGTTTCCTGAAACACGTAGGAAACAAAGCAACACAGCCTATGGCACTTCCACTTATGGTCCTATAGCTTAGGGAAATTAAAATCAAAAACACACTGCCACCCCAAAGTTTGGGACGGCTCTGTTTACAAGAACCTGGTCTACGGTACAAGTTAAATATCCGAGAAAGCAAAAAATGGATAAAGAAGTCGTGGTACGTACGTACAATGGAATATCACTCAGCAATGAGATCTACGTCATCAGTCCCGTAGCGGCATAATGAGTGGATTCAGGTACGACGATTCTACGAGAAATAAGTCACACAGGAAAAGAAAGATCATAAGATATCACTAATACACGGAACGTAAACTTGGCTACACATGAACTGAATTACAAAACAGAACAGGGTCTCAAATTTAGAAAACCAACTTATGCTTGCTTATGGAGAATGGTGAGTTCGGGTGCTGCATCAAACCAGAGATTGAAATTAGCACAGATAGCGTTCCATAAGCCAAATATATAATAGACAAGACCTACTCCTTTCTCAACGAAATGGACTCAACACACCATATTCAACGCCTGGGAATATACCTGACAAGTAAGAATCTTAAGACCCATGGATTTATATGTCTCCATAAGGAAATCAACCGTGTGTACAGCGGCCTAAACGCAGCAGTGAAAATCCGATAAATCCCATTATCAAAATAAATTTCACAAACAAAACACAATGACAGTGAAATAAAGAGCAATTCTTAAATAATTCATTCAGGGCTTGTGATGCAACCTGGATTTACAACATCTACACCCAGAGCTGGGTGAGACATAAGGCAGGACACTTCGGGCTGATAGCATTGGTGAGGTTCGGTGAGCAAACGCAGACCCTTTGAAGTCATACTGCATGGTACCCATTCCATGGGTCCCAACTCTCCAGGTTTAAGGGATTCTTCCTTCAGCTAAAACATGCATGGGAAACCCAGAGTATGGTCCACCATGTGATTGGGAAACGTTTTCAAATGCATCTCAGGTTTCGTCCCCTGGTACTCGGGTTCACCGTTCCAGACGCTTTACTAACACTCTCCCCACTTGGAGAGTCAGTGCCTTTAACCTCCTGTTTGGCACAGTTTGCAATTTTTGCGCAAGATGAACAGGAATAGGGAGAACCAATGAGAGACTAGCTGTAGGTGTCTGAACGGGCAAATGGAACGCTCATTTCCCACCAGGAAGAGGGATTAACCAAAGGCTCTGCATGCCCTGCCGGAACCAGATTAGGGCCTGAAGCAATCCTGCGGTTTTGCGGCCAGCTCACAAGAAAGCGAGTTGAAGAAAGGAGCTCAGGGGCACTGTAATTCACAAACCTGCAGAGTTATGAATGACAGCTATCGTCCAAAAATATATTGAAATAAGTCTTCGAAGAAGACTTGAAAGTGGGGCAGAATTTCAGGAAAACGATTTCGGGGGGAGACTGGAATTGCACTTAAAGCATAGGAATAGAGGCAGAATGTCCACAATGATGCACTTGGCCAAAAAGGGCGTATGCGTTTTTTCCTGAATATATTCAGGAAAAAACCCATACGCCCTTTTTGGCCAACCAAGCAAGCGTGTAAAGGAAATCTGCACTACAATGAAGTCTCACTGCCCCCCGGTCCAAACGGCCATCTGAAACAAGTGTAAAATCCAGAAAGGCAGGACAGGTCATGGAGAACAGGGAGCCTTGTTATGCTGATGGGCGGGATGTAAATTGGCAACAGCCACTCTGGAGAAGTGTATGGTGTTTCCTGAAACACGTAGGAAACAAAGCAACACAGCCTATGGCACTTCCACTTAGGGTCCTATAGCTTAGTGAAATTAAAATCAAAAACACACAGCCACCCCAAAGTTTGGGACAGCTCTGTTTACAAAAACCTCGTCTACGGTACAGGTTAAATATCCGAGAAAGCAAAAAATGGATAAAGAAGTTGTGGTACGTACGTACAATGGAATATCACTCAGCAATGAGCTCTACCTCATCAGGCCCGTAGCGGCATAATGAGTGGATTCAGGTATGACGATTCTACGAGAAATAAGTCACACAGAAAAAGAAACATCATAAGATATCACTAATACACGGAACGTAAACTTGGCTACACATGAACTGAATTACAAAACAGAACAGGGTCTCAAATTTAGAAAACCAACTTATGATTGCTTAGGGGAAAGGTGAGTTGGGGTGCTGCATCAAACCAGAGATCGAAATTAGCACAGATACCGTTCCATAAGCCAAATATATAATAGACAAGACCTACTCCTTGCTCAACGAAATGGATTCAACACCCCATATTCAACGCCTGGGAATATACCTGACAAGTAAGAATCTTAAGACAAATGGATATATATGTCTCCATAAGGAAATCAAGCGTGTGTACAGCAGCCTAAACGCAGCAGTGAAAATCCGATAAATCCCATTATCAAAATAAATTTCAAAAACAAAACACAATGACAGTGAAATAGAGAGCAATTCTAAAATAATTCATTCAGGGCTTGTGATGCAACCTGGATTTACCACATCTACACCCAGAGCTGGGTGAGACATAAGGCTGGACACTTCGGGCTGATAGCATTGGTGAGGTTCGGTTAGCAAACGCAGACCCTTTCAAGTCATACTGCATGGTACCCATTCCATGGGTCCCAACTCTCCAGGTTTAAGGGATTCTTCCTTCAGCTAAAACATGCATGGGAAACCCAGAGTATGGTCCACCGTGTGATTGGGAAACCTTTTCAAATGCATCTCAGGTTTCGCCCCTGGTACTCGGGTTCACCGTTCTAGACGCTTTACTAACACTCTCTCCACTAGGAGAGTAATTCCCTTTAACCTCCTGTTTGGCACAGTTTGCAATTTCTGCGCAAGATGAACAGGAATAGGGAGAACCAATGAGAGACTAGCTGTAGGTGTCTGCACGGGCAAATGGAATGCTCATTTCCCACCAGGAAGAGGGATTAACCAAAGGCTCAGCATGCCCTGCCGGAACCAGATTAGGGCCTGAAGCAATCCTGCGGTTTTGCGGCCAGCTCACAAGAAAGCGAATTGAAGAAAGGAGCTCAGGGGCACTGTAATTCACAAACCTGCAGAGTTATGAATGACAGCTATCGTCCAAAAATGTATTGAAGTAAGTCTTCGAAGAGGACTTGAAAGCGGGGCAGAATTTCAGGAAAACGATGAAAGGGGGTAGACTGGAATTGCACTTTAAGCATAGGATAGGAGGCAGAATGTCGACAATGATGCACTTGGCCAAAAAGGGCGTATGCGTTTTTTCCTGAATATATTCAGGAAAAAACGCATACGCCCTTTTTGGCCAAACAAGCAAGCGTGTAAAGGAAATCTGCACTACAATGAAGTCTCACTGCCCCCCGGTCAAAAGGGCCATCTGAAAAAAGTGTAAAATCCAGAAAGGCAGGACAGGTCATGGAGAACAGGGAGCCTTGTTATGCTGATGGGCGGGATGTAAATTGCCAACAGCCACTCTGGAGAAGTGTATGGTGTTTCCTGAAACACGTAGGAAACAAAGCAACACAGCCTATGGCACTTCCACTTAGGGTCCTATAGCTTAGGGAAATTAAAATCAAAAACACACAGCCACCTCAAAGTTTGGGACGGCTCTGTTTACAAGAACCTCGTCTACGGTACAAGTTAAATATCCGAGAAAGCAAAAAATGGATAAAGAAGTTGTGGTACGTACGTACAATGGAATATCACTCAGCAATGAGATCCACGTCATCAAGCCCGTACCGGCATAATGAGTGGATTCAGGTACGACGATTCTACGAGAAATAAGTCACACAGAAAAAGAAACATCATAAGATATCACTAATACACGGAACGTAAACTTAGCTACACATGAACTGAATTACAAAACAGAACAGGGTCTCAAATTTAGAAAACCAACTTATGCTTGCTTATGGGGAAAGGTGAGTTGGGGTGCTGCATCAAACCAGAGATTGAAATTAGCACAGATACCGTTCCATAAGGCAAATATATAATAGACACAACCTACTCCTTGCTCAACGAAATGGACTCAACACCCCATATTCAACGCCTGGGAATATACCTGACAAGTAAGAAACTTAAGACCCATGGATTTATATGTCTCCATAAGGATATCAAGCGTGTGTACAGCGGCCTAAACATAGCAGTGAAAATCCGATAAATCCCATTATCAAAATATATTTCAAAAACAAAACACAATGACAGTGAAATAGAGAGCAATTCTTAAATAATTCATTCAGGGCTTGTGATGCAACCTGGAGTTACCACATCTACACCCAGAGCTAGTTGAGACATAAGGCTGGACACATCGGGCTGATAGCATTGGTGAGGATTGTTGAACAAACGCAGACCATTTGAAGTCATACTGCATGGTAGCCATTCCATGGGTCCCAACTCTCCAGGTTTAAGGGATTCTTCCTTCAGCTAAAACATGCATGGGAAACCAAGAGTATGGTCCACCGTGTGATTGGGAAACGTTTTCAAATGCATCTCAGGTTTCTTCCCCTGGTACTCGGGTTCACCGTTCCAGACGCTTTACTAACATTCTCCCCACTTGGAGAGTAATTGCCTTTAACCTCCTGTTTGGCACAGTTTGCAATTTCTGCGCAAGATGAACAGGAATAGGGAGAACCAATGAGAGACTAGCTGTAGGTGTCTGCACGGGCAAATGGAACGCTCATTTCCCACCAGGAAGAGAGATTAACCAAAGGCTCAGCGTGCCCTGCCGGAACCAGATTAGGGCCTGAAGCAATCCTGCGGTTTTGCGGCCAGCTCACAAGAAAACGAGTTGAAGAAAGGAGCTCAGGGGCACTGTAATTCACAAACCTGCAGAGTTATGAATGACAGCTATCGTCCAAAAATGTATTGAAGTAAATCTTCGAAGAGGACTTAAAGCGGGGCAGAATTTCAGGAAAACGATTTCAGGGGGTAGACTGGAATTGCACTTAAAGCATAGGAAAAGAGGCAGAATGTCCACAATGATGCCCTTGGCCAAAAAGGGCGTATGCGTTTTTTCCTGAATATATTCAGGAAAAAACGCATACGCCCTTTTTGGCCAACCAAGCAAGCGTGTAAAGGAAATCTGCACTACAATGAAGTCTCACTGCCCCCCGGTCCAAACAGGCATCTGAAACAAGTGTAAAATCCAGAAAGGCAGGACAGGTCATGGAGAACAGGGAGCCTTGTTATGCTGATGGGCGGGATGTAAATTGCCAACAGCCACTCTGGAGAAATGTATGGTGTTTCCTGAAACACGTAGGAAACAAAGCAACACAGCCTATGGCACATCCACTTAGGGTCCTATAGCTTAGGGAAATTAAAATCAAAAACACACAGCCACCCCAAAGTTTGGGATGGCTCTGTTTACAAGAACCTCCTCTACGGTACAAGTTAAATATCCGAGAAAGCAAAAAATGGATAAAGAAGTTGTCGTACGTACGTACAATGGAATATCACTCAGCAATGAGATCTACGTCATCAGGCCCGTAGCGGCATAATGAGTGCATTCAGGTACGATGATTTGACGAGAAATAAGTCACAGAGAAAAAGAAACATCATAAGATATCACTAATACACGGAACGTAAACTTGGCTACACATGAACCGAATTACAAAACAGAACAGGGTCTCAAATTTAGAAAACCAACTTATGCTTGCTTATGGGGAAAGGTGAGTTCGGGTGCTGCGTCAAACCAGAGATTGAAATTAGCACAGATACCGTTCCATAAGCCAAATATATAAGATACAAGACCTACACCTTGCTCAACGAAATGGACTCAACACCCCATATTCAACGCCTGGTAATATACCTGACAAGTAAGAATCATAAGACCCATGGATTTATATGTCTCCATAAGGAAATCCAGCGTGTGTACAGCGGCCTAAACGCAGCAGTGAAAATCCGATAAATCCCATTAACAAAATAAATTTCAAAAACAAAACACAATGACAGTGAAATAGAGAGCAATTCTTAAATAATTCATTCAGGCCTTGTGATGCAACCTGGATTTACCACATCTACACCCAGAGCTGTTTGAGACATAAGGCTGGACACTTCGGGCTGATAGCCTTGGTGAGGTTCGGTGAGCAAAGGCACACCGTTTGAAATCATACTGCATGGTACCCATTCCATGGGTCCCAACTCTCCAGGTTTAAGGGATTCTTCCTTCAGCTAAAAAATGCATGGGAAACCCAGAGTATGGTCCACCGTGTGATTGGGAAACGTTTTCAAATGCATCTCAGGTTTCGTCCCCTGGTACTCCGGTGCACCGTTCCAGACGCTTTACTAACACTATCCCCATTTGGAGAGTCAGTGCCTTTAACCTCCTGTTTGGCACAGTTTGCAATTTCTGCGCAAGATGAACAGGAATAGGGAGAACCAATGAGAGACTAGCTGTAGGTGTCTGCACGGGCAAATGGAACGCTCATTTCCCACCAGGAAGAGGAATTAACCAAAGGATCAGTGTGCCCTGCCGGAACCAGATTAGGGCCTGAAGCAATCCTGCGGTTTTGCGGCCAGCTCACAAGAAAGCGAGTTGAAGAAAGGAGCTCAGGGGCACTGTAATTCACAAACCTGCACAGTTATGAATGACAGCTATCATCCAAAAATGTATTGAAGTAAGTCTTCGAAGAGGACTTGAAAGCGGGGCAGAATTTCAGAAAAACGATTTCATGGGGTAGACTGGAATTGCAATTAAAGCATAGGAAAAGAGGCAGAATGTCGACAATGATGCACTTGGCCAAAAAGGGCGTATGCGTTTTTTCCTGAATATATTCAGGAAAAAACGTATACGCCCTTTATGGCCAACCAAGCAAGCGTGTAAAGGAAATCTGCACTACAATGAAGTCTCACTGCCTCCCGGTCAATAGGGCCATCTGAAACAAGTGTAAAATCCAGAAAGGCAGGACAGGTCATGGAGAACAGGGAGCCTTGTTATGCTGATGGGCGGGATGTAAATTGCCAACAGCCACTCTGGATAAGTGTATGGTGTTTCCTGAAACACGTAGGAAACAAAGCAACACAGCCTATGGCACTTCCACTTAGGGTCCTATAGCTTAGGGAAATTAAAATCAAAAACACACAGCCACCCCAAAGTTTGGGACGGCTCTGTTTACAAGAACCTCGTCTACAGTACAAATTAAATATCCGAGAAAGCAAAAAATCGATAAAGAAGTTGTGGTACGTACGTATAATGGAATATCACTCAGCAATGAGATCTACGTCATCAGGCCCGTAGCGGCATAATGAGTGGATTCAGGTACGACGATTCTACGAGAAATAAGTCACACAGAAAAAGAAAGATCATAAGATATCACTAATACACGGAACGTAAACTTGGCTACACATGAACTGAATTAGAAAACAGAACAGGGTCTCAAATTTAGAAAACCAACTTATGCTTGCTTATGGGGAAAGGTGAGTTGCGGTGCTGCATAAAACCAGAGATTGAAATTAGCACAGATACCGTTCCATAAGCCAAATAAATAATAGACAAGACCTACTCCTTGCTCAACGAAATGGACTCAACACCCCATATTCAACGCCTGCGAATATACCTGACAAGTAAGAAACTTAAGACCCATGGATTTATATGTCTCCATAAGGAAGTCAAGCATGTGTACAGTGGCCTAAACGCAGCAGTGAAAATCCGATAAATCCCATTAACAAAATAAATTTCAAAAACAAAACACAATGACAGTGAAATAGAGAGCAATTCTTAAATAATTCATTCAGGGCTTGTGATGCAACCTGGATTTACCACATCTACACCCAGAGCTGATTGAGACATAAGGCTGGACACATCGGGCTGATAGCATTGGTGAGGTTTGGTGAGGAAACGCAGACCCTTTGAAGTCATACTGCAAGGTACCCATTCCATGGGTCCCAACTCTCCAGGTTTAAGGGATTCTTCCTTCAGCTAAAACATGCATGGGAAACGCAGAGTATGGTCCAGCGTGTGATTGGGAAACGTTTTCAAATGCATCTCAGGTTTCGACCCTTGGTACTCGGGTGCACCGTTCCAGACGCTTTACTAACACTCTCCCCATTTGGAGAGTCAGTGCCTTTAACTTCCTGTTTGGCACAGTTTGCAATTTCTGCGCAAGATGAACAGGAATAGGGAGAACCAATGAGAGACTAGCTGTAGGTGTCTGCACGGGCAAATGGAACGCTGATTTCCCACCAGGAAGAGGAATTAACCAAAGGCTCATTGTGCCCTGCCGGAACCAGATTAGGGCCTGAAGCAATCCTGCCGTTGTGCGGCCAGCTCACAAGAAAGCGAGTTGAAGAAAGGAGCTCAGGGGCACTGTAATTCACAAACCTGCAGAGTTATGAATGACAGCTATCGTCCAAAAATGTATTGAAGTAAGTCTTCGAAGAGGACTTGAAGGCGGGGCAGAATTTCAGGAAAACGATTTCAGGGGGTAGACTGGAATTGCACTTAAAGCATAGGAAAAGAGGCAGAATGTCCACAATGATGCACTTGGCCAAAAAGGGCGTATGTGTTTTTTCCTGAATAAATTCAGCAAAAAACTCATACGCCCCTTTTTGGCCAACCATGCAAGCGTGTAAAGGAAATCTGCACTACAATGAAGTCTCACTGGCCCCCGGTCAAAAGGGCCATCTGAAAATGTGTAAAATCCAGAAAGGCAGGACAGGTCATGGAGAACAGGGGGCCTTGTTATGCTGATGGGTGGGATTTAAATTGCCAACAGCCACTCTGGAGAAGTGTATGGTGTTTCCTGAAACACGTAGGAAACAAAGCAACACAGCCTATGGCACTTCCACTTAGGGTCCTATAGCTTAGGGAAATTAAAATCAAAAACACACAGCCACCCCAAAGTTTGGGACGGCTCTGTTTACAAGAACCTCGTCTACGGTACAAGTTAAATATCCGAGAAAGCAAAAAATGGATAAAGAAGTTGTGGTACGTACGTACAATGGAATATCACTCAGCAATGAGATCTACGTCATCAGGGCCGTAGCGGCATAAGGAGTGGATTCAGGTATGACGATTCTACGAGAAATAAGTCACACAGAAAAAGAAAGATCATAAGATATCACTAATACACGGAACGTAAACTTGGCTACACATGAACTGAATTACAAAACAGAACAGGGTATCAAATTTAGAAAACCAACTTATGCTTGCTTAGGGGAAAGGTGAGTTGGGGTGCTGCATCAAACCAGAGATTGAAATTAGCACAGATACCGTTCCATAAGCCAAATATATAAGAGACAAGACCTACACCTTGCTCAACGAAATGGACTCAACACCCCATATTCAACGCCTGGGAATATACCTGACAAGTAAGAATCATAAGACCCATGGATTTATATGTCTCCATAAGGAAATCAAGCGTGTGTACAGCGGGCTAAACGCAGCAGTGAAAATCCGATATATCCCATTATCAAAATAAATTTCAAAAACACAACACAATGACAGTGAAATAGAGAGCAATTCTTAAATAATTCATTCATGGCTTGTGATGCAACCTGGATTTATCACATCTACACCCAAAGCTGGTTGCGACATAAGGCTGGACACTTCGGGCTGATAGCATTGGTGAGGTTCGTTGAGCAAACGCAGACCTTTTGAAGTCATACTGCATGGTAGCCATTCCATGGGTCCCAACTCTCCAGGTTTAAGGGATTCTTCCTTCAGCTAAAACATGTATGGGAAACCCAGAGTATGGTCCACCGTATGATTGGGAAACGTTTTCAAATGCATCTCAGGTTTCGTTACCTGGTACTCGGGTTCACCGTTCCAGACGCTTTATTAACACTCTCCCCACTTGGAGGGTCAATGCCTTTAACCTCCCGTTTGGCACAGTTTGGAATTTCTGCGCAAGATGAACAGGAATAGGGAGAACCAATGAGAGACTAGCTGTAGATGTCTGCATGGGCAAATGGAACGCTCATTTCCCACCAGGTAAGGGAATTAACCAAAGGCTCAGCGTGCCCTGCCAGAACCAGATTAGGGCCTGAAGCAATCGTGCGGTTTTGCGGCCAGCTCACAAGAAAGCGAGTTGAAGAAAGGAGCTCAGGGGCACTGTAATTCACAAACCTGCAGAGTTATGAATGACAGCTATCATCCAAAAATATATTGAAGTAAGTCTTCGAAGAGGACTTGAAAGCGGGGCAGAATTTCAGGAAAACGATTTCAGGGGGTAGACTGCAATTGCACTTAAAGCATAGGAAAAGAGGCAGAATGTCGACAATGATGCAGTTGGCCAAAAAGTGCATATGCGTTTTTTCTTGAATATATTCAGGAAAAAACGCATACGCCCTTTTTGGCCAACCAAGCAAGCATGTAAAGGAAATCTGCACTACAATGAAGTCTCACTGCCCCCCGGTCAAAAGGGCCATCTGAAAAATGTGTAAAATCCAGAAAGGCAGAACAGGTCATGGAGAACAGGGAGCCTTGTTGTGCTGATGGGCGGGAGGTAAATGGCAAACAGCCACTCTGGAGAAGTGTATGGTGTTTCCTGAAACACGTAGGAAACAAAGCAACACAGCCTATGGCACTTCCACTTAGGGTCCTATAGCTTAGGGAAATTAAAATCAAAAACACACAGCCACCCCAAAGTTTGGGACGGCTCTGTTTACAAGAACCTCTTCTACGGTACAAGTTAAATATCCGAGAAAGCAAAAAATAGATAAAGAAGTTGTGGTACGTACGTACAATGCAATATCACTCAGCAATGAGATCCACGTCATCAGGCCCGTAGCGGCATAATGAGTGCATTCAGGTACGACGATTCTATGAGAAATAAGTCACACAGAAAAAGAAACATCATAAGATATCACTAATACACGAAACGTAAACTTGGCTACACATGAACTGAATTACAAAACAGAACAGGGTCTCAAATTTAGAAAACCAACTTATGATTGCTTAGGGGAAAGGTGAGTTGGGGTGCTGCATCAAACCAGAGATCGAAATTAGCACAGATACCGTTCCATAAGCCAAATATATAATAGACAAGACCTACTCCTTGCTCAACGAAATGGATTCAACACCCCATATTCAAGGCCTGGGAATATACCTGACAAGTAAGAATCTTAAGATAAATGGATTTTTATGTCTCCATAAGGAAATCAAGCGTGTGTACAGCAGCCTAAACGCAGCAGTGAAAATCCGATAAATCCCATTATCAAAATAAATTTCAAAAACAAAACACAATGACAGTGAAATAGAGAGCAATTCTAAAATAATTCATTCAGGGCTTGTGATGCAACCTGGATTTACCACATCTACACCCAGAGCTGGGTGAGACATAAGGCTGGACACTTCGGGCTGATAGCATTGTTGAGGTTCGGTTAGCAAACGCAGACCCTTTCAAGTCATACTGCATGGTACCCATTCCATGGGTCCCAACTCTCCAGGTTTAAGGGATTCTTCCTTCAGCTAAAACATGCATGGGAAACCCAGAGTATGGTCCAACGTGTGATTGGGAAACCTTTTCAAATGCATCTCAGGTTTCGCCCCTGGTACTCGGGTTCACCGTTCTAGACGCTTTACTAACACTCTCTCCACTAGGAGAGTAATTCCCTTTAACCTCCTGTTTGGCACAGTTTGCAATTTCTGCGCAAGATGAACAGGAATAGGGAGCACCAATGTGAGACTAGCTGTAGGTGTCTGCACGGGCAAATCGAACGCTCATTTCCCACCAGGAAGAGGGATTAACCAAAGGCTCAGCGTGCCCTGCCGGAACCAGATTAGGGCCTGAAGCAATCCTGCGGTTTTGCGGCCAGCTCACAAGAAAGCTAATTGAAGAAAGGAGCTCAGGGGCACTGTAATTCACAAACCTGCAGAGTTATGAATGACAGCTATCGTCCAAAAATGTATTGAAGTAAGTCTTCGAAGAGGACTTGAAAGCGGGGCAGAATTTCAGGAAAACGATGAAAGGGGGGAGACTGGAATTGCACTTAAAGCATAGGATAGGAGGCAGAATGTCGACAATGATGCACTTGGCCAAAAAGGGCGTATGCGTTTTTTCCTGAATATATTCAGGAAAAAACGCATACGCCCTTTTTGGCCAAACAAGCAAGCGTGTAAAGGAAATCTGCACTACAATGAAGTCTCACTGCCCCCCGGTCAAAAGGGCCATCTGAAAAAAGTGTAAAATCCAGAAAGGCAGGACAGGTCATGGAGAACAGGGAGCCTTGTTATGCTGATGGGCGGGATGTAAATTGCCAACAGCCACTCTGGAGAAGTGTATGGTGTTTCCTGAAACAAGTAGGAAACAAAGCAACACAGCCTATGGCACTTCCACTTAGGGTCCTATAGCTTAGGGAAATTAAAATCAAAAACACACAGCCACCCCAAAGTTTGGGACGGCTCTGTTTACAAGAACCTCGTCTACGGTACAAGTTAAATATCCGAGAAAGCAAAAAATGGATAAAGAAGTTGTGGTACGTACGTACAATGGAATATCACTCAGCAATGAGATCCACGTCATCAGGCCCGTACCGGCATAATAAGTGGATTCAGGTACGACGATTCTACGAGAAATAAGTCACAGAGAAAAAGAAACATCATAAGATATCACTAATACACGGAACGTAAACTTAGCTACACATGAACTGAATTACAAAACAGAACAGGGTCTCAAATTTAGAAAACCAACTTATGCTTGCTTATGGGGAAAGGTGAGTTGGGGTGCTGCATCAAACCAGAGATTGAAATTAGCACAGATACCGTTCCATAAGGCAAATATATAATAGACACAACCTACTCCTTGCTCAACGAAATGGACTCAACACCCCATATTCAACGCCTGGGAATATACCTGACAAGTAAGAAACTTAAGACCCATGGATTTATATGTCTCCATAAGGATATCAAGCGTGTGTACAGCGGCCTAAACATAGCAGTGAAAATCCGATAAATCCCATTATCAAAATATATTTCAAAAACAAAACACAATGACAGTGAAATAGAGAGCAATTTTTAAATAATTCATTCATGGCTTGTGATGCAACCTGGATTTACCACATCTACACCCAGAGCTGGGTGAGACATAAGCCTGGACACTTCGGGCTGATAGCATTGGTGAGGTTCGGTGAGCAAACTCAGACCCTTTGAAGTCATACTGCATGGTACCCATTCCATGGGTCCCAACTCTCCAGGTTTAAGGGATTCTTCCTTCAGCTAAAACATGCATGGGAAACCCGGAGTAACGTCCACCATGTGATTGGGAAACGTTTTCAAATGCGTCTCAGGTTTCGTCCCCTGGGACTCGGGTTCACCGTTCCAGACGCTTTACTAACACTCTCCCCACTTGGAGAGTCAGTGCCTTTAACCTCCTGTTTGGCACAGTTTGCAATTTCTGCGGAATATGAACAGGAATAGGGACAACCAATGAGAGACTAGCTGTAGGTGTATGCACCGGCAATTGGAACGCTCATTTCCCACTAGGAAGAGGGACTAACGAAAGGCTCAGCGTGCCCTGCCAGAACGGGATTAGGGCCTGAAGCAATCCTGCGGTTTTGCGGCCAGCTCACAGGAAAGCGAGTTGAAGAAAGGAGCTCAGGGGCACTGTAATTTACAAACCTGCAGAGTTATGAATGACAGCTATCTTCCAAAATTATATTGAAGTAAGTCTTTGAAGAGGACTTGAAAGCGGGGCAGAATTTCAGGAAAACGATTTCATGGGGTAGACTGGAATTGCACTTAAAGCATAGGAAAAGAGGCAGAATGTCCACAATGATGCACTTGGCCAAAAAGGGCGTATGCGTTTTTTCCTGAATATATTCAGGAAAAAACGCATACGCCCTTTTTGGCCAACCGAGCAAGCGTGTAAAGGAAATCTGCACTACAATGAAGTCTCACTGCCCCACGGTCAAAAGGGCCATCTGAAAAAAGTGTAAAATCCAGAAAGGCAGGACAGGTCATGGAGAACAGGGAGCTTTGTTATGCTGATGGGCGGGATGTAAATTGCCAACAGCCACTCTGGAGAAGTGTATGGTGTTTCCTGAAACACGTAGGAAACAAAGCAACACAGCCTATGGCACTTCCACTTATGGTCCTATAGCTTAGGGAAATTAAAATCAAAAACACACTGCCACCCCAAAGTTTGGGACGGCTCTGTTTACAAGAACCTGGTCTACGGTACAAGTTAAATATCCGAGAAAGCAAAAAATGGATAAAGAAGTCGTGGTACGTACGTACAATGGAATATCACTCAGCAATGAGATCTACGTCATCAGTCCCGTAGCGGCATAATGAGTGGATTCAGGTACGACGATTCTACGAGAAATAAGTCACACAGGAAAAGAAAGATCATAAGATATCACTAATACACGGAACGTAAACTTGGCTACACATGAACTGAATTACAAAACAGAACAGGGTCTCAAATTTAGAAAACCAACTTATGCTTGCTTATGGAGAATGGTGAGTTCGGGTGCTGCATCAAACCAGAGATTGAAATTAGCACAGATAGCGTTCCATAAGCCAAATATATAATAGACAAGACCTACTCCTTTCTCAACGAAATGGACTCAACACACCATATTCAACGCCTGGGAATATACCTGACAAGTAAGAATCTTAAGACCCATGGATTTATATGTCTCCATAAGGAAATCAACCGTGTGTACAGCGGCCTAAACGCAGCAGTGAAAATCCGATAAATCCCATTATCAAAATAAATTTCACAAACAAAACACAATGACAGTGAAATAAAGAGCAATTCTTAAATAATTCATTCAGGGCTTGTGATGCAACCTGGATTTACAACATCTACACCCAGAGCTGGGTGAGACATAAGGCAGGACACTTCGGGCTGATAGCATTGGTGAGGTTCGGTGAGCAAACGCAGACCCTTTGAAGTCATACTGCATGGTACCCATTCCATGGGTCCCAACTCTCCAGGTTTAAGGGATTCTTCCTTCAGCTAAAACATGCATGGGAAACCCAGAGTATGGTCCACCATGTGATTGGGAAACGTTTTCAAATGCATCTCAGGTTTCGTCCCCTGGTACTCGGGTTCACCGTTCCAGACGCTTTACTAACACTCTCCCCACTTGGAGAGTCAGTGCCTTTAACCTCCTGTTTGGCACAGTTTGCAATTTTTGCGCAAGATGAACAGGAATAGGGAGAACCAATGAGAGACTAGCTGTAGGTGTCTGAACGGGCAAATGGAACGCTCATTTCCCACCAGGAAGAGGGATTAACCAAAGGCTCTGCATGCCCTGCCGGAACCAGATTAGGGCCTGAAGCAATCCTGCGGTTTTGCGGCCAGCTCACAAGAAAGCGAGTTGAAGAAAGGAGCTCAGGGGCACTGTAATTCACAAACCTGCAGAGTTATGAATGACAGCTATCGTCCAAAAATATATTGAAATAAGTCTTCGAAGAAGACTTGAAAGTGGGGCAGAATTTCAGGAAAACGATTTCAGGGGGGAGACTGGAATTGCACTTAAAGCATAGGAATAGAGGCAGAATGTCCACAATGATGCACTTGGCCAAAAAGGGCGTATGCGTTTTTTCCTGAATATATTCAGGAAAAAACCCATACGCCCTTTTTGGCCAACCAAGCAAGCGTGTAAAGGAAATCTGCACTACAATGAAGTCTCACTGCCCCCCGGTCCAAACGGCCATCTGAAACAAGTGTAAAATCCAGAAAGGCAGGACAGGTCATGGAGAACAGGGAGCCTTGTTATGCTGATGGGCGGGATGTAAATTGGCAACAGCCACTCTGGAGAAGTGTATGGTGTTTCCTGAAACACGTAGGAAACAAAGCAACACAGCCTATGGCACTTCCACTTAGGGTCCTATAGCTTAGTGAAATTAAAATCAAAAACACACAGCCACCCCAAAGTTTGGGACAGCTCTGTTTACAAAAACCTCGTCTACGGTACAGGTTAAATATCCGAGAAAGCAAAAAATGGATAAAGAAGTTGTGGTACGTACGTACAATGGAATATCACTCAGCAATGAGCTCTACCTCATCAGGCCCGTAGCGGCATAATGAGTGGATTCAGGTATGACGATTCTACGAGAAATAAGTCACACAGAAAAAGAAACATCATAAGATATCACTAATACACGGAACGTAAACTTGGCTACACATGAACTGAATTACAAAACAGAACAGGGTCTCAAATTTAGAAAACCAACTTATGATTGCTTAGGGGAAAGGTGAGTTGGGGTGCTGCATCAAACCAGAGATCGAAATTAGCACAGATACCGTTCCATAAGCCAAATATATAATAGACAAGACCTACTCCTTGCTCAACGAAATGGATTCAACACCCCATATTCAACGCCTGGGAATATACCTGACAAGTAAGAATCTTAAGACAAATGGATATATATGTCTCCATAAGGAAATCAAGCGTGTGTACAGCAGCCTAAACGCAGCAGTGAAAATCCGATAAATCCCATTATCAAAATAAATTTCAAAAACAAAACACAATGACAGTGAAATAGAGAGCAATTCTAAAATAATTCATTCAGGGCTTGTGATGCAACCTGGATTTACCACATCTACACCCAGAGCTGGGTGAGACATAAGGCTGGACACTTCGGGCTGATAGCATTGGTGAGGTTCGGTTAGCAAACGCAGACCCTTTCAAGTCATACTGCATGGTACCCATTCCATGGGTCCCAACTCTCCAGGTTTAAGGGATTCTTCCTTCAGCTAAAACATGCATGGGAAACCCAGAGTATGGTCCACCGTGTGATTGGGAAACCTTTTCAAATGCATCTCAGGTTTCGCCCCTGGTACTCGGGTTCACCGTTCTAGACGCTTTACTAACACTCTCTCCACTAGGAGAGTAATTCCCTTTAACCTCCTGTTTGGCACAGTTTGCAATTTCTGCGCAAGATGAACAGGAATAGGGAGAACCAATGAGAGACTAGCTGTAGGTGTCTGCACGGGCAAATGGAATGCTCATTTCCCACCAGGAAGAGGGATTAACCAAAGGCTCAGCGTGCCCTGCCGGAACCAGATTAGGGCCTGAAGCAATCCTGCGGTTTTGCGGCCAGCTCACAAGAAAGCGAATTGAAGAAAGGAGCTCAGGGGCACTGTAATTCACAAACCTGCAGAGTTATGAATGACAGCTATCGTCCAAAAATGTATTGAAGTAAGTCTTCGAAGAGGACTTGAAAGCGGGGCAGAATTTCAGGAAAACGATGAAAGGGGGGAGACTGGAATTGCACTTAAAGCATAGGATAGGAGGCAGAATGTCGACAATGATGCACTTGGCCAAAAAGGGCGTATGCGTTTTTTCCTGAATATATTCAGGAAAAAACGCATACGCCCTTTTTGGCCAAACAAGCAAGCGTGTAAAGGAAATCTGCACTACAATGAAGTCTCACTGCCCCCCGGTCAAAAGGGCCATCTGAAAAAAGTGTAAAATCCAGAAAGGCAGGACAGGTCATGGAGAACAGGGAGCCTTGTTATGCTGATGGGCGGGATGTAAATTGCCAACAGCCACTCTGGAGAAGTGTATGGTGTTTCCTGAAACACGTAGGAAACAAAGCAACACAGCCTATGGCACTTCCACTTAGGGTCCTATAGCTTAGGGAAATTAAAATCAAAAACACACAGCCACCTCAAAGTTTGGGACGGCTCTGTTTACAAGAACCTCGTCTACGGTACAAGTTAAATATCCGAGAAAGCAAAAAATGGATAAAGAAGTTGTGGTACGTACGTACAATGGAATATCACTCAGCAATGACATCCACGTCATCAAGCCCGTACCGGCATAATGAGTGGATTCAGGTACGACGATTCTACGAGAAATAAGTCACACAGAAAAAGAAACATCATAAGATATCACTAATACACGGAACGTAAACTTAGCTACACATGAACTGAATTACAAAACAGAACAGGGTCTCAAATTTAGAAAACCAACTTATGCTTGCTTATGGGGAAAGGTGAGTTGGGGTGCTGCATCAAACCAGAGATTGAAATTAGCACAGATACCGTTCCATAAGGCAAATATATAATAGACACAACCTACTCCTTGCTCAACGAAATGGACTCAACACCCCATATTCAACGCCTGGGAATATACCTGACAAGTAAGAAACTTAAGACCCATGGATTTATATGTCTCCATAAGGATATCAAGCGTGTGTACAGCGGCCTAAACATAGCAGTGAAAATCCGATAAATCCCATTATCAAAATATATTTCAAAAACAAAACACAATGACAGTGAAATAGAGAGCAATTCTTAAATAATTCATTCAGGGCTTGTGATGCAACCTGGAGTTACCACATCTACACCTAGAGCTGGGTGAGACATAAGGCTGGACACTTCGGGCGGATACCATTGGTGAGGTTCAGTGAGCAAATGCAGACCCTTTGAAGTCATACTGCATGGTACACATTCCATGGGTCCCAACTCTCCAGGTTTAAGGGATTCTTCCTTCAGCTAAAACATGCATGGGAATCCCAGAGTATGGTCCACCGTGTGACCGGGAAACGTTTTTAAATGCGTCTCAGTTTTCGTCCCCTGGTACTCGGGTTCACCATTCCAGACGCTTTACTTACACTGTCCCTACCTGGAGAGTCAGTGCCTTTAACCTCCTGTTTGGCACAGTTTGCAATTTCTGCGGAAGATGAACAGGAATAGGGAGAACCCATGAGAGACTAGCTTTAGGTGTCTGGACGGGCAAATTTAACGCTCATTACCAACCAGGAAGAGGAATTAGCCAAAGGCTCAGCATGCCGTGCCGGAACCAGATTAGGGCCTGAAGCAATCCTGCGGTTTTGCGGCCAGCTCACAAGAAAGCGAGTTGAAGAAAGGAGCTCAGGGGCACTGTAATTCACAAACCTGCAGAGTTATAAATGACAGCAATCATCCAAAAATATATTGAAGTAAGGCTACAAAGAGGACTTGAATGTGGGGCAGAATTCCAGGACTACGATTTCAGGAGGTAGACGGGAAATCCTCTGAAAGTATAGGAAAAGAGTCAGAATGTCGACAATGATGCACTTGGTCAAAAAGGGCATATGCGTTTTTCCAGGGCCCTCATTAAAGAGGGTAGGAGGCTCCCAGTATGCTTCAGTGGCCAACAGAAGACCCACGTCACCAAGGCGACGTGAGCCAGCCATGCAGGAGTGACCTCACATCAGAGGGCCCACCTCACAGAAGGGTAAGGAACCCAGTCAGGATCAGACCCTCACCAGAGTGCCCACAACAGCAAGGGGCTGGGAACCAGGCAGGAGTGTCCTCACACCCGTGGGACCACATCATCGAAAGTTGAGGTACCCAGCACATGTGGCCTCAAACCAGAGGACCCACATCACCATGGGTCTCGGAGCAAGGCAGGCAGGATTATCCTCCCAACACATGGCCCATTGTATAAAAAAGGTGAGGAATCCAGCCGTTGGAACATCCCAGCAGGCGGCCCAGATCACCAAGGCTATGGGATCCAGGCAGTGATGAACTCACAACAGAAGGCCCTCATCGTGATACTGTAAGCAACCCAGCCGTTGTGACCTCAGAGCACAAGGCCCACATCCCCATGGGGAAGGGAACCAAGCAGGAGTGTCATTGCACCAGTGGGCACACATCAGAAAATGTGGGGAGCCCAGCAGTTAGGGCCAGACGCCAGAGGGCCTTCATCACTGAGGAGAGGAGGCTCCCAGCAAGCTCCAACTGTTACCAGAGGGCTGACATCGCCAATGCAGTGTGTGCCAGCCAGGCAGGAGTGACCTCAGAGCAGAGGGCCAACCACACAAAAGTGTGAGGAACCCAAAGAGGATCAGACTCTCACCAGAGGGCCCACATCACCAAGGGAATGGAAACCAGGCAGGAGTGTCCTCACACCAGTGGGGCCACATCACCGAAATGTGATGGACCCAGCACACGTGGCCTCAAACTAGAGGACACACATCACCAAGGGGCTGGGAGTGAGGCAGGCAGGAGGAGCCTCAAAACAGAGGGCCCATAGAATAAAAAAGGTGAGGAATCCCGCAGTTGGAACCTCCCAGCAGGCGGCCAGGAGCAGCGAGGATATGGGATCCAGGCCTGACTGAACACAAAACAGAGGGCCCTCATCATGAAACTGTGAGCAACCCAGCCGTTGGGACCTCAGAGCAGAAGGCCCACATTCCCATGTGGTTGGGAACCTGGCAGGAGTGTACTCGCACAACAGGGCGCACATTAGAGAATTTTGGGAGCCCAGAAGTTAGGGCCTGACGCCAGAGGGCCCTCATCACCGAGGAGAGGAAGCTCCCAGCAGGCTCCAACTGCCACAAGAGGGCCGACGTTGCCAAGGTGGGGTGTGCCAGCCAGGCAGGAGTGATCTCACAGCAGAGGGTCCACCTCACAGAAGGGTGAGGAACCCAGCCAGGATCAGACTCTCACCAGAGGGCCCACATCACCAAGGGGATAGGAACCAGGCAGGAGTGTCCTCACACCAGTGGGGCCACATAATCGAAAGGTGAGGGACCCAGCACACGTAGCCTCAAACCAGAGGACACACATCGCCAAGGGGCTGGGAGTCAGGCAGGCAGGAGGAGTCTCAAAACAGAGGGCCCATAGAAGAAAAAAGGTGAGGAATCCTGCAGTTGGAACCTCCCCGCAGGCAGCCAGGAGCAGCGAGGCTATTGGATCCAGGGCGGAGTGAACTCACACCAGAGGACCCTCATCATGAAACTGAGCAACCCACCGTTGGGACCTCAGAGCAGAAGACCCACATTCCCATGGGGTTGGGAACCTGGCAGGAGTGTAGTCGCACCACAGGGCGCACATCAGAAAATTTTGGGAGCCCAGGAGTTAGGGTCTGACGCCAGAGGGCCCTCATTACCGAGGGGTGGAGACCCCCAGCAGGCACCAACTCCCAACTGAGGGCCCACGTCGCCAAGGTGATGTGTGCCAGCCAGGCAGGAGTGACCTCACAGCAGAGGGTCTACCTCACAGAAGGGTGAGGAAACCAGCCAGGATAAGACTCTCACCAGAGAGCCTACATCACCAAGGGGATCGGAAAAAGGCAGCAGTGTCCTCACACCAGTGTGGCCACATTATAGAAAGGTGAGGAACCCAGCACATGTGGCCTAAACCAGAGGACCCACATTTCCAAGATGCTCCGAGTGAGGCAAGCAGGAGTAGCCTAACAACACAGGGCCCACAGAATAAAAAATGTGAGGAATCCAGCAGTTTGAACCTCCCAGCAGGTGGCCCAGAGCATGGAGTCTATGGGATCCAGGCCACAGTGAACTCACAGCAGAGGGCCCACATCATGAAACTGTGAGCAACCCAGCCGGTGGAACCTCAGAGCAGAAGACCCACATCCCCATGGGGATAGGAACCTCGCAGGAGTGTCCTCGCACAACTTAACACGTATCAGAAAATGTGGGAACCCAGCAGTTAGGGCCTGACGCCAGAGGGCCCTCATCACCGAGGAGAGGAGGCTACCAGCAGGCTCCAAATGCCACCAGAGGGCCGACGTCACCAAGGCAATGGGAGCAAGCCAGGCAGGAGTTACCTCACAGCAGAGGGCCCACCTCACAGAAGTGTGAGGAACCCAACCAGGATCAGACTCTAACCAGAGGGCCCACATCACCAAGGGGATGGAAACCAGGCAGGAGTGTCCTCACACCAGTGGGGCCACATCAGCCAAAGGTGAGGAACACAGCACATGTGGCCTCAAATAAGGGGACACACATCACGAAAGGGCTGGGAGTGAGGCATGCAGGAGGAGACTCACAACAGAGGGCCCATAGAATAAAAAGGTGAGGAACCCCGCCGTTGGAAGCTCCAAGCAGGTGGCCCAGAGCACCGAGGCTATGGGATCCATGCCGGAGTGAACTCACAGCAGAGGGCCCACATTCTGACACTGTGAGCAACCCAGCCGTTGGGACCTCAGAGCAGAAAGCCAACATCCCCATGGGGATGGGACCCTGGCAGGAGTGTACTCGCACGACAGGGCGTACATCAGAAAATTTTGGGAGCCCATGAGTTAGGGCCTGACGCCAGAGGGCCCTCATTACCGAGGGGAGGAGACTCTCAGCAGGCACCAACTCCCAACTGAGGGCCCACATCGCCAAGGTGACGTGTGCCAGCCAGGCAGGAGTGACCTCACAGCAGAGGGTCTACCTCACAGAAGGGTGAGGAATCCAGCCAGGATCAGGCTCTCACCAGAGGGCCCCCATCACCAAGTGGATGGGAACCAGGCAGGAGTGTCCTCACACCAGTGGGGCCACATCAATAAAGGTGAGGAAACCGGCACATGTGGCCTCAAACCAGAGGACCTACATCACAAAGGGGCTGGGAGTGAGTCAGGAAGGAGGAGCATGAAAACACAGAACCCAAAGAATAGAAAAGGTAAGGAATTCAGCAGTAGGAACCTCCCAGCAGGCGGCTCAGAGCACAGAGTCTATGGGATCTAGGCCTGAGTGAACTAACACCAGAGAGCCAACATCATGAAACGGTGAACAACACAGGTGTTGGGACCTTAGAGCAGAAGGCCCACATGCCCATGGGGATGGGAACCTGGCAGGAGTGCCCTCGCACCACTTAGGACGTATCAGAAAATGTGGGAACCCAGCAGTTAGGGCCTGATGCCAGAGAGCCTCATCACCGAGGGGAGGAGGCTCCCAGCAGGCTCCAACTGCCACCAGAGGTCTGACGTCGCCAAGGCGGGATGTGCTAGCCAGGCAGGAGTGACCTCAGAGAAGAGGGCCCACCTCACAGAAGTGTGAGGAACCCAACCAGGATCAGACTCTCGCCGGAGGGACCACATCACCAAGGGGATGGGAAGCAGGCAGGAGTGTCCTCACACCAGTGGGGCCACATCATCAAAAGATGAGGAACCCATCACATGTGGCCTCAAACCAGAGGACACACATCACCAAGGGGCTGGGAGTGAGGCAGGTGTCTGGAGGGGCACATTTAACTCTAATTTCCCACCAGGAAGAGGAATTAACCAAAGGCTCAGAGTGCCGTGCCACACCCTGATTACGGCCTGAAGCAAACCTGCGGTTTTGTGGCCAGCTTTCAAGGAAGCGAGTTAAGAAAGGAAATCACGGGCACTGTAATTCACAAACCTGCAGAGTTATAAATGACAGCTATTGGCAAAAATATATTGAAGTAAGTCTGCAAAGAGGACTTGAAAACGAGGCAAAATTGAGGAATCATATTTCAGGAGGTAGAATGGAATTGCATTTAAAACATGTGAAAAGTGGCAGATCTTTGACAGTGATGCACTTGGATGAACAGTGCGTATACATTTTTTCCTGAATATATTCAGGAAATAACGCATATGCCCTTTTTGGCCAACCAAGCACTCGAGCAATGGAAATCCGTACTACAATGAAGTCTCATTTCCCATTCGTCAAAAGGGCCATCTGAAAAAAGTGTAAAAAGCAGAAACACAGGACAGGCCATGGAGAACAGGGAGCCTTGTTATGCTGATGGGCGGGATGTAAATTGCCAACAGACACTCTGGAGATGTTTATGGTGTATCCTGAAACATCTGAAAAACAAAGCTACAGAGACTAGGGCACTTCCACTTTTGGCCCTATAGCTTAGGAAAATTAAAATCAACAAGACACAGCCAACACAAAATTTAGGGCTGCTGTGTTTACAAGAACCTCGAGTCCAGTACAAATTAAATATCCCAGAAAGAAAAAAATGGATAAAGGAGTTGTGCTACTTATGTACAACGGAATATCACTCAGCAATGAAATCAATGTCATCAGGCCTGTAGCAGCAAATTGAGTGGATTTAAGTATGATGATTCTAAGAGAAATAGGTCACACAGAGAAAGATAATTATCATAAGATATCACTAATAGAGGGAGTGTAAACTTGGCTACACATAAACTGAATTACAAAACCGAACAGTCTCAAATTTAGATAAAAACTTATGCTTGCTTAAGGGGAAAGTTGAGTTGGGGTGCTGTATAAAACCAGAGATTGAAATTAGCACACATACCATTCCATAAGCCAAATATGTAATAGACAAGACCTACTCTTTGCTCAACGAAATAGACTCATCCATGGTGTATCACCTCACACCTGTTAGAATGGGCATCATCAGAAAATCTACAAACAACAAATGCTGGAAAGGGTGTGGAGATAAGGAACCCTCTTCCACTATTGTTGGGAATGTAAATTGATACAGTCACTGTGGAGAACATTATGGAGTTTCTTATAAAACTAAGAATAGAATTACCATATGATACAGCAATCCCACTACTGGGCATATACCCAGACAAAACCATAAATCAAAAAGAGACATTCACCGCAATGTTCATTGCATCACTATTTACAATATCCAGGTAATGGAAGCAACCTAAATGCCCACAGACAGACGAATGCATAAAGATGTGGTACAAATATAAAATGGAATATTACTAAGCCATAAAAAGGAATGAAATTGGGTCATTTGTAGAGACGTTGATGGATCTAGAGACTGTCATACAGAGTGAAGTAAGTCAGAAAGAGAAAAACAAATCTTGTGTATTAATGCATATATGTGGAACCTAGAAAAATTATACAGATGAACCGTTTTGCAAGGCAGAAATAGAGCAACAGATGTAGACAACAAACGTATGGACACCAAAGGGGGAAAGCTGTTGGGGGGTGGTGGTGGGAGGATTGAGAGTTTGGGATTGGCATGTATACATTTATATGTATAAAATAGATAACCAAAAAGAACCTGCTGTATAAAAAAATAAAATAAAATTCAAAATTACAAAAAGTAAAACAGAAAAAATATTCTTCCCTTCACATACATGTATTTATACGAATAAATTATTTCCATGCTTATATCTGTAAATACAAAAAAGAGGAATAAAATCTACCTTGAACCAAAAATGAAAAAAAGAAAAAAAAAACAGAACCCACCAGTTACACAGAGGAAAACCGTATCAGGGCACTTGCTCCAGTTGTAAACAATTCTGTAGTTGGCCAGTGGTGGGGAATCATCTCCCATTCAGCCAGCAGGCCCCACGCAACAAGCGTCCTCATTGCAAAGCTGGGGGACCGTGCCAAGGCATCTGTGAGTAAATGTGGGCCGAGCCCCAGGCCAGCTGCTGCTGAAATGTTCCCACCCTTCCCAGGTAAAACACCTGAATATGTACAAGGACTTGAAAGCCTAGAGGAAGGGCCATGGAGCCACATGAGCGACAGCATGCCAGCCGATTTGGTGCCTGCAGGCCAGCCAGGATGGTCCTGGCCCTGGGTACTATTCTGGAAGCTTTCCATTTCCCTGCCTGAGATACCCCTGCTGTCCAGGCCCCCACTGCTTTCTTCCTCACTCACCTCTGCCCAGGGAGAAATTCCAGAGGCAGGTATGGGTGACACATCCTCTTCTTTAGCAGGTGGCATCTTGGTAACTGCTGCAGAAAGTCCAGCAGAGCCCCACTCACACTGGGCCACCCACAAAGCCGTGGCCTCTCACTCCCTCCCACCAGTCCAGCCCCGAGACTGCTGACAGGGCAGAGAAAATGGCGTCAGGCACAGCTGCAGGGGCTCTTGCTGCCTGGAGTGGTGTTTATATTGATCTCAAACAGGCACACCTGGGGAGGGCTGGCCGGCACGGTCAGGCTTCCCAGGCCAGCCAATAATCACCCCTCAGGCGCTCACAGTTGCAGAAACTGGAACTTGCTGAATCGGCCAGGTCCAAGGAACAGGTGTGGGCTCCTGAGAGTCAGGATAAACAAGGGGTTGCAGCTCTGGCTTGTTTTCTAATTATATTATCTGGCCCATGAGTGGGAGACAACTTCAAGAAAACCCTCTCCTAATGAGAGGAACCCAGGAGTCAGGGAGAGGAGGGGTGGGTGGTGGGTGGAGACAGAGGCCTGGTGCCCCGGGTGCAGTGGAAGTCTCTGGAAGACCAGGTGGAGGGAGGCCACACAGAGTGATGCCCAGGGTCACAGACCTGTTGGAGATGCTGTTTCTTAGTTCAAGTCCTGCTCTGAGGTGCTCTGTGTCAGATCTGAGTGACAGGTGAGCTGGAAGTGCTCTGCAATGAGGGCGATGTGCACGGTACCTGTGTGCCCAGCCCTGCCAGGGTAACTGCAAGGGTAGCTCTGTATCCTGGGAGGGGCCTGACCATGAGAGCCCCATGGGCTGCAGGGGAACCTGCCCAGGGAACCCCATATCCTGGGAGGGGCCTGAACAGGAGAGCACCGTGGGCTGCGGTGGGGGTGGGGTACCTGCCCAGGTGAGCTCCATATCCTGGGATTGGCCTGACCTCGAGAGCCCCATGGGCTGCTGGAGTCCTGGTAAAGGATGTCAGGACAGTCAGTGAAGCCACCGAGGATATACTTCCAGTAGTTCCTAAATCCTACACCCTGCTGGTCATTCTACCAACCACTGGGACATGGTATTCTGTATTAGTCTTCAATGATGCCTTCTTTTGTATTCTATTAGTCCCAGAGTCACAAGAAATTTTGGCTTGTGAGTGGCAGGACTCAACATACAACTAAAACAATACTTCTGGGCCGTGTTGCCCCAAGGGTTCAAAAATTCCCACACCATCTTTGGGGAAAGCTCAGTTAAAGACCTAAAAGTTCTACCTCTGGAAAAGGAAACACTCCTTCAATATGCAGACGACATTCTGATCGCCAGCCCTACTAAGGAGACCTCTGAACTACCAAGCCAATAAAGGATAGAAGTTGTCCAAGAAAAAGCTCAAATATCACAGACTACGGTGACCTGCCTGGGCTTCATTCTCACAGAAGGTCGGAGAAGCCCATCTCAGGAAAGGGAAGAAACAATTTACAGCCTTACCCATTTCTAAAACTAGAAGACAGCTTAGGGGTTCCTGGGGAGGCCAGGGTTGGTGCTTCTGGATCCCTAACTACAGTCTACTAGCTGGGCCTCTATATGAAACACTGAAAGGAAAAGATGATGATCCTTTTGAATAGAATCCAGAAGTGGCCTTTCAAGAATGGAAAGAGCAGTCAATTCAGACCCTTGCCCTGGAACTCCCTAATTTAGTTAAACCCTTTGACCTTTACATTCCTGGTGAATGGTGAATCGCTATTGGAGTATTAGTGCAAAAACTGGGACCACTTGAAATGGAACAATGCAAGAATGCCATTCCGGTAGGATAAACTACGGTCACCAATGGGCTTGGCCCACCGCCACATCTGGCCAAGATACTGGCGGTATCTGAAAACCTGGAAATCAGCAGCACAAAAGGCCACCTCCCTCCTAAGGGAAAAGGACCCCACGTGGTGATCCTAAGCCCCAACCATGCCCTGAAGTTGCAGGGTTTGCTCCGTGGGCACACTGACCTCGAGTGAGGAGGCCCTCCAACTCCAACCTCCAGAGAGATAACCGGGGTAAAGGGGCACCATGACGACTCATGTGACCATCACTTGACCTGGAGTTTCTCTCATAAAACAACAAGAGTGTGTCCCAAAAGAGTAGACTACTGCTTGCAGGACTTACTGCACCCAGAGCGGACCTAATAATCTTGGCGGGGGAAGCGTATATCACGCTGTCACCATAGAAGAGCCTACAGACACTGTGATGATGGTGGCCAATAAGACCGGCTGGACTCCTGTTTACTTCAAAAGGCTGTTGACTCAGTGGCCATCATGGTCCTTCATCACCACTGACCCTGGACTGTCTGGGAGTTGAGCAGGCAGGGTCCTGACACCTGGTGCTCTTTTTACGTTAATTCAGGGGCCTAATTGAAGAAAGTGCAGACTACTGGTCAGAGCATCTAGGCTGGCAGAAAGGGTCAGCCTAAGGTGGCCGAACAAATGCAGGGCGGGGTGAAACTGGACCTCACAGCGTCACTGCACATCTCCTTCCTGGACCCTTAAAGGTCATTAGAATCTATAACGCTTCCAATACTGGTGCTCAGGTGGACGAGCGGGGAGGCAGGAGGCCTGGGGACAATCAACGTCACCTGGAGGCTGCTGGGGAGAAGTTCTGACCCTCGCCCACCGGTATGAGGGCTCCTAACTCAGCACTCAGCAGTTACAGAAGAAGGGTCTGCACCCTCAGCACTCTAAGAATGAGGAAGGGGAAAAAAGGCAGAAGAGGGCTTTTTCCCAGGCAAAGCCCCTTAAAAATCCCTGGGAGATAAAAATAGAATCTGGGCAATAAAATAAAGTCTAACCTTTTTTATCCTTTGTGCTTTGTCTAATTTCACGTGCTCCTAGGGTCCCGCATACAGAGGTTCAACAGCCGGCACTTCAGACCAGATTTCCTAGTGCGGAATGGCTGGGTCGACACCTCAGCTCCTGGGACACAGTGCACACTCCGCGATATAGAGCCTGAGCTGCAGCCAACCGGGCCCTCGAGAGCTCCGCCCCCTCCCTCCCACTGACTCTGACAGGATCTCTACACAGCAGCCCAGCCCACAGCCCACGGGGTAGCACATGCTCTCACCTCTCCATTCTCTGATCAAAATATAAAGTTTCCTTTGCTTCTGAACCAAACTCAGTCTCAATCTGTTGGCTCCAATGACACTGGGCAGGGGGACACTTGTTGGGGTCCACTCTGGAGGATCAGTAACAGAAATTGAGAACATTGTAACTTCAATGAACAGATGTTTGAGCCAAACTGTAATTAACATAGAACAGTGTATAAGGCTCGGGTAAAATAAGATGTTTCTAACACTCCCATTTGATATTTCCATCACTTTATTATAAGCAAGTTCAGTGAAAAGGTTTGTCTTATTTGTCAGGTCAATATTAGAGAAACGAAGTGATTTCTTTCCAAGGATGTACATCTAAAAATCTTGGTTAAAGCTTCAATCTTGTTTTAAATGCTTTTCCATTGAAAATGATACCTCTCTTTCAGTTCCCCCAATTCTGAGAAGTATAAAATCTTATAATTTATTATTACCAAAGGGGAAAGGTGGGAGGAGGGATAAATTAACAGTTTGGGATTAACACATACACACTGCTATGTATAAAATCGATCATCAACAAGGAACTACTGTATAGCCCCGGGAACTACACTCAATATTTTACAATAACCTATAAGGGGAAATAATCTGAAAAAGAATAGATATTTTTATTGACATCATCTATTAATGACAGTTAAAATGGAACCTAAGGGAAGCCGGTGGTGAGTGCTTCTGACCCTGAAGACTTCAATCATCTAAAGTTTGGACTCTGCCTACTTCCCAAGGCCCTTAATGAACATATGTGTAGCCGTAGCTTAAAAAATTCCCCAGTTTGGGTTGTGGAGAGACACTGATTTTGTAAAAGCCCTGGTGTTCTCCTCACATGAATGGGACACTTCCTACAGCTAAAACATGCCTGTCACACCCAGAGGATGGTATACCGTCTGATCGGGAAGAGTTTGGAAAAGGCATCTCATCTCCTCATCTCCTGGTGCTCGGGTTCACCCCTCCAGCGTCTTTACGAACAGTCTCCCCACTTGGAGATGTCAGCACTGTCAACATCCTGTTGCAGACAGTTTGGAATTTGTCCAGAGGATGAAGCAGAAGGAGGAGGAACAATGAGAGACAAGTCCTAGGTGTTCGGACAGGCACATGTCACTCTTATTTCCAATCAGGAAGACGAATTGACCAAAGGCTAGGGTTGCCCATGGAAACAGAATAGGGCTTGAGGAAATTCCGCTGCTTTGTGGCCAGTTCCCATAAACACAAGTTGAAAAATGGAACGCAGGGACACTAAAATTCACGAAACTGCAGAGTTGAAAATATCTATCACTGAAAAATGTCTTGAGGAAAGTCAGAGGAAAGGACTTGTAAGCAACGGAGAATGGCAGGAAAGGGATTGGAAGAGGTAGAAAGGACTCGCCATTAAGCACAAGAAAAGGGGCTGAACATTGCCAACATTGCAATTGGTCAAAAAGGGTGTATGCATCTTTTTCTGTATGTATTCAAGAAAAGGGCATACACTTTTTTAGCCAACCAAACAGGTGGGCACTGGAAATCAATACTACAAAACATATCACTTCGCATCAGTCAGAAGAGCCTTCCTCATAAAGTGTAAACACCAGAAATGCAGGACAGGGCAAGGAGAAAAGGGAGCCCTCTGAGGCTTATACTGGAAATGTATATTGCCAACGGTCACTCTGGAGAAGTGTATTGTGTTTACTAAAGCATCTAAAAAATGAGCTACAGAGCACAGGGCACTTGCACTCATGGACGTATATCTTGGGAAAAACAAAAATCGAGAGGACACAGGCACCCCAATATTTACCGCCTCTATGTTTAAAAGATCCTTGACTAGGATATAATTTATAAGTCTCTGGAGGGAAAAAATGGATAGAGATGTGGCACTTATGTAGAGTGGAATATTACTCAGCCTGGAAATCAATGAAATATGGCCAGTTGTAACAACCACAGAGGAGTTACGTATGATCATTTGAAGTCACATAATTCAAAAAGAAAAAGACACACGATATTACTAATACATGGAATGTAAACGTGGCTACAAATGAACTGAATTACAAAACAGAACGGGGTCTCAAATTTAGAAAACCAACATATGCTTGCTTAAGGATAAAGGAGAGTTGGGGTGCTGCATAAAACCAGAGATAGAAATTAGCACAGATACCTTTCCATAAGCCAAATATGTAATAGTCAAGACCTACCAGTTGCTCAACGAAATGGACTAAACACCCCATATTCAACGCCTAGGAATACACCTGACTAGTAAGAATCTTCAAACCCATGGATTTATATGTCTCTGTAAGAGAATCAAGCGTGTGTATAGATTTATGAACGCAGCAGAGAAAATCCGATAAATCCAATTATCAAAATGAATTACAAAAACAAAACAAAATGACAGTGAAATAGAGAGCTATTCTTAAATAATTCATTCAGAGCTTGTGATGCAACCTGGATTAACCACATCTGCACCAAGAGCTGAGTGAGACATAAGGTTGGACACCTCGGGCGGATAGCACTGGTGAGGTACGATGAGCAAATGCAGACCCTTTGAAGTCATACTGCATGGTACCCATTCCATGGGTCCAAACTCTCCAGGTTTAAGAGATTCTTCCTTCAGCTAAAACATGCATGGGAAACACAAAGTATGGTACACCGTGTGACTGGGAAGCGTTTTCAAATGCATCTCAGTTTTCGTCCCCTTTTACACGGGTTCACCATTCCAGACCCTTTACTAACACTCTCTTCACTTGGAGAGTCAGTGCCTTTAACCTCCTGTTTGGCACAGTTTGGAAATTCTGCGGAAGGTGAACAGGAATAGGGAGAACCAATTAGAGACTAGCTGTACGTGTCTGCACGTGCAAATTTAATGCTCATTTCCCACCAGGAAGAGGAATTAACCAAAGGCTCAGCATGACGTGCCGGAACCAGATTAGGGCCTGAAGCAATCATGTGGGTTTGCGGCCAGCTCACAAGAAAGCGAGTTGAAGAAAGGAGCTCAGGGGCACTGTAATTCACAAACCTGCAGAGTTATGAATGACAGCTATCGTCCAAAAATGTATTGAAGTAATTCTTCGAAGAGGACTTGAAAGTGGGGCAGAATTTCAGGAAAACGATTTCAGGGGGGAGACTGGAATTGCACTTAAAGCATAGGAAAAGAGGCAGAATGTCGAAAATGATGCACTTGGTCAAAAAGGGCGTATGCGTTTTTTCCTGAATATATTCAGGAAAAAACGCATATGCACTTTTTGGCCAACCAAGCAAGCGTGTAAAGGAAATCTGCACTAAAATGAAGTCTCACTGCCCTCCGGTCCAAAGGGCAATCTGAATAACGTGTAAAATCCAGAAAGGCAGGACAGGTCATGGAGAACAGGGAGCCTTGTTATGCTGATGGGCGGGATGTAAATTGCCAACAGCCACTCTGGAGAAGTGTATGGTGTTTCCTGAAACACGTAGGAAACAATGCAACACAGCCTATGGCACTTCCACTTAGGGTCCTATAGCTTAGGGAAATTAAAATCAAAAACACACAGCCACCCCAAAGTTTGGGACGGCTCTGTTCACAAGAACCTCGTCTACGGTACAAGTAAAATATCCGAGAAAGCAAAAAATGGATAAAGAAGTTGTGGTATGTACGTACAATGGAATATCACTCAGCAATGAGATCTACGTCATCAGGCCCGTAGCGGCATAATGAGTGGATTCAGGTATGACGATACTACGAGACATAAGTCAAACAGGAAAAGAAACATCATAAGATATCACTACTACACGGAACGTAAACTTGGCTACACATGAACTGAATTACAAAACAGAACAGGGCCTCAAATTTAGAAAACCAACTTATGCTTGCTTATGGGGAAAGGTGAGTTGGGGTGCTGCATCAAACCAGAGATTGAAATTAGCACAGATACCGTTCCATAAGCCAAATATATAATAGACAAGACCTACTCCTTGCTCAACGAAATGGACTCAACACACCATATTCAACGCCTGGGAATATACCTGACAAGTAAGAATCTTAAGACCCATGGATTTATATGTCTCCATAAGGAAATCAACCGTGTGTACAGCGGCCTAAACGCAGCAGTGAAAATCCGATAAATCCCATTATCAAAATAAATTTCACAAACAAAACACAATGACAGTGAAATAGAGAGCAATTCTTAAATAATTGATTCAGGGCTTGTGATGCAACCTGTATTTACCACATCTACACCCAGAGCTGGGTGAGACATAAGGCTGGACACTTCGGGCTGATAGCATTGGTGAGGTTCGGTGAGCAAACGCAGACCCTTTGAAGTCATACTGCATGGTACCCATTCCATGGGTCCCAACTCTCAAGGTTTAAGGGATTCTTCCTTCAGCTAAAACATGCATGGGAAACCCAGAGTATGGTCCACCATGTGATTGGGAAACGTTTTCAAATGCATCTCAGGTTTCGTCCCCTGGTACTCGGGTTCACCGTTCCAGACGCTTTACTAACACTCTCCCCACTTGGAGAGTCAGTGCCTTTAACCTCCTGTTTGGCACAGTTTGCAATTTTTGCGCAAGATGTACAGGAATAGGGAGAACCAATGAGAGACTAGCTGTAGGTGTCTGCACGGGCAAATGGAACGCTCATTTCCCATCAGGAAGAGGGATTAACCAAAGGCTCTGCATGCCCTGCCCGAACCAGATTAGGGCCTGAAGCAATCCTGCGGTTTTGCGGCCAGCTCACAAGAAAGCGAGTTGAAGAAAGGAGCTCAGGGGCACTGTAATTCACAAACCTGCAGAGTTATGAATGACAGCTATCGTCCAAAAATATATTGAAATAAGTCTTCGAAGAGGACTTGAAAGTGGGGCAGAATTTCAGGAAAACGATTTCAGGGGGGAGACTGGAATTGCACTTAAAGCATAGGAAAAGAGGCAGAATGTCGACAATGATGCACTTGGCCCAAAAGGGCGTATGCGTTTTTTCCTGAATATATTCAGGAAAAAACCCATACGCCCTTTTTGGCCAACCAAGCAAGTGTGTAAAGGAAATCTGCACTACAATGAAGTCTCACTGCCCCCCGGTCCAATGGGCCATCTGAAACAAGTGTAAAATCCAGAAAGGCAGGACAGATCATGGAGAACAGTGAGCCTTGTCATGCTGATGGGCAGGATGTAACTTGCCAACAGCCACTCTGGAGAAGTGTATGGTGTTTCCTGAAACACATAGGAAACAAAGCAACACAGCCTATGGCACTTCCACTTAGGGTCCTATAGCTTAGGGAAAATAAAATCAAAAACACACAGCCACCCCAAAGTTTGGGACGGCTCTGTTTACAAGAACCTCGTCTACGGTACAAGTTAAATATCCGAGAAAGCAGAAAATGGATAAAGAAGTTGTGGTACGTATGTACAATGGAATATCATTCAGCAATGAGATCTACGTCATCAGGCCCGTAGTGGCATAATGAGTGGATTCAGGTACGACGATTCTACGAGAAATAAGTCACACAAAAAAGAAACATCATAAGATATCACTAATACACGGAACGTAAACTTGGCTACACATGAACTGAATTACAAAACAGAACAGGGTCTCAAATTTAGAAAAGCAAGTTATGCTTGCTTATGGGGAAAGGTGAGTTGGGGTGCTGCATCAAACCAGAGATTGAAATTAGGACAGATACCGTTCCATAAGCCAAATATATAATAGACAAGACCTACTCCTTGCTCAACGAAATGGAATCAACACCCCATATTCAACGCCTGGGAATACACCTGACAAGTAAGAATCTTAATACCCATGAATTTATATATCTCCATAAGGAAATCAAGCATGTGTACATCGGCCTAAACGCAGCAGTGAAAATCCGATAAATCCCATTATCAAAATAAATTTCACAAACACAACACAATGACAGTGAAATAGAGAGCAATTCTTAAATAATTCATTCAGGGCTTGTGATGCAACCTGGATTTACCACATCTACACCCAGAGCTGGGTGAGACATAAGGCTGGACACTTCTGGCTGATAGCATTGGTGAGGTTCGGTGAACAAACGCAGACCCTTTGAAGTCATACAGCATGGTACCCATTCCATGGGTCCCAACTCTCAAGGTTTAAGGGATTCTTCCGTCAGCTATAACATGCATGGGAAACCCAGAGTATGGTCCACCGTGTGATTGGGAAACGTTTTCAAATGCATCTCAGGTTTCGTCCCCTGGTACTCGGGTTCACCGTTCCAGACGCTTTACTAACACTCTCCCCACTTGGAGAGTCAGTGCCTTTAACCTCCTGTTTGGCACAGTTTGCAATTTCTGCGCAAGATGAACAGGAATAGGGAGAACCAATGAGAGACTAGCTGTAGGTGTCTGCACGGGGAAACGGAACGTTCATTTCCCACCAGGAAGATGAATTAACCAAAGTCTCAGCGTGCCCTGCGGGAACCAGATTAGGGCCTGAAGCAATCCTGCGGTTTTGCGGCCAGCTCACAAGAAAGCGAGCTGAAGAAAGGAGCTCAGGGGCACTGTAATTCACAAACCTGCAGAGTTATGAATGACAGCTATCGTCCACAAATATATTGAATTAAGTCTTCGAAGAGGACATGAATGCGGGGCAGAATTTCAGGAAAACGATTTCAGGGGGTAGACTGGAATTGCACTTAAAGCATAGGAAAAGAGGCAGAATGTAGACAATGATGCACTTGGCCAAAAAGGGCGTATGCGTATTTTCCTGAATATATTCAGGAAAAAACGCATACGCCCTTTTTGGCCAACCAAGCAAGCGTGTAAAGGAAAGATGCACTACAATGAAGTCTCACTGCCCCCGGTCAAAAGGGCCATCTGAAAAAAGTGTAAAATCCAGAAAGGCAGGACAGGTCATGGAGAACAGGGAGCCTTGTTATGCTGATGGGCGGGATGTAAATTGCCAACAGTCAATCTGTAGAAGTGTATGGTGTTTCCTGAAACACGTAGGAAACAAAGCAACACAGCCTATGGCACTTCCACTTAGGGTCCTATAGCTTAGGGAAATTAAAATAAAAAACACACAGCCACCCCAATGTTTGGGACGGCTGTATTTAAAAGAACCTCGTCTACGGCACGAGTTCAATATCCGAGAAAGCAAAAAATGAATAAATAATTTGTGATACGTACGTACAATGGAATATCACTCAGCAATGAGATCTACGTCATCAGCCCCGTAGCGGCATAATGAGTGGATTCAGGTACGACGATTCTACGAGAAATAAGTCACACAGAAATAGAAACATCATAAGATATCACTAATACACGGAACGTAAACTTGGCTACACATGAACTGAATTACAAAACAGAACAGGGTCTCAAATTTAGAAAACCAACTTATGCTTGCTCATGGGGAAACGTGAGTTGGGGTGCTGCATCAAACCAGAGATTGAAATTAGCACAGATACCGTTCCATAAGCCAAATATATAATAGACAAGATCTACTCCTTGCTCAACGAAATGGACTCAACACCTCATATTCAACGCCTGGGAATATACCTGACAAGTAAGAATCTTAAGACCCATGGATTTATATGTCTCCATAAGGAAGTCAAGCGTGTGTACAGGGGCCTAAACGCAGCAGTGAAAATCCGATAAATCCCATTATCAAAATAAATTTCACAAACAAAACACAATGACAGTGAAATAGAGAGCAATTCTTAAATAATTCATTCAGGGCTTGTGATGCAACCTGGATTTACCACATCTACACCCAGAGCTGGGTGAGACATAAGCCTGGACACTTCGGGCTGATAGCATTGGTGAGGTTCGGTGAGCAAACGCAGACCCTTTGAAGTCATACTGCATGGTACCCATTCCATGGGTCCCAACTCTCCAAGTTTAAGGGATTCTTCCTTCAGCTAAAACATACATGGGAAACCGAGAGTATGGTCCACCGTGTGATTGGGAAACGTTTTCAAATTCATCTCAGGTTTCGTCCCCTGGTGCTCGAGTTCACTGTTCCAGACGCTTTACTAACACTCTCCCCACTTGGAGAGTCAGTGCCTTTAACCTCCTGTTTGGCACAGTTTGCAATTTCTGCGCAATATGAACAGGAATAGGGAGAACCAATGAGAGACTAGCTGTAGGTGTCTGCACGGGCAAATGGAATGCTCATTTCCCACCAGGAAGAGGGACTAACGAAAGGCTCAGCGTGCCCTGCCGGATCCAGATTAGGGCCTGAAGCAATCCTGCGGTTTTGCGGCCAGCTCACAAGAAAGCGAGTTGAAGAAAGGAGCTCAGGGGCACTGTAATTCACAAACCTGCAGAGTTATGAATGACAGCTATCGTCCAAAATTATATTGAAGTAAGTCTTTGAAGAGGACTTGAAAGCGGGGCAGAATCTCAGGAAAACGATTTCAGGGGGTAGAATGGAATTGCACTTAAAGCATAGGAAAAGAGGCCGAATGTCCACAATGATGTACTTGGCCAAAAAGGGCGTATGCGATTTTTCCTGAATATATTCAGGAAAAACCGCATACGCCCTTTTTGGCCAACCAAGCAAGCGTGTAAAGGAAATCTGCACTACAATGAAGTCTCTCTGCCCCCCGGTCAAAAGGGCCATCTGAAAAAAATGTAAAATCCAGAAAGGCAGGACAGGTCATGGAGAACAGGGAGCCTTGTTATGCTGATGGGCGGGATGTAAGTTGCCAACAGCCACTCTGGAGAAGTGTATGGTGTTTCCTGAAACACGTAGGAAACAAAGCAACACAGCCTATGGCACATCCACTTATGGTCCTATAGCTTAGGGAAATTAAAATAAAAAACTCACAGCCACCCCAAAGTTTGGGACGGCTCTGTTTACAAGAACCTCGTCTACGGTACAAGTTAAATATCCGAGAAAGCAAAAAATGGATAAAGAAGTTGTGGTACGTACGTACAATGGAATATTACTCATCAATGAGATCTACGTCATCAGGCCCGTAGCAGCATAATGAGTGGATTCAGGTACGACGATTCTACGAGAAATAAGTCACACAGAAAAAGAAACATCATAAGTTAACACTAATACACGGAACGTAAACTTGTCTACACATGAACTGAATTACAAAACAGAACAGGGTCTCAAATTTAGAAAACCAACTTATGCTTGCTTATGGGGAAAGGTGAGTTGGGGTGCTGCATCAAACCAGAGATTGAAATTAGCACAGATACCGTTCCATAAGCCAAATATATAATAGACAAGACCTACTCCTTGCTCAACGAAATGGACTCAACAACCCATATTCAACTCCTGGGAATATACCTGACAAGAAAGAATCTTAAGACCCATGGATTTATATGTCTCCATAAGGAAATCAAGCGTGTGTACAGCGGCCTAAATGCAGCAGTGAAAATCCGATAAATCCCATTATCAAAATAAATTTCACAAACAAAACACAATGACAGTGAAATAGAGAGCAATTCTTAAATAATTCATTCAGGGCTTGTGATGCAACCTGGATTTACCACAGCTACACCCAGAGATGGGTGAGACATAAGACTGGACACTTCAGGCTGATAGCATTGGTGAGGTTCGGTGAGCAAACGCAGACCCTTTGAAGACATACTGCATGGTACCCATTCCATGGGTCCCAACTCTCCAGGTTTAAGGGATTCTTCCTTCAGCTAAAACATGCATGGGAATCCCAGAGTAATGTCCACCATGTGATTGGGAAACGTTTTCAAATGCATCTCAGGTTTCGACCCCTGGTACTCGGGTTCACCGTTCCAGAGGCTTTACTAACACTCTCCCCACTTGGAGAGTCAGTGCCTTTAACCTCCTGTTTGGCACAGTTTGCAATTTCTGCGCAATATGAACAGGAATAGGGACAACCAATGAGAGACTAGCTGTAGGTGTCTGCACGGGGAAATGGAATGCTCATTTCCCACCAGGAAGAGGGACTAACCAAAGGCTCAGCGTGCCCTGCCGGATCCAGATTAGGGCCTGAAGCAATCCTGCGGTTTTGCGGCCAGCTCACAAGAAAGCGAGTTGAAGAAAGGAGCTCAGGGGCACTGTAATTCACAAACCTGCAGAGTTATGAATGACAGCTATCGTCCAAAATTATATTGAAGTAAGTCTTTGAAGAGGACTTGAAAGCGGGGCAGAATCTCAGGAAAACGATTTCAGGGGGTAGAATGGAATTGCACTTAAAGCATAGGAAAAGAGGCCGAATGTCCACAATGATGTACTTGGCCAAAAAGGGCGTATGCGTTTTTTCCTGAATATATTCAGGAAAAACCACATACGCCCTTTTTGGCCAACCAAGCAAGCGTGTAAAGAAATCTGCACTACAATGAAGTCTCTCTGCCCCCCGGTCAAAAGGGCCATCTGAAAGAAATGTAAAATCCAGAAAGGCAGGACAGGTCATGGAGAACAGGGAGCCTTGTTATGCTGATGGGCGGGATTTAAATTGCCAACAGCCACTCTGGAGAAGTGTATGGTGTTTCCTGAAACACGTAGGAAACAAAGCAACACAGCCTATGGCACTTCCACTTATGGTCCTATAGCTTAGGGAAATTAAAATCAAAAACACACAGCCACCCCAAAGTTTGGGACGGCTCTGTTTACAAGAACCTCGTCTACGGTACAAGTTAAATATCCGAGAAAGCAAAAAATGGATAAAGAAGTTGTGGTACGTACGTACAATGGAATATCACTCAGCAATGAGATCTACGTCATGAGGCGCGTAGCGGCATAATGAGTGGATTCAGGTACGACGATTCTACGAGAAATAAGTCACACAGGAAAAGAAATATCATAAGATATCACTAATACACGGAACGTAAACTTGGCTACACATGAACTGAATTACAAAACAGAACAGGGTCTCAAATTTAGAAAACCAACTTTTGCTTGCTTATGGGGAAAGGTGAGTTGGGGTGCTGCATAAAACCACAGATTGAAATTAGCACAGATACCGTTCCATAAGCCAAATATATAATAGACAAGACCTACTCCTTGCTCAACGAAATGGACTCAACACCCTATATTCAACTCCTGGGAATATACCTGACAAGTAAGAAACTTAAGACACATGGATTTATATGTCTCCATAAGGAAGTCAAGCATGTGTACAGCGGCCTAAACGCAGCAGTGAAAATCCGATAAATCCCATTAACAAAATAAATTTCAAAAACAAAACACAATGACAGTGAAATAGAGAGCAATTCTTAAATAATTCATTCAGGGCTTGTGATGCAACCTGGATTTACCACATCTACACCCAGAGCTAGTTGAGACATAAGGCTGGACACATCTGGCTGATAGCATTGGTGAGGTTTGGTGAACAAACGCATACCCTTTGAAGTCATACTGCATGGTACCCATTCCATGGGTCCCAACTCTCCAGGTTTAAGGGATTCTTACTTCAGCTAAAACATGCATGGGAAACCCAGAGTATGGTCCACCGTGTGATTGGGAAACGTTTTCAAATGCATCTCAGGTTTCGTCCCCTGGTACTCGGGTTCACATTTCCAGACGCTTTACTAACACTCTACCCACTTGGAGAGTCAGTGCCTTTAACCTCCTGTTTGGCACAGTTTGCAATTTCTGCGCAAGATGAACAGGAATAGGGACAACCAATGAGAGACTAGCTGTAGGTGGCTGCACGGGAAAATGGAACGCTCATTTCCCACCAGGAAGAGGAATTAACCAAAGGCTCAGCATGCCCTGCCCGAACCAGATTAGGGCCTGAAGCAATACAGCGATTTTTCGACCAGCTCACAAGAAAGCGAGTTGAAGAAAGGAGCTCAGGGGCACTGTAATTCACAAACCTGCAGAGTTATGAATGACAGCTATCGTCCAAAAATGTACTGAAGTAAGTCTTCGAAGAGGACTTGAAAGCGGGGCAGAATTTCAAGAAAACGATTTCAGGGGGTAGACTGGAATTGCACTTAAAGCATAGGAAAAGAGGCAGAATGTCGACAATGGTGCACTTGGCCAATAAGGGCGTATGCGTTTTTTCCTGAATATATTCAGGAAGAAACGCAAACGCCCTTGTTGGCCAACCAAGCAAGCGTGTAAAGGAAATCTGCACTACAATGAAGTCTCACAGCCCCCCTGTCCAAAAGGCCATCGGAAACAAGTGTAAAATACAGAAAGGCAGGACAGGTCATGGAGAACAGGGAGCCTTGTTATGCTGATGGGCGGGATGTAAATTGCCAACAGCCACTCTGGAGAAGTGTATGGTGTTTCCTGAAACACGTAGGAAACAAAGCAACACAGCCTATGGCACTTCCACTTATGGTCCTATAGCTTAGGGAAATTAAAATCAAAAACACACAGCCACCTCAAAGTTTGGGACAGCTCTGTTTACAAGAACCTCGTCTACGGTACAAGTTAAATATCCGAGAAAGCAAATAATGGATAAAGAATTTCTGGTACGTACGTAGAATGGAATATCACTCAGCAATTAGATCTACGTCATCAGGCCCGTAGCGGCATAATGAGTGGATTCAGGTACGACGATTCTACGAGAAATAAGTCACACAGGAAAAGAAAGATCATAAGATATCACTAATACACGGAACGTAAACTTGTCTACACATGAACTGAATTACAAAACAGAACAGGGTCTCAAATTTAGAAAACCAACTTTTGCTTGTTTATGGGGAAAGGTGAGTTGGGGTGCTGCATAAAACCAGAGATTGAAATTAGCACAGATACCGTTCCATAAGCCAAATATATAATCGACAAGACCTACTCCTTGCTCAACGAAATGGACTCAACACCCCATATTCAACGCCTGGGAATATACCTGACAAGTAAGAATCTTAAGACCCATGGATTTATATGTCTCCATAAGGAAGTCAAGCCTGTGTACAGTGGCCTAAACGCAGCAGTGAAAATCCGATAAATCCCATTAACAAAATAAATTTCAAAAACAAAACACAATGACAGTGAAATAGAGAGCAATTCTTAAATAATTCATTCAGGCCTTGTGATGCAACCTGGATTTACCACATCTACACCCAGAACTGGTTGAGAAATAAGGCAGGACACCTCGGGCTGATAGCATTGGTGATGTTCCGTGAGCAAAGGCAGACCCTTTGAAGTCATACTGCATGGTACCCATTCCATGGGTCCCAACTCTCCAGGTTTAAGGGATTCTTCCTTCAGCTAAAACATGCATGGGAAACCCAGAGTATGGTCCACCGTGTGTTTGGGAAACGTTTTCATATGCATCTCAGGTTTCGTCCCCTGGTACTCGGGTGCACCGTTCCAGACGCTTTACTAACACTATCCCCACTTAGAGAGTCAGTGCCTTTACCCTCCTGTTTGTCACAGTTTGCAATTTCTCGCAAGATGAACAGGAATAGGGAGAACCAATGAGAGACTAGCTGTAGGTGTCTGCACGGGCAAATGGAACCCTCATTTCCCACCAGGAAGACGAATTAACCAAAGGCTCAGCGTGCCCTGCCGGAACCAGATTAGGGCCTGAAGCAATCCTGCGGTTTTGCGGCCAGCTCACAAGAAAGCGAGTTGAAGAAAGGAGCTCAGGGGCACTGTAATTCACAAACCTGCAGAGTTATGAATGACAGCTATCGTCCAAAATTATATTGAAGTAAGTCTTTGAAGAGGACTTGAAAGCGTGGCAGAATTTCAGGAAAACGATTTCAGGGGGTAGACTGGAATTGCACTTTAAGCATAGGAAAAGAGGCAGAATATCCACAATGATGCACTTGGCCAAAAAGGGCGTATGCGTTTTTAAATGAATATATTCAGGGAAAAACGCATACGCCCTTTTTGGCCAACCAAGCAAGCGTGTAAAGGAAATCTGCACTAAAATGAAGTCTCTCTGCCCCCCGGTCAAAACGGCCATCTGAAAAAAGTGTAAAATCCAGAAAGGCAGGACAGGTCATGGAGAACAGGGAGCCTTGTTATGCTGATGTGCGGGATTTAAATTGCCAACAGCCACTCTGGAGAAGTGTATGGTGTTTCCTGAAACACGTAGGAAACAAAGCAACACAGCCTATGGCACTTCCACTTATGGTCCTATAGCTTAGGGAAATTAAAATCAAAAACAAACAGCCACCCCAAAGTTTGGGACGGCTCTGTTTACAAGAACCTCGTCTACGGTACAAGTTAAATATCCGAGAAAGCAAAAAATGGATAAAGAATTTGTGGTACGTACGTACAATGGAATATCACTCAGCAATGAGATCTACGTCATCAGGCCCGTAGCGGCATAATGAGTGGATACAGGTACGACGATTCTACGAGAAATAAGTCACACAGGAAAAAAAATATCATAAGATATCACTAATACACGGAACGTAAACTTGGCTACACATGAACTGAATTACAAAACAGAACAGGGTTTCAAATTTAGAAAACCAACTTATGCTTGCTTATGGGGAAAGGTGAGTTGGGGTGCTGCATCAAAGCAGAGATTGAAATTAGCACAGATACCGTTCCATAAGCCAAATATATAATAGACAAGACCTACTCCTTGCTCAACGAAATGGACTCAACACCCCATATTCAACACCTGGGATTATACCTGACAAGTAAGAATCTTAAGACCCATGGATTTATATGTCTCCATAAGGAAGTCAAGCGTGTGTACAGTGGCCTAAACGCAGCAGTGAAAATCCAATAAATCCCATTAACAAAATAAATTTCAAAAACAAAACACAATGACAGTGAAATAGAGAACAATTCTTAAATAATTCATTCAGGGCTTCTGATGAAACCTGGATTTACCACATCTACACCCAGAGCTAGTTGAGACATAAGGCTGGACACATCGGGCTGATAGCATTGGTGAGGTTTGTTGAACAAACGCAGACCCTTTGAAGTCATAATGCATGGTACCCATTCCATGGGTCCCAACTCTCCAGGTTTAAGGGATTCTTCCTTCAGCTAAAACATGCATGGGAGACCCAGAGTAATGACCACCATGTGATTGGGAAACGTTTTCAAATGCGTCTCAGGTTTCGACTCCTGGTACTCGGGTTCACCGTTCCAGATGCTTTACTAACACTCTCCCCACTTGGAGAGTCAGTGCCTTTAACTTCCTGTTTGGCACAGTTTGCAATTTCTGCGCAATATTAACAGGAATAGGGACAACCAATGAGAGACTAGCTGTAGGTGTCTGCACGGGCAAATGGAACGCTCATTTCCCACCAGGAAGAGGGACTAACCAAAGGCTCAGCGTGCCCTGTCGGAACCAGATTAGGGCCGGAAGCAATCCAGCGGTTTTTCGACCAGCTCACAAGAAAGCGAGTTGAAGAAAGGAGCTCAGGGGCACTGTAATTCACAAACCTGCAGAGTTATGAATGACAGCTATCGTCCAAAAATGTATTGAAGTAAGTCTTCGAAGAGGACTTGAAAGCGGGGCAGAATTTCAGGAAAACGATTTCAGGGGGTAGACTGGAATTGCACTTAAAGCATAGGAAAAGAGGCAGAATGTCCACAATGATGCACTTGGCCAAAAAGGGCGTGCGCGTTTTTTCCTGAATATATTCAGGAAAAAACGCATACGCCCTTTTTGGCCAACCAAGCAAGCGTGTAAAGAAATCTGCACTACAATGAAGTCTCACTACCCCCGGTCCAAATGGCCATCTGAAACAAGTGTAAAATCCAGAAAGGCAGGACAGGTCATGGAGAACAGGGAGCCTTGTTATGCTGATGGGCGGGATTTAAATTGCCAACAGCCACTCTGGAGAAGTGTATGGTGTTTCCTGAAACACGTAGGAAACAAAGCAACACAGCCTATGGCACTTCCACTTATGGTCCTATAGCTTAGGGAAATTAAAATCAAAAACACACAGCCACCCCAAAGTTTCGGACGGCTCTGTTTACAAGAACCTCGTCTACGGTACAAGTTAAATATCCGAGAAAGCAAAAAACGGATAAAGATGTTGTGGTACGTACGTACAATGGAATATCACTCAGCAATGAGATCTACGTCATCAGGCCCGTAGCGGCATAAGGAGTGGATTCAGGTATGACGATACTACGAGACATAAGTCACACAGGAAAAGAAACCTCATAAGATATCACTACTACACGGAACGTAAACTTGGCTACACATGAACTGAATTACAAAACAGAACAGGGTCTCAAATTTAGAAAACCAACTTATGCTTGCTTATGGGGAAAGGTGAGTTGGGGTGCTGCATCAAACCAGAAATTGAAATTAGCACAGATACCGTTCCATAAGCCAAATATATAATAGACAAGACGTACTCCTTGCTCAACGAAATGGACTCAACACCCCATATTCAACACCTGGGTATATACCTGAGAAGTAAGAAACTTAAGACCCATGGGTTTATATGTCTCCATAAGGAAGTCAAGCGTGTGTACAGCGGCCTAAAGGCAGCAGTGAAAATCCGATAAATCCCATTATCAAAATAAATTTCAAGAACGCAACACAATGACAGTGAAATAGAGAGCAATTCTTAAAAAATTCATTCAGGGTTTGTGATGCAACCTGGATTTACCACATCTACACCCAGAACTGGGTGAGACATAAGGCTGGACACTTCGGGCTGATAACATTGGTGAGGTTCGGTGACCAAAGGCAGACCCTTTGAAGTCAAACTGCATGGTACCCATTCCATGGGTCCCAACTCTCCAGGTTTAAGGGATTCTTCCTTCAGCTAAAACATGCATGGGAAACCCAGAGTATGGTCCACCGTGTGATTGGGAAACGTTTTCAAATGCATCTCAGGTTTTGTCCCCTGGTACTCGGGTTCACCATTCCACACGCTTTACTCACACTCTCCCCACTTGGAGATTCAGTGCCTTTAACCTCCCATTTGGCACAGTTTGCAATTTCTGCGCAAGATGATCTGGAATAGGGAGAACCAATGAGAGACTAGCTGTAGGTGTCTGCACGGGCAAATGGAACGCTCATTTCCCAGCATGAAGAGGGATTAAGCAAAGGCTCAGCGTGCCCTGCCGGAACCAGATTAGGGCCTGAAGCAACCCTGCGGTTTTGTGGCCAGCTCACAAGAAAGCGAGTTGAAGAAAGGAGCTCAGGGGCACTGTAATTCACAAACCTGCAGAGTTATGAATGACAGCTATCGTCCAAAAATGTATTGAAGTAAGTCTTCGAAGAGGACTTGAAAGCGGGGCAGGATTTCAGGAAAACGATTTCAGGGGGTAGACTGGAATTGCACTTAAAGCATAGGAAAAGAGGCAGAATGTCGACAATGATGCACGTGGCCAACAAGGGCGTATGCGTTTTTTCCTGAATATATTCAGGAAAAAACGCATACGCTCTTTTTGGCCAACCAAGCAAGCTTGTAAAGGAAATCTGCACTACAATAAAGTCTCACTGCCCCGCGGTCAAACGGGCCATCTGAAAAATGTGTAAAATCCAGAAAGGCAGGACAGGTCATGGAGAACAGGGAGCCTTGTTATGCTGATGGGCGGGATGTAAATTGCCAACAGCCACTCTGGAGAAGTGTATGGTGTTTCCTGAAACACGTAGGAAACAAAGCAACACAGCCTATGGCACTTCCACTTAGGGTCCTATAGCTTAGGGAAATTAAAATCAAAAACACACAGCCACTCCTAATTTTGGGATGGCTCTGTTTACAAGAACCTCGTCTATGGTACAAGTTAAATATCTGAGAAAGCAAAATATGGATAAAGAAGTTGTGGTACGTACGTACAATGGAATATCACTCACCGATGAGATCTACGTCATCAGGCCTGTAGCGGCATAATGAGTGGATTCAGGTACGACGATTCTACGAGCAATAAGTCACACAGAAAAAGAAACATCATAAGATATCACTAATACACGGAACATAAACTTGGCTACACATGAACTGAATTACAAAACAGAACAGGGTCTCAAATTTAGAAAACCAACTTATGCTTGCTTATGGGGAAAGGTGAGTTGGGGTGCTGCATCAAACCAGAGATTGAAAATAGCACAGATACCGTTCCATAAGCCAAATATATAATAGACAAGACCTACTCCTTGCTCAACGAAAAGGACTCAACACCCCATATTCAATGTCTGGGAATATCCCTGACCAGTAAGAATCTTAAGACCCATGGATTTATATGTCTCCATAAGGAAATCCAGCGTGTGTACAGCGGCCTAAACGCAGCAGTGAAAATCTGATAAATCCCATTAACAAAATAAATTTCAAAAACAAAACACAATGACAGTGAAATAGAGAGCAATTCTTAAATTATTCATTCAGGGCTTGTGATGAAACCTGGATTTACCACATCTACACCCAGAGCTAGTTGAGACATAAGGCTGGACACATCGGGCTGATAGCATTGGTGAGGTTCGGTGAACAAACGCAGACCCTTTGAAGTCATACTGCATGGTACCCATTCCATGGGTCCCAACTCTCCAGGTTTAAGGGATTCTTCCTTCAGCTAAAACATGAATGGGAAACCCAGAGTATGGTCCACCGTGTGATTGGGAAACGTTTTCAAATGCATCTCAGGTTTCGTGCCGTGGTACTTGGGTTCACCGTTCCAGACGCTTTACTAACACTCTCCCCACTTGGAGAGTCAGTGCCTTTAACCTCCTGTTTGGCACAGTTTGCAATTTCTGCGCAAGATGAACAGGAATAGGGAGAACCAATGAGAAACTAGCTGTAGGTGTCTGCACGTGCAAATGGAACGCTCATTTCCCACCAGGAAGAGGGATTAACCAAAGGCTCAGCGTGCCCTGCCGGAACCAGATTAGGGCCTGAAGCAATCCTGCGTTTTTGCGGCCAGCTCACAAGAAAGCGAGTTGAAGAAAGGAGCTCAGGGGCACTGTAATTCACAAACCTGCAGAGTTATGAATGACAGCTATCGTCCAAAAATGTATTGAAGTAAGTCTTCGAAGAGGACTTGAAATCGTGTCAGAATTTCAGGAAAACGATTACAGGGGGTAGACAGGAATTGCACTTAAAGCATAGGAAAAGAGGCAGAATGTCCACAATGATGCCCTTGGCCAAAAAGGGCGTATGCGTTTTTTCCTGAATATATTCAGGAAAAAACGCATACGCACTTTTTGGCCAACCAAGCAAGCGTGTAAAGGAAATCTGCACTACAATGAAGTCTCACTGCCCCCCGGTCCAAAGGGCCATCTGAAACAAGTGTAAAATCCAGAAAGGCAGGACAGGTCATGGAGAACAGGGAGCCTTGTTATGCTGATGGGCGGGTTGTAAATTGCCAACAGCCACTCTGGAGAAATGTATGCTGTTTCCTGAAACACGTAGGAAACAAAGCAACACAGCCTATGGCACATCCACTTAGGGTCCTATAGCTTAGGGAAATTAAAATCAAAAACACACAGCCACTCCAAAGTTTGGGACGGCTCTGTTTACAAGAACCTCCTCTACGGTACAAGTTAAATATCCGAGAAAGCAAAAAATGGGTAAAGAAGTTGTCGTACGTACGTACAATGGAATATCACTCAGCAATGAGATCTACGTCATCAGGCCCGTAGCGGCATAATGAGTGCATTCAGGTACGATGATTCGACGAGAAATAAGTCACAGAGAAAAAGAAACATCATAAGATATCACTAATACACGGAACGTAAACTTGGCTACACATGAACTGAATTACAAAACAGAACAGGGTCTCAAATTTAGAAAACCAACTTTTGCTTGCTTATGGGGAAAGGTGAGTTGGGGTGCTGCATCAAACCAGAGATTGAAATTAGCACAGATACCGTTCCATAAGCCAAATATATAATAGACAAGACCTACTCCTTGCTCAACGAAATGGACTCAACACCCCATATTCAACGCCTGGGAAGATACCTGACAAGGAAGAATCTTAAAACCCATGGATTTATATGTCTCCATAAGGAAATCAAGAGTGTGTACAGCGGCCTAAATGCAGCAGTGAAAATCCGATAAATCCCATTATCAAAATGAATTTCAAAAACAAAACACAATGACAGTGAAATAGAGAGCAATTCTTAAATAATTCATTCAGGGCTTGTGATGCAACCTGGATTTACCACATCTACACCCAGAGCTGGATGAGACATAAGGCTGGACATTTCGGGCTGATACCATTGGTGAGGTTCGGTGAGCAAACGCAGACCCTTTGAAGTCATACTGCATGGTACCCATTCCATGGGTCCCAACTCTCCAGGTTTAAGGGATTCTTCCTTCAGATAAAACATGCATGGGAAACCCAGAGTATGGTCCACCGTGTGATTGGGAAATGTTTTCAATTGCATCTCAGTTTTCGAACCCTGGTACTCGGGTTCACCATTCCAGACGCTTTACTAACACTCTCCCCACTTGGAGAGTCAGTGCCTTTAACCTCCTGTTTGGCACAGTTTGCAATTTCTGCCCAAGATGAACTGGAATAGGGAGAACCAATGAGAGACTAGCTGTACGTGTCTGCACGGGCAAATGGAACGCTCATTTCCCACCAGGAAGAGGAATTAACCAAAGGCTCAGCGTGCCCTCCCGGAACCAGATTAGGGCCTGAAGCAATCCTGCGGTTTTGCGGCCAGCTCACAAGAAAGCGAGGTGAAGAAAGGAGCTCAGGGGCACTGTAATTCACAAACCTGCAAAGTTATGAATGACAGCCATCGTCCAAAAATGTATTGAAGTAAGTCTTCGAAGAGGACTTGAAAGGGGGGCAGAATTTCAGGAAAACGATTTCAGGGGGTAGACTGGAATTGCACTTAAAGCATAGGAAAAGAGGCAGAATGTCGACAATGATGCACTTGGCCAAAAAGGGCGTATGCGTTTTTTCCTGAATATATTCAGGAAAAAACGCATACGCCCTTTTTGGCCAACCAAGTATGCGTGTAAATGAAATCTGCACTACAATGAAGTCTCACTGCCCCCCGGTCAAAATGGCCATCTGAAAAAAGTGTAAAATCCAGAAAGGCAGAACAGGTCATGGAGAACAGGGAGCCTTGTTATGCTGATGGGCGGGATGTAAATTGCCAACAGCCACTCTGGAGAAGTGTATGGTGTTTCCTCAAACACCTAAAAAACTAAGCAACGGAGCCTACGGCACTTCAACTTATGGTTCTATAGCTTAGGGAAATTAAAATCAAAAAGACACAGCCACCCATCAATTTTGGATGGCTCTGCTTACAAGAACCTCGTCTGCGGTACAAGTTAAATATCCGAGAAAGCGAAAAATGGATAAAGAAGTTGTGGTACGTACGTACAATGGAATATCACTCAGCAATGAAATCTGTCATGAGGCGCATTGCGGCATAGTGAGTTTATTCAGGTACGATGATTCTAAGTTAACTAAGTCACACAGAAAAAGAAACACCATAAGATATCTCAAATACACGGACTGTAAACATGGCTGCACATGAACTCAATTACAAAACAGAAAAGGGTCTCAAATTTAGAAAACCAACTTATGCTTGCTTAAGGGGAAAGGTGAGTTGTGGCGCTGCATAAAACCAGAGATTGAAATTAGCACAGATACCTTTCCATAAGCAAATATGTAATAGTCAGGACCTACTCCTTGCATCACGAAATGGACTAAACACCGCATATTCAATGCCTAGGAATATACCTGACTAGTAAGAATCTTAAAACCCATGGATTTATATGTCTCCATAAGAGAATCAAGCATGTGTACAGTGGCAAAAATGCAGCAGTGAAAATCCGATAAATCCCATTATCAAAATAAATTACAAACACAAAACTCAATGACAATGAAATAGAGAGCAATTCTTAAATAATTCATTCAGGGCTTGTGATGCAACCTGGATTTACCACATCTACACCCAGAGCTGAGTGAGACATAAGGCTGGACACTTCGGGCTGATAGCATTGGTGACGTTCGGTTAGGAAAGGCAACCCTTTGAAGTCATACTGCATGGTACCCATTCCATGGGTCCCAACTCTCCAGGTTTAAGGGATTCTTCCTTCAGGAAAAACATGCATGGGAAACCCAGAATATGGTCCACCGTGTGACTGGGAAACCTTTTTAAATGCATCTCAGTTTTCGTCCCATCGTACTCGGTTTAACCATTCCAGACGCTTTACTAACACTCTCTCCACTTGCAGAGTCTGTGCCTTTAACCTCCTGTTTGGCACAGTTTGGAATTTCTGCGCAAGATGAACAGGAATAGGGAGAACCAATGAGAGATTAGCCGTAGGTGTCTGCACGAGCAAATTTAACGCTCATTTCGCACCAGGAGGAGGAATTAGGCAAAGGCTCAGCATGCCATGCCGGAACCAGTTTAGGGCCTGAAGCAATCCTGCGGTTTTGCGGCCAGCTCACAAGAAAGCGAGTTGAAGAAAGGAGCTCAGGGGCACTGTAATTCACAAACCTGCAGAGTTATAAATGACAGCTATTGTCCAAAAATATATTGAAGTAAGGCTGCAAAGAGGACTTGATCGCGGGGCAGAATTCCAGGAATACGATTTCAGGAGGTAGATGGGAAGTCCTCTGAAAGTATAGGAGAAGAGGCAGAACCTCGACAATGATGCACTTGTTCAAAAAGGGCATATGCGTTTCTTTCAGGGCCCTCATTAAAGAGGGTAGGAGGCTCCCAGCATGCTTCAGTGGCCAATAGAGGGCCTACGTCGCCAAGGCAACGTGAGCCATCCAGGCAGGAGTGACCTCACATCAGAGGGCCCACCTCACAGAAGGGTAAGGAACCCAGTCAGGATCAGACTCTCACCAGAGTGCCCACATAAGCAAGGGGCTGGGAACCAGGCACGAGTGTCCTCACGCCCGTGGGGCCACATCATCGAAAGTTGAGGTACCCAGCACATGTGGCCTCAAACCAGAGGACCCACATCACCATGGGTCTCGGAGCGAGGCAGGCAGGATTAACCTCAAAACACATGGCCCATTGTATAAAAAAGGTGAGGAATCCAGCCGTTGGAACGTCCCAGCAGGCGGCCCAGATCACCGAGGCTATGGGATCCAGGCAGTGATGAACTCACAACAGAGGGCCCTCATCGTGATACTGTAAGCAACCCAGCCGTTGTGACCTCAGAGCACAAGGCCCACATTCCCATGGGGAAGGGAACCAAGCAGGAGTGTCATCGCACCAGTGGGCACACATCAGAAAATGTGGAGAGCCCTGCAGTTAGGGCTGGACGCCAGAGGGCCCTCATCACTGAGGAGAGGAGGCTCCCAGCAAGCTCCAACTGCTACCAGAGGGCCGACGTCGCCAATGCGGGGTGTGCCAGCCAGGCAGGAGTGACCTCAGAGCAGAGGGCCAACAACACAAAAGTGTGAGGAACCCAAAGAGGATCAGACTCTCACCACAGGGCCCACATCACCAAGGGAATGGAAACCAGGCAGGAGTGTCCTCACACCAGTGGGGCCACATCACCGAAATGTGACGGACCCAGCACACGTGGCCTCAAACTACAGGACACACATCACCAAGGGGCTGGGAGTGAGGCAGGCAGGAGGAGTCTCAAAACAGAGGGCCCATAGAAGGAAAAAGTTGAGGAATCCCGCAGTTGGAAGCTCCCCGCAGGTGGCCAGGAGCAGCGAGGCTATGGGATCCATGCCGGAGTGAACTCACACCAGAGGGCCCTCATCATGAAACTGAGCAACATAACATTGGGACCTCAGAGCAGAAAGCCCACATTCCCATGGGGTTGGGAACCTGGCAGGAGTGTACTCGCACCACAGGGCACACATCAGAAAATTTTGGGAGCCCAGCAGTTAGGGTCTGACACCAGAGGGCCCTCATTACCGAGGGGAGGAGACTCCCAGCAGGCACCAACTCCCAACTGAGGGCCCATGTCGCCAAGGTGACGTGTGTCAGCCAGGCAGGAGTGACCTCACAGCAGAGGGCCTACCTCACAAAGGGTGAGGAGCCCAGCCAGGATAAGACTCTCACCAGAGGGCCCACATCACCAAAGGGATCGGAACAAGGCCGGAGTGTCCTCACACCAGTGTGCCCACATTATAGAAAGGTGAGGAACCCAGCACATGTGGCCTAAACCAGAGGACCCACATTTCCAAGGTGCTCCGAGTGAGGCAGGCAGGAGTAGCCTAACAACACAGGGCCCACAGAATAAAAAATGTGAGGAATCCAGCAGTTGGAACCTCCCAGCAGGTGGCCCAGAGCACGGAGTCTATGGGATCCAGGCCACAGTGATCTCACAGCAGAGGGCCCACATCATGAAACTGTGAGCAACCCAGCCAGTGGGACCTCAGAGCAGAAGGCCCACATCCCCATGGGGATGGGAACCTCGCAGGAGTGTCCTCGCACAACTTAGCACGTATCAGAAAATGTGGGAACCCAGGAGTTATGGCCTGACGCCAGAGGGCCCACATCACGGAGGAGAGGAGGCTACCAGCAGGCTCCAAATGCCACCAGAGGGCCGACGTCACCAAGGCAACGGGAGCAAGCCAGGCAGGAGTTACCTCACAGCAGAGGGCCCACCTCACAGAAGTGTGAGGAACCCAAAGAGGATCAGACTCTAACCAGAGCGCGCACATCACCAAGGGGATGGAAACCAGGCAGGAGTGTCCTCACACCAGTGGGGCCACATCAGCGAAAGGTGAGGAACACAGCACATGTGGCCTCAAACAAGGGGACACACATCACGAAAGGGCTGGGAGTGAGGCATGCAGGAGGAGACTCACAACAGAGGGCCCATAGAATAAAAAAGGTGAGGAACCCCGCAGTTGGAAGCTCCAAACAGGTGGCCCAGAGCACCGAGGCTATGGGATCTATGCCGGAGTGAACTCACAGCAGAGGGCCCACATTCTGACACTGTGAGCAGCCCAGCCGTTGGGACCTCAGAGCAGAAAGCCCACATGCCCATGGGGATGGGACCCTGGCTAGAGTGTACTCGCCTGACAGGGCGCACATCAGAAAATTTTGGGAGCCCATGAGTTAGGGCCTGACGCCATAGGGCCCCCATCACCGAGGGGAGGAGACTCCCAGCAGGCACCAACTCCCAACTGAGGGCCCACATCGACAAGGTGACGTGTGCCAGCCAGGCAGGCGTGACCTCACAGCAGAGTGCCCACCTCACAGAAGTGGGAGGAACCCAGCCAGGATCAGACTCTCACCAGAGGGCCCACATCACCAAGGGGATCAGAACAAGGCAGGAGTGTCCTCACACCAGTGGGGCCACATCATTGAAAGGTGAGGAACCCAGCACACGTGGCCTCAAACCAGAGGACACACATCACCCAGGGGCTGGGAGTGAGGCAGGCAGGAGGAGTCTCAAAACAGAGGGCCCATAGAAGGAAAAAGGTGAGGAATCCCACAGTTAGAACCTCCCCGCAGGTGGCCAGGAGCAGGGAGGCTATGGGATCCATGCGGGAGTGAACTCACACCAGAGGGCCCTCATCATGAAACTGAGCAACGTACCATTGGGACCTCAGAGCAGAAGGCCCACATTCCCATGGGGTTGGGAACCGGGCAGGAGTGTACTCGCACCACAGGGCGCACATCAGAGAATTTTGGGAGCCCAGGAGTTAGGGTCTGACGCCAGAGGGCCCTCATTACCGAGGGGAGGAGACTCCCGGCAGGTACCAACTCCCAACTGAGGGCCCACATCGCCAAGGTGACATGTGCCAGCCAGGCAGGAGTGACCTCACAGCAGAGAGCCCACCTCACAGAAGGGTGAGGAACCCAGCCAGGATCAGACTCTCACCAGAGGGCCCACATCATCAAGGGGATAGGAAGCAGGCAGGAGTGTCCTCACACCAGTGGGGCCACACCATCGAAAGGCGAGGGACCCAGCACACGTGGCCTCAAACCAGAGGAAACACATCACCAAGGGGCTGGGAGAGAGGCAGGCAGGAGGAGTCTCAAAACAGAGGGCCCATAGAAGAAAAAAGGTGAGGAATCCCGCAGTTGGAACATTCCAGCAGGTGGCCAGGAGCAGAGAGGCTATGGGATCCAGGCCGGAGAGAACTCACAGCAGAGGGCCCTCATCATGAAACTCAGCAACCCATGGTTGGGACCTCAGAGCAGAAGGCCCACATTCCCATGGGGTTGGGAACCTGGCAGGAGTGTACTCGAACAACAGGGCGCATATCAGAAAATATTGGGAGCCCAGGGGTTAGGGTCTGACGCCAGAGGGCCCTCATTACCGAGGGGAGGAGACACCCAGCAGGCACCAAATCCCACCAGAGGGCCGACGTCGCCAAGGCGGGGTGTGCCAGCCAGGCAGGAGTGACCTCAGAGAAGAGGGCCCACCTCACAGAAGTGTGAGGAACCCAACCAGGATCAGACTCTCACCGGAGGGCCCACATCACCAAGGGGATGGGAACCAGGCAGGAGTGTCCTCACACCAGTAGGGCCACATCAGCCAAAGGTGAGGAACCCAGCACATGTGGCCTCCAACCAGAGGACACACATCACCAAGGGGCTAGGAGTGAGGCAGGTGTCTGGAGGGGTACATTTAACTCTAATTTCCCACCAGGAAGTGGAATGAACCAAAGTCTCAGAGTGCCGTGCCGGACCCTGATTACGGCCTGAAGCAAACCTGTGGCTCTGTGGCCAGTTTTCAAGGAAACGAGTTAAGAAAGGAAATCACGGTCACTGTAATTCACAAACCTGCAGAGTTATAAATGACAGCTATTGGCAAAAATATATTGAAGTAATTCTGCAAAGAGGACTTGAAAACGAGGCAGAATTGCAGGAATCATATTTCAGGGGGTAGATTGGAATTGCATTTAAAGCATGTGAAAAGCGGCAGATCTTTGACAGTGATGCACTTAGACAAAAGTGCGTAAACATTGTTTCCTGAATATATTCAGGAAAAAACACATATGCCCTTTTTGGCCAACCAAGCACTCTAGCAATGGAAATCCGCACTACAATGAAGTCTCATTTCCCATTCGTCAAAAGGGCCATCTGAAAAAAGTGTAAAAACCAGAAACACAGGACAGGCCATGGAGAACAGGGAGCCTTGTTATGCTGATGGGCGGGATGTAAATTGCCAACAGACACTCTGGAGATGTTTATGGTGTATCCTGAAACATCTGAAAAACAAAGCTACAGACCCTAGGGCACTTCCACTTTCGGCCCTATAGCTTAGGAAAATTAAAATCAACAAGACACAGCCAACACAAAATTTTGAGCTGCTGTGTTTACAAGAACCTTGAGTCCAGTACAAATTAAATATCCCAGAAAGAAAAAAAATGGATAAAGGAGTTGTGCTACTTACGTACAACGGAATATCACTCAGCAATGAAATCAATGTCATCAGGCCTGTAGCAGCAAATTGAGTGGATTTAAGTATGATGATTCTAAGAGAAATACGTCACACAGAGAAAGATAATTATCATAAGATATCACTAATAGAGAGAGTGTAAACTTGGCTACACATAAACTGAATTCCAAAACCGAACAGAGTCTCACATTTAGATAAAAACTTATGCTTGCTTAAGGGGAAAGTTGAGTTGCGGTGCTGTATAAAACCAGAGATTGAAATTAGCACACATACCGTTCCATAAGCCAAATATGTAATAGACAAGACCTACTCTTTGCTCAACGAAATAGACTCATCCATGGTGTATCACCTCACACCTGTTAGAATGGGCATCATCAGAAAATCTACAAACAACAAATGCTGGAAAGGGTGTGGAGATAAGGAACCCTCTTCCACTATTGTTGGGAATGAAAATTGATACAGTCACTGTGGAGAACATTATGGAGTTTCTTATAAAACTAAGAATAGAATTACCATATGATACAGCCATCCCACTACTGGGCATATACCCAGACAAAACCATAAATCGAAAAGAGACATTCACCGCAATGTTCATTGCATCACTATTTACAATATCCAGGTAATGGAAGCAACCTAAATGCCCACAGACAGACGAATGCATAAAGATGTGGTACATATATAAAATGGAATATTACTAAGCCATAAAAAGGAATGAAATTGGGTCATTTGTAGAGACGTTGATGGATCTAGAGACTGTCATACAGAGTGAAGTAAGTTAGAAATAGAAAAACAAATCTTGTCTATTAATGCATATATGTGGAACCTAGAAAAATTGTACAGATGAACCGTTTTGCAAGGCAGAAATAGAGCAACAGATGTAGACAACAAACGTATGGACACCAAGGGGGGAAAGCTGTTGGGGGGTGGTGGTGGGAGGAGTTGAGAGATTGGGATTGGTATGTATACATTTATATGTATAAAATAGATAACCAAAAAGAACCTGCTGTATAAAAAATAAAATAAAATTCAAAATTAAAAAAAATAAAATTAAAAAAAGTAAAACAGAAAAAATATTCTGCCCTTCACATACATGTATTTATATGAATAAATTATTTCCATGCATATATCTGTAAATACAGAAAAGAGGAATAAATTCTACCTTGAACCAAAAACGAAAAAAAGAAAAAGAAAAACAGAACCCACCAGTTACACAGAGGAAATCCCTATCAGGGCAATTGCTCCAGTTGTAAACAATTCTGAAGTTGGTCAGTGGTGGGGAATCATCTCCCATTCAGCCAGCAGGCCCCACGCAACAAGCGTCCTCATTGCAAAGCTGGGGGACCGTGCCGAGGCATCTGTGAGTAAACGTGGGCCGAGCCCCAGGCCAGCTGCTGCTGAAATGTTCCCACCCTTCCCAGGTAAAACACCTGAATATGTACAAGGACTTGAAAGCCTAGAGGAAGGGCCATGGAGCCACACGAGCGACAGCATGCCGGCCGACTTGATGCCTGTAGGCCAGCCAGGATGGCCCTGGCCCTGGGTGCTCTTCTGGAAGCTTTCCATTTCCCTGCCTGAGATACCCCTCCTGTCCCGGCCCCCACTGCTTTCTTCCTTCCTCACCTCTGCCCAGGGAGGAATTCCAGCGGCAGGTATGGGTGACACATCCTCTTCTTTAGCAGGTGGCATCTTGGCAACTGCTGCAGAAAGTCCAGCAGAGCCCCACTCACACTGAGCCACCCACAAAGCCGTGGCCTCTCACTCCCTCCCACCAACCCAGCCCCGAGACTGTTGACAGGGCAGAGAAAATGGCGTCAGGCACAGCTGCAGGGGCTCTTGCTGCCTGGAGTGGTGTTTATATCGATCTCAACCCAGGCACACCTGGGGAGATCTGGCCGGCACGGTCAGGCTGCCCAGGTCAGCCTATCATCACCCCTCAGGGTCTCACAGTTACAGAAAATGGAACTTGCTGAATCGGCCAGGTCCAAGGAACAGGTGTGGGCTCTTGAGAGTCAGGATAGACAAGGGGCTGTAGCTCTGGCTTGTTTTCTAATCATTTTATCTGGCCCATGAGTGGGAGACAACTTCAAGAAAACCCTCTCCTAATGAGAGGAACCCAGGAGTCAGGGAGAGGAGGGGTGGGTGGTGGGTTTAGACAGAGGCCTGGTGCCCCGGGTGCAGTGGAAGCCTCTGGAAGACCAGGTGGAGGGAGGCCGCACAGAGTGATCCCCAAGGTCACAGACCTTTTGGAGCTGCTGTTTGTTAGTTCAAGTACTGCTCTGAGGTGCTCTGTGTCAGATCTGAGTGACAGGTGAGCTGGGAGTGCTTTGCAATGTGCACTATGTGCACGGTTCCTGTTTGCCCAGACTTGCCACGGTACCTGCAAGGGTAGCTCTGTATCCTGGGAGGGGCCTGACCACGAGAACCCCATGGGCTGCAGGGTATCTGCCCAGGGAACACCATATCCTGGGAGGGGCCTGACCACGAGGGCCCTGTGTCCTGGGGTGGGGGTGGGGTACCTGCCTGGGTAAGCTCCATATCCTGGGATTGGCCTGACCTTGAGAGCCCCATGGGCTGCAGCAGTCAAGGTAACGGATGTCAGGAGAGTCAGTGAAGCCACCGAGGATATACCTCCAGTAGTTCCTAAATCCTATACCCTGCTGGTCATTCTACCAACAACCAGGACTTGGTATTCTGTATTAGTCTTCAATGATGCCTTCTTTTACACTTTTTTCACATGGCCCGTTTGACCGGGGGGCAGTGAGGCTTCATTGTAGTGCAGATTTCCTTTACACGCTTGCTTGGTTGGCCAAAAAGTGCATATGTGTTTTTTCCTGAATATAGTCAGGAAAAAACCCATATGCACTTTTTGGCCAAGTGCATCATTGTCGACATTCTGCCTCTTTTCCTATGCTTTAAGTGCAATTCCAGTCTACCCGCTGAAATCGTTTTCCTGAAATTCTGCACCGCTTTAAAGCCCTCTTCACAGACTTACTTGAATATATTTTTGGACGATAGCTATCATTCATAACTCTGCAGGTTTGTGGACTACAGTCCACTTGAGCTCTTTTCTTCAACACGCTTTCTTGTGAGCTGACCGCAAAACTGCAGGATTGCTTCAGGCCCTAATCTGTTTCTGGCAGGGCATGCTGAGCCTTTGGTTAATTCCTCTTCCTGGTGGGAAATGAGCGTTCCATTTGCCCGTGCAGACACCTACAGCTAGTCTCTCATTGGTTCTCCCTATTCCTATTCATCTTGCGCAGAAATTGCAAACTGTGCCAAACAGGAGGTTAAAGGCACAGACTCTCCAAGAGGGGAGAGTGTTGGTAAAGCGTCTGGAATGGCGAACCCGAGTACCAGGGGACGAAAACTGCGATGCATTTGAAAACGTTTCCCAATGACATGGTGGACCGTACTCTGCGTTTCCCATGCATGTTTTAGCTGAAGGAAGAATCCCTTAAACCTGGAGAGTTGAGACCCATGGAATGGGTACCATGCAGTATGTCTTCAAAGGGTCTGCATTTGCTCACCGAACCTCACCAATGCCATCAGCCCGAAGAGTCCAGCCTTATGTCTCACCCTAACCCTTACTCGAAGCCTTGCCCTAATCCGTCCCGTAATCCTAACCCATACGCAAACACTAACCCGTATCCTAACACGTACGCTCATCCTAAACAGTTGTCGTACCCTAACCTGTACCCTAAACCGTCCCTATCCCCTAACCCTAACAAACCATAACCCTAACACTTACCCAAAGCCTTACCCTAAACCGTCCCATAATCCTAACCCGTACGTTAACACTAACTCATACCCTAACATGTACGCTCACCCTAAACCATTGTCGTACCCTAACCTGTACCCTAAACTGTCCCCGTCCCCTAAACATAACACTAACCCTAACCCTAAACCTAACCCTTACCCGAAGCCTTACCGTAACCCGTCCCCTAAAACTAACCTGGGCGCTAACACTAACCCATACCCTAACACGTACACTCACCCTAAACCGTTGGCGAACCCTAACCTGTACCCTAAACTGTCCCCATCCCTGTCCTCTAACACTAACCCTAACCCTTACCCGAAGCGTCACCCTAATCCGTCCCATAATCCTAAACCGTACGCTAAAACTAACCCGTGCCCTACCACATACGCTCACCTGAAAACGTTGTCGTACCCTAACCTGTACCCTAAACCGTCACCGTCCCCTAATCCTAACCCTAACCCTTACCCAAAGCCTTACCCTAACCGTCGCCTAATCCTAACCCGTACGCTAACACTAACTGTACCCTAACACATATGCTGACCCTAAACCGTTGTCGTACCCTAACCTGTACCCTAAACAATCCCCGTCCCCTAACCCTAACCCTAACCCTAACCCTAACCATTAAGCGAAGCCTTACCCTAACCCGTCCCTAATCCTAACCCGTACGCTAACACTAACACGTACCCTAACACATACGCTCACACTAAACCCTTGTTGTACCCTAACCTGTACCCTAAACCGTCCCCGTACCTTACCCTAACCCTAACCCTAAACCTTACCTGAAGCCTTGCCCTAACCTGTCCCCTAATCCTAACATGGACGCTAACACTAACCCGTACCCTAACATGTACGCTCACCCTAAACCGTTGTCGTACACTAACCTGTACCCTAAACCGTCACCGTCCCCTAACCCTAACCCTAACCCTAACACTTACACGAAGCCTTACACTAACCCGTCCCCTAATCCTAACCCGTGCGCTAACAATAACCCGTACCCTAACACGTACACTCACGCTAAACCGTTGTCTTACCCTAACCTCTACCCTAAACCGTCACTGTCCCCTAACACTAACCCTAATCCTAACCCTTAACCGAAGCCTTACCCTAACCTGTCCCCTTATCCTAACCAGTACACTAACACTAACCCGTAACCTAACACGTACGCTCACCCTAAACCGTTGTCGTACCCTAACCTGTACCCTAAACCGTCCCCGTCCCCTAACCCTAAACCTAACCTTAACGCTAATCCTAAACCTTACCCGAAGCCTTACCCTAAACCGTTCCCTAATCCTAACCCGTATGCTAAAACTAACCCGTACCCCAACACGTACGCTCACACTAAACCGTTGTTGTACCCTAACCTGTATCCTAAACCGTCCCTGTCAGCGTCCCCTAACACTAACCCTAACCCTAACCCTAACCCTTAGCCGAAGCCTTACCCTAACCCGTCCCCTAATCCTAACCCGTAGGCTAACACTAACCCGTACCCTAACACGTACGCTCACCCTAAACCGTTGTTGTACACTAACCTGTACCCTAAACCGTCCCCGTCACCTAACACTAACCCTAACCCTAACCCTAACCCTAACCCTTACCTGAAGCCTTACCCTAAACCGTTCCCTAATCCTAACCCGTACGCTAACACTAACCCGTGCCCTAACATGTACAGTCATCCTAAACCGTTGTCGTACGCTAACCTGTATCCTGAACCGTCCCCGTCCCCGTCCCCTAACCCTAACCCTAAACCTAACCCTAACCCTTACCCGAAACCTTACTCTAAACTGTCCCATAATCCTAACCCGTACGCTAAAACTAATCCATACCGTAACACGTATGCTCACCCTAAACCGTTGTCGTACCCTAACCTGTACCCTAAACCGTCCCCATCCCCAAACCCTAACCCTAAACCTAACCCTAACCCTAAACCTTACCTTAAGCCTTACGCTAACCCGTCCCCTAATCCGAACACGTACGCTAACCATAACCCGTACCCTAACACGTACGCTCACACTAAACCGTTGTCGTACCCTAACCTGTACCCTAAACCGTCCCCGTCCCCTAACCCTAACCCTAAACCTAAGCCTAACCCTTAACCGAAGCCTTACCCTAACCCGTCCCCTAATCCGAACCCGTATGCTAACACTAACCCGTACTCTAATACGTACACTCACCGTAAACCGTTTTCGTATGCTAACCTGTACCCTAAACCGTCCCCGTCCCCGTCCCCTAACCCTAACGCTAACCCTAACACTAACCCTTACCCGAAGCCTTACACTAACCCATCCCCTAATCCTAAGCCGTACGCTAACACTAAAACGTGCGCTACCACGTACGCTCACCATAAACTGTTGTCGTACACTAAAGTGTACCCTAAACCGTCCTCTTCCCCGTTCCCTAAACCTAAACCTAACCCTAACAATGACCCTTACCTGAAGCCTTACCCTAACCCATCCCATAATCCTAACCCGTACGCTAACACTAACCCGTACCCAAACACGTACGCTCACCCTAAACCGTTGTCGTACCCTAACCTGTACCCTAAACCGTCCCCGTCCCCTAACCCTAACCCTAACCCTAACCCCAACCCGAAAACTTGTCCGAAGCCTTACCCTAACCCATCCCTTATTCCTAACCCGTACGCTAACACTAACCCGTACCCTAACACTAACCCGTACCCTAACACGTACGCTCAACCTAAACCGTTGTGTACCATAACCTGTACCCTAAACCATCCCCGTACACTACCCCTAACCCTAACCTAAACCTAGCCCTTACTCGAAGCCTTACCCTAATCCGTCCCCTAATCCTAACCCATACGCTAACACTAAATGATACCCTAACACGTACGCTCACCCTAAACCGTTGTTGTACCCTAAACTGTACCCTAAACCGTTCCCGTCCCCGTCCCCCAACCGTAAACCTAACCCTAAACCTAATCCTTACCCGAAGCCTTACCCTAACCCGTCCCATAATCCTAACCGTACGCTAACACTAACCCGTACCCTAACACGTACGCTCACCCTAAACAGTTGTCGTACCCTAACCTGTACCCTAAACCGTCCCCGTCACCTAACCCGAACCCTAACCCTAGCCCTAACTCTAACCCTTACCCGAAGCCTTACACTAACCCGTCCCCTAATCCTAACCCATACGCTAACACTAAACTGTACCCAAACACGTACGCTCAACCTAAACCGTTGTCGTACCCTAACCTGTACCATAAAGCGTCTCCGTCCCCTAACCCTAACCATAACCCTAACCCTAACACTTACTCGAAGCCTTATCCTAACCTGTCCCCTAATCCGAACCCGTACGCTAACACTAACCCGTACCCTAACACGTACGCTCACCCTAAACCGTTGTGTAACCTAACCTGTACCCTAAACCGTCCCCGTCCCCTAACCCTAACCCTAACCTTAATCCTAACCCTTACCCGAAGCCTTACCACAACCCGTCCCCTAATCCTAACCCGTACGCTAATACTAACACGTACCCTAACACGTACGCTCACTCTAAACCGTTGTCGTACCCTAACCTGTACCCTAAAGCATCTCCGTCCCCGTCCCCTAACCCTAATCCTAACCCTAAACCTTACCCAAAGCAGTACCCTAACCCGTCCCCTAATCCTAACCCGTACGGTAACACTAACCCGTAGCCTAACACGTACGCTCAACCTAAACCGTTGTGTACCCTAACCTGTATATTAAACGATCCCCGTACACTAACCCTAACGCTAACCCTAAACCTAACGCTTACCGGAAGCCTTACCCTAACCCGTCCCCTAATCCTAAACCGTACGCTAACACTAAACCGTACCCTAACACGTACGCACACCCTAAACCGTTGTTGTACCCTAACGTGTACCCTAAACCGTTCCCGTCCCGTCCCCTAACCCTAAACCTAACCCTAAACCTAACCCTTACCCGAAGCCTTACCCTAACCCGTCACCTAATCCTAACCCGTAGGCTAACACTAACCCGTACCCTAACACGTACGCTCACCCTAAACCGTTGTCGAACCATAATCTGTACCCTAAACCGTCCCCCTCACCTAACCCTAACCCTAACCCTAACCCTAACCGTAACACTTACCCGAAGCCTTACCCTAACACGTCCCCTAATCCTAACCCGTATGCTAACACTAACCCGTACCCTAACACGTACGCTCACCCTAAACCGTTGTCATACGCTAACCTGTACCCTAAAACTTCCCCGTCCCCTAACCCTAACCTTAACCATAACCCGAACCCTAACGCTTACCAGAAGCCTTACCCTAACCCGTCCCTAATCCTAACCCGTACGCTAACACTAACCCGTACCCTAACACATACGCTCACCCTAAACCTTTGTCGTACCCTAACCTGTACCCTAAACAATCCCTGTCCCCTAACCATAACCCTAACCCTACCTCTAAACCTAAACCTTACCCGAAGCCTTACCCTAACCCGTCCCCTAATCCTAACCCGTTAGCTAACACTAACTTGTACACTGACATGTACGCTCACCCTAAACCGCTGTCGTACCCTAACCTGTACCCTAAACTATCCCGGTCGCCTAACCCTAAACCTAACCCTAACCCTAACCCTAACCCTTACCCGAAGCCTTACCCTAACACGTCCCATAATCGTATCCCGTACGCTAACACTAACCCGTGCCCTAACACATACTCTCACACTAAACCGTTGTTGTAACCTAACCTGTACCCTAAACTGTCCCCTTCCCCTAATCCCTAACCCTAACCCTAATCCTAACCCTTACCCGAAGCCTTACCCTAACCTGCCCCCTAATCCTAACCCGTACGCTAACTCTAACCCGTACCGTAACACGTACGCTCACGCTAAATCGTTGTCATACACTAACCTGTACCCTAAACCGTCCGCGTCCCCATCCTCTAAACCTAACCCTAACCCTAACCCTAACCCTTACCCGAAGCCTTACCCTAAACCGTCCCCTAATCCTAACCCATACGCTAACACTAACCCGTACCCTAACACTTACGCTCACCCTAAACCGTTGTTGTGCACTAACCTGTACCGTACACCGTCCTTTTCCCCGAACCCTAACCCTAACCCTAACCCTAACACTAACGCTTACCCGAAGCCTTACCCTAACCCGTCCCCTAATCCGAACCCGTAAGCTAACAATAATCCGTACACTAACACGTACGCTCACCCTAAATCTTTGTCGTACCCTAATCTGTACCCTAAACCGTCCACATCCCCTAACCCTAACCCTAAACCTAACCCTAACTCTAAACCTTACCTGAAGCCTTACCCTAAACCGTCCCCTAAACCGAACCCGTACCCTAACAATAACCCGTACACTAACACGTACGCTCACCCTAAACGGTTGTCGTACCCTAACCTGTACCCTAAACCGTCCCCGTCCCCGTCCCCTAACCCTAACCATAAGCCTAACCCTTACCCGAAGCCTTACCCTAACCCATCCCCTAATCCGAACCGTACGCTAACACTAACCCGTACCCTAACCGTACACTCACCCTAAACAGTTGTCGTACGCTAACCTGTATTCTAAACTGTCCCTGTCCCCGTCCCCTTACCCTAAACCTAACCCTAACACTAACCCTTACCCGAAGCCTTACCCTAAACCGTTCCATAATCCTAACCCGTACGCTAACACTAAACCATGCGCTACCACGTAGGCTCAGCCTAAACTGTTGTCATACACTAACCTGTACCCTAAACCGTCCCCGTCCCCGTCCCCGTCCCCGTCCCCTAACCCTAACCCTTACCCAAAGCCTTACCCTAACCCGTCCCCTAATCATAAACCGTAGGCTAACACTAACCCGTACCCTAACACGCACACTCACCCTAAACCGTTTGCGTACACTAACCTGTACCCTAAACCGTCCCCGTCCCCTAAACCTAACCCTAACCCTAACCCAAACCCTTATCCAAAGCCTTACCCTAAACGGTCCCCTAATCCTAAACCGTACGCTAACACTAACAAGTACCCAAACACGTACGCTCACCATAAACCGTTGTCGTACCCTAACCTGTACCCTAAACTCTCCCCGTCCCCGTCCCCTAAACTTAACCCTAACCCTAACCCTTACCCAAAGCCTTACACTAACCCCTCCCCTAATCCTAACCCGTACGCTAACACTAAACCATACCCTAACACGTACACTCACCCTAAATCGTTGTTGTACCCTAACCTGTACCCTAAACCGTCCCCGTCCCCGTCCCCTAACCCTAAACCTAACCGTAAACTTAACCCTTACCCGAAGCCTTACCCTAACACGTCCCCTAATCATAACCCGTACGCTAACACTAACCCGTACCCTAACACGTATGCTCACCCGAAACCGTTGTCGTAACCTAACCTGTACCCTAAACCATCCCCGTCCCCTAACCCTAAGCCTAAACCTAACCCTAACCCTAACCCTTACCCGAAGCCTTACCCTAACCCGTCATCTAATCCTAACCCGTACGCTAACACTAACCCGTACCCTAACACGTACGCTCACCCTAAACCGTTATCTTACCCTATCCTGTACACTAAACTGTCCCCATCCCCTAACCCTAACCCTAACCCTCACCCTAACCCTTACCCAAAGCCTTACGCTAACCCGTCCCCTAATCCTAACCCGTACGCTAACACTAACACGTACCCTAACACTTACGGTCACCCTGAACCATTGTCGTACCCTAAACTGTTCCCTAAACCGTCCCCGTCCCTTAACCCTAACCCTAACCCTAACCCGAACCCTAAGCCTAATCCTTACCCGAAGCCTTACCATAACCCGTCCCCTAATCCTAACCTGTACGCTAACACTAAACCGTAACCTATCACGTACGCTCACACTAAACTGTTGTCGTACCCTAACCTGTACCCTAAACCGTCCCTGGCCCCTAACCCTAACTCTAACACTAACCCTTACCCGAAGCCTAACACTAACCCGTCCCCTAATCCTAAGCCGTGCGCTAACAATAACCCATAACCCAACATGTACGCTCAAACTAAACCGTTGTCGTACCCTAAACTGTCCCCATCCCCTAACCCTAACCCTAACCCTAACCCTAACCCTTACCCGAAGCCTTACCCTAACCCGTCTCCTAATCCTAACCCGTATGCTAACACTAACCCGTACCCTAACACGTACGCTCACCCTAAACCATTGTCCTACCCTAACCTGTACCCTAAACCGTCCCCGTCCCCGTCCCCTAAACCTAACACTAACCCTAACCCTAACCATTCCCCAAAGCCTTACCCTAACCGTCCCCTAATCCTAAACCGTACGCTCACACTAACCCGTGCCCTAACACGTACGCTCACCCTGAACTGTTGTCGTACCCTAACCTGTACCCTAAACCGTCCCCGTCCCCTAAACCTAACCCTAACCTCACCCTAATCCTATCCCTTACCCAAAGCCTTACCCTAACCCGTCCCCTAATCCTAACCCGTACACTAACACTAACCCGTGCCCTAAAACATACGCTCAACCTAAACCGTTGTCGTACCCTAACCTGTACCCTAAACCGTCCCCGTGCCCTAACCCTAACCCTAACCCTAACCCTAACCCTAAACCTTACCCGAAGCCTTACACTAAACCGTCCCCTAATCCTAAACCGTACACTGACACTAACACGTAGCCTAACACGTACGCTCACCCTAAACCGTTGTCGTACTCTAACCTGTACCCTAAATCGTGTCCCTCCCCTAAACCTAACCCTAACCCTAACCCTAAATCTAACCCTTACCCGAAGCCTTACCCTAACCCGTCCCCTAATCCTAACCCGTACGCTAACAATAACACATACCCTAAAACGTACGGTCACCCTGAACCATTGTCGTACCCTAAACTGTACCCTAAACCTTCCCCGTCCCTTAACCCTAACCCTAACCCTAACCCTAACCCTAATCCTTTCCCGAAGCCTTAACATAACCCGTCCCCTAATCCTAACCCGTACGCAAATATTAAATCGTAACCTAACACGTACGCTCACACTAAACCGTTGTCGTACCCTAACCTGTACCCAAACCATCCCCGTCCCCGTCCCCTAACCCTAACCCTAACCCTTACCCGAAGCCTTATCCTAACCCGTACCCTAATCATAACCTGTAGGCTAACACTAACCCGTACCCTAAAACGCACACTCACCCTAAACCGTTTCCGTACACTAACCTGTACCCTAAACCGTCCCCGTCCACTAAACCTAACCCTAACCCTAACCCTAACCCTTACCCGAAGCCTTACCCTAACACTTCCCCTAATCCTAACCCGTACGCTAACACTAACCCGTACCCTAACACGTATGCTCAACCTAAACGGTTGTTGTACCTTAACCTGTACCCTAAACCGTCCCCGTCCCCTAAACCTAACCCTAACCCTAACCCAAACCCTTACCCAAAGCCTTACCCTAAACGGTCCCCTAATCCTAACCCGTACGCTAACACTAACAAGTTCCCAAACACGTACGCTCACCATAAACCGTTGTCGTACCCTAACCTGTACCCTAAACCCTCCCCGTCCCCATCCCCTAAGCTTAACCCTAACCCTAACCCTTACCCAAAGCCTTACACTAACCCCTCCCCTAATCCTAACCCGTACGCTAACACTAAACCATACCCTAACACGTACACTCACCCTAAATCGTTGTTGTACCCTAACCTGAACCCTAAACCGTCCCCGTCCCCGTCCCCTAACCCTAAACCTAACCGTAAACTTAACCCTTACCCGAAGCCTTACCCTAACACGTCCCCTAATCATAACCCGTACGCTAACACTAACCCGTACCCTACCACGTACGCTCACCCGAAAACGTTGTCGTAACCTAACCTGTACCCTAAACCGTCCCTGTCTCCTAACCCTAACAGTAAACCTAACCCTAACACTAACCCTTACCCGAAGCCTTTCCCTAACCCGTACCCTAATCCTAACCCGTACGCTAACACTAACTTGTACCCTAAAACGTACGCTCACCCTAAACCGTTGTTGTACCCTAACCTGTACCCTAAACCGTCCCCGTCCCCTAACCATAACCCTAACCCTAAACTTATCCCTAACCCTTACCCGACGCCTTACCCTACTCCTAACCTGTACGCTAACACTAACCCATACCCTAATATGTACGCTCACCCTAAACAGTTGTCGTACACTAAACTGTACCCTAAACCGTCCCCGTCCCCTAACCCTGACCCTAACCCTAACCCTAACCCTAAACCTTACCCGAAGCCTTACCCTAACGCATCCCCTACACCTAACCCATACGCTAACACTAAACCATACCCTAACACGTACACTCACCCTAAATCGTTGTTGTACCCTAACCTGAACCCTAAACCGTCCCCGTCCCCGTCCCCTAACCCTAAACCTAACCGTAAACTTAACCCTTACCCAAAGCCTTACCCTAACACGTCCCCTAATCATAACCCGTACGCTAACACTAAACCGTACCCTACCACGTACGCTCACCCGAAACCGTTGTCGTAACCTAACCTGTACCCTAAATCATCCCCGTCCCCTAACCCTAAGCCTAAACGTAACCCTAACCCTAAACCTTACCCGAAGCCTTACCCTAACCCGTCCCCTAATCCTAACCCGTACGCTAACACTAACCCATACCCTAACACGTACGCTCACCCTAAACCGTTTTCGTACCCTAACCTGTACCCTAAACCGTCCCCGTCCCCTAACCCTAACCCTAACCCTAACCCTAAACTTAACCCTTACCCGAAGCCCTACCCTAAACTGTCCCCTAATCTTAAACTGTACGCTAACTCTAACCCGTACCCTAACACGTACGCTCACGCTAAACCGTTGTCGTACCCTAACGTGTACCCTAATCCGTCCCCGTTCCCGTCACCTAACCCTAATCCTAAACCTTACCCGTAGCCTTACCCCAACCCGTCCCCTAATCCTAACCCGTACGCTAACACTAACACGTACCCTAATATGTACGCTCACCCTAAAACTTTGCCGTACCCTAACCTGTACCCTAAACCGTCCCGGTCCCCTAACCATAACCCTAACCCTAACCCTAACCCTAAACCTTACCCAAAGCCTTACACTAACCCATCCCCTAATCCTAACCCATACGCTAACACTAACCCGTACCCTAACACGTACGCTCACCCTAAACCGTTGTCGTAGCCTAACCTGTACCCTAAACCGTCTCCGTCACCTAACCCTAACCCTAACCCTAACACTTACCCGAAACCTTGCCCTAACTCGTCCCTAATCCTAAGCCGTAGGCTAAAACTAACCCTTACCCTAACACGTACGCGCACACTAAACTGTGGTCGTACGCTAACCTGTACACTAAACCGTCCCCGTCCCCTAACCCTAACCCTAACCCTAACCCTAGCCCTTACCTGAAGCATTACCCTAACCCGTCCCCTAATCCGAACCCGTACGCTAACACTAACCCGTACCGTAACACGTACACTCACCTTAAACAGTTGTCGTACCCTAAACTGTACCCTAATACATCCCCGTCCCCGTCCCCTAACCCTAACCTTAACCCTAACCCTAACCCTTACCCGAAGCCTTACCCTAACCCGTCATCTAATCCCAACCCGTACACTAACACTAACCCGTACCCTAACACGTACGCTCACCCTAAACCGTTATCTTACCCTAACCTGTACCCTAAACTGTCCCCGTCCCCTAACCCTAACCCTAACCCTCACCCTAACCCTTACCCAAAGCCTTACGCTAACCCGTCCCCTAATCCTAATCTGTACGCTAACACTAACCCGTACCCTAATACGTGCGCTCACCCTAAACCGTTGTCATACCCTAACCTGTACCCTAAACCGTCCCGTCCCCGTCCCCTAACCCTAGCCCTTACCCGAAACCTTACCCTAACATGTCCCCTATTCCTAACCCGTACGCTAACACTATCCCGTACCCTTACACGTACGCTCACCTTAAAACGTTGTCATACACTAACCTGTAACATAAACCGTCTCCGTCCCCTAACCCTAACCCTAACCCTAAAACTAACCCTAACCCTTACCCGGAGCCTTACCCTAACCTGTCCCCTAATCCTAACCCGTACGCTAACACTAACACTTGCCCTAACACGTACGCTCACCCTAAACCGTTGTCGTACCCTAACCTGTACCCTAAACCGTCCCTCTACCCTAACCCTAACCCTAACCCTTATCCTAACCCTAAAGCTTACCCGAAGCCTTACCCTAACCCGTCCCATAATCCTAACCCGTACGCTAACACTAACCCGTACCCTAACATGTACGCTCACCCTAAACGGTTGTCGTACCCTAAACTGTACCCTAAACCGTCCCTGTCCCTGACCATTAACCCTAACCCTAACCCTAACCCTAACCCTAACACTAACCCTAACCTTTACCCGGAGCCTTACCCTAACCTGTCCCCTAATCCTAACCCGTACGCTAACACTAACCCTTGCCCTAACACGTACGCTCACCCTAAACCGTTGTCGTACACCAACCTGTACCCTAAACCGTCCCTCTACCCTAACCCTAACCCTAACCCGTATCCTAACCCTAAAGCTTACCCGAAGCCTTACCCTAACCCGTCCCATAATCCTAACCCGTACGCTAACACTAACCCGTACCCTAACATGTACGCTCACCCTAAACGGATGTCGAACCCTAAACTGTACCCTAAACCGTCCCTGTCCCTGACCATTAACCCTAACCCTAACCCTAACCCTAACCCTTACCCGACGCCTTACCCTAACCCGTCCCATAATCCTAACCCGTACGCTAACACTAACCCGTACCCTAACATGTACGCTCACCCTAAACTGTTGTCGTACACTAACCTGTAGCCTAAACCGTCCCTGTCCCCGACCCTTAACCCTAACCCTAACCCTAACCCTAACCCTTACCTGACGCCTTACACTAACCCGTCCCCAAATCCTAAACTGTACGCTAACACTAACCCGTACCCTAACACGCACGCTCACCCTAAACCGTTGTCGTACCCTAACATGTACCCTAAACCGTCCCCGTCCCCTAAACCTAACCCTAACCCTAAACCTAAACCTAACCCTTATCCGAAGCCTTAACATAACCCGTCCCCTAAACCTAACCCGTACACTAACATTAAATTGTAACCTAACACGTACGCTCACACTAAACCGTTGTCGTACTCTAACCTGTACACTAAACCCTCCCTGTCCCCTAACCCTAACCGTAACCCTAACCCTATCACTAACCCTTACCCGAAGCCTAACACTAACCCGTCCCCTAATCCTAAGCCGTGTGCTAACAGTAACCCATACCCCAACATGTACGCTCAACCTAAACCGTTGTCGTACCCTAAACTGTCCCCATCCCCTAACCCTAACCCTAACCCTAACCCCAACCCTAACCCTTACCCGAATCCTTACCCTAACCCGTCCCCTAATCCTAACCCGTACGCTAACACTAACCCGTACCCTAACACGTACGCTCACCCTAAAACTTTGTCGTACCCTAACCTGTACCCTAAACCGTCCCCGTCCCCTAACCCTAACCCTAACCCTTACCCGAAGCCTTACCCTCACCCGTCCCCTAATGCTAACCCGTACGCTAACACTAACCCGTACCCTAACACGTACGCTCACCCTAAACCGTAGTTGTACCCTTACCTGTACCCTAAACCATCCCCGTCCCCTAAACCTAACCCTAACCTTTACCGGAAGCCTTAACCTAACCCGTCCCCTAATCCTAACCCGTACGCTAACACTAAACAGTACCCTAACACGTACGCTCACCCTAAACCGTGGACGTACCCTAACCTGTATCTTAAACCGTCCCCATCCCCTAACCCTAACCCGAACCCTAACACTAACCCTTACCCGAATACTTAACCTAACCTGTCCCCTACTCCTAACCCGTACGCTAACACTAACCCGTACCCTAACACGTACGCTCACCCTAAACCACTGTCATACCCTAACCTGTACCCTAAACAGTCCCCATCCCCTAACCCTAACCCTAACCCTAACTCTTACCTGAAGCCTTACACTAACCCGTACCCTAATCCTAACCCGTACGCTATCACTAAACCGTACCCTGAGACGTACGCTCACCCTAAAAGGTTGTCGTACTCTAACCTGTACCCTACACCGTCCCCTAACCCTAACCCTAACCCTTACCCGAAGCCTTACCCTAACCCGTCCCCTAATCCTAAACCGTACGCTAACACTAACCCGTGCCCTAACACATACGCTCACCCTAAAGCGTTGTCGTACCCTAACCTGTACCCTAAACCGTCCCCGTCCCCGTCCCATAACCCTAACCCTAACCCTAACCGTAACACTTACCCGAAGCCTTACCCTAACACGTCTCCTAATCCTAACCCGTATGCTAACACTAACCCGTACCCTAACACGTACGCTCACCCTAAACCATTGTCCTACCCTAACCTGTACCCTAAACCGTCCCCGTCCCCGTCCCCTAAACCTAACACTAACCCTAACCCTAACCATTCCCCAAAGCCTTACCCTAACCGTCCCCTAATCCTAAACCGTACGCTCACACTAACCCGTGCCCTAACACGTACGCTCACCCTGAACTGTTGTCGTACCCTAACCTGTACCCTAAACCGTCCCCGTCCCCTAAACCTAACCCTAACCTCACCCTAATCCTATCCCTTACCCAAAGCCTTACCCTAACCCGTCCCCTAATCCTAACCCGTACACTAACACTAACCCGTGCCCTAAAACATACGCTCAACCTAAACCGTTGTCGTACCCTAACCTGTACCCTAAACCGTCCCCGTGCCCTAACCCTAACCCTAACCCTAACCCTAACCCTAAACCTTACCCGAAGCCTTACACTAAACCGTCCCCTAATCCTAAACCGTACACTGACACTAACACGTAGCCTAACACGTACGCTCACCCTAAACCGTTGTCGTACTCTAACCTGTACCCTAAATCGTGTCCCTCCCCTAAACCTAACCCTAACCCTAACCCTAAATCTAACCCTTACCCGAAGCCTTACCCTAACCCGTCCCCTAATCCTAACCCGTACGCTAACAATAACACATACCCTAAAACGTACGGTCACCCTGAACCATTGTCGTACCCTAAACTGTACCCTAAACCTTCCCCGTCCCTTAACCCTAACCCTAACCCTAACCCTAACCCTAATCCTTTCCCGAAGCCTTAACATAACCCGTCCCCTAATCCTAACCCGTACGCAAATATTAAATCGTAACCTAACACGTACGCTCACACTAAACCGTTGTCGTACCCTAACCTGTACCCAAACCATCCCCGTCCCCGTCCCCTAACCCTAACCCTAACCCTTACCCGAAGCCTTATCCTAACCCGTACCCTAATCATAACCTGTAGGCTAACACTAACCCGTACCCTAAAACGCACACTCACCCTAAACCATTTCCGTACACTAACCTGTACCCTAAACCGTCCCCGTCCACTAAACCTAACCCTAACCCTAACCCTAACCCTTACCCGAAGCCTTACCCTAACACTTCCCCTAATCCTAACCCGTACGCTAACACTAACCCGTACCCTAACACGTATGCTCAACCTAAACGGTTGTTGTACCTTAACCTGTACCCTAAACCGTCCCCGTCCCCTAAACCTAACCCTAACCCTAACCCAAACCCTTACCCAAAGCCTTACCCTAAACGGTCCCCTAATCCTAACCCGTACGCTAACACTAACAAGTTCCCAAACACGTACGCTCACCATAAACCGTTGTCGTACCCTAACCTGTACCCTAAACTCTCCCCGTCCCCATCCCCTAAGCTTAACCCTAACCCTAACCCTTACCCAAAGCCTTACACTAACCCCTCCCCTAATCCTAACCCGTACGCTAACACTAAACCATACCCTAACACGTACACTCACCCTAAATCGTTGTTGTACCCTAACCTGAACCCTAAACCGTCCCCGTCCCCGTCCCCTAACCCTAAACCTAACCGTAAACTTAACCCTTACCCGAAGCCTTACCCTAACACGTCCCCTAATCATAACCCGTACGCTAACACTAACCCGTACCCTACCACGTACGCTCACCCGAAAACGTTGTCGTAACCTAACCTGTACCCTAAACCGTCCCCGTCCCCTAACCCTAACCCTAACCCTAACCCTAACCCTAAACCTTACCCGAAGCCTTACCCTAACGCATCCCCTACTCCTAACCCATACGCTAACACTAAACCATACCCTAACACGTACACTCACCCTAAATCGTTGTTGTACCCTAACCTGAACCCTAAACCGTCCCCGTCCCCGTCCCCTAACCCTAAACCTAACCGTAAACTTAACCCTTACCCAAAGCCTTACCCTAACACGTCCCCTAATCATAACCCGTACGCTAACACTAAACCGTACCCTACCACGTACGCTCACCCGAAACCGTTGTCGTAACCTAACCTGTACCCTAAATCATCCCCGTCCCCTAACCCTAAGCCTAAACGTAACCCTAACCCTAAACCTTACCCGAAGCCTTACCCTAACCCGTCCCCTAATCCTAACCCGTACGCTAACACTAACCCATACCCTAACACGTACGCTCACCCTAAACCGTTTTCGTACCCTAACCTGTACCCTAAACCGTCCCCGTCCCCTAACCCTAACCCTAACCCTAACCCTAAACTTAACCCTTACCCGAAGCCCTACCCTAAACCGTCCCCTAATCTTAAACTGTACGCTAACTCTAACCCGTACCCTAACACGTACGCTCACGCTAAACTGTTGTCGTACCCTAACGTGTACCCTAATCCGTCCCCGTTCCCGTCACCTAACCCTAATCCTAAACCTTACCCGTAGCCTTACCCCAACCCGTCCCCTAATCCTAACCCGTACGCTAACACTAACACGTACCCTAATATGTACGCTCACCCTAAAACTTTGCCGTACCCTAACCTGTACCCTAAACCGTCCCGGTCCCCTAACCATAACCCTAACCCTAACCCTAACCCTAAACCTTACCCAAAGCCTTACACTAACCCGTCCCCTAATCCTAACCCATACGCTAACACTAACCCGTACCCTAACACATACGCTCACCCTAAACCGTTGTCGTAGCCTAACCTGTACCCTAAACCGTCTCCGTCACCTAACCCTAACCCTAACCCTAACACTTACCCGAAACCTTGCCCTAACTCGTCCCTAATCCTAAGCCGTAGGCTAAAACTAACCCTTACCCTAACACGTACGCGCACACTAAACTGTGGTCGTACGCTAACCTGTACACTAAACCGTCCCCGTCCCCTAACCCTAACCCTAACCCTAACCCTAGCCCTTACCTGAAGCATTACCATAACCCGTCCCCTAATCCGAACCCGTACGCTAACACTAACCCGTACCGTAACACGTACACTCACCTTAAACAGTTGTCGTACCCTAAACTGTACCCTAATACATCCCCGTCCCCGTCCCCTAACCCTAACCTTAACCCTAACCCTAACCCTTACCCGAAGCCTTACCCTAACCCGTCATCTAATCCCAACCCGTACACTAACACTAACCCGTACCCTAACACGTACGCTCACCCTAAACCGTTATCTTACCCTAACCTGTACCCTAAACTGTCCCCGTCCCCTAACCCTAACCCTAACCCTCACCCTAACCCTTACCCAAAGCCTTACGCTAACCCGTCCCCTAATCCTAATCTGTACGCTAACACTAACCCGTACCCTAATACGTGCGCTCACCCTAAACCGTTGTCATACCCTAACCTGTACCCTAAACCGTCCCGTCCCCGTCCCCTAACCCTAGCCCTTACCCGAAACCTTACCCTAACATGTCCCCTATTCCTAACCCGTACGCTAACACTATCCCGTACCCTTACACGTACGCTCACCTTAAAACGTTGTCATACACTAACCTGTAACATAAACCGTCTCCGTCCCCTAACCCTAACCCTAACCCTAAAACTAACCCTAACCCTTACCCGGAGCCTTACCCTAACCTGTCCCCTAATCCTAACCCGTACGCTAACACTAACACTTGCCCTAACACGTACGCTCACCCTAAACCGTTGTCGTACCCTAACCTGTACCCTAAACCGTCCCTCTACCCTAACCCTAACCCTAACCCTTATCCTAACCCTAAAGCTTACCCGAAGCCTTACCCTAACCCGTCCCATAATCCTAACCCGTACGCTAACACTAACCCGTACCCTAACATGTACGCTCACCCTAAACGGTTGTCGTACCCTAAACTGTACCCTAAACCGTCCCTGTCCCTGACCATTAACCCTAACCCTAACCCTAACCCTAACCCTAACACTAACCCTAACCTTTACCCGGAGCCTTACCCTAACCTGTCCCCTAATCCTAACCCGTACGCTAACACTAACCCTTGCCCTAACACGTACGCTCACCCTAAACCGTTGTCGTACACCAACCTGTACCCTAAACCGTCCCTCTACCCTAACCCTAACCCTAACCCGTATCCTAACCCTAAAGCTTACCCGAAGCCTTACCCTAACCCGTCCCATAATCCTAACCCGTACGCTAACACTAACCCGTACCCTAACATGTACGCTCACCCTAAACGGATGTCGAACCCTAAACTGTACCCTAAACCGTCCCTGTCCCTGACCATTAACCCTAACCCTAACCCTAACCCTAACCCTTACCCGACGCCTTACCCTAACCCGTCCCATAATCCTAACCCGTACGCTAACACTAACCCGTACCCTAACATGTACGCTCACCCTAAACTGTTGTCGTACACTAACCTGTAGCCTAAACCGTCCCTGTCCCCGACCCTTAACCCTAACCCTAACCCTAACCCTAACCCTTACCTGACGCCTTACACTAACCCGTCCCCAAATCCTAAACCGTACGCTAACACTAACCCGTACCCTAACACGCACGCTCACCCTAAACCGTTGTCGTACCCTAACATGTAACCTAAACCGTCCCCGTCTAATAACCCTAACCCTAACCCTAACCCTAATCCTAACCCTAGCTTTAACCCGAAGCCTTACCCTAACCGGTCCCCTAATCCGAACCCGTATGCTAACACTAACCCGTACCCTAACACGTACGCTCAACCTAAACTTTTGTCGTGCCCTAACCTGTACCCTAAACCGTCCCCATCCCCTAACCCTAACCCTAACCCTAACCCTAACCCTTACCCGAAGCCTTACCCTAACCCGTCCCCTAATCCTAAACTGTACGCTGACACTAACACGTACCCTAACACGTACGATCACCCTAAACCGTTGTCGTAACCTAACCTGTACCCTAAACCGTCCCCGTCCCCGTCCCCTAACCATAACGCTAAGCCTAACCCTGAAGCTTACCCGAAGCCTTACCCTAACCCGTCCCCAATCCTAACCCGTACTGTAACACTAACCCGTACCCTAACACGTACACTCACCCTAAAACGTTGTCGTACCCTAACCTGTACCCTGAACCGTGTCCGTCCCCTAAACCTAACACTAAACCTAAACCTAACCCTAACCCTTACCCGAAGCCTTACCCTAACCCGTCCCCTAAACATAACCCGTACGAAAACACTAACACGTACCCTAACACGTACGGTCACCCTGAACCGTTGTCGTACACTAAACTGTACCCTAAACCGTCCCCGTCCCTTAACCCTAACCCTAACCCTAACCAAAACCCTAATCCTTACCCGAAGCCTTACCATAACCCGTCCCCTAATCCTAACCCATACATTAACACTAAACCGTAACCTAACACGTACGCTCAACCTAAACCGTTGTCGTACACTAACCTGTACCCTAAACCGTCCCTGTCCCCTACCCCTAACCATAACCCTAACCCTAACACTAACCCTTACCCGAATCCTTACCCTAACCCGTACCCTAATCCTAACCCGTACGCTAACACTAAACCGTACACTAACACGTATGCTCACCGTAAACCGTTGTCGTACCCTAACTTGTAACCTAAACCGTCCCCGTCCCCTAACCCTAACCCTAACCCTAACCCTAACACTTACCCAAAGCCTTACCCTAACACGTCAACTAAACCTAAATCGTACGCTAACACTAACCCATGCCCTAACACGTACGCTCACCCTAAACCGTTGTCGTACACTAACCTGTACACTAAACTGTCCCTGTCCCCTAACCCTAACCCTAACCCTAACCCTAACCATTACGCAAAGCTTTACCCTAACCCGTCCCCCAATCCTAAACCATACGCTAACACTAACCCGTACCCTAACATGTACGCTCACCCTAAACTGTTCTCGTACCCTAAACTGTTCCCTAAACCATCCTCGTCCCCTAACCCTAACCCTAACCCTAACCCTAACCCTAGCTTTTACCCGAAGCCTTACACTAACCGGTCCCCTAACCCTAGCCCGTACGCTAACACTAACCAGTACCCTAACATGTACGCTCACCCTTAACCATTGTCGTACCCTAACCTATACCCTAAACCGTCCCCGGCCCCTAACCTAACCCTAACCCTAACCCTTACGTGAAGCCTTACCCTAACCTGTCCCCTAATCCTAAACCGTACGCTGACACTAACGCGTACCCTAACACGGACGCTCACCCTGAAACATTGTCGTACACTAAACTGTACCCTAATCCGTCCCCGTCCCCGTCCCCGTCCCCTAACCCTAACCCTAACCCAAACCCTAACACTAACCCTTACCCAAAGCCTTACCCTAATCGGTCCCCTAATTCTAACCCGTATGCTAACACTAACCCGTACCCTAACACGTACTCTCACCCTAAACCGTTGTCGTACCCTAACCTATACCCTAAACCGTCCCCGTCCCCGTCCCCTATCCCTAACCCTAACCCTAAACCTGAAGCTTACCCGAAGCCTTACCCTAACCCGTCCCCTAATTCTAACCCGTACGGTAACACTAACCCATACCCTAACACGTACGCTCACCCTAAACGGTTGTCGTACCCTAAACCGTGTCCGTCCCCTAAACCTAACCCTAACCCTAACCCTAACCTTAACCCTTACCCGAAGCCTTACCGAACCCGTCCCCTAATCCTAACCCGTACGCTAACACTAACTCGTACCCTAACACTTACGGTCACCCTGAACCATTGTCGTATCCTAAACTGTACCCTAAACCGTCCCCGTCCCTTAACCCTAACCCTAACCCTAACCCTAACCCTAACCCTAACCCTAATCCTTACCCGAAGCCTTACCATAACCCGTAACCTAATCCTAACCCGTACGCTAACACTAAACCGTAACCTAACACGTACGCTCACACTAAACCGTTGTCGTACCCTAACCTGTACCCTAAACCGTCCCTGGCCCCTAACCCTAACCCTAACACTAACCCTTACCCGAAGCCTAACACTAACCCGTCCCCTAATCCTAAGCCGTGCGCTAACAATAACCCATACCCCAACATGTACGCTCAACTTAAACCGTTGTCGTACCCTAAACTGTCCCCATCCCCTAACCCTAACCCTAACCCTAACCCTAACACTTACCCGAAGCCTTACCCTAACCTGTCCCCTAATCCTAACCCGTATGCTAACACTAACCCGTACCCTAACACGTACGCTCACCCTAAAACGTTGTTGTACCCTAACCTTTGCCCTAAACCGTCCCCGTCCCCTAACCCTAACGCTAACCCTTACCCAAAGCCTTACCCTAACACGTCCCCTAATCCTAACCCGTACACTAACACTAAACCGTACCCTAACACGTACGCTCACTCTAAACCGTTGTCGTACCCTAACCTGTACCCTAAACCGTCCCCGTCCCCTAACCCTAACCCTAACCCTAACCCTTACCCGAAGCCTTACCATAACCTGTCCCCTAATCCTAAACCATACGCTAACACTAAGCCGTACCCTAACACGTATGCTCACCCTAAACAATTGTCGTACCCTAAACTGTACCCTCAACCATCCCCGTGCCCTAACCCTAACCCTAACCCTAACCCTAACCCTAAACCTTACCCGAAGCCTTACACTAACCCGTCCCCTAATCCTAAACCGTACGCTGACACTAACACGTAGCCTAACACGTACGCTCACCCTAAACCGTTTTCGTACACTAACCTGTACCCTAAACCGTGTCCGTCCCCTATACCTAACCCTAACCCTAACCCTAAACCTAACCCTTACCCGAAGCCTTACCCTTACCCGTCCCCTAATCCTAACCCGTACGCTAACAATAACACGTACCCTAAAACGTACGGTCACCCTGAACCATTGTCGTACCCTAAACTGTACCCTAAACCGTCCCCGTCCCTTAACCCTAACCCTAACCCTAACCCTAACCCTAAACCTTACCCGAAGCCTTAACATAACCCGTCCCCTAATCCTAACCCGTACACTAACATTAAATTGTAACCTAACACGTACGCTCACACTAAACCGTTGTCGTACCCTAACCTGTACCCTAATCCGTCCCCGTCCCCTAACCCTAACCGTAACCCTAACCCTATCACTAACGCTTACCCGAAGCCTAACACTAACCCGTCCCCTAATCCTAAGCCGTGCACTAACAGTAACCCATACCCCAACATGTTCGCTCAACCTAAACCGTTGTCGTGCCCTAAACTGTCCCCAACCCCTAACCCTAACCCCAACCCTAACCCTTACCCGAAGCCTTACCCTAACCCGTCCCCTAATCCTAACCCGTACGCTAACACTAACCCGTACCCTAACACGTACGCTCACCCTAAAACGTTGTCGTACACTAACCTGTACCCTAAACCGTCCCCGTCCCCTAACCCTAACCCTAAACCTTACCCGAAGCCTTACCCTAACCCGTCCCCTAATCCTAACCCGTACGCTAACACTAACCCGTACCCTAACACGTACGCTCACCCTAAAACGTTGTCGTACACTAACCTGTACCCTAAACCGTCCCCGTGCCCTAACCCTAACCCTAAGCCTAACCCTACCACTAAACCTTACCCGAAGCCTTACACTAAACCGTCCCCTAATCCTAAACCATACGCTGACACTAACACATAGCCTAACACGTACGCTCACCCTAAACCGTTGTTGTACCCTAAACTGTACCGTAAACCGTGTCCATCCCCTAACTCTAACCCTAACCCTAACCCTAACCCTAACCCTAAACCTAACCCTTACCCGAAGCCTTACACTAACCCGTCCCCTAATCCTAACCCGTACGCTAACACTTACCCGTACCCTAACACCTACGCTCACCCTAAACTGTTGTCGTACCCTAACCTGTTCTCTAAAGCTTCCCCATCCCCTAACCCTAAACCTAACCCTAACACTTACCCTTACCCTAACCTTTACCCGAAGCCTTACACTATCCCGTCCCCAATCCGAACCCGTAGGCTAACACTAACCCGTGCCCTAAAACGTACGCTCACCTAAACCGTTGTCGTACCCTAACCTGTACCCTAAAACGTCCCCTAACTGTAACCCTAACCCTAACCCTAACCCTTACCCGAAACATTACCCTAACCCGTCCCCTAATCCGAATCCGTACGCTAACACTAACCCATACCCTAACACGCACGCTCATCTAAACCGTTGTCGTACCCTAACATGTACCCTAAACCGTCCCGGTCTAATAACCCTAACCCTAACCCTAACCCTAGCTTTTACCCGAAGCCTTACCCTAACCGGTCCCCTAATCCGAACCCGTATGCTAACACTAACCCGTACCCTAACACGTACGCTCAACCTAAACTTTTGTCGTGCCCTAACCTGTACCCTAAACCGTCCCCATCCCCTAACCCTAACCCTAACCCTAACCCTAACCCTAACCCTTACCCGAAGCCTTACCCTAACCCGTCCCCTAATCCTAAACTGTACGCTGACACTAACACGTACCCTAACACGTACGATCACCCTAAACCGTTGTCGTAACCTAACCTGTACCCTAAACCGTCCCCGTCCCCGTCCCCTAACCATAACGCTAAGCCTAACCCTGAAGCTTACCCGAAGCCTTACCCTAACCCGTCCCCAATCCTAACCCGTACTGTAACACTAACCCGTACCCTAACACGTACACTCACCCTAAACCGTTGTCGTACCCTAACCTGTACCCTGAACCGTGTCCGTCCCCTAAACCTAACACTAAACCTAAACCTAACCCTAACCCTTACCCGAAGCCTTACCCTAACCCGTCCCCTAAACATGACCCGTACGAAAACACTAACACGTACCCTAACACGTACGGTCACCCTGAACCGTTGTCGTACACTAAACTGTACCCTAAACCGTCCCCGTCCCTTAACCCTAACCCTAACCCTAACCAAAACCCTAATCCTTACCCGAAGCCTTACCATAACCCGTCCCCTAATCCTAACCCATACATTAACACTAAACCGTAACCTAACACGTACGCTCAACCTAAACCGTTGTCGTACACTAATCTGTACCCTAAACCGTCCCTGTCCCCTACCCCTAACCATAACCCTAACGCTAACACTAACCCTTACCCGAAGCCTTACCCTAACCCGTACCCTAATCCTAACCCGTACGCTAACACTAACCCGTACACTAACACGTACGCTCACCGTAAACCGTTGTCGTACCCTAACTTGTAACCTAAACCGTCCCCGTCCCCTAACCCTAACCCTAACCCTAACCCTAACACTTACCCAAAGCCTTACCCTAACACGTCAACTAAACCTAAATCGTACGCTAACACTAACCCATGCCCTAACACGTACGCTCACCCTAAACCGTTGTCGTACACTAACCTGTACACTAAACTGTCCCTGTCCCCTAACCCTAACCCTAACCCTAACCCTAACCATTACGCAAAGCTTTACCCTAACCCGTCCCCCAATCCTAAACCATACGCTAACACTAACCCGTACCCTAACATGTACGCTCACCGTAAACCGTTCTCGTACACTAAACTGTTCCCTAAACCATCCTCGTCCCCTAACCCTAACCCTAACCCTAACCCTAACCCTAGCTTTTACCCGAAGCCTTACACTAACCGGTCCCCTAACCCTAACCCGTACGCTAACACTAAACAGTAACCTAACATGTACGCTCACCCTTAACCATTGTCGTACCCTAACCTATACCCTAAACCGTCCCCGTCCCCTAACCTAACCCTAACCCTAACCCTTACGTGAAGCCTTACCCTAACCTGTCCCCTAATCCTAAACCGTACGCTGACACTAACGCGTACCCTAACACGGACGCTCACCCTAAAACATTGTCGTACACTAAACTGTACCCTAATCCGTCTCCGTCCCCGTCCCCGTCCCATAACCCTAACCCTAACCCAAACCCTAACACTAACCCTTACCCAAAGCCTTACACTAATCGGTCCCCTAATTCTAACCCGTATGCTAACACTAACCCGTACCCTAACACGTACTCTCACCCTAAACCGTTGTCGTACCCTAACCTATACCCTAAACCGTCCCCGTCCCCGTCCCCTATCCCTAACCCTAACCCTAAACCTGAAGCTTACCCGAAGCCTTACCCTAACCCGTCCCCTAATTCTAACCCGTACGGTAGCACTAACCCATACCCTAACACGTACCCTCACCCTAAACGGTTGTCGTACCCTAACCTGTACCCTAAACCGTGTCCGTCCCCTAAACCTAACCCTAACCCTAACCCTAACCTTAACCCTTACCCGAAGCCTTACCCTAACCCGTCCCCTAATCCTAACCCGTACGCTAACACTAACACGTACCCTAACACTTACGGTCACACTGAACCATTGTCGTACCCTAAACTGTACCCTAAACCGTCCCCGTCCCTTAACCCTAACCCTAACCCTAACCCTAACCCTAACCCTAATCCTTACCCGAAGCCTTACCATAACCCGTTCCCTAATCCTAACCCGTACGCTAACACTAAACCGTAACCTAACACGTACGCTCACACTAAACCTTTGTCGTACCCTAACCTGTACCCTAAACCGTCCATGGCCCCTAACCCTAACCCTAACACTAACCCTTACCCGAAGCCTAACACTAACCCGTCCCCTAATCCTAAGCCGTGCGCTAACAATAACCCATACCCCAACATGTACGCTCAACCTAAACCGTTGTCGTAACCTAAACTGTCCCCATCCCCTAACCCTAACCCTAACCCTAAACCTAACACTTACCCGAAGCCTTACCCTAACCCGTCCCCTAATCCTAACCCGTATGCTAACACTAACCCGTACCCTAACACGTACGCTCACCCTAAAACGTTGTTGTACCCTAACCTTTGCCCTAAACCGTCCCCGTCCCCATCCCCTAACACTAACGCTAACCCTTACCCAAAGCCTTACCCTAACACGTCCCCTAATCCTAACCCGTACGCTAACACTAAACCGTACCCTAACACGTACGCTCACTCTAAACTGTTGTCGTACCCTAACCTGTACCCTAAACCGTCCCCGTCCCCTGACCCTAACCCTAACCCTAACCCTTACCCGAAGCCTTACCATAACCTGTCCCCTAATCCTAAACCATATGCTAACTCTAAGCCGTACCCTAACACGTATGCTCACCCTAAACAATTGTCATACCCTAAACTGTACCCTCAACCATCCCCGTGGCCTAACCCTAACCCTAACCCTAACCCTAACCCTAAACCTTACCCGAAGCCTTACACTAACCCGTCCCCTAATCCTAAACCGTACGCTGACACTAACACGTAGCCTAACATGTACGCTCACCCTAAACCGTTTTCGTACACTAACCTGTACCCTAAACCGTGTCCGTCCCCTATACCTAACCCTAACCCTAACCCTAAACCTAACCCTTACCCGAAGCCTTACCCTTACCCGTCCCCTAATCCTAACCCGTACGCTAACAATAACACGTACCCTAAAACGTACTGTCACCCTGAACCATTGTCGTACCCTAAACTGTACCCTAAACCGTCCCCGACCCTTAACCCTAACCCTAACCCTAACCCTAACCCTAATCCTTACCCGAAGCCTTAACATAACCTGTCCCCTAATCCTAACCCGTACACTAACATTAAATTGTAACCTAACACGTACGCTCACACTAAACCGTTGTCGTACCCTAACCTGTACCCTAAACCGTCCCCGTCCCCTAACCCTAACCGTAACCCTAACCCTATCACTAACGCTTACCCGAAGCCTAACACTAACCCGTCCCCTAATCCTAAGCCGTGCACTAACAGTAACCCATACCCCAACATGTACGCTCAACCTAAACCGTTGTCGTACCCTAAAATGTCCCCATCCCCTAACCCTAACCCTAACCCTAACCCCAACCCTAACCCTTACCCGAAGCCTTACCCTAACCCGTCCCCTAATCCTAACCCGTACGCTAACACTAACCCGTACCCTAACACGTACGCTCACCCTAAAACGTTGTCGTACACTAACCTGTACCCTAAACCGTCCCCGTCCCCTAACCCTAACCCTAAACCTTACCTGAAGCCTTACCCTAACCCGTCCCCTAATGCTAACCTGTACGCTAACACTAACCCTTACTCTAACACGTTCGCTCACCCTAAACCGTGGACGTACCCTAACCTGTACCTTAAACCGTCCCCGTCCCCTAACCCTAACCCGAACCCTAACACTAACCCTTACCCGAATACTTAACCTAACCTGTCCCCTACTCCTAACCCGTACGCTAACACTAACCCGTACCCTAACACGTACGCTCACCTTAAACCACTGTCATACCCTAACCTGTACCCTAAACAGTCCCCGTCCCCTAACCCTAACCCTAAACCTAACCCTTACCTGAAGCCTTACACTAAACCGTACCCTAATCCTAACCCGTACGCTATCACTAAACCATACCCTGAGACGTACGCTCACCCTAAAAGGTTGTCGTACTCTAACCTGTACCCTACACCGTCCCCTAACCCTAACCCTAACCCTTACCCGAAGCCTTACCCTAACCCGTCCCCTAATCCTAAACCGTACGCTAACACTAACCCGTGCCCTAACACATACGCTCACCCTAAAGCGTTGTCGTACCCTAAGCTGTACCCTAAACCGTCCCTGTCCCCGTCCCCTAACCCTAAACCTAACCCTAACCATAACACTTACCCGAAGCCTTACCCTAACACGTCCCCTAATCCTAACCCGTATGCTAACACTAACCCGTACCCTAACACGTACGCTCACCCTAAACCATTGTCTTAACCTAAACTGTACCCTAAACCGTCCCCATCCCCGTCCCCTAAACCTAACCCTAACCCTAACCCTAACCATTCCCTGAAGCCTTACCCTAACCGTCCCCTAATCCTAACCCGTACGCTCACACTAACCCGTGCCCTAACACGTACGCTCACCCTGAACCGTTGTCGTACCCTAACCTGTACCCTAAACCGTCCCCATCCCCTAAACCTAACCCTAACCTCACCCTAATCCTAACCCTTACCCAAAGCCTTACCCTAACCCGTCCCCTAATCCTAACCCGTACACTAACACTAACCCATGCCCTAAAACATACGCTCAACCTAAACCGTTGTCGTACCCTAACCTGTACCCTAAACCGTCCCCGTGCCCTAACCCTAACCCTAACCCTAACCCTAACCCTAAATCTAACCCTTACCCGAAGCCTTACCCTAACCCGTCCCCTAATCCTAACCCGTACGCTAACAATAACACATACCCTAAAACGTACGGTCACCCTGAACCATTGTCGTACCCTAAACTCTACCCTAAACCTTCCCCGTCCCTTAACCCTAACCCTAACCCTAACCCTAACCCTAACCCTAATCCTTTCCCGAAGCCTTAACATAACCCGTCTCCTAATCCTAACCCGTACGCTAATATTAAATCGTAACCTAACACGTACGCTCACACTAAACCGTTGTCGTACCCTAACCTGTACCCTAAAACGTCCCCTAACTGTAACCCTAACCCTAACCCTAACCCTTACCCGAAACATTACCCTAACCCGTCCCCTAATCCGAATCCGTACGCTAACACTAACCCATACCCTAACACGCACGCTCATCTAAACCGTTGTCGTACCCTAACATGTACCCTAAACCGTCCCGGTCTAATAACCCTAACCCTAACCCTAACCCTAGCTTTTACCCGAAGCCTTACCCTAACCGGTCCCCTAATCCGAACCCGTATGCTAACACTAACCCGTACCCTAACACGTACGCTCAACCTAAACTTTTGTCGTGCCCTAACCTGTACCCTAAACCGTCCCCATCCCCTAACCCTAACCCTAACCCTAACCCTAACCCTAACCCTTACCCGAAGCCTTACCCTAACCCGTCCCCTAATCCTAAACTGTACGCTGACACTAACACGTACCCTAACACGTACGATCACCCTAAACCGTTGTCGTAACCTAACCTGTACCCTAAACCGTCCCCGTCCCCGTCCCCTAACCATAACGCTAAGCCTAACCCTGAAGCTTACCCGAAGCCTTACCCTAACCCGTCCCCAATCCTAACCCGTACTGTAACACTAACCCGTACCCTAACACGTACACTCACCCTAAACCGTTGTCGTACCCTAACCTGTACCCTGAACCGTGTCCGTCCCCTAAACCTAACACTAAACCTAAACCTAACCCTAACCCTTACCCGAAGCCTTACCCTAACCCGTCCCCTAAACATGACCCGTACGAAAACACTAACACGTACCCTAACACGTACGGTCACCCTGAACCGTTGTCGTACACTAAACTGTACCCTAAACCGTCCCCGTCCCTTAACCCTAACCCTAACCCTAACCAAAACCCTAATCCTTACCCGAAGCCTTACCATAACCCGTCCCCTAATCCTAACCCATACATTAACACTAAACCGTAACCTAACACGTACGCTCAACCTAAACCGTTGTCGTACACTAATCTGTACCCTAAACCGTCCCTGTCCCCTACCCCTAACCATAACCCTAACGCTAACACTAACCCTTACCCGAAGCCTTACCCTAACCCGTACCCTAATCCTAACCCGTACGCTAACACTAACCCGTACACTAACACGTACGCTCACCGTAAACCGTTGTCGTACCCTAACTTGTAACCTAAACCGTCCCCGTCCCCTAACCCTAACCCTAACCCTAACCCTAACACTTACCCAAAGCCTTACCCTAACACGTCAACTAAACCTAAATCGTACGCTAACACTAACCCATGCCCTAACACGTACGCTCACCCTAAACCGTTGTCGTACACTAACCTGTACACTAAACTGTCCCTGTCCCCTAACCCTAACCCTAACCCTAACCCTAACCATTACGCAAAGCTTTACCCTAACCCGTCCCCCAATCCTAAACCATACGCTAACACTAACCCGTACCCTAACATGTACGCTCACCGTAAACCGTTCTCGTACACTAAACTGTTCCCTAAACCATCCTCGTCCCCTAACCCTAACCCTAACCCTAACCCTAACCCTAGCTTTTACCCGAAGCCTTACACTAACCGGTCCCCTAACCCTAACCCGTACGCTAACACTAAACAGTAACCTAACATGTACGCTCACCCTTAACCATTGTCGTACCCTAACCTATACCCTAAACCGTCCCCGTCCCCTAACCTAACCCTAACCCTAACCCTTACGTGAAGCCTTACCCTAACCTGTCCCCTAATCCTAAACCGTACGCTGACACTAACGCGTACCCTAACACGGACGCTCACCCTAAAACATTGTCGTACACTAAACTGTACCCTAATCCGTCTCCGTCCCCGTCCCCGTCCCATAACCCTAACCCTAACCCAAACCCTAACACTAACCCTTACCCAAAGCCTTACACTAATCGGTCCCCTAATTCTAACCCGTATGCTAACACTAACCCGTACCCTAACACGTACTCTCACCCTAAACCGTTGTCGTACCCTAACCTATACCCTAAACCGTCCCCGTCCCCGTCCCCTATCCCTAACCCTAACCCTAAACCTGAAGCTTACCCGAAGCCTTACCCTAACCCGTCCCCTAATTCTAACCCGTACGGTAGCACTAACCCATACCCTAACACGTACCCTCACCCTAAACGGTTGTCGTACCCTAACCTGTACCCTAAACCGTGTCCGTCCCCTAAACCTAACCCTAACCCTAACCCTAACCTTAACCCTTACCCGAAGCCTTACCCTAACCCGTCCCCTAATCCTAACCCGTACGCTAACACTAACACGTACCCTAACACTTACGGTCACACTGAACCATTGTCGTACCCTAAACTGTACCCTAAACCGTCCCCGTCCCTTAACCCTAACCCTAACCCTAACCCTAACCCTAACCCTAATCCTTACCCGAAGCCTTACCATAACCCGTTCCCTAATCCTAACCCGTACGCTAACACTAAACCGTAACCTAACACGTACGCTCACACTAAACCTTTGTCGTACCCTAACCTGTACCCTAAACCGTCCATGGCCCCTAACCCTAACCCTAACACTAACCCTTACCCGAAGCCTAACACTAACCCGTCCCCTAATCCTAAGCCGTGCGCTAACAATAACCCATACCCCAACATGTACGCTCAACCTAAACCGTTGTCGTAACCTAAACTGTCCCCATCCCCTAACCCTAACCCTAACCCTAAACCTAACACTTACCCGAAGCCTTACCCTAACCCGTCCCCTAATCCTAACCCGTATGCTAACACTAACCCGTACCCTAACACGTACGCTCACCCTAAAACGTTGTTGTACCCTAACCTTTGCCCTAAACCGTCCCCGTCCCCATCCCCTAACACTAACGCTAACCCTTACCCAAAGCCTTACCCTAACACGTCCCCTAATCCTAACCCGTACGCTAACACTAAACCGTACCCTAACACGTACGCTCACTCTAAACCGTTGTCGTACCCTAACCTGTACCCTAAACCGTCCCCGTCCCCTGACCCTAACCCTAACCCTAACCCTTACCCGAAGCCTTACCATAACCTGTCCCCTAATCCTAAACCATATGCTAACTCTAAGCCGTACCCTAACACGTATGCTCACCCTAAACAATTGTCATACCCTAAACTGTACCCTCAACCATCCCCGTGGCCTAACCCTAACCCTAACCCTAACCCTAACCCTAAACCTTACCCGAAGCCTTACACTAACCCGTCCCCTAATCCTAAACCGTACGCTGACACTAACACGTAGCCTAACATGTACGCTCACCCTAAACCGTTTTCGTACACTAACCTGTACCCTAAACCGTGTCCGTCCCCTATACCTAACCCTAACCCTAACCCTAAACCTAACCCTTACCCGAAGCCTTACCCTTACCCGTCCCCTAATCCTAACCCGTACGCTAACAATAACACGTACCCTAAAACGTACTGTCACCCTGAACCATTGTCGTACCCTAAACTGTACCCTAAACCGTCCCCGACCCTTAACCCTAACCCTAACCCTAACCCTAACCCTAATCCTTACCCGAAGCCTTAACATAACCTGTCCCCTAATCCTAACCCGTACACTAACATTAAATTGTAACCTAACACGTACGCTCACACTAAACCGTTGTCGTACCCTAACCTGTACCCTAAACCGTCCCCGTCCCCTAACCCTAACCGTAACCCTAACCCTATCACTAACGCTTACCCGAAGCCTAACACTAACCCGTCCCCTAATCCTAAGCCGTGCACTAACAGTAACCCATACCCCAACATGTACGCTCAACCTAAACCGTTGTCGTACCCTAAAATGTCCCCATCCCCTAACCCTAACCCTAACCCTAACCCCAACCCTAACCCTTACCCGAAGCCTTACCCTAACCCGTCCCCTAATCCTAACCCGTACGCTAACACTAACCCGTACCCTAACACGTACGCTCACCCTAAAACGTTGTCGTACACTAACCTGTACCCTAAACCGTCCCCGTCCCCTAACCCTAACCCTAAACCTTACCTGAAGCCTTACCCTAACCCGTCCCCTAATGCTAACCTGTACGCTAACACTAACCCTTACTCTAACACGTTCGCTCACCCTAAACCGTGGACGTACCCTAACCTGTACCTTAAACCGTCCCCGTCCCCTAACCCTAACCCGAACCCTAACACTAACCCTTACCCGAATACTTAACCTAACCTGTCCCCTACTCCTAACCCGTACGCTAACACTAACCCGTACCCTAACACGTACGCTCACCTTAAACCACTGTCATACCCTAACCTGTACCCTAAACAGTCCCCGTCCCCTAACCCTAACCCTAAACCTAACCCTTACCTGAAGCCTTACACTAAACCGTACCCTAATCCTAACCCGTACGCTATCACTAAACCATACCCTGAGACGTACGCTCACCCTAAAAGGTTGTCGTACTCTAACCTGTACCCTACACCGTCCCCTAACCCTAACCCTAACCCTTACCCGAAGCCTTACCCTAACCCGTCCCCTAATCCTAAACCGTACGCTAACACTAACCCGTGCCCTAACACATACGCTCACCCTAAAGCGTTGTCGTACCCTAAGCTGTACCCTAAACCGTCCCAGTCCCCGTCCCCTAACCCTAAACCTAACCCTAACCATAACACTTACCCGAAGCCTTACCCTAACACGTCCCCTAATCCTAACCCGTATGCTAACACTAACCCGTACCCTAACACGTACGCTCACCCTAAACCATTGTCTTAACCTAAACTGTACCCTAAACCGTCCCCATCCCCGTCCCCTAAACCTAACCCTAACCCTAACCCTAACCATTCCCTGAAGCCTTACCCTAACCGTCCCCTAATCCTAACCCGTACGCTCACACTAACCCGTGCCCTAACACGTACGCTCACCCTGAACCGTTGTCGTACCCTAACCTGTACCCTAAACCGTCCCCATCCCCTAAACCTAACCCTAACCTCACCCTAATCCTAACCCTTACCCAAAGCCTTACCCTAACCCGTCCCCTAATCCTAACCCGTACACTAACACTAACCCATGCCCTAAAACATACGCTCAACCTAAACCGTTGTCGTACCCTAACCTGTACCCTAAACCGTCCCCGTGCCCTAACCCTAACACTAACCCTAACCCTAACCCTAAATCTAACCCTTACCCGAAGCCTTACCCTAACCCGTCCCCTAATCCTAACCCGTACGCTAACAATAACACATACCCTAAAACGTACGGTCACCCTGAACCATTGTCGTACCCTAAACTCTACCCTAAACCTTCCCCGTCCCTTAACCCTAACCCTAACCCTAACCCTAATCCTTTCCCGAAGCCTTAACATAACCCGTCTCCTAATCCTAACCCGTACGCTAATATTAAATCGTAACCTAACACGTACGCTCACACTAAACCGTTGTCGTACCCTAACCTGTACCCTAAACCGTCCCTGTCCCCTAACCCTAACCGTAACCCTAACCCTAACACTAACCCTTACCCGGAGCCTAACACTAAACCGTCCCCTAATCCTAACTCGTACACTAACACTAAACCGTGCCCTAAAACATACGCTCAACCTAAACCGTTGTCGTACACTAACCTGTACCCTAAACCGTCCCCGTGCCCTAACCCTAACCCTAAGCCTAACCCTACCACTAAACCTTACCCGAAGCCTTACACTAAACCGTCCCCTAATCCTAAACCATACGCTGACACTAACACATAGCCTAACACGTACGCTCACCCTAAACCGTTGTCATACCCTAAACTGTACCGTAAACCGTGTCCATCCCCTAACCCTAACCCTAACCCTAACCCTAACCCTAACCCTTACCCGAAGCCTTACCCTAACCCGTCCCCTAATCCTAACCCGTACGCTAACACTAACCCGTACCCTAACACGTACGCTCACCCTAAACTGTTGTCGTACCCTAACCTGTTCTCTAAATCTTCCCCATCCCCTAACCCTAAACCTAACCCTAACACTTACCCTTACCCTAACCTTTACCCGAAGCCTTACACTATCCCGTCCCCAATCCGAACCCGTAGGCTAACACTAACCCGTGCCCTAAAACGTACGCTCACCTAAACCGTTGTCGTACCCTAACCTGTACCCTAAAACGTCCCCTAACTGTAACCCTAACCCTAACCCTAACCCTTACCCGAAACATTACCCTAACCCGTCCCCTAATCCGATTCAGTACGCTAACACTAACCCGTACCCTAACACGTACACCCACCCTAAAACGTTGTCGTCCCCTAACCTGTACCCTAAACCATCCCCGTCCCCTACCCTAACCCTAACACTAACCCTAACCCTAACCCTTACCCAAAGCCTTACCCTAACATGTCACCTAATCCTAACCCGTACGCTAACACTAACCCGTGCCCTAACACGTACGGTCACCCTAAACCTTTGTCGTACCCTAACCTATACCCTAAACCGTCCCTGTCCCCATCCCCTAACCCTAAACCTAAACCTAACACTAACCCTTACCCAAGGCCTTACCCTAACCCATCCCCTAATCCTAACCCGTATGCTAACACTAACCCGTACCCTAACACGTACACTCACCCTAAACCGTTGTCCTACCCTAACCTGTACCGTAAACCGTCCCCGTCCCCTAACCGTAACACTAACCCTAAACCTTACCCTTACCCAAAGCCTTACCCTAACCCATCACCTAATCCTAACCCGTACGCTAACACTAACACGTGCCCTAACACGTACGCTCACCCTAAACCGTTGTTGTACCCTAACCTGAACCCTAAACCGCCCCATCCCCTAACCCTAACCCTAAACCTAACCCTAATCCTAACCCTTACCCGAAGCCTTACCCTAACCCGTCCCATAATCATAACCCGTACGCTAACACTAACCCGTACCCTAACACGTACGCTCACCCTAAAACGTTGTCGTACACTAACCTGTACCCTAAACCGTCCCCGTCCCCTAACCCTAACCCTAAACCTTACCTGAAGCCTTACCCTAACCCGTCCCCTAATGCTAACCCGTACGCTAACACTAATCCTTACTCTAACACGTTCGCTCACCCTAAACCGTGGACGTACCCTAACCTGTACCTTAAACCGTCCCCGTCCCCTAACCCTAACCCGAACCCTAACACTAACCCTTACCCGAACACTTAACCTAACCTGTCCCCTACTCCTAACCCGTACGCTAACACTAACCCGTACCCTAACACGTACGCTCACCTTAAACCACTGTCATACCCTAACCTGTACCCTAAACAGTCCCCGTCCCCTAACCCTAACCCTAAACCTAACCCTTACCTGAAGCCTTACACTAAACCGTACCCTAATCCTAACCCGTACGCTATCACTAAACCATACCCTGAGACGTACGCTCAGCCTAAAAGGTTGTCGTACTCTAACCTGTACCCTACACCGTCCCCTAACCCTAACCCTAACCCTTACCCGAAGCCTTACCCTAACCCGTCCCCTAATCCTAAACCATACGCTAACACTAACCCGTGCCCTAACACATACGCTCACCCTAAAGCGTTGTCGTACCCTAACCTGTACCCTAAACCGTCCCTGTCCCCGTCCCCTAACCCTAAACCTAACCCTAACCGTAACACTTACCCGAAGCCTTACCCTAACACGTCCCCTAATCCTAACCCGTATGCTAACACTAACCCGTACCCTAACACGTACGCTCACCCTAAACCATTGTCCTAACCTAACCTGTACCCTAAACCGTCCCCATCCCCGTCCCCTAAACCTAACCCTAACCCTAACCCTAACCATTCCCCGAAGCCTTACCCTAACCGTCCCCTAATCCTAACCCGTACGCTCACACTAACCCATGCCCTAACACGTACGCTCACCCTGAACCGTTGTCGTACCCTAACCTGTACCCTAAACCGTCCCCATCCCCTAAACCTAACCCTAACCTCACCCTAATCCTAACCCTTACCCAAAGCCTTACCCTAACCCGTCCCCTAATCCTAACCCGTACACTAACAGTAACCCGTGCCCTAAAACATACGCTCAACCTAAACCGTTGTCGTACCCTAACCTGTACCCTAAACCGTCCCCGTGCCCTAACCCTAACCCTAACCCTAACCCTAACCCTAAATCTAACCCTTACCCGAAGCCTTACCCTAACCCGTCACCTAATCCTAACCCGTACGCTAACAATAACACATACCCTAAAACGTACGGTCACCCTGAACCATTGTCGTACCCTAAAATCTACCCTAAACCTTCCCCGTCCCTTAACCCTAACCCTAACCCTAACCCTAATCCTTTCCCGAAGCCTTAACATAACCCGTCTCCTAATCCTAACCCGTACGCTAATATTAAATCGTAACCTAACACGTACGCTCACACTAAACCGTTGTCGTACCCTAACCTGTACCCTAAACCGTCCCTGTCCCCTAACCCTAACCGTAACCCTAACCCTAACACTAACCCTTACCCGGAGCCTAACACTAAACCGTCCCCTAATCCTAACTCGTACACTAACACTAAACCGTGCCCTAAAACATACGCTCAACCTAAACCGTTGTCGTACCCTAACCTGTACCCTAAACCGTCCCCGTGCCCTAACCCTAACCCTAAGCCTAACCCTACCACTAAACCTTACCCGAAGCCTTACACTAAACCGTCCCCTAATCCTAAACCATACGCTGACACTAACACATAGCCTAACACGTACGCTCACCCTAAACCGTTGTCGTACACTAAACTGTACCGTAAACCGTGTCCATCCCCTAACCCTAACCCTAACCCTAACCCTAACCCTAACCCTTACCCGAAGCCTTACCCTAACCCGTCCCCTAATCCTAACCCGTACGCTAACACTAACCCGTACCCTAACACGTACGCTCACCCTAAACTGTTGTCGTACCCTAACCTGTTCTCTAAATCTTCCCCATCCCCTAACCCTAAACCTAACCCTAACACTTACCCTTACCCTAACCTTTACCCGAAGCCTTACACTATCCCGTCCCCAATCCGAACCCGTAGGCTAACACTAACCCGTGCCCTAAAACGTACGCTCACCTAAACCGTTGTCGTACCCTAACCTGTACCCTAAAACGTCCCCTAACTGTAACCCTAACCCTAACCCTAACCCTTACCCGAAACATTACCCTAACCCGTCCCCTAATCCGATTCAGTACGCTAACACTAACCCGTACCCTAACACGTACACCCACCCTAAAACGTTGTCGTCCCCTAACCTGTACCCTAAACCATCCCCGTCCCCTACCCTAACCCTAACACTAACCCTAACCCTAACCCTTACCCAAAGCCTTACCCTGACATGTCACCTAATCCTAACCCGTACGCTAACACTAACCCGTGCCCTAACACGTACGGTCACCCTAAACCTTTGTCGTACCCTAACCTATACCCTAAACCGTCCCTGTCCCCATCCCCTAACCCTAAACCTAAACCTAACACTAACCCTTACCCAAGGCCTTACCCTAACCCATCCCCTAATCCTAACCCGTATGCTAACACTAACCCGTACCCTAACACGTACACTCACCCTAAACCGTTGTCCTACCCTAACCTGTACCGTAAACCGTCCCTGTCCCCTAACCGTAACACTAACCCTAAACCTTACCCTTACCCAAAGCCTTACCCTAACCCATCACCTAATCCTAACCCGTACGCTAACACTAACACGTGCCCTAACACGTACGCTCACCCTAAACCGTTGTTGTACCCTAACCTGTACCCTAAACCGCCCCATCCCCTAACCCTAACCCTAAACCTAACCCTAATCCTAACCCTTACCCGAAGCCTTACCCTAACCCGTCCCATAATCATAACCCGTACGCTAACACTAACCCGTGCCCTAACACGTAGGCTCACCATAAATCATTGTCGTACCCTAACCTGTACCCTAAACCATCCCCATCCCCGTCCCCGTCTCCTAACCCTAACCCGAACCCTAACCCTAACCCTTACCCGAAGACTTACCCTAACCTGTCCCCTAATCCTAACACTTACGCTAACACTAACCCTTGCCCTAACATGTACACTCACCCTAAACCGTTGTCTTACCCTAACCTGTACCCTAAACCGTCCCTGTACCCTAACTCTAACCCTAACCCTAAACCGAACCCTTACCCGAAGCCTTCCCCTAACCCGTCCCCTAATCCTAAACCTTACGCTAACCCTAACCCGTGCCCTAGCACGTACGCTCACCTTAAACTGCTGTCGTACCCTAAACTGTACCCTAAACCGTCCCCGTCCCCTAACCCTAACCCTAACCCTAAACCTTACCCGAAGCGTTCCCCTAACCCGTCCCCTAATCCTAACCCGTACGCTAACTCTAAGCCATACCCTAACACGTACGCTCACCCTAAACCGTTCTCGTACACTAACCTGTAACCTAAACTGTCCCCGTCCCCTAACCCTAACCCTAACCCTTACCCGAAGCCTTACCTTAACCCGTCCTCTAATCCTAACCCGTACGCTAACAGTAAACTGTGCCCTAACATGTACGCTGAACCTAAACCATTGTCCTACACTAACCTGTACCCTAAACCGTCCCCCTCCCCTAACCCTAACCCTAACCCTAACCCTAAACCTAACCCTTACCCGAAGCCTTACCATAACCCGTCCTCTAATCCTAACCCGTACGCTAACAGTAAACTGTGCCCTAACATGTACGCTGAACCTAAACCATTGTCCTACCCTAACCTGTACCCTAAACCGTCCCCCTCCCCTAACCCTAACCCTAACCCTAACCCTAACCCTTACACCAAGCCTTACCCTAACCCGTGCTCTAATCCTAACCCGTACGCTAACACTAACCCATACCCTAACACGTACGCTCACCCTAAACCGCTGTCATACACTAACCTGCACCCTAAACCGTCCCCGTCCCCGTCCCCGTCCCCTAACCCTAACCATAAACCTAACCCTTACCCGAAGCCTTACCCTAACCCGTCCCCTAATCCTAACCCGTACGCTAACACTAACCCGTGTCCTAACACGTACCCTCACCCTAAACCGTTGTCGTACCCTAACCTGTACCCTAAACCGTCACCGTCCCCTAGCCCTAACCCTAACCCTAACCCTTACGCGAAGCCTTACCCTAACCCGTCCCCAATCCTAACCCGTACGCTAACACTAACAAGTACCCTAACACATACGCTCACCCTAAACTGTTGTCGTACACTAACCTGGAACCTAAACCGTCCCCGTCCCCTAACCCTAACCCTAACCCTAACCCTAACACTAACCCTTACCCGAAGCCTTACCCTAATCTGTCCCCTAATCATAACCCGTATGCTAACACTAACCCTTGCCCTAACACGTACACTCACCCTAAACCATTGTCGTACCCTAACCTGTACCCTGAACCGTCCCTGTAACCTAACCCTAACCCTAACTCTAACCCTAACCCTAACCCTAACACTTACCCGAAGCCTTACCCTAACCCGTCCCATAATCCTAACCCGTACGCTAACACTAACCCGTACCCTAACACGTACGCTCACCCTAAACCCTTGACGTACCCTAACCTGTACCCTAAACCGTCCCTGTCCCCTAACCCTAACCCTAACCCTAACCCTTACCAGAAGCCTTACCCTAACCCGTCCCGTAATCCTAACCCGTACGCTAACACTAACCCGTACCCTAACACGTACGCTCACCCTAAAACCTTGTCGTACCCTAACCTGTACCCTAAATCGTCCCTGTCCCCTAACCCTAACCCTAATCTTAAACCTTACCCGAAGCCTTACCCTAAACGGTTCCCTAAACCTAACCCGCACGCTAACACTAACCCGTGCCCTAACACGTACGCTCACCCGAAACATTTGTCGTACACTAAGCTGTACCCTAAACCGTCCCCATTACCTAACACTAACCCGAACCCTAACCATAACCCTAAACCTTACCCGAAGCCTTACCCTAACCCGTCCCCTAATCCTAACCGTACGCTAACACTAATCCGTGCCCTAACACGTACGCTCACCCTAAAACGTTGTCGTACACTAACCTGTACCCTAAACCGTTCCTGTCCCTGTACCCTAACCCTAACCCTAACCCAAACCCTAACCCTTACCCGAAGCCTTACACTAACCCATCCCATAATCCTAAACTCTACGCTAACACTAACCCGTGCCCTAACACGTACGCTCACCCTAAACCGTTGTCGTACATTAACCTGTACCCTAAATCGTCCCTGTCCCCTAACCCTAACCCTAACCCTAATCCTTACCCGAATCCTTACCCTAACTCGTCCCCTAATTCTAACCCGTATGCTAACACTAAACTGTATCCTAACAGATACGCTCACCCTAAAACTTTGTCGTACACTAAGCTGTACCCAAAATCGTCCCCGTCCCCTAACCCTAAACCTAACCCTTACACAAAGCCTTACCCTAACCCGTCCCCTAATCCTAACCCGTACGCTAACACTAACCCGTAACCTAACCCGTATGCTCAACCTAAACCGTTCTCGTACACTAACCTGTACCCTAAACCGTCCCGTCCCGGTCCCCTAAACCTAGCCCTTACCCGAAACCTTACCCTAACATGTCCCCTATTCCTAACCCGTACGCTAACACTATCCCGTACCCTTACACGTTCGCTCACCTTAAAACGTTGTTGTACACTAACCTGTAACCTAAACCGTCTCCGTCCCCTAACCCTAACCCTAAACCTAGCCCTAAACCTAAACCTTACCCCAAGCCTTACCCTAACCCGACCCTTAATCCTAACCCGTACGCTGACACTAACCCATACCCTAACACGCACGCTCACCCTAAAACTTTGTCGTACCCTAACATGTACCCTAAACCGTCCCCGTCCCCTAACCCTAACCCTAACCCTAACCCTAACACTTACCCGAAGCATTACACTAACCCGTCCCCTAATCCTAATCCGTACGCTAACACTAACCCGTGTCCTAACACGTACCCTCACCCTAAACCGTTGTCGTACCCTAACCTGTACCCTAAACCGTCACCGTCCCATAGCCCTAACCCTAACCCTAACCCTTACGCGAAGCCTTACCCTAACCCGTCCCCAATCCTAACCCGTACGCTAATACTAACAAGTACCCTAACACATACACTCACCCTAAACTGTTGTCGTACACTAACCTGTAACCTAAACCGTCCCCGTCCCCTAACCCTAAACCTAACCCTAACCCTAACCCTAACCCTTACCCGAAGCCTTACCCTAATCTGTCCCCTAATCCTAACCCGTATGCTAACACTAACCCTTGCCCTAACACGTACACTCACCCTAAACCATTGTCGTACCCTAACCTGTACCCTGAACCGTCCCTGTACCCTAACCCTAACCCTAACTCTAACCCTAACCCTAACCCTAACACTTACCCGAAGCCTTACCCTAACCCGTCCCATAATCCTAACCCGTACGCTAACACTAACCCGTACCCTAACACGTACGCTCACCCTAAATCGTTTTCGTACCCTAACCTGTACCCTAAACCATCCCCGTGCCCTAAACCTAACACTAACACTATCCCTAACCCTTACCCGAAGCCTTACCCTAACTCGGCCCCCAATTCTAAACCATACGCTAACACTAACCCGTACCCTAACACGTATGCTCACCCTAAAACTTTGTCGTAGCCTAACCTGTACCCTAAGTCGTCCCCTTCCTCTAAGACTAACCCTAACCCTAATACTTACCCGAAGCCTTACCCTAAACCGTCCCCTAATCCTAACCCATACGCTAACACTAACCCGTGCCCTAAAACGAATGCTCACCCTAAACTGCTGTCGTACACTAACCTGTACCCTAAACCGTCCCCGTCCCCGTCCCCTAACCCTAACCCTAAACCTAATCCTTACCCGAAGCCTTACCCTAACCCGTCCCCTAATCCTAACCCGTACGCTAACACTAACCCGTGCCCTAACAGGTACGCTCACCCTAAAGCGTGGTCGTACCCTAACCTGTACACTAAACCGTCCCCGTCCCCGTTCCCTAACCCTAACCCTATCCCAAACCCTACCCCTTACCCGAAGCCTTACCCTAACCCGTCCCATAATCCTAAATAATACGCTAAAACTACCCCATGCCCTAACACATACGCTCACCCTAAACCGTTGTCGTACCCTAACCTGTACCCTAAACCGTCCCTGTAGCCTAACCCTAACCCTAACCCTAACCCTAACCCTTACCCGAAGCCTTACCCTAACCCGTCCCATAATCCTACCCCGTACGCTAACACTAACCCGTACCCTAACACGTACGCTCACCCTAAACCGTTGTCGTACCATAACCTGTACCTAACCGTCCCCGTCCCCGTCCCCTAAACTTAACCCTAAACCTCACCCTTACCCGTAGCCTTACCCTAACCCGTCCCCTATTCCTAAGCTATACGCTAACTCTAACCCGTACCCTAACATGTACGCTCACCCTAAAGAGTTGTCGTACACTAACCTCTACCCTAAACCGTCCCCGTCCCCGTCCCCTAACCCTAACCCTAACCCTAACCCTTACCCGAAGCCTTACCCTAACAAGTCCCCAATCCTACCCGTACGCTAACACTAACACATACCCTAACACGTACGCTCACCCTAAACCGTTGTCGTACCCTAGCCTATACCCTAAACAGTCCCCGTACCCTAACCCTAACCCTAACCCTAACCCTTACCCGAAGCCTTACCCTAACCCGTCCCCTAATCCTAACCCGTACGCTAACACTAAACCTTACCCTAACATGTACGCACACTCTAAACAGTTGTCATATCCTATCCTGTACCCTAAACCTTCCCCGTGCCCGTCCCCTAACCCTAACCCTAACCCTTACCCGAAGCCTTACCCTAACCTGTCCCCTAATCCTAACCCGTACGCTAACACTAACCCTTACCCTAACACGTACGCACACCCTAAACTGTTGTCAAATCCTATCCTGTACCCTAAACCTTCCCCGTTCCTGCCCCCTAACCCTAACCCTAACCCTTACCCGAAGCCTTACCCTAACCTGTCCCCTAATCCTAACCCGTACGCTAACACTAACCCATGCCCTAACACATACGCTCACCCTAAAGCGTTGTCGTACCCTAACCTGTACCCTAAACCGTCCCCGTCCCCTAACCCTAACACTAACCTTAATACTAACCATTACCCGAAGCCTTCCGTTAACCCGCCCCCTAATCCTAACCCGTACGCTAATCCTAACCCGTACCCTAACACGTACGCTCACCCTAAACCGTTGTCGTGCCCTAAACTGTACCCTGAACCGTCCCCATCCCCAAACCCTAACCCTAACCCTTAACCGAAGCCTTACACTAACCTGTCCCCTAATCCTAACCCGTACGCTAACACTAACCCGTACCCTAACACATAGGCTCACTCTAAACCGTTCTCGTACACTAACCTGTACCCTAAACCGTCCCCATCCCCTAACCCTAACCCTAACCCTTACCCGGAGCCTTACCCTAACCCGTCCTCTAATCCTAACCCGTACGCTAACACTAACCCGTACCCTAACATGTTCGCTCACCCTAAAACTTTATCTTAAACTAAGCTGTACCTTAAACAGTCCCCGTAGGCTAAACATAACCGTAACCCTAACCCTAACACTAACACTTACCCGAAGGCTTACCCTAACCCGTCCCCTAATTCTAAACCGTACGCTAACACTAACCCGTACCCTAACACGTACGCTCACCCTAAACCGTTGCCGTAGCCTAACCTGTACCCTAAACCCTCCCCATGCCCTAACACTTACCCTAAACCTAACCCTAACCCTAACCCTTACCCGAAGCCTTACCCTAAACCATCACCTAATCGGAACCCGTACGCTAACACTAAACCCTACCCTATCACGTACGCTCACCCTAAACCGTTATTGTACCCTAACCTGTACCCTAAACCCTCCCCATCCCCTAACCCTAACCCTAAACCTAACCCTAACCCTAACCCTTACCCGAAGCTTATCCTAACCCGTCCCCTAATCCTAACCCGTTCGCTAACACTAACACATACCCTACCACGTACGCTCACCCTAAAGCATTGTTGTACCCTAACGTGTACCCTAAACCGTTCCTGTGCCCTAACCCTAACCCTAAACCTAACCATTACGCAAAGCTTTACCCTAACCCGTCCCCCAATCCTAAACCATACGCTAACACTAACCCGTACCCTAACATGTACGCTCACCCTAAACTGTTCTCGTACCCTAAACTGTTCCCTAAACCATCCTCGTCCCCTAACCCTAACCCTAACCCTAACCCTAACCCTAGCTTTTACCCGAAGCCTTACACTAACCGGTCCCCTAACCCTAGCCCGTACGCTAACACTAACCAGTACCCTAACATGTACGCTCACCCTTAACCATTGTCGTACCCTAACCTATACCCTAAACCGTCCCCGTCCCCTAACCTAACCCTAACCCTAACCCTTACGTGAAGCCTTACCCTAACCTGTCCCCTAATCCTAAACCGTACGCTGACACTAACGCGTACCCTAACACGGACGCTCACCCTGAAACATTGTCGTACACTAAACTGTACCCTAATCCGTCCCCGTCCCCGTCCCCGTCCCCTAACCCTAACCCTAACCCAAACCCTAACACTAACCCTTACCCAAAGCCTTACCCTAATCGGTCCCCTAATTCTAACCCGTATGCTAACACTAACCCGTGCCCTAACACGTACGCTCACCCTAAACCGTTGTCGTACATTAACCTGTACCCTAAATCGTCCCTGTCCCCTAACCCTAACCCTAACCCTAATCCTTACCCGAATCCTTACCCTAACTCGTCCCCTAATTCTAACCCGTATGCTAACACTAAACTGTATCCTAACAGATACGCTCACCCTAAAACTTTGTCGTACACTAAGCTGTACCCAAAATCGTCCCCGTCCCCTAACCCTAAACCTAACCCTTACACAAAGCCTTACCCTAACCCGTCCCCTAATCCTAACCCGTACGCTAACACTAACCCGTAACCTAACCCGTATGCTCAACCTAAACCGTTCTCGTACACTAACCTGTACCCTAAACCGTCCCGTCCCGGTCCCCTAAACCTAGCCCTTACCCGAAACCTTACCCTAACATGTCCCCTATTCCTAACCCGTACGCTAACACTATCCCGTACCCTTACACGTTCGCTCACCTTAAAACGTTGTTGTACACTAACCTGTAACCTAAACCGTCTCCGTCCCCTAACCCTAACCCTAAACCTAGCCCTAAACCTAAACCTTACCCCAAGCCTTACCCTAACCCGACCCTTAATCCTAACCCGTACGCTGACACTAACCCATACCCTAACACGCACGCTCACCCTAAAACTTTGTCGTACCCTAACATGTACCCTAAACCGTCCCCGTCCCCTAACCCTAACCCTAACCCTAACCCTAACACTTACCCGAAGCATTACACTAACCCGTCCCCTAATCCTAATCCGTACGCTAACACTAACCCGTGTCCTAACACGTACCCTCACCCTAAACCGTTGTCGTACCCTAACCTGTACCCTAAACCGTCACCGTCCCATAGCCCTAACCCTAACCCTAACCCTTACGCGAAGCCTTACCCTAACCCGTCCCCAATCCTAACCCGTACGCTAATACTAACAAGTACCCTAACACATACACTCACCCTAAACTGTTGTCGTACACTAACCTGTAACCTAAACCGTCCCCGTCCCCTAACCCTAAACCTAACCCTAACCCTAACCCTAACCCTTACCCGAAGCCTTACCCTAATCTGTCCCCTAATCCTAACCCGTATGCTAACACTAACCCTTGCCCTAACACGTACACTCACCCTAAACCATTGTCGTACCCTAACCTGTACCCTGAACCGTCCCTGTACCCTAACCCTAACCCTAACTCTAACCCTAACCCTAACCCTAACACTTACCCGAAGCCTTACCCTAACCCGTCCCATAATCCTAACCCGTACGCTAACACTAACCCGTACCCTAACACGTACGCTCACCCTAAATCGTTTTCGTACCCTAACCTGTACCCTAAACCATCCCCGTGCCCTAAACCTAACACTAACACTATCCCTAACCCTTACCCGAAGCCTTACCCTAACTCGGCCCCCAATTCTAAACCATACGCTAACACTAACCCGTACCCTAACACGTATGCTCACCCTAAAACTTTGTCGTAGCCTAACCTGTACCCTAAGTCGTCCCCTTCCTCTAAGACTAACCCTAACCCTAATACTTACCCGAAGCCTTACCCTAAACCGTCCCCTAATCCTAACCCATACGCTAACACTAACCCGTGCCCTAAAACGAATGCTCACCCTAAACTGCTGTCGTACACTAACCTGTACCCTAAACCGTCCCCGTCCCCGTCCCCTAACCCTAACCCTAAACCTAATCCTTACCCGAAGCCTTACCCTAACCCGTCCCCTAATCCTAACCCGTACGCTAACACTAACCCGTGCCCTAACAGGTACGCTCACCCTAAAGCGTGGTCGTACCCTAACCTGTACACTAAACCGTCCCCGTCCCCGTTCCCTAACCCTAACCCTATCCCAAACCCTACCCCTTACCCGAAGCCTTACCCTAACCCGTCCCATAATCCTAAATAATACGCTAAAACTACCCCATGCCCTAACACATACGCTCACCCTAAACCGTTGTCGTACCCTAACCTGTACCCTAAACCGTCCCTGTAGCCTAACCCTAACCCTAACCCTAACCCTAACCCTTACCCGAAGCCTTACCCTAACCCGTCCCATAATCCTACCCCGTACGCTAACACTAACCCGTACCCTAACACGTACGCTCACCCTAAACCGTTGTCGTACCATAACCTGTACCTAACCGTCCCCGTCCCCGTCCCCTAAACTTAACCCTAAACCTCACCCTTACCCGTAGCCTTACCCTAACCCGTCCCCTATTCCTAAGCTATACGCTAACTCTAACCCGTACCCTAACATGTACGCTCACCCTAAAGAGTTGTCGTACACTAACCTCTACCCTAAACCGTCCCCGTCCCCGTCCCCTAACCCTAACCCTAACCCTAACCCTTACCCGAAGCCTTACCCTAACAAGTCCCCAATCCTACCCGTACGCTAACACTAACACATACCCTAACACGTACGCTCACCCTAAACCGTTGTCGTACCCTAGCCTATACCCTAAACAGTCCCCGTACCCTAACCCTAACCCTAACCCTAACCCTTACCCGAAGCCTTACCCTAACCCGTCCCCTAATCCTAACCCGTACGCTAACACTAAACCTTACCCTAACATGTACGCACACTCTAAACAGTTGTCATATCCTATCCTGTACCCTAAACCTTCCCCGTGCCCGTCCCCTAACCCTAACCCTAACCCTTACCCGAAGCCTTACCCTAACCTGTCCCCTAATCCTAACCCGTACGCTAACACTAACCCTTACCCTAACACGTACGCACACCCTAAACTGTTGTCAAATCCTATCCTGTACCCTAAACCTTCCCCGTTCCTGCCCCCTAACCCTAACCCTAACCCTTACCCGAAGCCTTACCCTAACCTGTCCCCTAATCCTAACCCGTACGCTAACACTAACCCATGCCCTAACACATACGCTCACCCTAAAGCGTTGTCGTACCCTAACCTGTACCCTAAACCGTCCCCGTCCCCTAACCCTAACACTAACCTTAATACTAACCATTACCCGAAGCCTTCCGTTAACCCGCCCCCTAATCCTAACCCGTACGCTAATCCTAACCCGTACCCTAACACGTACGCTCACCCTAAACCGTTGTCGTGCCCTAAACTGTACCCTGAACCGTCCCCATCCCCAAACCCTAACCCTAACCCTTAACCGAAGCCTTACACTAACCTGTCCCCTAATCCTAACCCGTACGCTAACACTAACCCGTACCCTAACACATAGGCTCACTCTAAACCGTTCTCGTACACTAACCTGTACCCTAAACCGTCCCCATCCCCTAACCCTAACCCTAACCCTTACCCGGAGCCTTACCCTAACCCGTCCTCTAATCCTAACCCGTACGCTAACACTAACCCGTACCCTAACATGTTCGCTCACCCTAAAACTTTATCTTAAACTAAGCTGTACCTTAAACAGTCCCCGTAGGCTAAACATAACCGTAACCCTAACCCTAACACTAACACTTACCCGAAGGCTTACCCTAACCCGTCCCCTAATTCTAAACCGTACGCTAACACTAACCCGTACCCTAACACGTACGCTCACCCTAAACCGTTGCCGTAGCCTAACCTGTACCCTAAACCCTCCCCATGCCCTAACACTTACCCTAAACCTAACCCTAACCCTAACCCTTACCCGAAGCCTTACCCTAAACCATCACCTAATCGGAACCCGTACGCTAACACTAAACCCTACCCTATCACGTACGCTCACCCTAAACCGTTATTGTACCCTAACCTGTACCCTAAACCCTCCCCATCCCCTAACCCTAACCCTAAACCTAACCCTAACCCTAACCCTTACCCGAAGCTTATCCTAACCCGTCCCCTAATCCTAACCCGTTCGCTAACACTAACACATACCCTACCACGTACGCTCACCCTAAAGCATTGTTGTACCCTAACGTGTACCCTAAACCGTTCCTGTGCCCTAACCCTAACCCTAAACCTAACCATTACGCAAAGCTTTACCCTAACCCGTCCCCCAATCCTAAACCATACGCTAACACTAACCCGTACCCTAACATGTACGCTCACCCTAAACTGTTCTCGTACCCTAAACTGTTCCCTAAACCATCCTCGTCCCCTAACCCTAACCCTAACCCTAACCCTAACCCTAGCTTTTACCCGAAGCCTTACACTAACCGGTCCCCTAACCCTAGCCCGTACGCTAACACTAACCAGTACCCTAACATGTACGCTCACCCTTAACCATTGTCGTACCCTAACCTATACCCTAAACCGTCCCCGTCCCCTAACCTAACCCTAACCCTAACCCTTACGTGAAGCCTTACCCTAACCTGTCCCCTAATCCTAAACCGTACGCTGACACTAACGCGTACCCTAACACGGACGCTCACCCTGAAACATTGTCGTACACTAAACTGTACCCTAATCCGTCCCCGTCCCCGTCCCCGTCCCCTAACCCTAACCCTAACCCAAACCCTAACACTAACCCTTACCCAAAGCCTTACCCTAATCGGTCCCCTAATTCTAACCCGTATGCTAACACTAACCCGTACCCTAACACGTACTCTCACCCTAAACCGTTGTCGTACCCTAACCTATACCCTAAACCGTCCCCGTCCCCGTCCCCTATCCCTAACCCTAACCCTAAACCTGAAGCTTACCCGAAGCCTTACCCTAACCCGTCCCCTAATTCTAACCCGTACGGTAACACTAACCCATACCCTAACACGTACGCTCACCCTAAACGGTTGTCGTACCCTAAACCGTGTCCGTCCCCTAAACCTAACCCTAACCCTAACCCTAATCTTAACCCTTACCCGAAGCCTTACCGAACCCGTCCCCTAATCCTAACCCGTACGCTAACACTAACATGTACCCTAACACTTACGGTCACCCTGAACCATTGTCGTATCCTAAACTGTACCCTAAACCGTCCCCGTCCCTTAACCCTAACCCTAACCCTAACCCTAACCCTAACCCTAATCCTTACCCGAAGCCTTACCATAACCCGTAACCTAATCCTAACCCGTACGCTAACACTAAACCGTAACCTAACACGTACGCTCACACTAAACCGTTGTCGTACCCTAACCTGTACCCTAAACCGTCCCTGGCCCCTAACCCTAACCCTAACACTAACCCTTACCCGAAGCCTAACACTAACCCGTCCCCTAATCCTAAGCCGTGCGCTAACAATAACCCATACCCCAACATGTACGCTCAACTTAAACCGTTGTCGTACCCTAAACTGTCCCCATCCCCTAACCCTAACCCTAACCCTAACCCTAACCCTTACCCGAAGCCTTACCCTAACCTGTCCCCTAATCCTAACCCGTATGCTAACACTAACCCGTACCCTAACACGTACGCTCACCCTAAAACGTTGTTGTACCCTAACCTTTGCCCTAAACCGTCCCCGTCCCCTAACCCTAACGCTAACCCTTACCCAAAGCCTTACCCTAACACGTCCCCTAATCCTAACCCGTACACTAACACTAAACCGTACCCTAACACGTACGCTCACTCTAAACCGTTGTCGTACCCTAACCTGTACCCTAAACCGTCCCCGTCCCCTAACCCTAACCCTAACCCTAACCCTTACCCGAAGCCTTACCATAACCTGTCCCCTAATCCTAAACCATACGCTAACACTAAGCCGTACCCTAACACGTATGCTCACCCTAAACAATTGTCGTACCCTAAACTGTACCCTCAACCATCCCCGTGCCCTAACCCTAACCCTAACCCTAACCCTAACCCTAAACCTTACCCGAAGCCTTACACTAACCCGTCCCCTAATCCTAAACCGTACGCTGACACTAACACATAGCCTAACACGTACGCTCACCCTAAACCGTTTTCGTACACTAACCTGTACCCTAAACCGTGTCCGTCCCCTATACCTAACCCTAACCCTAACCCTAAACCTAACCCTTACCCGAAGCCTTACCCTTACCCGTCCCCTAATCCTAACCCGTACGCTAACAATAACACGTACCCTAAAACGTACGGTCACCCTGAACCATTGTCGTACCCTAAACTGTACCCTAAACCGTCCCCGTCCCTTAACCCTAACCCTAACCCTAACCCTAACCCTAAACCTTACCCGAAGCCTTAACATAACCCGTCCCCTAATCCTAACCCGTACACTAACATTAAATTGTAACCTAACACGTACGCTCACACTAAACCGTTGTCGTACCCTAACCTGTACCCTAATCCGTCCCCGTCCCCTAACCCTAACCCTAAACCTTACCCGAAGCCTTACCCTAACCCGTCCCCTAATCCTAACCCGTACGCTAACACTAACCCGTACCCTAACACGTACGCTCACCCTAAAACGTTGTCGTACACTAACCTGTACCCTAAACCGTCCCCGTCCCCTAACCCTAACCCTAAACCTTACCCGAAGCCTTACCCTAACCCGTCCCCTAATCCTAACCCGTACGCTAACACTAACCCGTACCCTAACACGTACGCTCACCCTAAAACGTTGTCGTACACTAACCTGTACCCTAAACCATCCCCGTGCCCTAACCCTAACCCTAAGCCTAACCCTACCACTAAACCTTACCCGAAGCCTTACACTAAACCGTCCCCTAATCCTAAACCATACGCTGACACTAACACATAGCCTAACACGTACGCTCACCCTAAACCGTTGTTGTACCCTAAACTGTACCGTAAACCGTGTCCATCCCCTAACTCTAACCCTAACCCTAACCCTAACCCTAACCCTAAACCTAACCCTTACCCGAAGCCTTACCCTAACCCGTCCCCTAATCCTAACCCGTACGCTAACACTTACCCGTACCCTAACACGTACGCTCACCCTAAACTGTTGTCGTACCCTAACCTGTTCTCTAAAGCTTCCCCATCCACTAACCCTAAACCTAACCCTAACACTTACCCTTACCCTAACCTTTACCCGAAGCCTTACACTATCCCGTCCCCAATCCGAACCCGTAGGCTAACACTAACCCGTGCCCTAAAACGTACGCTCACCTAAACCGTTGTCGTACCCTAACCTGTACCCTAAAACGTCCCCTAACTGTAACCCTAACCCTAACCCTTACCCGAAACATTACCCTAACCCGTCCCCTAATCCGAATCCGTACGCTAACACTAACCCATACCCTAACACGCACGCTCATCTAAACCGTTGTCGTACCCTAACATGTACCCTAAACCGTCCCGGTCTAATAACCCTAACCCTAACCCTAACCCTAGCTTTTACCCGAAGCCTTACCCTAACCGGTCCCCTAATCCGAACCCGTATGCTAACACTAACCCGTACCCTAACACGTACGCTCAACCTAAACTTTTGTCGTGCCCTAACCTGTACCCTAAACCGTCCCCATCCCCTAACCCTAACCCTAACCCTAACCCTAACCCTAACCCTTACCCGAAGCCTTACCCTAACCCGTCCCCTAATCCTAAACTGTACGCTGACACTAACACGTACCCTAACACGTACGATCACCCTAAACCGTTGTCGTAACCTAACCTGTACCCTAAACCGTCCCCGTCCCCGTCCCCTAACCATAACGCTAAGCCTAACCCTGAAGCTTACCCGAAGGCTTACCCTAACCCGTCCCCAATCCTAACCCGTACTGTAACACTAACCCATACCCTAACACGTACACTCACCCTAAACCGTTGTCGTACCCTAACCTGTACCCTGAACCGTGTCCGTCCCCTAAACCTAACACTAAACCTAAACCTAACCCTAACCCTTACCCGAAGCCTTACCCTAACCCGTCCCCTAAACATGACCCGTACGAAAACACTAACACGTACCCTAACACGTACGGTCACCCTGAACCGTTGTCGTACACTAAACTGTACCCTAAACCGTCCCCGTCCCTTAACCCTAACCCTAACCCTAACCAAAACCCTAATCCTTACCCGAAGCCTTACCATAACCCGTCCCCTAATCCTAACCCATACATTAACACTAAACCGTAACCTAACACGTACGCTCAACCTAAACCGTTGTCGTACACTAATCTGTACCCTAAACCGTCCCTGTCCCCTACCCCTAACCATAACCCTAACGCTAACACTAACCCTTACCCGAAGCCTTACCCTAACCCGTACCCTAATCCTAACCCGTACGCTAACACTAACCCGTACACTAACACGTACGCTCACCGTAAACCGTTGTCGTACCCTAACTTGTAACCTAAACCGTCCCCGTCCCCTAACCCTAACCCTAACCCTAACCCTAACACTTACCCAAAGCCTTACCCTAACACGTCAACTAAACCTAAATCGTACGCTAACACTAACCCATGCCCTAACACGTACGCTCACCCTAAACCGTTGTCGTACACTAACCTGTACACTAAACTGTCCCTGTCCCCTAACGCTAACCCTAACCCTAACCCTAACCATTACGCAAAGCTTTACCCTAACCCGTCCCCCAATCCTAAACCATACGCTAACACTAACCCGTACCCTAACATGTACGCTCACCGTAAACCGTTCTCGTACCCTAAACTGTTCCCTAAACCATCCTCGTCCCCTAACCCTAACCCTAACCCTAACCCTAACCCTAGCTTTTACCCGAAGCCTTACACTAACCGGTCCCCTAACCCTAACCCGTACGCTAACACTAAACAGTAACCTAACATGTACGCTCACCCTTAACCATTGTCGTACCCTAACCTATACCCTAAACCGTCCCCGTCCCCTAACCTAACCCTAACCCTAACCCTTACGTGAAGCCTTACCCTAACCTGTCCCCTAATCCTAAACCGTACGCTGACACTAACGCGTACCCTAACACGGACGCTCACCCTAAAACATTGTCGTACACTAAACTGTACCCTAATCCGTCCCCGTCCCCGTCCCCGTCCCATAACCCTAACCCTAACCCAAACCCTAACACTAACCCTTACCCAAAGCCTTACACTAATCGGTCCCCTAATTCTAACCCGTATGCTAACACTAACCCGTACCCTAACACGAACTCTCACCCTAAACCGTTGTCGTACCCTAACCTATACCCTAAACCGTCCCCGTCCCCGTCCCCTATCCCTAACCCTAACCCTAAACCTGAAGCTTACCCGAAGCCTTACCCTAACCCGTCCCCTAATTCTAACCCGTACGGTAACACTAACCCATACCCTAACACGTACCCTCACCCTAAACGGTTGTTGTACCCTAACCTGTACCCTAAACCGTGTCCGTCCCCTAAACCTAACCCTAACCCTAACCCTAACCTTAACCCTTACCCGAAGCCTTACCCTAACCCGTCCCCTAATCCTAACCCGTACGCTAACACTAACACGTACCCTAACACTTACGGTCACACTGAACCATTGTCGTACCCTAAACTGTACCCTAAACCGTCCCCGTCCCTTAACCCTAACCCTAACCCTAACCCTAACCCTAACCCTAATCCTTACCCGAAGCCTTACCATAACCCGTCCCCTAATCCTAACCCGTACGCTAACACTAAACCGTAACCTAACACGTACGCTCACACTAAACCTTTGTCGTACCCTAACCTGTACCCTAAACCGTCCATGGCCCCTAACCCTAACCCTAACACTAACCCTTACCCGAAGCCTAACACTAACCCGTCCCCTAATCCTAAGCCGTGCGCTAACAATTACCCATACCCCAACATGTACGCTCAACCTAAACCGTTGTCGTAACCTAAACTGTCCCCATCCCCTAACCCTAACCCTAACCCTAAACCTAACACTTACCCGAAGCCTTACCCTAACCCGTCCCCTAATCCTTACCCGTATGCTAACACTAACCCGTACCCTAACACGTACGCTCACCCTAAAACGTTGTTGTACCCTAACCTTTGCCCTAAACCGTCCCCGTCCCCATCCCCTAACACTAACGCTAACCCTTACCCAAAGCCTTACCCTAACACGTCCCCTAATCCTAACCCGTACGCTAACACTAAACCGTACCCTAACACGTACGCTCACTCTAAACCGTTGTCGTACCCTAACCTGTACCCTAAACCGTCCCCGTCCCCTGACCCTAACCCTAACCCTAACCCTTACCCGAAGCCTTACCATAACCTGTCCCCTAATCCTAAACCATATGCTAACTCTAAGCCGTACCCTAACACGTATGCTCACCCTAAACAATTGTCATACCCTAAACTGTACCCTCAACCATCCCCGTGCCCTAACCCTAACCCTAACCCTAACCCTAACCCTAAAACTTACCCGAAGCCTTACACTAACCCGTCCCCTAATCCTAAACCGTACGCTGACACTAACACATAGCCTAACATGTACGCTCACCCTAAACCGTTTTCGTACACTAACCTGTACCCTAAACCGTGTCCGTCCCCTATACCTAACCCTAACCCTAACCCTAAACCTAACCCTTACCCGAAGCCTTACCCTTACCCGTCCCCTAATCCTAACCCGTACGCTAACAATAACACGTACCCTAAAACGTACTGTCACCCTGAACCATTGTCGTACCCTAAACTGTACCCTAAACGGTCCCCGTCCCTTTAACCTAACCCTAACCCTAACCCTAACCCTAATCCTTACCCGAAGCCTTAACATAACCTGTCCCCTAATCCTAACCCGTACACTAACATTAAATTGTAACCTAACACGTACGCTCACACTAAACCGTTGTCGTACCCTAACCTGTACCCTAAACCGTCCCCATCCCCTAACCCTAACCGTAACCCTAACCCTATCACTAACGCTTACCCGAAGCCTAACACTAACCCGTCCCCTAATCCTAAGCCGTGCACTAACAGTAACCCATACCCCAACATGTACGCTCAACCTAAACCGTTGTCGTACCCTAAAATGTCCCCATCCCCTAACCCTAACCCTAACCCTAACCCCAACCCTAACCCTTACCCGAAGCCTTACCCTAACCCGTCCCCTAATCCTAACCCGTACGCTAACACTAACCCGTACCCTAACACGTACGCTCACCCTAAAACGTTGTCGTACACTAACCTGTACCCTAAACCGTCCCCGTCCCCTAACCCTAACCCTAAACCTTACCTGAAGCCTTACCCTAACCCGTCCCCTAATGCTAACCCGTACGCTAACACTAACCCTTACTCTAACACGTTCGCTCACCCTAAACCGTGGACGTACCCTAACCTGTACCTTAAACCGTCCCCGTCCCCTAACCCTAACCCGAACCCTAACACTAACCCTTACCCGAATACTTAACCTAACCTGTCCCCTACTCCTAACCCGTACGCTAACACTAACCCGTACCCTAACACGTACGCTCACCTTAAACCACTGTCATACCCTAACCTGTACCCTAAACAGTCCCCGTCCCCTAACCCTAACCCTAAACCTAACCCTTACCTGAAGCCTTACACTAAACCGTACCCTAATCCTAACCCGTACGCTATCACTAAACCATACCCTGAGACGTACGCTCACCCTAAAAGGTTGTCGTACTCTAACCTGTACCCTACACCGTCCCCTAACCCTAACCCTAACCCTTACCCGAAGCCTTACCCTAACCCGTCCCCTAATCCTAAACCGTACGCTAACACTAACCCGTGCCCTAACACATACGCTCACCCTAAAGCGTTGTCGTACCCTAAGCTGTACCCTAAACCGTCCCTGTCCCCGTCCCCTAACCCTAAACCTAACCCTAACCGTAACACTTACCCGAAGCCTTACCCTAACACGTCCCCTAATCCTAACCCGTATGCTAACACTAACCCGTACCCTAACACGTACGCTCACCCTAAACCATTGTCTTAACCTAAACTGTACCCTAAACCGTCCCCGTCCCCGTCCCCTAAACCTAACCCTAACCCTAACCCTAACCATTCCCCGAAGCCTTACCCTAACCGTCCCCTAATCCTAACCCGTACGCTCACACTAACCCGTGCCCTAACACGTACGCTCACCCTGAACCGTTGTCGTACCCTAACCTGTACCCTAAACCGTCCCCATCCCCTAAACCTAACCCTAACCTCACCCTAATCCTAACCCTTACCCAAAGCCTTACCCTAACCCGTCCCCTAATCCTAACCCGTACACTAACACTAACCCATGCCCTAAAACATACGCTCAACCTAAACCGTTGTCGTACCCTAACCTGTACCCTAAACCGTCCCCGTGCCCTAACCCTAACCCTAACCCTAACCCTAACCCTAAATCTAACCCTTACCCGAAGCCTTACCCTAACCCGTCCCCTAATCCTAACCCGTACGCTAACAATAACACATACCCTAAAACGTACGGTCACCCTGAACCATTGTCGTACCCTAAACTCTACCCTAAACCTTCCCCGTCCCTTAACCCTAACCCTAACCCTAACCCTAACCCTAATCCTTTCCCGAAGCCTTAACATAACCCGTCTCCTAATCCTAACCCGTACGCTAATATTAAACCGTAACCTAACACGTACGCTCACACTAAACCGTTGTCGTACCCTAACCTGTACCCTAAACCGTCCCTGTCCCCTAACCCTAACCGTAACCCTAACCCTAACACTAACCCTTACCCGGAGCCTAACACTAAACCGTCCCCTAATCCTAACTCGTACACTAACACTAAACCGTGCCCTAAAACATACGCTCAACCTAAACCGTTGTCGTACCCTAACCTGTACCCTAAACCGTCCCCGTGCCCTAACCCTAACCCTAAGCCTAACCCTACCACTAAACCTTACCCGAAGCCTTACACTAAACCGTCCCCTAATCCTAAACCATACGCTGACACTAACACATAGCCTAACACGTACGCTCACCCTAAACCGTTGTCGTACACTAAACTGTACCGTAAACCGTGTCCATCCCCTAACCCTAACCCTAACCCTAACCCTAACCCTAACCCTTACCCGAAGCCTTACCCTAACCCGTCCCCTAATCCTAACCCGTACGCTAACACTAACCCGTACCCTAACACGTACGCTCACCCTAAACTGTTGTCGTACCCTAACCTGTTCTCTAAATCTTCCCCATCCCCTAACCCTAAACCTAACCCTAACACTTACCCTTACCCTAACCTTTACCCGAAGCCTTACACTATCCCGTCCCCAATCCGAACCCGTAGGCTAACACTAACCCGTGCCCTAAAACGTACGCTCACCTAAACCGTTGTCGTACCCTAACCTGTACCCTAAAACGTCCCCTAACTGTAACCCTAACCCTAACCCTAACCCTTACCCGAAACATTACCCTAACCCGTCCCCTAATCCGATTCAGTACGCTAACACTAACCCGTACCCTAACACGTACACCCACCCTAAAACGTTGTCGTCCCCTAACCTGTACCCTAAACCATCCCCGTCCCCTACCCTAACCCTAACACTAACCCTAACCCTAACCCTTACCCAAAGCCTTACCCTAACATGTCACCTAATCCTAACCCGTACGCTAACACTAACCCGTGCCCTAACACGTACGGTCACCCTAAACCTTTGTCGTACCCTAACCTATACCCTAAACCGTCCCTGTCCCCATCCCCTAACCCTAAACCTAAACCTAACACTAACCCTTACCCAAGGCCTTACCCTAACCCATCCCCTAATCCTAACCCGTATGCTAACACTAACCCGTACCCTAACACGTACACTCACCCTAAACCGTTGTCCTACCCTAACCTGTACCGTAAACCGTCCCCGTCCCCTAACCGTAACACTAACCCTAAACCTTACCCTTACCCAAAGCCTTACCCTAACCCATCACCTAATCCTAACCCGTACGCTAACACTAACACGTGCCCTAACACGTACGCTCACCCTAAACCGTTGTTGTACCCTTACCTGTACCCTAAACCGCCCCATCCCCTAACCCTAACCCTAAACCTAACCCTAATCCTAACCCTTACCCGAAGCCTTACCCTAACCCGTCCCATAATCATAACCCGTACGCTAACACTAACCCGTGCCCTAACACGTAGGCTCACCATAAATCATTGTCGTACCCTAACCTGTACCCTAAACCATCCCCATCCCCGTCCCCGTCTCCTAACCCTAACCCGAACCCTAACCCTAACCCGTTCGCTAACACTAACACATACCCTACCACGTACGCTCACCCTAAAGCATTGTTGTACCCTAACGTGTACCCTAAACCGTTCCCGTGCCCTAACCCTAACCCTAACCCTAACCCAAACCCTAACCCTTACCCGGAGCCTTACCCTAACCCGTCCCCTAATCCTAACCCGTACGGTAACACTAACCCATACCCTAACACGCACGCTCACCCTAAATCTTTGTCGTACCCTAACATGTACCCTAAACCGTCCCCATCCCCTAACCCTAACCCTAACACTAACCCTAACACTTACCCGAAGCATTACACTAACACGTCCCCTAATCCTAATCCGTACGCTAACACTAACCCGTGTCCTAACACGTACCCTCACCCTAAACCGTTGTCGTACCCTAACCTGTACCCTAAACCGTCACCGTCCCCTAGCCCTAACCCTAACCCTAACCCTTACGCGAAGCCTTACCCTAACCCGTCCCCAATCCTAACCCGTACGCTAACACTAACAAGTACCCTAACACATACGCTCACCCTAAACTGTTGTCGTACACTAACCTGTAACCTAAACCGTCCCCGTCCCCTAACCCTAACCCTAACCCTAACCCTAACCCTAACCCTAACCCTTACCCGAAGCCTTACCCTAACCCGTCCCATAATCTTAACCCGTACGCTAACACTAACCCGTACCCTAACACGTACGCTCACCCTAAACCGTTGACGTACCCAAACCTGTACCTTAAACCGTCCCCGTCCCCTAACCCTAACCCTAACCCTAACACTTACCAGAAGCCTTACCCTAACCCGTTCCGTAATCCTAACCCGTACGCTAACACTAACCCGTACCGTAACACGTACGCTCACCCTAAAACCTTGTCGTACCCTAACCTGTACCCTAAATCGTCCCTGTACCCTAACCCTAACCCTAACCCTAACCTTAAACCTTATCCGAAGCCTTACCCTAACTGGTCCCCTAAACCTAACCCGCACGCTAACACTAACCCGTGCCCTAACACGTACGCTCACCCGAAACATTTGTCGTACACTAAGCTGTACCCTAAACCGTCCCCATTACCTAACACTAACCCGAACCCTAACCATGACCCTAAACCTTACCCGAAGCCTTACCCTAAACCGTCCCCTAATCCTAACCGTACGCTAACACTAATCCGTGCCCTAACACGTACGCTCACCCTAAAGCGTTGTCGTACCCTAACCTGTACCCTAAACCGTTCCTGTCCCTGTACCCTAACCCTAACCCTAACCCAAACCCTAACCCTTACCCGAAGCCTTACACTAACCCATCCCATAATCCTAAACGCTACGCTAACACTAACCCGTGCCCTAACACGTACGCTCACCCTAAACCGTTGTCGTACATTAATCTGTACCCTAAATCGTCCCTGTCCCCTAACACTAACCCTAACCCTAATCCTTACCCGAAGCCTTACCCTAACTCGTCCCCTAATTCTAACCCGTATGCTAACACTAACCTGTATCCTAACACATACGCTCACCCTAAAACTTTGTCGTACACTAAGCTGTACCCTAAATCGTCCCCGTCCCCTAACCCTAAACCTAACCCTTACACAAAGCCTTACCCTAATCCGTCCCCTAATCCTAACCCGTACGCTAACACTAACCCGTAACCCAACACGTATGCTCAACCTAAACCGTTCTCGTACACTAACCTGTACCCTAAACCGTCCCGTCCCCGTCCCCTAAACCTAGCCCTTACCCGAAACCTTACCCTAACATGTCCCCTATTCCTAACGCGTACGCTAACACTAACCCTTGCCCTAACACGTACGCTCACCCTAAACCGTTGTCGTACCCTAACCTGTACCCTAAACCGTCCCTCTACCCTAACCCTAAACCTAACCCTTATCCTAACCCTAAAGCTTACCCGAAGCCTTACCCTAACCCGTCCCATAATCCTAACCCGTACGCTAACACTAACCCGTACCCTAACATGTACGCTCACCCTAAACGGTTGTTGTACCCTAAACTGTACCCTAAACCGTCCCTGTCCCTGACCATTAACCCTAACCCTAACCCTAACCCTAACCCTTACCCGACGCCTTACCCTAACCCGTCCCATAATCCTAACCCGTACGCTAACACTAACCGTACCCTAACATGTACGCTCACCCTAAACTGTTGTCGTACCCTAACCTGTACCCTAAACCGTCCCTGTCCCCGACCCTTAACCCTAAGCCTAACCCTAACCCTAACCCTTACCTGACGCCTTACCCTAACCCGTCCCCAAATCCTAACCCGTACGCTAACACTAACCCGTACCCTAACACGCATGCTCACCCTAAACCGTTGTCATACCCTAACATGTATCCTAAACCGTCCCCATCCCCTAACCCTAACCCTAACCCTAAACCTAAACCTAACCCTTACCCGAAGCCTTACCATAACCCGTCCTCTAATCCTAACCCGTACGCTAACAGTAAACTGTGCCCTAACATGTACGCTGAACCTAAACCATTGTCCTACCCTAACCTGTACCCTAAACCGTCCCACTCCCCTAACCCTAACCCTAACCCTAACCCTAACCCTTACACCAAGCCTTACCCTAACCCGTGCCCTAATCCTAACCCGTACGCTAACACTAACCCATACCCTAACACGTACGCTCACCCTAAACCGCTGTCGTACACTAACCTGTACCCTAAACCATCCCAGTCCCCGTCCCCGTCCCCTAACCCTAACCCTAAACCTAACCCTTACCCGAAGGATTACCCTAACCCGTCCCCTAATCCTAACCCGTACGCTAAAACTAACCCATGCCCTAACACGTACGCTCACCCTAAAGTGTGGTTGTACCCTAACCAGTACACTAAACCGTCCCCATCCCCGTTCCCTAACCCTAACCCTAACCCAAACCCTAAGCCTTACCCGAAGCCTTACCCTAACCCGTCTCATAATCCTAACCGATACGCTAAAACTAACCCATGCCCTAACACATACGCTCACCCTAAACCGTTGTCATACCCTAACCTGTACCCTAAACCTTCCCCGTCCCCTAACCCTAACCCTAATCCTTACGCGAAGCCTTACACTAACCCGTCCCCTAATCCTAAACCATACGCTAACTCTAACCCGTATCCTAACACGTACGCTCACCCTAAACCATTCTCATACACTAACCTGTACCCTAAACCATCCCCGTCAACTAACCTTAACCCTAACCCTTACCCAAAGCCTTACCATAACCCGTCCTCTAATCCTAACCCGTACGCTAACAGTAAACTGTGCCCTAAAATGTACACTCAACCTCAACCATTGTCCTACCCTAACTTGTACCCTAAACCGTCCCCGTCCCCTAACCCTAACCCTAAACCTAGCCCTAAACCTAAACCTTACCCCAAGCCTTACCCCAACCCGACCCTTAATCCTAACCCATACGCTAACACTAACCCATACCCTAACACGCACGCTCACCCTAAATCTTTGTCGTACCCTAACATGAACCCTAAACCGTCCCCGTCCCCTAACCCTAACCCTAACCCTAACACTTACCCGAAGCATTACACTAACCCGTCCCCTAATCCTAATCCGTACGCTAACACTAACCCGTGTCCTAACACGTACCCTCACCCTAAACCGTTGTCGTACCCTAACCTCTACCCTAAACCGTCACCGTCCCCTAGCCCTAACCCTAACCCTAACCCTTATGCGAAGCCTTACCCTAACCCGTCCCCAATCCTAACCCGTACGCTAACCCTAAGAAGTATCCTAACACATACGCTCACCCTAAACTGTTGTCGTACACTAACCTGTAACCTAAACCGTCCCCGTCCCCTAACCCTAACACTAACCCTAACCCTAACCCTAACCCTAACCCTAACCCTTACCCGAAGCCTTACCCTAATCTGTCCCCTAATCCTAACCCGTATGCTAACACTAACCCTTGCCCTAACACGTACACTCACCCTAAACCATTGTCGTACCCTAACCTGTACCTTGAACCGTCCCTGTACCCTAACCCTAACACTAACTCTAACCCTAACCCTAACCCTAACACTTACCCGAAGCCTTACCCTAACCCGTCCCATAATCCTAACCCGTACGCTAACACTCACCCGTACCCTAACACGTACGCTCACCCTAAATCGTTTTCGTACCCTAACCTGTAACCTAAACCATCCCCGTCCCCTAACCCTAACCCTAACACTATCCCTAACCCTTACCCGAAGCCTTACCATAACTCGGCCCCCAATTCTAAACCATACGCTAACACTAACCCGTACCCTAACACGTACGCTCACCCTAAAACTTTGTCGTACCCTAACCTGTACCCTAAGTCGTCCCCTTCACCTAAGCCTAACCCTAACCCTAATACTTACCCGAAGCCTTACCCTAAACCGTCCCCTAATCCTAACCCGTACGCTAATACTAACCCGTACCCTAACACGTACGCTCACCCTAAACCGTTGTCGTACCATAACCTGTACCCTAAACCGTCCCCGTCCCCGTCCCCTAAACTTAACCCTAAACCTCACCCTTACCCGTAGCCTTACCCTAACCCGTCCCCTATTCCTAACCTATACGCTGACTCTAACCCGTACCCTAACATGTACGCTCACCCTAAAGAGTTGTCGTACACTAACCTCTACCCTAAACCGTCCCCGTCCCCGTCCCCTAACCCTAACCCTAACCCTTACCCGAAGCCTTACCCTAACAAGTCACCAATCCTAACCCGTACGCTAACACTAACACATAACCTAACACGTACGCTCACCCTAAACCGTTGTCGTACCCTAACCTATACCCTAAACAGTCCCCGTACCCTAACGCTAACCCTAACCCAAACCCTTACCCGAAGCCTTACCCTAACCCGTCCCCTAATCCTAACCCGTACGCTAACACTAAACTTTACCCTAACACGTACGCACACTCTAAACTGTTGTCATATCCTATCCTGTACCCTAAACCTTCCCCGTGCCCGTCCCCTAACCCTAACCCTAACCCTTACCCGAAGCCTTATCCTAACCCGTACCCTAATCATAACCTGTAGGCTAACACTAACCCGTACCCTAAAACGCACACTCACCCTAAACCGTTTTCGTACACTAACCTGTACCCTAAACCATCCCCGTCCACTAAACCTAACCCTAACCCTAACCCTAACCCTTACCCGAAGCCTTACCCTAACCTGTCCCCTAATCCTAACCCGTACGCTAACACTAACCCGTGCCCTAACACATACGCTCACCCTAAAGCGTTGTCGTACCCTAACCTGTACCCTAAACCGTCCCCGTCCCCTAACCCTAACCCTAACCCTAATACTAACCCTTACCCGAAGCCTTCCGTTAACCCGCCCCCTAATCCTAACCCGTACGCTAACCCTAACACGTACCCTAACACGTACGCTCACCCTAAACCGTTGTCATACCCTAAACTGTACCCTGAACCGTCCCCATCCCCAAACCCTAACCCTAACCCTTACCCGAAGCCTTACACTAACCTGTCCCCTAATCCTAACCCGTATGCTAACACTAACCCGTACCCTAACACGTAGGCTCACTCTAAACCGTTCTCGTACACTAACCTGTACCCTAAACCGTCCCCATCCCCTAACCCTAACCCTAACCCTCACCCGGAGCCTTACCCTAACCCGTCCTCTAATCCTAAACCGTACGCTAACACTAACCCGTACCCTAACATGTTCGCTCACCCTAAACCGTTATCTTAACCTAAGCTGTACCCTAAACAGTTCCCGTCGCCTAAACATAACCGTAACCCTAACCCTAACACTAACACTTACCCGAAGGCTTACCCTAACCCGTCCCCTAATCCTAAACCGTACGCTAACACTAACCCGTACCCTAACACGTATGCTCACCCTAAACCGTTGTCGTAGCCTAACCTGTACCCTAAACCTCCCCATGCCCTAACACTTACCCTAAACCTAACCCTAACCCTAACCCTTACCCGAAGCCTTACCCTAACCCATCACGTAATCGGAACCCGTACGCTAACACTAAACCATACCCTATCACGTACGCTCACCCTAAACCGTTGTTGTACCCTAACCTGTACCCTAAACCCTCCCCATCCCCTAACCCTAACCCTAAACCTAACCCTAAACCTAACCCTTACCCGAAGCTTATCCTAACCCGTCCCCTAATCCTAACCCGTTCGCTAACACTAACACATAACCTACCACGTACGCTCACCCTAAAGCATTGTTGTACCCTAACGTGTACCCTAAACCGTTCCCATGCCCTAACCCTAACCCTAACCCTAACCCAAACCCTAACCCTTACCCGGAGCCTTACCCTAACCCGTCCCCTAATCCTAACCCGTACGCTAACACTAACCTGTGCCCTAACACGTACGCTCAACCTAAACCATTGTCGTACCCTAACCTGTACCCTAAACCGTCCCCTAACCCTAACCCTAACCCTAACACTTACCCGAAACCTTACCCTAACCCGTCCTTCTAATCCTAACCTGTACGCTAACAGTAAACTGTGCCCTAACATGTACCCTCACCCTAAACCGTTGTCCTACCCTAACCTGTACCCTAAACCGTCCCCGTCCCTAACCGTAACCCTAACACATACCCGAAGCCTTACCCTAACCCGTGTCCTGATCCTAACCCGTACGTTAACACTAACCCGTACCCTAACACGTACGCTCACCCTAAACCGTTGCCGTACCCCAACCTGTACCCTAAACCGTCCCCGTCCCCTAACCCTAACCCTAACCCTAAACCAAAACCTAACCTTTACCCGAAGCTTTACCCTAACCCATCCCATAATCCTATCCCGTACGCTAACCCTAACCCTTACCCTACCACGTACGCTCACCCTAAACCGTTGTCGTACCCTAACCTGTACCCTAAACCGTCCCCGTCCCCTAACAGTAAACCTAAACCTAACCCTAACCCTAACCCTTAACCGAAGCCTTACTCTAACCCGTTCCTTAATCCTAACCCGTACGCTAACACTAAACCGAGTCCTAACACGTACGCTCACCCTAAAACTTTGTCGTACCCTAACCTGTACCCTAAACCGTCCCCATCCCGTAACCCTTACCCTAACCCTAACAATTACCCGAATCCTTAACCTAACCCGTCCTCTAATCCTAACACGTACGCTAACAGTAAACCGTGCCCTAACACATACGCTCAACCTAAACCGTTGTCGTACCCTAACCTGTACCCTAAACCGTCCCCGTTCCCTAAACCTAACCCTAACCATAACCCTTACCCGAAGCCTTACCCTAACCCGTCCCCTGATCCTATCACGTATGCTAACACTAACCCATACCCTATCACGTACGCTCACCCTAAACATTTGTCGTACACTAACCTGTACCCTAAACCATCCCCGTCCCTTAACCCTAACCGTAACCCTAACCCTAACCCTAACCCTAACGCTTACCCGAAGCCTTACCCTAACCCGTCCCATAATCCTAACCCGTACGCTAACACTAACCCGTACCCTAACACGTACGCTCACCCTAAACCGTTGACGTACCCTAACCTGTACCCTAAACCGTCCCCGTCCCCTAACCCTAACCCTAACCCTAACCCTTACCAGAAGCCTTACCCTAACCCGTCCCGTAATCCTAACCCGTACGCTAACACTAACCCGTACCCTAACACGTACGCTCACCCTAAAACCTTGTCGTACCCTAACCTGTACCATAAATCGTCCCTGTCCCCTAACCCTAACCCTAACCCTAACCTTAAACCTTACCCGAAGCCTTACACTAACCGGTCCCCTAAACCTAACCCGCACGCTAACACTAACCCGTGCCCTAACACGTACGCTCACCCGAAACATTTGTCGTACACTAAGCTGTACCCTAAACCGTCCCCATTACCTAACACTAACCTGAACCCTAACCATAACCCTAAACCTTACCCGAAGCCTTAACCTAACCCGTCTCCTAATCCTAACCGTATGCTAACACTAACCCGTGCCCTAACACGTACGCTCACCCTAAAGCGTTGTCGTACCCTAACCTGTACCCTAAACCGTTCCTGTCCCTGTACCCTAACCCTAACCCTAACCCAAACCCTAACCCTTACCCGAAGCCTTACACTAACCCATCCCATAATCCTAAACGCTACGCTAACACTAACCCGTGCCCTAACACGTACACTCACCCTAAACCGTTGTCGTACATTAACCTGTACCCTAAATCGTCCCTGTCCCCTAACCCTAACCCTAACCCTAATCCTTACCCGAAGCCTTACCCTAACTCGTCCCCTAATTCTAACCCGTATGCTAACACTAACCTGTATCCTAAAACATACGCTCACCCTAAAACTTTGTCGTACACTAAGCTGTACCCTAAATCGTCCCCGTCCCCTAACCCTAAACCTAACCCTTACACAAAGCCTTACCCTAACCGGTCCCCTAATCCTAACCCGTACGCTAACACTAACCCGTAACCTAACCCGTATGCTCAACCTAAACCGTTCTCGTACACTAACCTGTACCCTAAACCGTCCCGTCCCCGTCCCCTAACCCTAGCCCTTACCCGAAACCTTACCCTAACATGTCCCCTATTCCTAACCCGTACGCTAACACTATCCCGTACCCTTACACGTACGCTCACCTTAAAACGTTGTCGTACACTAACCTGTAACCTAAACCGTCTCCGTCCCCTAACCCTAACCCTAACCCTAACCCTAACCCTAACCCTTACCCGGAGCCTTACCCTAACCTGTCCCCTAATCCTAACCCGTACGCTAACACTAACCCTTACCCTAACACGTACGCTCACCCTAACCCGTTGTCGTACGCTAACCTGTACCCTAAACCGTCCCTCTACCCTAAACCTAACCCTAACCCTTATCCTAACCCTAAAGCTTACCCGAAGCCTTACCCTAACCCGTCCCATAATCCTAACCCGTACGCTAACACTAACCCGTACCCTAACATGTACGCTCACCCTAAACGGTTGTCGTACCCTAAACTGTACCCTAAACCATCCCTGTCCCTGACCATTAACCCTAACCCTAACCCTAACCCTTACCCGACGCCTTACCCTAACCCGTCCCATAATCCTAAACCGTACGCTAACACTAACCCGTACCCTAACATGTACGCTCACCCTAAACTGTTGTCGTACCCTAACCTGTACCCTAAACCGTCCCTGTCCCCGACCCTTAACCCTAAGCCTAACCCTAACCCTAACCCTTACCTGACGCCTTACCCTAACCCGTCCCCAAATCCTAACCCGTACGCTAACACTAACCCGTACCCTAACACGCACGCTCACCCTAAACCGTTGTGGTACCCTAACATGTACCCTAAACCGAACCCATCCCCTAACCCTAACCCTAACCCTAAACCTAAACCTAACCCTTACCCGAAGCCTTACCATAACCCGTCCTCTAATCCTAACCCGTACGCTAACAGTAAACTGTGCCCTAACATGTTCGCTGAACCTAAACCATTGTCCTACCCTAACCTGTACCCTAAACCGTCCCACTCCCCTAACCCTAACCCTAACCCTAACCCTAACCCTTACACCAAGCCTTACCCTAACCCGTGCCCTAATCCTAACCCGTACGCTAACACTAACCCCTACCCTAACACGTACGCTCACCCTAAACCGCTGTCGTACACTAACCTGTACCCTAAACCGTCCCCGTCCCCGTCCCCGTCCCCTAACCCTAACCCTAAACCTAACCCTTACCCGAAGCCTTACCCTAACCCGTCCCCTAATCCTAACCTGTACGCAAACACTAACCCGTGCCCTAACACGTACGCTCACCCTAAAGTGTGGTTGTACCCTAACCAGTACACTAAACCGTCCCCGTCCCCGTTCCCTAACCCTAACCCTAACCCAAACCCTAAGCCTTACCCGAAGCCTTACCCTAACCCGTCTCATAATCCTAACCGATACGCTAAAACTAACCCATGCCCTAACACATACGCTCACCCTAAACCGTTGTCATACCCTAACCTGTACCCTAAACCGTCCCCGTCCCCTAACCCTAACACTAATCCTTACCCGAAGCCTTACACTAACCCGTCCCCTAATCCTAACCCATACGCTAACTCTAACCCGTATCCTAACACGTACGCTCACCCTAAACCATTCTCATACACTAACCTGTACCCTAAACCATCCCCGTCAACTAACCTTAACCCTAACCCTTACCCGAAGCCTTACCATAACCCGTCCTCTAATCCTAACCCGTACGCTAACAGTAAACTGTGCCCTAAAATGTACACTCAACCTAAACAATTGTCCTACCCTAACTTGTACCCTAAACCGTCCCCGTCCCCTAACCCTAACCCTAAACCTAGCCCTAAACCTAAACCTTACCGCAAGCCTTACCCTAACTCGACCCTTAATCCTAACCCGTACGCTAACACTAACCCATACCCTAACACGCACGCTCACCCTAAACCTTTGTCGTACCCTAACATGTACCCTAAACCGTCCCCGTCCCCTAACCCTAACCCTAACCCTAACCCTAACCCTAACACTTACCCGAAGCATTACACTAACCCGTCCCCTAATCCTAATCCGTACGCTAACAGTAACCCGTGTCCTAACACGTACCCTCACCCTAAACCGTTGTCGTACCCTAACCTGTACCCTAAACCGTCACCGTCCCCTAGCCCTAACCCTAACCCTAACCCTTACGCGAAGCCTTACCCTAACCCGTCCCCAATCCTAACCCGTACGCTAACCCTAACAAGTACCCTAACACGTACGCTCACCCTAAACTGTTGTCGTACACTAACCTGTAACCTAAACCGTCCCCGTCCCCTAACCCTAACCCTAACTCTAACCCTAATCCTAACCCTAACACTTAACCGAAGCCTTACCCTAACCCGTCCCATAATCCTAACCCGTACGCTAACACTAACCCGTACCCTAACACTTACGCTCACCCTAAATCGTTTTCGTACCCTAACCTGTACCCTAAACCATCCCCGTCCCCTAACCCTAACCCTAACACTATCCCTAACCCTTACCCGAAGCCTTACCATAACTCGGCCCCCAATTCTAAACCATACGCTAACACTAACCCGTACCCTAACACGTACGCTCACCCTAAAACTTTGTCGTACCCTAACCTGTACCCTAAGTCGTCCCCTTCCCCTAAGCCTAACCCTAACCCTAATACTTACCCGAAGCCTTACCCTAAACCGTCCCCTAATCCTAACCCGTACGCTAACACTAACCCGTACCCTAACACGTACGCTCACCCTAAACCGTTGTCGTACCATAACCTGTACCCTAAACCGCCCCATCCCCTAACCCTAACCCTAAACCTAACCCTAATCCTAACCCTTACCCGAAGCCTTACCCTAACCCGTCCCATAATCATAACCCGTACGCTAACACTAACCCGTGCCCTAACACGTAGGCTCACCATAAATCATTGTCGTACCCTAACCTGTACCCTAAACCATCCACATCCCCGTCCCCGTCTCCTAACCCTACCCGAACCCTAACCCTAACCCTTACCCGAAGACTTACCCTAACCTGTCCCCTAATCCTAACCCTTACGCTAACACTAACCCTTGCCCTAACAGGTACACTCACCCTAAACCGTTGTCTTACCCTAACCTGTACCCTAAACGTCCCTGTACCCTAACCCTAACCCTAACACTAACCCTAAACCGAAACCTTACCCGAAGCCTTACCCTAACCCGTCCCCTAATCCTAAACCGTACGCTAAACCTAACCCGTGCCCAAGCACGTACGCTCACCCTAAACCGCTGTCGTACCCTAAACTGTACCCTAAACCGTCCCCGTCCCCTAACCCTAACCCTAACCCTAAACCTTACCCGAAGCCTTCCCCTAACCCGTCCCCTAATCCTAACACATACGCTAACACTAACCCATGCCCTAAAACGAATGCTCACCCTAAACCGCTGTCGTACATTAACCTGTACCCTAAACCGTCCCCGTCCCCGTCCCCTAACCCTAACCCTAAACCTAAACCTTACCCGAAGCCTTACCCAAACCCGTCTCCTAATCCTAACCCGTACGCTAACACTAACCCGTACCCTAACAGGTACGCTCACCCTAAAGCGTGGTCGTACCCTAACCTGTACACTAAACCGTCCCCGTCCCCGTTCCCTAACCCTAACCCTATCCCAAACCCTACCCCTTACCCGAAGCCTTACCCTAACCCGTCCCATAATCCTAAATAATACGCTAAAACTACCCCATGCCCTAACACATACGCTCACCCTAAACCGTTGTCGTACCCTAACCTGTACCCTAAACCGTCCCTGTAGCCTAACCCTAACCCTAACCCTAACCCTAACCCTTACCCGAAGCCTTACCCTAACCCGTGCCATAATCCTACCCCGTATGCTAACACTAACCCGTACCCTAACATGTACGCTCACCCTAAACCGTTGTCGTACCATAACCTGTACCCTAAACCGTCCCCGTCCCCGTCCCCTAAACTTAACCCTAAACCTCACCCTTACCCGTAGCCTTACCCTAACCCGTCCCCTATTCCTAACCTATACGCTAACTCTAACCCGTACCCTAACATGTACGCTCACCCTAAAGAGTTGTCGTACACTAACCTCTACCCTAAACCGTCCCCGTCCCCGTCCCCTAACCCTAACCCTAACCCTAACCCTTACCCGAAGCCTTACCCTAACAAGTCCCCAATCCTAACCCGTACGCTAACACTAACACATACCCTAACACGTACGCTCACCCTAAACCGTTGTCGTACCCTACCCTATACCCTAAACAGTCCCCGTACCCTAACCCTAACCCTAACCCTTACCCGAAGCCTTACCCTAACCCGTCCCCTAATCCTAACCCGTACGCTAACACTAAACCTTACCCTAACACGTACGCACACTCTAAACTGTTGTCATATCCTATCCTGTACCCTAAACCTTCCCCGTGCCCGTCCCCTAACCCTAACCCTAACCCTTACCCGAAGCCTTACCCTAACCTGTCCCCTAATCCTAACCCGTACGCTAACACTAACCCTTACCCTAACACCTACGTACACCCTAAACTGTTGTCAAATCCTATCCTGTACCCTAAACCTTCCCCGTTCCTGTCCCCTAACCCTAACCCTAACCCTTACCCGAAGCCTTACCCTAACCTGTCCCCTAATCCTAACCCGTACGCTAACACTAACCCGTGCCCTAACACATACGCTCACCCTAAAGCGTTGTTGTACCCTAACATGTACCCTAAACCGTCCCCGTCCTCTAACCCTAACACTAACCCTAATACTAACCCTTACCCGAAGTCTTCCGTTAACCCGCCCCCTAAACCTAACCCGTACGCTAACGCTAACCCATACCCTAACACGTACGCTCACCCTAAACAGTTGTCGTACCCTAAACTGTACCCTAAACCGTCCCCATCCCCAAACCCTAACCCTAACCCTTACCCGAAGCCTTACACTAACCTGTCCCCTAATCCTAACCCGTACGCTAACACTAACCCGTACCCTAACACATAGGCTCACTCTAAACCGTTCTCGTACACTAACCTGTACCCTAAACCGTCCCCATCCCCTAACCCTAACCCTAACCTTTACCCGGAGCCTTACCCTAACCCGTCCTCTAATCCTAAACCGTACGCTAACACTAACCCGTACCCTAACATGTTCGCTCACCCTAAACCGTTATCTTAACCTAAGCTGTACCCTAAACAGTCCCCGTCGCCTAAACATAACCGTAACCCTAACCCTAACACTAACACTTACCCGAAACCTTACCCTAACCAATCACCTAATCGGAACCCGTACGCTAACACTAACCCATACCCTATCACGTACGCTCACCCTAAACCGTTGTTGTACCCTAACCTGTACCCTAAACCCTCCCCATCCCCTAACCCTAACCCTAAACCTAACCCTAACCCTAACCCTTACCCGAAGCTTATCCTAACCCGTCCCCTAATCCTAATCCATTCGCTAACCCTAACACATACCCTACCACGTACGCTCACCCTAAAGCATTGTTGTACCCTAACGTGTACCCTAAACCGTTCCTGTGCCCTAACCCTAACCCTAAACCTAACCCAAACCCTAACCCTTACCCGGAGCCTTACCCTAACCCGTCCCCTAATCCTAACCCGTACGCTAACACTAACCTGTGCCCTAACACGTACGCTCAACCTAAACCATTGTCGTACCCTAACCTGTACCCTAAACCGTCCCCTAACGCTAACCCTAACCCTAACCCTTACCCGAAGCCTTACCCTAACCCGTCCCCTAATCCTAACCCGTACGCTAACACTAAACCTTACCCTAACACATACGCACACTCTAAACTGTTGTCATATCCTATCCTGTACCCTAAACCTTCCCCGTGCCCATCCCCTAACCCTAACCCTAACCCTTACCCGAAGCCTTACCCTAACCTGTCCCCTAATCCTAACCCGTACGCTAACACTAACCCTTACCCTAACACCTACGTACACCCTAAACTGTTGTCAAATCCTATCCTGTACCCTAAACCTTCCCCGTTCCTGTCCCCTAACCCTAACCCTAACCCTTACCCGAAGCCTTACCCTAAACTGTCCCCTAATCCTAACCCGTACGCTAACACTAACCCGTGCCCTAACACATACTCTCACCCTAAAGCGTTGTTGTACCCTAACCTGTACCCTAAACCGTCCCCGTCCTCTAACCCTAACCCTAACCCTTACCCGGAGCCTTACCCTAACCCATCCTCTAATCCTAAACCGTACGCTAACACTAACCCGTACCCTAACATGTTCGCTCACCCTAAACCGTTATCTTAACCTAAGCTGTACCCTAAACAGTCCCCGTCGCCTAAACATAACCGTAACCCTAACCCTAACACTAACACTTACCCGAAGGCTTACCCTAACCCGTCCCCTAATCCTAAACCGTACGCTAACACTAACCCGTACCCTAACACGTACGCTCAGCCTAAACCGTTGTCGTAGCCTAACCTGTACCCTAAACCCTCCCCATGCCCTAACACTTACCCTAAACCTAACCCTAACCCTAACCCTTACCCGAAGCCTTACCCTAACCCATCACCTAATCGGAACCCGTACGCTAACACTAACCCATACCCTATCACGTACGCTCACCCTAAACCGTTGTTGTACCCTAACCTGTACCCTAAACCCTCCCCATCCCCTAACCCTAACCCTAAACCTAACCCTAACCCTAACCCTTACCCGAAGCTTATCCTAACCCGTCCCCTAATCCTAATCCATTCGCTAACCCTAACACATACCCTACCACGTACGCTCACCCTAAAGCATTGTTGTACCCTAACGTGTACCCTAAACCGTTCCTGTGCCCTAACCCTAACCCTAAACCTAACCCAAACCCTAACCCTTACCCGGAGCCTTACCCTAACCCGTCCCCTAATCCTAACCCGTACGCTAACACTAACCTGTGCCCTAACACGTACGCTCAACCTAAACCATTGTCGTACCCTAACCTGTACCCTAAACCGTCCCCTAACCCTAACCCTAACCCTAACCCTTACCCGAAGCCTTACCCTAACCCGTCCCCTAATCCTAACCCGTACGCTAACACTAAACCTTACCCTAACACGTACGCACACTCTAAACTGTTGTCATATCCTATCCTGTACCCTAAACCTTCCCCGTGCCCGTCCCCTAACCCTAACCCTAACCCTTACCCGAAGCCTTACCCTAACCTGTCCCCTAATCCTAACCCGTACGCTAACACTAACCCTTACCCTAACACCTACGTACACCCTAAACTGTTGTCAAATCCTATCCTGTACCCTAAACCTTCCCCGTTCCTGTCCCCTAACCCTAACCCTAACCCTTACCCGAAGCCTTACCCTAAACTGTCCCCTAATCCTAACCCGTACGCTAACACTAACCCGTGCCCTAACACATACTCTCACCCTAAAGCGTTGTTGTACCCTAACCTGTACCCTAAACCGTCCCCGTCCTCTAACCCTAACACTAACCCTAATACTAACCCTTACCCGAAGCCTTCCGTTTACCCGCCCCCTAATCCTAACCCGTACGCTAACGCTAACCCATACCCTAACACGTACGCTCACCCTAAACAGTTGTCGTACCCTAAACTGTACCCTAAACCGTCCCCATCCCCAAACCCTAACCCTAACCCTTACCCGAAGCCTTACACTAACCTGTCCCCTAATCCTAACCCGTACGCTAACACTAACCCGTACCCTAACACATAGGCTCACTCTAAACCGTTCTCGTACACTAACCTGTACCCTAAACCGTCCCCATCCCCTAACCCTATCCCTAACCCTTACCCGGAGCCTTACCCTAACCCATCCTCTAATCCTAAACCGTACGCTAACACTAACCCGTACCCTAACATGTTCGCTCACCCTAAACCGTTATCTTAACCTAAGCTGTACCCTAAACAGTCCCCGTCGCCTAAACATAACCGTAACCCTAACCCTAACACTAACACTTACCCGAAGGCTTACCCTAACCCGTCCCCTAATCCTAAACCGTACGCTAACACTAACCCGTACCCTAACACGTACGCTCAGCCTAAACCGTTGTCGTAGCCTAACCTGTACCCTAAACCCTCCCCATGCCCTAACACTTACCCTAAACCTAACCCTAACCCTAACCCTTACCCGAAGCCTTACCCTAACCCATCACCTAATCGGAACCCGTACGCTAACACTAACCCATACCCTATCACGTACGCTCACCCTAAACCGTTGTTGTACCCTAACCTGTACCCTAAACCCTCCCCATCCCCTAACCCTAACCCTAAACCTAACCCTAACCCTAACCCTTACCCGAAGCTTATCCTAACCCGTCCCCTAATCCTAATCCATTCGCTAACCCTAACACATACCCTACCACGTACGCTCACCCTAAAGCATTGTTGTACCCTAACGTGTACCCTAAACCGTTCCTGTGCCCTAACCCTAACCCTAAACCTAACCCAAACCCTAACCCTTACCCGGAGCCTTACCCTAACCCGTCCCCTAATCCTAACCCGTACGCTAACACTAACCTGTGCCCTAACACGTACGCTCAACCTAAACCATTGTCGTACCCTAACCTGTACCCTAAACCGTCCCCTAACCCTAACCCTAACCCTAAACCTTACCCGAAGCCTTACTCTAACCTGTCCTCTAATCCTAACCTGTACGCTAACAGTAAACTGTGACCTAACATGTACCCTCACCCTAAACCGTTGTCCTACCCTAACCTGTACTCTAAACCGTCCCCATCCCCTAACCCTAACCCAAACCCTAACCCTAAACTTAACCCTTACTCGAAGCCTTACCCTAACCCGTCCACTAATCCTAACCCTTACGCTTACACTAACAATTATCCTAACACGTACGCTCATCCTAAACCTTTGTCGTACCCTAAACTGTACCCTAAACCGTCCCGTCCCCGTCCCCGTCCGCTAACCCTAACCCTAACCCTAACCCTTACCCGAAGCCTTACCCTAACCCGTCCCCTAATCCTAACCCGTACGCTAACACTAACACTTATTCTAACACGTACGCTCATCGTAAACCGTTGTCGTACCCTAACCTGTAACCTAAACCGTCCCCGTCCCCTAAGCCTAACTCTAACCCTAACCGTAACCTTTACCCGAAGCCTTACCCTTTCCTGTCCACTAATCCTAACCCGTACGCTAACACTCACCCTTGCCCTAACACGTACACTCACCCTAAACCGTTGTCGTACCCTAACCTGTACCCTAAACCATCCCTGTACCCTAACCCTAACCATAACCCTAACCCTAACACTTACCCGAAGCCTTACCCTAACCCGTCCCATAATCCTAACCCGTACGCTAACACTAACCCGTACCCTAACTCGTACACTCACCGTAAACCATTGTCATACCCTAACCTGTACCCTAAACCATACCCGTCCCCTAACCCTAACCCTAACCCTAACCCTAACCCTATCCATTACCCGAAGCCTTACCCTAACCAGTCCCCTAAGTCTAACCCGTACGCTAACACTAACAAGTGCCCTAACATGTACGCTCACCCTAAAGCGTGGTCGTACCCTAACCTGTACCCTAAACCGTCCCCGTCCCCGTGCCCTAACCCTAACCCAAACCCTAACTCTTACCCGAAGCCTTACCGTAAACCATCCCATAATCCTAACCGATACGCTAAAACTAACCCATGCCCTAACACGTACGCTCAGTCTAACCGTTGTCGTACCCTAACCTGTATGCTAAACCGTCCCCGTCCCGTAGCCCTAACCCTAACCCTAACCCGAAGCCTTACCCTAACCCATCCCCTAATCCTAACACGTACGCTAACTCTAACCTGTACCCTAACACGTATGCTCACACTAAACCGTTGTCATACACTATCCTGTACCCTAAACTGTCCCCTTCCCCTAACCCTAACCCTAACCCTAAGCCTAACACTTGCCCGAAGCCTTACCCTAACCACTTCCCTAATCCTAACCCGTACGCTAACACTAAATCGTACCCTAACACGTACGCTCACCCTAAACCTTTTGCGTACGCTAACCTATACCCTAAACCGTCCCCGTAACCTAACCCTAACTCTAACCCTAACCCTTACCCGAAGCCTTACCCTAACCCGTCCCCTAATCCTAACCCATACGCTAAAACTAACCCTTACCCTAACCCGTACGCGCACCCTAAACTGTTCTCATATCCTAACCTATACCCTAAACCTTCCCCGTCCCTGTCCACGTCCCCTAAACCTATCCCTAAGCCTAACCCTAACCCTTACCCGAAGCCTTACACTAACCCGTCCCCTAATCCTAACTCGTACGCTAACACTAACCCGTACCCTAACACGTACGCTCACCCTAAACCGTTGTCGTACCCTAACCTGTACCCTAAACCGTCCCCGTCCCCTAACCCTAAATCTAACTCTAACCCTAACACTTACCCGAAGCCTTACCGTAACCCGTCCCCTAATCCTAACTCGTACACTAACACTAACATGTGCCCTAACACGTACGCTCAACCTAAAGAGTTGTCGTACCCTAACCTGTACACTAAACCGTCCCCGTCCCCTAACCCTAACCCTAACCCTAACCCTAAGACTTACCCGAAGCCTTACCCTAACCTGTCCCCAAATCCTAACCCGTACGCTAACACTAACCCATACCCTAACACGTATGCTCACCCAAAAACGTTGTCGTACACTAACCTGTACCCTAAACAGTCCCCTAACCCTAACCCTAGCCCTAACCCTAACCCTTACCCGAAGCCTTACCCTAACCCGTCCCCTATTCCTAACCCGTACGCGAACACTAACACGTACCCTAACACGTACGCTCACTCTGAACCGTTGTTGTACACTAAACTGGACCCTAAGCCGTCCCCGTCCCTTAACCCGAACCCTAACCCTAACCCTAACCCTAACCCTAACCCTAACCCTTACTCGAAGCCTTCCCATAACCCGTAACCTAATGCTAACCCGTACGTTAACACTAACCCGTAACCTAACACGTACGCTCAGCCTAAACCGTTGTCGTATCCTAACCTGTACCCTAAACCGTCCCTGTCACCTAACCCTAACTGTAAACCTAACCCTAACACTAACCCTTACCCGAAGCCTTTCCCTAACCCGTCCCCTAATCCTAACCCATACGCTAACACTAACTTGTACCCTAAAACGTATGCTCACACTAAACAGTTGTTGTACACTAACCTGTACCCTAAACCGTCCCCGTCCCCTAACCATAACCCTAACCCTTACCCGACGCCTTACCCTAATCCTAACCTGTACGCTAACATTAACCCGTAACCTAACACTAACCCGTACCCTAACATGTACACTCACCCTAAACAGTTGTCGTACACTAAACTGTACCCTAAACCGTCCCCGTCCCCTAACCCTAACCCTAACCATAACCCTAACCCTAAACCTTACCCGAAGCCTTACCCTAACGCATCCCCTACTCCTAACCCATACGCTAACACTAACCCATACACTAACACATACGCTCACCCTAAACCCTTGTTGTACCCTAACCTGTACCCTAAACTGTCCCCGTCCCCGTCCCCTAACCCTAACCCTAGCCCTAACCGTAACCCTTACCCGAAGCCTTACACTAACCCGTCCCCTAATCCTAAATCGTACGCTAACACTAACCCGTACCCTAACATGTACGCTCACCCTAAAGCGTTGTCGTACCCTAACCTGTACCCTAAACCGTGTCCGTCCCCTAACCCTAACCCTAACGCTAACCCTTACCCGAAGCCTTACCCTATCCCGTCCCGTAATCCTAACCCGTACGCTAACACAAACCCGTACCCTAACACGTACGCTCACCCTAAACGGTTGTCGTACACTAACCTGTACCCTAAACCCTCCCCATCCCCTAACCCTAACCCTAAACCTAACCCTAACCCTAACCCTTACGCGAAGCCTTACTGTAACCCATCACATAAACCGAACCCGTACGCTAACACTAACCCATACCCTACCACGTACGCTCACCCTAAACCGTTGTTGTACCCTAACCTGTACCCTAAACCCTCCACATCCCCTAACCCTAACCCTAAACCTAACCCTAACCCTAACCCTTACCCGAAGCTTACCCTAACCCGTACCCTAATCCTAACCCGTTGGCTAACACTAACCCATACCCTACCACGTACGCTCACCTTAAACCGTTTTTGTACCCTAAACTTTACCCAAAACTGTTCCCGTACCCTAACCCTAACCCTAACCCTAACCCTTACCCGAAGCTTACCCAAAACCGTACCCTAATCCTAACCCGTTCGCTAACACTAACCCGTACCCTAACACGTACGCTCACCCTAAACGGTTGTCGTACCCTAAACTGTACCCTAAACCATCCCTGTCCCTGACCATTAACCCTAACCCTAACCCTAACCCTAACCCTTACCCGACGCCTTACCCTAACCCGTCCCATAATCCTAACCCGTACGCTAACACTATCCCGTACCCTTACACGTACGCTCACCTTAAAACGTTGTCCTACACTAACCTGTAACCTAAACCGTCTCCGTCCCCTAACCCTAACCCTAACCCTAACCCTAACCCTAAGCCTAAACCTTACCCGAAGCCTTACACTAACCCGTCCCCTAATCCTAAACCGTACGCTGACACTAACACGTAGCCTAACATGTACGCTCACCCTAAACCGTTTTCGTACACTAACCTGTACCCTAAACCGTGTCCGTCCCCTATACCTAACCCTAACCCTAACCCTAAACCTAACCCTTACCCGAAGCCTTACCCTTACCCGTCCCCTAATCCTAACCCGTATGCTAACAATAACACGTACCCTAAAACGTACTGTCACCCTGAACCATTGTCGTACCCTAAACTGTACCCTAAACCGTCCCCGTCCCTTAACCCTAACCCTAACCCTAACCCTAACCCTAATCCTTACCCGAAGCCTTAACATAACCTGTCCCCTAATCCTAACCCGTACACTAACATTAAATTGTAACCTAACACGTACGCTCACACTAAACCGTTGTCGTACCCTAACCTGTACCCTAAACCGTCCCCGTCCCCTAACCCTAACCGTAACCCTAACCCTATCACTAACGCTTACCCGAAGCCTAACACTAACCCGTCCCCTAATCCTAAGCCGTGCACTAACAGTAACCCATACCCCAACATGTACGCTCAACCTAAACCGTTTTTGTACCCTAAACTGTCCCCATCCCCTAACCCTAACCCCAACCCTAACCCTTACCCGAAGCCTTACCCTAACCCGTCCCCTAATCCTAACCCGTACGCTAACACTAACCCGTACCCTAACACGTACGCTCACCCTAAACCGTGGACGTACCTTAACCTGTACCTTAAACCGTCCCCGTCCCCTAACCCTAACCCGAACCCTAACACTAACCCTTACCCGAATACTTAACCTAACCTGTCCCCTACTCCTAACCCGTACGCTAACACTAACCCGTACCCTAACACGTACGCTCACCTTAAACCACTGTCATACCCTAACCTGTACCCTAAACAGTCCCCGTCCCCTAACCCTAACCCTAAACCTAACCCTTACCTGAAGACTTACACTAAACCGTACCCTAATACTAACCCGTACGCTATCACTAAACCATACCCTGAGACGTACGCTCACCCTAAAAGGTTGTCGTACTCTAACCTGTACCCTACACCGTCCCCTAACCCTAACCCTAACCCTTACCCGAAGCCTTACCCTAACCCGTCCCCTAATCCTAAACCGTACGCTAACACTAACCCGTGCCCTAACACACACGCTCACCCTAAAGCGTTGTCGTACCCTAACCTGTACCCTAAACCGTCCCTGTCCCCGACCCCTAACCCTAAACCTAACCCTAACCGTAACACTTACCCGAAGCCTTACCCTAACACGTTCCCTAATCCTAACCCGTATGCTAACACTAACCCGTACCCTAACAAGTACGCTCACCCTAAACCATTGTCCTAACCTAACCTGTACCCTAAACCGTCCCCGTCCCCTAACACTAACCCTAACCCTAAACCAAAACCTAACCTTTACCCGAAGCTTTACCCTAACCCATCCCATAATCCTATCCCGTACGCTAACCCTAACCCTTACCCTACCACGTACGCTCACCCTAAACCGTTGTCGTACCCTAACCTGTACCCTAAACCGTCCCCGTCCCCTAACAGTAACCCTAAACCTAACCCTAACCCTAACCCTTAACCGAAGCCTTACTCTAACCTGTCCCTTAATCCTAACCCGTACGCTAACACTAAACCGAGTCCTAACACGTACGCTCACCCTAAAACTTTGTCGTACCCTAACCTGTACCCTAAACCGTCCCCATCCCGTAACCCTTACCCTAACCCTAACAATTACCCGAATCCTTAACCTAACCCGTCCTCTAATCCTAACACGTACGCTAACAGTAAACCGTGCCCTAACACATACGCTCAACCTAAACTGTTGTCGTACCCTAACCTGTACCCTAAACCGTCCCCGTTCCCTAAACCTAACCCTAACCATAACCCTTACCCGAAGCCTTACCCTAACCCGTCCCCTGATCCTATCACGTACGCTAACACTAACCCATACCCTATCACGTACGCTCACCCTAAACATTTGTCGTACACTAAACTGTACCCTAAACCGTCCCCGTCCCTTAACCCTAACCGTAACCCTAACCCTAACCCTAACCCTAACGCTTACCCGAAGCCTTACCCTAACCCGTCCCATAATCCTAACCCGTACGCTAACACTAACCCATACCCTAACACGTACGCTCACCCTAAACCGTTGACGTACCCTAACCTGTACCCTAATCCGTCCCCGTCCCCTAACCCTAACCCTAACCCTAACCCTTACCAGAAGCCTTACCCTAACCCGTCCCGTAATCCTAACCCGTACGCTAACACTAACCCGTACCCTAACACTTACGCTCACCCTAAAACCTTGTCGTACCCTAACCTGTACCATAAATCGTCCCTGTCCCCTAACCCTAACCCTAACCCTAACCTTAAACCTTACCCGAAGCCTTACCCTAACCGGTCCCCTAAACCTAACCCGCACGCTAACACTAACCCGTGCCCTAACACGTACGCTCACCCGAAACATTTGTCGTACACTAAGCTGTACCCTAAACCGTCCCCATTACCTAACACTAACCTGAACCCTAACCATAACCCTAAACCTTACCCGAAGCCTTACCCTAACCCGTCCCCTAATCCTAACCGTATGCTAACACTAACCCGTGCCCTAACACGTACGCTCACCCTAAAGCGTTGTCGTACCCTAACCTGTACCCTAAACCGTTCCTGTCCCTGTACCCTAACCCTAACCCTAACCCAAACCCTAACCCTTACCCGAAGCCTTACACTAACCCATCCCATAATCCTAAACTCTACGCTAACACTAACCCATGCCCTAACACGTACACTCACCCTAAACCGTTGTCGTACATTAACCTGTACCCTAAATCGTCCCTGTCCCCTAACCCTAACCCTAACCCTAATCCTTACCCGAAGCCTTACCCTAACTCGTCCCCTAATTCTAACCCGTATGCTAACACTAACCTGTATCCTAACACATACGCTCACCCTAAAACTTTGTCGTACACTAAGCTGTACCCTAAATCGTCCCCGTCCCCTAACCCTAAACCTAACCCTTACACAAAGCCTTACCCTAACCCGTCCCCTAATCCTAACCCGTACGCTAACACTAACCCGTAACCTAACCCGTATGCTCAACCTAAACCGTTCTCGTACACTAACCTGTACCCTAAACCGTCCCGTCCCCATCCCCTAACCCTAGCCCTTACCCGAAACCTTACCCTAACATGTCCCCTATTCCTAACCCGTACGCTAACACTATCCCGTACCCTTACACGTACGCTCACCTTAAAACGTTGTCGTACACTAACCTGTAACCTAAACCGTCTCCGTCCCCTAACCCTAACCCTAACCCTAACCCTAACCCTAACCCTTACCCGGAGCCTTACCCTAACCTGTCCCCTAATCCTAACCCGTACGCTAACACTAACCCTTGCCCTAACACGTACGCTCACCCTAACCCGTTGTCGTACCCTAACCTGTACCCTAAACCGTCCCTCCACCCTAACCCTAACCCTAACCCTTATCCTAACCCTAAAGCTTACCCGAAGCCTTACCCTAACCCGTCCCATAATCCTAACCCGTACGCTAACACTAACCCGTACCCTAACATGTACGCTCACCCTAAACGGTTGTCGTACCCTAAACTGTACCCTAAACCATCCCTGTCCCTGACAATTAACCCTAACCCTAACCCTAACCCTAACCCTTACCCGACGCCTTACCCTAACCCGTCCCATAATCCTAACCCGTACGCTAACACTATCCCGTACCCTTACACGTACGCTCACCTTAAAACGTTGTCCTACACTAACCTGTAACCTAAACCGTCTCCGTCCCCTAACCCTAACCCTAACCCTAACCCTAACCCTAACCCTAAACCTTACCCGAAGCCTTACACTAACCCGTCCCCTAATCCTAAACCGTACGCTGACACTAACACGTAGCCTAACATGTACGCTCACCCTAAACCGTTTTCGTACACTAACCTGTACCCTAAACCGTGTCCGTCCCCTATACCTAACCCTAACCCTAACCCTAAACCTAACCCTTACCCGAAGCCTTACCCTTACCCGTCCCCTAATCCTAACCCGTATGCTAACAATAACACGTACCCTAAAACCTACTGTCACCCTGAACCATTGTCGTACCCTAAACTGTACCCTAAACCGTCCCCGTCCCTTAACCCTAACCCTAACCCTAACCCTAACCCTAATCCTTACCCGAAGCCTTAACATAACCTGTCCCCTAATCCTAACCCGTACACTAACATTAAATTGTAACCTAACACGTACGCTCACACTAAACCGTTGTCGTACCCTAACCTGTACCCTAAACCGTCCCCGTCCCCTAACCCTAACCGTAACCCTAACCCTATCACTAACGCTTACCCGAAGCCTAACACTAACCCGTCCCCTAATCCTAAGCCGTGCACTATCAGTAACCCATACCCCAACATGTACGCTCAACCTAAACCGTTGTTGTACCCTAAACTGTCCCCATCCCCTAACCCTAACCCTAACCCTAACCCCAACCCTAACCCTTACCCGAAGCCTTACCCTAACCCGTCCCCTAATCCTAACCCGTACGCTAACACTAACCCGTACCCTAACACATACGCTCACCCTAAAACGTTGTCGTACACTAACCTGTACCCTAAACCGTCCCTGTCCCCTAACCCTAACCCTAAACCTTACCTGAAGCCTTACCCTATCCCGTCCCCTAATGCTAACCCGTACGCTAACACTAACCCGTACTCTAACACGTTCGCTCACCCTAAACCGTAGTTGTACCCTTACCTGTACCCTAAACCATCGCCGTCCCCTAGCCCTAACCCTAACCCTTACCCGAAGCCTTAACCTAAACCGTCCCCTAATCCTAACCCGTACGCTAACACTAAACAGTACCCTAACACTTACGCTCACCCTAAACCGTGGACGTACCCTAACCTGTACCTTAAACCGTCCCCGTCCCCTAACCCTAACCCGAACGCTAACACTAACCCTTACCCGAATACTTAACCTAACCTGTCCCCTACTCCTAAACTGTACGCTAACACTAACCCATACCCTAACACGTACGCTCACCTTAAACCACTGTCATACCCTAACCTGTACCCTAAACAGTCCCCGTCCCCTAACCCTAACCCTAAACCTAACCCTTACCTGAAGACTTACACTAAACCGTACCCTAATACTAACCCGTACGCTATCACTAAACCATACCCTGAGACGTACGCTCACCCTAAAAGGTTGTCGTACTCTAACCTGTACCCTACACCGTCCCCTAACCCTAACCCTAACCCTTACCCGAAGCCTTACCCTAACCCGTCCCCTAATCCTAAACCGTACGCTAACACTAACCCGTGCCCTAACACACACGCTCAACCTAAAGCGTTGTCGTACCCTAACCTGTACCCTAAACCGTCCCTGTCCCCGTCCCCTAACCCTAAACCTAACCCTAACCGTAACACTTACCCGAAGCCTTACCCTAACACGTCCCCTAATCCTAACCCGTATGCTAACACTAACCCGTACCCTAACACGTACGCTCACCCTAAACCATTGTCCTAACCTAACCTGTACCCTAAACCGTCCCCGTCCCCGTCCCCTAAACCTAACCCTAACCCTAACCCTAACCATTCCCCGAAGCCTTACCCTAACCGTCCCCTAATTCTAACCCGTACGCTCACACTAACCCGTGCCCTAACACGTACGCTCACCCTGAACCGTTGTCGTACCCTAACCTGTACCCTAAACCGTCCCCGTCCCCTAAACCTAACCCTAACCTCACCCTAATCCTAACCCTTACCCAAAGCCTTACCCTAACCCGTCCCCTAATCCTAACCCATACACTAACACTAACCCGTGCCCTAAAACATATGCTCAACCTAAACCGTTGTCGTACCCTAACCTGTACCCTAAACCGTCCCCGTGCCCTAACCCTAACCCTAACCCTAACCCTAAATCTAACCCTTACCCGAAGCCTTACCCTAACCCGTCCCCTAATCGTAACCCGTACGCTAACAATAACACATACCCTAAAACGTACGGTCACCCTGAACCATTGTCGTACCCTAAACTCTACCCTAAACCTTCCCCGTCCCGTAAACCTAACCCTAACCCTAACCCTAACCCTAACCCTAATCCTTTCCCGAAGCCTTAACATAACCCGTCTCCTAATCCTAACCCGTACGCTAATATTAAACCGTAACCTAACACGTACGCTCACACTAAACCGTTGTCGTACCCTAACCTGTACCCTAAACCGTCCCTGTCCCCTAACCCTAACCGTAACCCTAACCCTAACACTAACCCTTACCCGGAGCCTAACACTAAACCGTCCCCTAATCCTAACCCGTACACTAACACTAAACCGTGCCCTAAAACATACGCTCAACCTAAACCGTTGTCGTACACTAACCTGTACCCTAAACCGTCCCCGTGCCCTAACCCTAACCCTAAGCCTAACCCTACCACTAAACCTTACCCGAAGCCTTACACTAAACCGTCCCCTAATCCTAAACCATACGCTGACACTAACACATAGCCTAACACGTACGCTCACCCTAAACCGTTGTCGTACCCTAAACTGTACCGTAAACCGTGTCCATCCCCTAACCCTAACCCTAACCCTAACCCTAACCCTAACCCTTACCCGAAGCCTTACCCTAACCCGTCCCCTAATCCTAACCCGTACGCTAACACTAACCCGTACCCTAACACGTACGCTCACCCTAAACTGTTGTCATACCCTAACCTGCTCTCTAAATCTTCCCCATCCCCTAACCCTAAACCTAACCCTAACACTTACCCTTACCCTAACCTTTACCCGAAGCCTTACACTATCCCGTCCCCAATCCGAACCCGTAGGCTAACACTAACCCGTGCCCTAAAACGTACGCTCACCTAAACCGTTGTCGTACCCTAACCTGTACCCTAAAACGTCCCCTAACTGTAACCCTAACCCTAACCCTAACCCTTACCCGAAACATTACCCTAACCCGTCCCCTAATCCGATTCCGTACGCTAACACTAACCCATACCCTAACACGTACACCCACCCTAAAACGTTGTCGTTCCCTAACCTGTACCCTAAACCATCCCCGTCCCCTACCCTAACCCTAACACTAACCCTAACCCTAACCCTTACCCAAAGCCTTACCCTAACATGTCACCTAATCCTAACCCGTACGCTAACACTAACCCGTGCCCTAACACGTACGGTCACCCTAAACCTTTGTCGTACCCTAACCTATACCCTAAACCGTCCCTGTCCCCATCCCCTAACCCTAAACCTAAACCTAACACTAACCCTTACCCAAGGCCTTACCCTAACCCATCCCCTAATCCTAACCCGTATGCTAACACTAACCCATACCCTAACACGTACACTCACCCTAAACCGTTGTCCTACCCTAACCTGTACCGTAAACCGTGCCCGTCCCCTAACCGTAACACTAACCCTAAACCTTACCCTTACCCAAAGCCTTACCCTAACCCATCACCTAATCCTAACCCGTACGCTAACACTAACACGTGCCCTAACACGTACGCTCACCCTAAACCGTTGTTGTACCCTAACCTGTACCCTAAACCGCCCCATCCCCTAACCCTAACCCTAAACCTAACCCTAATCCTAACCCTTACCCAAAGCCTTACCCTAACCCGTCCCATAATCATAACCCGTACGCTAACACTAACCCGTGCCCTAACACGTAGGCTCACCATAAATCATTGTCGTACCCTAACCTGTACCCTAAACCATCCCCATCCCCGTCCCCGTCTCCTAACCCTAACCCGAACCCTAACCCTAACCCTTACCCGAAGACTTACCCTAACCTGTCCCCTAATCCTAACACTTACGCTAACACTAACCCTTGCCCTAACATGTACACTCACCCTAAACCGTTGTCTTACCCTAACCTGTACCCTAAACCGTCCCTGTACCCTAACCCTAACCCTAACACTAACCCTAAACCGAACCCTTACCGAAGCCTTCCCCTAACCCGTCCCCTAATCCTAAACCTTACGCTAACCCTAAACCGTGCCCTAGCACGTACGCTCACCCTAAACCGCTGTCGTACCCTAAACTGTACCCTAAACCGTCCCCGTCCCCTAACCCTAACCCTAACCCTAAACCTTACCCGAAGCCTTCCCCTAACCCGTCCCCTAATCCTAACCCGTACGCTAACTCTAAGCCATACCCTAACACGTACGCTCACCCTAAACCGTTCTCGTACACTAACCTGTAACCTAAACTGTCCCCGTCCCCTAACCCTAACCCTAACCCTTACCCGAAGCCTTACCTTAACCCGTCCTCTAATCCTAACCCGTACGCTAACAGTAAACTGTGCCCTAACATGTACGCTGAACCTAAACCATTGTCCTACACTAACCTGTACCCTAAACCGTCCCCCTCCCCTAACCCTAACCCTAACCCTAACCCTAAACCTAACCCTTACCCGAAGCCTTACCATAACCCGTCCTCTAATCCTAACCCGTACGCTAACAGTAAACTGTGCCCTAACATGTACGCTGAACCTAAACCATTGTCCTACCCTAACCTGTACCCTAAACCGTCCCCCTCCCCTAACCCTAACCCTAACCCTAACCCTAACCCTTACACCAAGCCTTACCCTAACCCGTGCCCTAATCCTAACCCGTACGCTAACACTAACCCATACCCTAACACGTACGCTCACCCTAAACCGCTGTCATACACTAACCTGTACCCTAAACCGTCCCCGTCCCCGTCCCCGTCCCCTAACCCTAACCCTAAACCTAACCCTTACCCGAAGCCTTACCCTAACCCGTCCCCTAATCCTAACCCGTACGCTAACACTAACCCGTGCCCTAAAACGTACGCTCACCCTAAAGTGTGGTTGTACCCTAACCAGTACACTAAACCGTCCCCGTCCCCGTTCCCTAACCCTAACCCTAACCCAAACCCTAAGCCTTACCCGAAGCCTTACCCTAACCCGTCTCATAATCCTAACCGATACGCTAAAACTAACCCATGCCCTAACACATACGCTCACCCTAAACCGTTGTCGTACCCTAACCTGTACCCTAAACCGTCCCCGTCCCCTAACCCTAACCCTAATCCTTACCCGAAGCCTTACACTAACCCGTCCCCTAATCCTAACCCATACGCTAACTCTAACCCGTATCCTAACACGTACGCTCACCCTAAACCATTCTCATACACTAACCTGTACCCTAAACCATCCCCGTCAACTAACCTTAACCCTAAACCTTACCCGAAGCCTTACCATAACCCGTCCTCTAATCCTAACCCGTACGCTAACAGTAAACTGTGCCCTAAAATGTACGCTCAACCTAAACCATTGTCCTACCCTAACTTGTACCCTAAACCGTCCCCGTCCCCTAACCCTAACCCTAAACCTAGCTCTAAACCTAAACCTTACCCCAAGCCTTACCCTAACCCGACCCTTAATCCTAACCCGTACGCTAACACTAACCCATACCCTAACACTCACGCTCACCCTAAATCTTTGTCGTACCTTAACATGTACCCTAAACCGTCCCCGTCCCCTAACCCTAACCCTAACCCTAACCCTAACACTTACCCGAAGCATTACACTAACCCGTCCCCTAATCCTAATCCGTACGCTAACACTAACCCGTGTCCTAACACGTACCCTCACCCTAAACCGTTGTCGTACCCTAACCTGTACCCTAAACCGTCACCGTCCCCTAGCCCTAACCCTAACCCTAACCCTTACGCGAAGCCTTACCCTAACCCGTCCCCAATCCTAAGCCGTACGCTAACACTAACAAGTACCCTAACACATACGCTCACCCTAAACTGTTGTCGTACACTAACCTGTAACCTAAACCGTCCCCGTCCCCTAACCCTAACCCTAACCCTAACCCTAAACCTAACCCTTACCCGAAGCCTTACCCTAATCTGTCCCCTAATCATAACCCGTATGCTAACACTAACCCTTGCCCTAACACGTACACTCACCCTAAACCATTGTCATACCCTAACCTGTACCCTGAACCGTCCCTGTACCCTAACCCTAACCCTAACTCTAACCCTAACCCTAACCCTATCACTTACCCGAAGCCTAACCCTAACCCGTCCCATAATCCTAACCCGTACGCTAACACTAACCCGTACCCTAACACGTACGCTCACCCTAAACCGTTGACGTACCCTAACCTGTACCCTAAACCGTCCCTGTCCCCTAACCCTAACCCTAACCCTAACCCTTACCAGAAGCCTTACCCTAACCCGTCCCGTAAACCTAACCCGTACGCTAACACTAACCCGTACCCTAACACGTACGCTCACCCTAAAACCTTGTCGTACCCTAACCTGTACCCTAAATCGTCCCTGTCCCCTAACCCTAACCCTAACCTTAAACCTTACCCGAAGCCTTACCCTAAACGGTTCCCTAAACCTAACCTGCACGCTAACACTAACCCGGGCCCTAACACGTACGCTCACCCGAAACATTTGTCGTACACTAAGCTGTACCCTAAACCGTCCCCATTACCTAACACTAACCCGAACCCTAACCATAACCCTAAACCTTACCCGAAGCCTTACCCTAACCCGTCCCCTAATCCTAACCGTACGCTAACACTAATCCGTGCCCTAACACGTACGCTCACCCTAAAGCGTTGTCGTACCCTAACCTGTACCCTAAACCGTTCCTGTCCCTGTACCCTAACCCTAAACCTAACCCAAACCCTAACCCTTACCCGAAGCCTTACACTAACCCATCCCATAATCCTAAACTCTACGCTAACACTAACCCGTGCCCTAACACGTACGCTCACCCTAAACCGTTGTCGTACATTAACCTGTACCCTAAATCGTCCCTGTCCCCTAACCCTAACCCTAACCCTAATCCTTACCCGAAGCCTTACCCTAACTCGTCCCCTAATTCTAACCCGTATGCTAACACTAACCTGTATCCTAACAGATACGCTCACCCTAAAACTTTGTCGTACACTAAGCTGTACCCAAAATCGTCCCCATCCCCTATCCCTAAACCTAACCCTTACACAAAGCCTTACCCTAACCCGTCCCCTAATCCTAACCCGTACGCGAACACTAACCCGTAACCTAACCCGTATGCTCAACCTAAACCGTTCTCGTACACTAACCTGTACCCTAAACCGTCCCGTCCCGGTCCCCTAACCCTAGCCCTTACCCGAAACCCTACCCTAACATGTCCCCTATTCCTAACCCGTACGCTAACACTATCCCGTACCCTTACACGTACGCTCACCTTAAAACGTTGTCGTACACTAACCTGTAACCTAAACCGTCTCCGTCCCCTAACCCTAACCCTAAACCTAGCCCTAAACCTAAACCTTACCCCAAGCCTTACCCTAACCCGACCCTTAATCCTAACCCGTACGCTAACACTAACACATACCCTAACATGCACGCTCACCCTAAAACTTTGTCGTACCCTAACATGTACCCTAAACCGTCCCCGTCCCCTAACCCTAACCCTAACCCTAACACTTACCCGAAGCATTACACTAACCCGTCCCCTAATCCTAATCCGTACGCTAACACTAACCCGTGTCCTAACACGTACCCTCACCCTAAACCGTTGTCGTACCCTAACCTGTACCCTAAACCGTCACCGTCCCCTAGCCCTAAGCCTAACCCTAACCCTTACCCGAAGCCTTACCCTAACCCGTCCCCAATCCTAACCCGTACGCTAACACTAACAAGTACCCTAACACATACGCTCACCCTAAACTGTTGTCGTACACTAACCTGTAACCTAAACCGTCCCCGTCCCCTAACCCTAACCCTAACCCTAACCCTAACCCTAACCCTTACCCGAAGCCTTACCCTAATCTGTCCCCTAATCCTAACCCGTATGCTAACACTAAGCCTTGCCCTAACACGTACACTCACCCTAAACCATTGTCGTACCCTAACCTGTACCCTGAGCCGTCCCTGTACCCTAACCCTAACCCTAACTCTAACCCTAACCCTAACCCTAACACTTACCCGAAGCCTTACCCTAACCCGTCCCATAATCCTAACCCGTACGCTAACACTAACCCGTACCCTAACACGTACGCTCACCCTAAACCGTTGACGTACCCAAACCTGTACCTTAAACCGTCCCCGTCCCCTAACCCTAACCCTAACCCTAACCCTTACCAGAAGCCTTACCCTAACCCGTCCCGTAATCCTAACCCGTACGCTAACACTAACCCGTACCGTAACACGTACGCTCACCCTAAAACCTTGTCGTACCCTAACCTGTACCCTAAATCGTGCCTGTTCCCTAACCCTAACCCTAACCCTAACCTTAAACCTTATCCGAAGCCTTACCCTAACCGGTCCCCTAAACCTAACCCGCACGCTAACACTAACCCGTGCCCTAACACGTACGCTCACCCGAAACATTTGTCGTACACTAAGCTGTACCCTAAACCGTCCCCATTACCTAACACTAACCCGAACCCTAACCATAACCCTAAACCTTACCCGAAGCCTTACCCTAAACCGTCCCCTAATCCTAACCGTACGCTAACACTAATCCGTGCCCTAACACGTACGCTCACCCTAAAGCGTTGTCGTACCCTAACCTGTACCCTAAATCGTCCCTGTCCCCTAACCCTAACCCTAACCCTAATCCTTACCCGAAGCCTTACCCTAACTCGTCCCCTAATTCTAACCCGTATGCTAACACTAACCTGTATCCTAACACATACGCTCACCCTAAAACTTTGTCATACACTAAGCTGTACCCTAAATCGTCCCCGTCCCCTAAACCTAAACCTAACCCTTACACAAATCCTTACCCTAATCCGTCCCCTAATCCTAACCCGTACGCTAACACTAACCCGTAACCCAACCCGTATGCTCAACCTAAACCGTTCTCGTACACTAACCTGTACCCTAAACCGTCCCGTCCCCGTCCCCTAAACCTAGCCCTTACCCGAAACCTTACCCTAACATGTCCCCTACTCCTAACCCGTACGCTAACACTATCCCGTACCCTTACACGTACGCTCACCTTAAAACGTTGTCGTACACTAACCTGTAACCTAAACCGTCTCCGTCCCCTAACCCTAACCCTAACCCTAACCCTAACCCTAACCCTTACCCGGAGCCTGACCCTAACCTGTCCCCTAATCCTAACCCGTACGCTAACACTAACCCTTGCCCTAACACGTACGCTCACCCTAAACCGTTGTCGTACCCTAACCTGTACCCTAAACCGTCCCTCTACCCTAACCCTAACCCTAACCCTTATCCTAACCCTAAAGCTTACCCGAAGCCTTACCCTAACCCGTCCCATAATCCTAACCCGTACGCTTACACTAACCCGTACCCTAACATGTACGCTCACCCTAAACGGTTGTTGTACCCTAAACTGTACCCTAAACCGTCCCTGTCCCTGACCATTAACCCTAACCCTAACCCTAACCCTAACCCTTACCCGACGCCTTACCCTAACCCGTCCCATAATCCTAACCCGTACGCTAACACTAACCGTACCCTAACATGTACGCTCACCCTAAACTGTTTTCGTACCCTAACCTGTACCCTAAACCGTCCCTGTCCCCGACCCTTAACCCTAAGCCTAACCCTAACCCTAACCCTTACCTGACGCATTACCCTAACCCGTCCCCAAATCCTAACCCGTACGCTAACACTAACCCGTACCCTAACACGCATGCTCACCCTAAACCGTTGTCGTACCCTAACATGTATCCTAAACCGTCCCCATCCCCTAACCCTAACCCTAACCCTAAACCTAAACCTAACCCTTACCCGAAGCCTTACCATAACCCGTCCTCTAATCCTAACCCGTACGCTAACAGTAAACTGTGCCCTAACATGTACGCTGAACCTAAACCATTGTCCTACCCTAACCTGTACCCTAAACCGTCCCACTCCCCTAACCCTAACCCTAACCCTAACCCTTACACCAAGCCTTACCCTAACCCGTGCCCTAATCCTAACCCGTACGCTAACACTAACCCATACCCTAACACGTACGCTCACCCTAAACCGCTGTCGTACACTAACCTGTACCCTAAACCATCCCAGTCCCCGTCCCCGTCCCCTAACCCTAACCCTAAACCTAACCCTTACCCGAAGGATTACCCTAACCCGTCCCCTAATCCTAACCCATACGCTAAAACTAACCCGTGCCCTAACACGTACGCTCACCCTAAAGTGTGGTTGTACCCTAACCAGTACACTAAACCGTCCCCATCCCCGTTCCCTAACCCTAACCCTAACCCAAACCCTAAGCCTTACCCGAAGCCTTACCCTAACCCGTCTCATAATCCTAACCGATACGCTAAAACTAACCCATGCCCTAACACATACGCTCACCCTAAACCGTTGTCATACCCTAACCTGTACCCTAAACCTTCCCCGTCCCCTAACCCTAACCCTAATCCTTACGCGAAGCCTTACACTAACCCGTCCCCTAATCCTAAACCATACGCTAACTCTAACCCGTATCCTAACACGTACGCTCACCCTAAACCATTCTCATACACTAACCTGTACCCTAAACCATCCCCGTCAACTAACCTTAACCCTAACCCTTACCCGAAGCCTTACCATAACCCGTCCTCTAATCCTAACCCGTACGCTAACAGTAAACTGTGCCCTAAAATGTACACTCAACCTCAACAATTGTCCTACCCTAACTTGTACCCTAAACCGTCCCCGTCCCCTAACCCTAACCCTAAACCTAGCCCTAAACCTAAACCTTACCCCAAGCCTTACCCCAACCCGACCCTTAATCCTAACCCGTACGCTAACACTAACCCATACCCTAACACGCACGCTCACCCTAAATCTTTGTCGTACCCTAACATGAACCCTAAACCGTCCCCGTCCCCTAACCCTAACCCTAACCCTAACACTTACCCGAAGCATTACACTAACCCGTCCCCTAATCCTAATCCGTACGCTAACACTAACCCGTGTCCTAACACGTACCCTCACCCTAAACCGTTGTCGTACCCTAACCTCTACCCTAAACCGTCACCGTCCCCTAGCCCTAACCCTAACCCTAACCCTTACGCAAAGCCTTACCCTAACCCGTCCCCAATCCTAACCCGTACGCTAACCCTAACAAGTATCCTAACACATACGCTCACCCTAAACTGTTGTCGTACACTAACCTGTAACCTAAACCGTCCCCGTCCCCTAACCCTAACACTAACCCTAACCCTAACCCTAACCCTAACCCTAACCCTTACCCGAAGCCTTACCCTAATCTGTCCCCTAATCCTAACCCGTATGCTAACACTAACCCTTGCCCTAACACGTACACTCACCCTAAACCATTGTCGTACCCTAACCTGTACCCTGAACCGTCCCTGTACCCTAACCCTAACACTAACTCTAACACTAACCCTAACCCTAACACTTACCTGAAGCCTTACCCTAACCTGTCCCATAATCCTATCCCGTACGCTAACACTCACCCGTACCCTAACACGTACGCTCACCCTAAATCGTTTTCGTACCCTAACCTGTACCCTAAACCATCCCCGTCCCCTAACCCTAACCCTAACACTATCCCTAACCCTTACCCGAAGCCTTACCATAACTCGGCCCCCAATTCTAAACCATACGCTAACACTAACCCGTACCCTAACACGTACGCTCACCCTAAAACTTTGTCGTACCCTAACCTGTACCCTAAGTCGTCCCCTTCCCCTAAGCCTAACCCTAACCCTAATACTTACCCGAAGCCTTACCCTAAACCGTCCCCTAATCCTAACCCGTACGCTAATACTAACCCGTACCCTAACACGTACGCTCACCCTAAACCGTTGTCGTACCATAACCTGTACCCTAAACCGTCCCCGTCCCCGTCCCCTAAACTTAACCCTAAACCTCACCCTTACCCGAAGCCTTACCCTAACCCGTCCCCTATTCCTAACCTATACGCTGACTCTAAACCGTACCCTAACATGTACGCTCACCCTAAAGAGTTGTCGTACACTAACCTCTACCCTAAACCGTCCCCGTCCCCGTCCCCTAACCCTAACCCTAACCCTAACCCTTACCCGAAGCCTTACCCTAACAAGTCCCCAATCCTAACCCGTACGCTAACACTAACACATAACCTAACACGTACGCTCACCCTAAAGCGTTGTCGTACCCTAACCTATACCCTAAACAGTCCCCGTACCCTAATGCTAACCCTAACCCAAACCCTTACCCGAAGCCTTACCCTAACCCGTCCCCTAATCCTAACCCGTACGCTAACACTAAACTTTACCCTAACACGTACGCACACTCTAAACTGTTGTCATATCCTATCCTGTACCCTAAACCTTCCCCGTGACCGTCCCCTAACCCTAACCCTAACCCTTACCCGAAGCCTTATCCTAACCCGTACCCTAATCATAACCTGTAGGCTAACACTAACCCGTACCCTAAAACGCACACTCACCCTAAACCGTTTTCGTACACTAACCTGTACCCTAAACCATCCCCGTCCACTAAACCTAACCCTAACCCTAACCCTAACCCTTACCCGAAGCCTTACCCTAACCTGTCCCCTAATCCTAACCCGTACGCTAACACTAACCCGTGCCCTAACACATACGCTCACCCTAAAGCGTTGTCGTACCCTAACCTGTACCCTAAACCGTCCCCGTCCCCGAACCCTAACACTAACCCTAATACTAACCCTTACCCGAAGCCTTCCGTTAACCCGCCCCCTAATCCTAACCCGTACGCTAACCCTAACACGTACCCTAACACGTACGCTCACCCTAAACCGTTGTCGTACCCTAAACTGTACCCTGAACCGTCCCCATCCCCAAACCCTAACCCTAACCCTTACCCGAAGCCTTACACTAACCTGTCCCCTAATCCTAACCCGTATGCTAACACTAACCCGTACCCTAACACGTAGGCTCACTCTAAACCGTTCTCGTACACTAACCTGTACCCTAAACCGTCCCCATCCCCTAACCCTAACCCTAACCCTTACCCGGAGCCTTACCCTAACCCGTCCTCTAATCCTAAACCGTACGCTAACAGTAACCCGTACCCTAACATGTTCGCTCACCCTAAACAGTTATCTTAACCTAAGCTGTACCCTAAACAGTCCCCGTCGCCTAAACATAACCGTAACCCTAACCCTAACACTAACACTTACCCGAAGTCTTACCCTAACCCGTCCCCTAATCCTAAACCGTACGCTAACACTAACCCGTACCCTAACACGTACGCTCACCCTAAACCGTTGTCGTAGCCTAACCTGTACCCTAAACCTCCCCATGCCCTAACACTTACCCTAAACCTAACCCTAACCCTAACCCTTACCCGAAGCCTTACCCTAACCCATCACCTAATCGGAACCCGTACGCTAACACTAAACCATACCCTATCACGTACGCTCACCCTAAACCGTTGTTGTACCCTAACCTGTACCCTAAACCCTCCCCATCCCCTAACCCTAACCCTAAACCTAACCCTAAACCTAACCCTTACCCGAAGCTTATCCTAACCCGTCCCCTAATCCTAACCCGTTCGCTAACACTAACACATAACCTACCACGTACGCTCACCCTAAAGCATTGTTGTACCCTAACGTGTACCCTAAACCGTTCCAATGCCCTAACCCTAACCCTAACCCTAACCCAAACCCTAACCCTTACCCGGAGCCTTACCCTAACCCGTCCCCTAATCCTAACCCGTACGCTAACACTAACCTGTGCCCTAACACGTACGCTCAACCTAAACCATTGTCGTACCCTAACCTGTACCCTAAACCGTCCCCTAACCCTAACCCTAACCCTAACACTTACCCGAAAACTTACCCTAACCCGTCCTTCTAATCCTAACCTGTACGCTAACAGTAAACTGTGCCCTAACATGTACCCTCACCCTAAACCGTTGTCCTACCCTAACCTGTACCCTAAACCGTCCCCGTCCCTAACCGTAACCCTAACACATACCCGAAGCCTTACCCTAACCCGTGTCCTGATCCTAACCCGTACGTTAACACTAACCCGTACCCTAACACGTACGCTCACCCTAAACCGTTGCCGTACCCCAACCTGTACCCTAAACCGTCCCCGTCCCCTAACCCTAACCCTAACCCTAAACCAAAACCTAACCTTTACCCGAAGCTTTACCCTAACCCATCCCATAATCCTATCCCGTACGCTAACCCTAACCCTTACCCTACCACGTACGCTCACCCTAAACCGTTGTCGTACCCTAACCTGTACCCTAAACCGTCCCCGTCCCCTAACAGTAAACCTAAACCTAACCCTAACCCTAACCCTTAACCGAAGCCTTACTCTAACCCGTCCCTTAATCCTAACCCGTACGCTAACACTAAACCGAGTCCTAACACGTACGCTCACCCTAAAACTTTGTCGTACCCTAACCTGTACCCTAAACCGTCCCCATCCCGTAACCCTTACCCTAACCCTAACAATTACCCGAATCCTTAACCTAACCCGTCCTCTAATCCTAACACGTACGCTAACAGTAAACCGTGCCCTAACACATACGCTCAACCTAAACCGTTGTCGTACCCTAACCTGTACCCTAAACCGTCCCCGTTCCCTAAACCTAACCCTAACCATAACCCTTACCCGAAGCCTTACCCTAACCCGTCCCCTGATCCTATCACGTACGCTAACACTAACCCATACCCTATCACGTACGCTCACTCTAAACATTTGTCGTACACTAACCTGTACCCTAAACCGTCCCCGTCCCTTAACCCTAACCGTAACCCTAACCCTAACCCTAACCCTAACGCTTACCCGAAGCCTTACCCTAACCCGTCCCATAATCCTAACCCGTACGCTAACACTAACCCGTACCCTAACACGTACGCTCACCCTAAACCGTTGACGTACCCTAACCTGTACCCTAAACCGTCCCCGTCCCCTAACCCTAACCCTAACCCTAACCCTTACCAGAAGCCTTACCCTAACCCGTCCCGTAATCCTAACCCGTACGCTAACACTAACCCGTACCCTAACACGTACGCTCACCCTAAAACCTTGTCGTACCCTAACCTGTACCATAAATCGTCCCTGTCCCCTAACCCTAACCCTAACCCTAACCTTAAACCTTACCCGAAGCCTTACACTAACCGGTCCCCTAAACCTAACCCGCACGCTAACACTAACCCGTGCCCTAACACGTACGCTCACCCGAAACATTTGTCGTACACTAAGCTGTACCCTAAACCGTCCCCATTACCTAACACTAACCTGAACCCTAACCATAACCCTAAACCTTACCCGAAGCCTTAACCTAACCCGTCTCCTAATCCTAACCGTATGCTAACACTAACCCGTGCCCTAACACGTACGCTCACCCTAAAGCGTTGTCGTACCCTAACCTGTACCCTAAACCGTTCCTGTCCCTGTACCCTAACCCTAACCCTAACCCAAACCCTAACCCTTACCCGAAGCCTTACACTAACCCATCCCATAATCCTAAACGCTACGCTAACACTAACCCGTGCCCTAACACGTACACTCACCCTAAACCGTTGTCGTACATTAACCTGTACCCTAAATCGTCCCTGTCCCCTAACCCTAACCCTAACCCTAATCCTTACCCGAAGCCTTACCCTAACTCGTCCCCTAATTCTAACCCGTATGCTAACACTAACCTGTATCCTAACACATACGCTCACCCTAAAACTTTGTCGTACACTAAGCTGTACCCTTAATCGTCCCCGTCCCCTAACCCTAAACCTAACCCTTACACAAAGCCTTACCCTAACCGTCCCCTAATCCTAACCCGTACGCTAACACTAACCCGTAACCTAACCCGTATGCTCAACCTAAACCGTTCTCGTACACTAACCTGTACCCTAAACCGTCCCGTCCCCGTCCCCTAACCCTAGCCCTTACCCGAAACCTTACCCTAACATGTCCCCTATTCCTAACCCGTACGCTAACACTATCCCGTACCCTTACACGTACGCTCACCTTAAAACGTTGTCGTACACTAACCTGTAACCTAAACCGTCTCCGTCCCCTAACCCTAACCCTAACCCTAACCCTAACCCTAACCCTTACCCGGAGCCTTACCCTAACCTGTCCCCTAATCCTAACCCGTACGCTAACACTAACCCTTACCCTAACACGTACGCTCACCCTAACCTGTTGTCGTACCCTAACCTGTACCCTAAACCGTCCCTCTACCCTAAACCTAACCCTAACCCTTATCCTAACCCTAAAGCTTACCCGAAGCCTTACCCTAACCCGTCCCATAATCCTAACCCGTACGCTAACACTAACCCGTACCCTAACATGTACGCTCACCCTAAACGGTTGTCGTACCCTAAACTGTACCCTAAACCATCCCTGTCCCTGACCATTAACCCTAACCCTAACCCTAACCCTAACCCTTACCCGACGCCTTACCCTAACCCGTCCCATAATCCTAAACCGTACGCTAACACTAACCCGTACCCTAACATGTACGCTCACCCTAAACTGTTGTCGTACCCTAACCTGTACCCTAAACCGTCCCTGTCCCCGACCCTTAACCCTAACCCTAACCCTAACCCTAACCCTTACCTGACGCCTTACCCTAACCCGTCCCCAAATCCTAACCCGTACGCTAACACTCACCCGTACCCTAACACGTACGCTCACCCTAAATCGTTTTCGTACCCTAACCTGTACCCTAAACCATCCCCGTCCCTCTAACCCTAACCCTAACACTATCCCTAACCCTTACCCGAAGCCTTACCATAACTCGGCCCCCAATTCTAAACCATACGCTAACACTAACCCGTACCCTAACACGTACGCTCACCCTAAAACTTTGTCGTACCCTAACCTGTACCCTAAGTCGTCCCCTTCCCCTAAGCCTAACCCTAACCCTAATACTTACCCGAAGCCTTACCCTAAACCGTCCCCTAATCCTAACCCGTACGCTAATACTAACCCGTACCCTAACACGTACGCTCACCCTAAACCGTTGTCGTACCATAACCTGTACCCTAAACCGTCCCCGTCCCCGTCCCCTAAACTTAACCCTAAACCTCACCCTTACCCGAAGCCTTACCCTAACCCGTCCCCTAATCCTAACCTATACGCTAACTCTAAACCGTACCCTAACATGTACGCTCACCCTAAAGAGTTGTCGTACACTAACCTCTACCCTAAACCGTCCCCGTCCCCGTCCCCTAACCCTAACCCTAACCCTAACCCTTACCCGAAGCCTTACCCTAACAAGTCCCCAATCCTAACCCGTACGCTAACACTAACACATACCCTAACACGTACGCTCACCCTAAAGCGTTGTCGTACCCTAACCTATACCCTAAACAGTCCCCGTACCCTAATGCTAACCCTAACCCAAACCCTTACCCGAAGCCTTACCCTAACCCGTCCCCTAATCCTAACCCGTACGCTAACACTAAACTTTACCCTAACACGTACGCTCACTCTAAACTGTTGTCATATCCTATCCTGTACCCTAAACCTTCCCCGTGACCGTCCCCTAACCCTAACCCTAACCCTTACCCGAAGCCTTATCCTAACCCGTACCCTAATCATAACCTGTAGGCTAACACTAACCCGTACCCTAAAACGCACACTCACCCTAAACCGTTTTCGTACACTAACCTGTACCCTAAACCATCCCCGTCCACTAAACCTAACCCTAACCCTAACCCTAACCCTTACCCGAAGCCTTACCCTAACCTGTCCCCTAATCCTAACCCGTACGCTAACACTAACCCGTGCCCTAACACATACGCTCACCCTAAAGCGTTGTCGTACCCTAACCTGTACCCTAAACCGTCCCCGTCCCCTAACCCTAACACTAACCCTAATACTAACCCTTACCCGAAGCCTTCCGTTAACCCGCCCCCTAATCCTAACCCGTACGCTAACCCTAACACGTACCCTAACACGTACGCTCACCCTAAACCGTTGTCGTACCCTAAACTGTACCCTGAACCGTCCCCATCCCCAAACCCTAACCCTAACCCTTACCCGAAGCCTTACACTAACCTGTCCCCTAATCCTAACCCGTATGCTAACACTAACCCGTACCCTAACACGTAGGCTCACTCTAAACCGTTCTCGTACACTAACCTGTACCCTAAACCGTCCCCATCCCCTAACCCTAACCCTAACCCTTACCCGGAGCCTTACCCTAACCCGTCCTCTAATCCTAAACCGTACGCTAACAGTAACCCGTACCCTAACATGTTCGCTCACCCTAAACAGTTATCTTAACCTAAGCTGTACCCTAAACAGTCCCCGTCGCCTAAACATAACCGTAACCCTAACCCTAACACTAACACTTACCCGAAGTCTTACCCTAACCCGTCCCCTAATCCTAAACCGTACGCTAACACTAACCCGTACCCTAACACGTACGCTCACCCTAAACCGTTGTCGTAGCCTAACCTGTACCCTAAACCTCCCCATGCCCTAACACTTACCCTAAACCTAACCCTAACCCTAACCCTTACCCGAAGCCTTACCCTAACCCATCACCTAATCGGAACCCGTACGCTAACACTAAACCATACCCTATCACGTACGCTCACCCTAAACCGTTGTTGTACCCTAACCTGTACCCTAAACCCTCCCCATCCCCTAACCCTAACCCTAAACCTAACCCTAAACCTAACCCTTACCCGAAGCTTATCCTAACCCGTCCCCTAATCCTAACCCGTTCGCTAACACTAACACATAACCTACCACGTACGCTCACCCTAAAGCATTGTTGTACCCTAACGTGTACCCTAAACCGTTCCAATGCCCTAACCCTAACCCTAACCCTAACCCAAACCCTAACCCTTACCCGGAGCCTTACCCTAACCCGTCCCCTAATCCTAACCCGTACGCTAACACTAACCTGTGCCCTAACACGTACGCTCAACCTAAACCATTGTCGTACCCTAACCTGTACCCTAAACCGTCCCCTAACCCTAACCCTAACCCTAACACTTACCCGAAAACTTACCCTAACCCGTCCTTCTAATCCTAACCTGTACGCTAACAGTAAACTGTGCCCTAACATGTACCCTCACCCTAAACCGTTGTCCTACCCTAACCTGTACCCTAAACCGTCCCCGTCCCTAACCGTAACCCTAACACATACCCGAAGCCTTACCCTAACCCGTGTCCTGATCCTAACCCGTACGTTAACACTAACCCGTACCCTAACACGTACGCTCACCCTAAACCGTTGCCGTACCCCAACCTGTACCCTAAACCGTCCCCGTCCCCTAACCCTAACCCTAACCCTAAACCAAAACCTAACCTTTACCCGAAGCTTTACCCTAACCCATCCCATAATCCTATCCCGTACGCTAACCCTAACCCTTACCCTACCACGTACGCTCACCCTAAACCGTTGTCGTACCCTAACCTGTACCCTAAACCGTCCCCGTCCCCTAACAGTAAACCTAAACCTAACCCTAACCCTAACCCTTAACCGAAGCCTTACTCTAACCCGTCCCTTAATCCTAACCCGTACGCTAACACTAAACCGAGTCCTAACACGTACGCTCACCCTAAAACTTTGTCGTACCCTAACCTGTACCCTAAACCGTCCCCATCCCGTAACCCTTACCCTAACCCTAACAATTACCCGAATCCTTAACCTAACCCGTCCTCTAATCCTAACACGTACGCTAACAGTAAACCGTGCCCTAACACATACGCTCAACCTAAACCGTTGTCGTACCCTAACCTGTACCCTAAACCGTCCCCGTTCCCTAAACCTAACCCTAACCATAACCCTTACCCGAAGCCTTACCCTAACCCGTCCCCTGATCCTATCACGTACGCTAACACTAACCCATACCCTATCACGTACGCTCACTCTAAACATTTGTCGTACACTAACCTGTACCCTAAACCGTCCCCGTCCCTTAACCCTAACCGTAACCCTAACCCTAACCCTAAACCTAACGCTTACCCGAAGCCTTACCCTAACCCGTCCCATAATCCTAACCCGTACGCTAACACTAACCCGTACCCTAACACGTACGCTCACCCTAAACCGTTGACGTACCCTAACCTGTACCCTAAACCGTCCCCGTCCCCTAACCCTAACCCTAACCCTAACCCTTACCAGAAGCCTTACCCTAACCCGTCCCGTAATCCTAACCCGTACGCTAACACTAACCCGTACCCTAACACGTACGCTCACCCTAAAACCTTGTCGTACCCTAACCTGTACCATAAATCGTCCCTGTCCCCTAACCCTAACCCTAACCCTAACCTTAAACCTTACCCGAAGCCTTACACTAACCGGTCCCCTAAACCTAACCCGCACGCTAACACTAACCCGTGCCCTAACACGTACGCTCACCCGAAACATTTGTCGTACACTAAGCTGTACCCTAAACCGTCCCCATTACCTAACACTAACCTGAACCCTAACCATAACCCTAAACCTTACCCGAAGCCTTAACCTAACCCGTCTCCTAATCCTAACCGTATGCTAACACTAACCCGTGCCCTAACACGTACGCTCACCCTAAAGCGTTGTCGTACCCTAACCTGTACCCTAAACCGTTCCTGTCCCTGTACCCTAACCCTAACCCTAACCCAAACCCTAACCCTTACCCGAAGCCTTACACTAACCCATCCCATAATCCTAAACGCTACGCTAACACTAACCCGTGCCCTAACACGTACACTCACCCTAAACCGTTGTCGTACATTAACCTGTACCCTAAATCGTCCCTGTCCCCTAACCCTAACCCTAACCCTAATCCTTACCCGAAGCCTTACCCTAACTCGTCCCCTAATTCTAACCCGTATGCTAACACTAACCTGTATCCTAACACATACGCTCACCCTAAAACTTTGTCGTACACTAAGCTGTACCCTTAATCGTCCCCGTCCCCTAACCCTAAACCTAACCCTTACACAAAGCCTTACCCTAACCGTCCCCTAATCCTAACCCGTACGCTAACACTAACCCGTAACCTAACCTGTATGCTCAACCTAAACCGTTCTCGTACACTAACCTGTACCCTAAACCGTCCCGTCCCCGTCCCCTAACCCTAGCCCTTACCCGAAACCTTACCCTAACATGTCCCCTATTCCTAACCCGTACGCTAACACTATCCCGTACCCTTACACGTACGCTCACCTTAAAACGTTGTCGTACACTAACCTGTAACCTAAACCGTCTCCGTCCCCTAACCCTAACCCTAACCCTAACCCTTACCCGGAGCCTTACCCTAACCTGTCCCCTAATCCTAACCCGTACGCTAACACTAACCCTTGCCCTAACACGTACGCTCACCCTAAACCGTTGTCGTACCCTAACCTGTACCCTAAACCGTCCCTCTACCCTAACCCTAACCCTAACCCTTATCCTAACCCTAAAGCTTACCCGAAGCCTTACCCTAACCCGTCCCATAATCCTAACCCGTACGCTAACACTAACCCATACCCTAACATGTACGCTCACCCTAAACGGTTGTTGTACCCTAAACTGTACCCTAAACCGTCCCTGTCCCTGACCATTAACCCTAACCCTAACCCTAACCCTAACCCTTACCCGACGCCTTACCCTAACCCGTCCCATAATCCTAACCCGTACGCTAACACTAACCGTACCCTAACATGTACGCTCACCCTAAACTGTTGTCGTACCCTAACCTGTACCCTAAACCGTCCCTGTCCCCGACCCTTAACCCTAAGCCTAACCCTAACCCTAACCCTTACCTGACGCCTTACCCTAACCCGTCCCCAAATCCTAACCCGTACGCTAACACTAACCCGTACCCTAACACGCATGCTCACCCTAAACCGTTGTCGTACCCTAACATGTATCCTAAACCGTCCCCATCCCCTAACCCTAACCCTAACCCTAAACCTAAACCTAACCCTTATCCGAAGCCTTACCATAACCCGTCCTCTAATCCTAACCCGTACGCTAACAGTAAACTGTGCCCTAACATGTACGCTGAACCTAAACCATTGTCCTACCCTAACCTGTACCCTAAACCGTCCCACTCCCCTAACCCTAACCCTAACCCTAACCCTTACACCAAGCCTTACACTAACCCGTGCCCTAATCCTAACCCGTACGCTAACACTAACCCATACCCTAACACGTACGCTCACCCTAAACCGCTGTCGTACACTAACCTGTACCCTAAACCATCCCAGTCCCTGTCCCCGTCCCCTAACCCTAACCCTAAACCTAACCCTTACCCGAAGGATTACCCTAACCCGTCCCCTAATCCTAACCCGTACGCTAAAACTAACCCGTGCCCTAACACGTACGCTCACCCTAAAGTGTGGTTGTACCCTAACCAGTACACTAAACCGTCCCCATCCCCGTTCCCTAACCCTAACCCTAACCCAAACCCTAAGCCTTACCCGAAGCCTTACCCTAACCCGTCTCATAATCCTAACCGATACGCTAAAACTAACCCATGCCCTAACACATACGCTCACCCTAAACCGTTGTCATACCCTAACCTGTACCCTAAACCTTCCCCGTCGCCTAACCCTAACCCTAATCCTTACGCGAAGCCTTACACTAACCCGTCCCCTAATCCTAAACCATACGCTAACTCTAACCCGTATCCTAACACGTACGCTCACCCTAAACCATTCTCATACACTAACCTGTACCCTAAACCATCCCCGTCAACTAACCTTAACCCTAACCCTTACCCGAAGCCTTACCATAACCCGTCCTCTAATCCTAACCCGTACGCTAACAGTAAACTGTGCCCTAAAATGTACACTCAACCTCAACCATTGTCCTACCCTAACTTGTACCCTAAACCGTCCCCGTCCCCTAACCCTAACCCTAAACCTAGCCCTAAACCTAAACCTTACCCCAAGCCTTACCCCAACCCGACCCTTAATCCTAACCCGTACGCTAACACTAACCCATACCCTAACACGCACGCTCACCCTAAATCTTTGTCGTACCCTAACATGTACCCTAAACCGTCCCCGTCCCCTAACCCTAACCCTAACCCTAACCCTAACACTTACCCGAAGCATTACACTAACCCGTCCCCGAATCCTAATCCGTACGCTAACACTAACCCGTGTCCTAACACGTACCCTCACCCTAAACCGTTGTCGTACCCTAACCTCTACCCTAAACCGTCACCGTCCCCTAGCCCTAACCCTAACCCTAACCCTTACGCAAAGCCTTACCCTAAACCGTCCCCAATCCTAACCCGTACGCTAACACTAACAAGTACCCTAACACATACGCTCACCCTAAACTGTTGTCGTACACTAACCTGTAACCTAAACCGTCCCCGTCCCCTAACCCTAACACTAACCCTAACCCTAACCCTAACCCTAACCCTTACCCGAAGCCTTACCCTAATCTGTCCCCTAATCCTAACCCGTATGCTAACACTAACCCTTGCCCTAACACGTACACTCACCCTAAACCATTGTCGTACCCTAACCTGTACCCTGAACCGTCCCTGTACCCTAACCCTAACCCTAACTCTAACCCTAACCCTAACACTAACACTTACCCGAAGCCTTACCCTAACCCGTCCCATAATCCTAACCCGTACGCTAACACTAACCCGTACCCTAACACGTACGCTCACCCTAAATCGTTTTCGTACCCTAACCTGTACCCTAAACCATCCCCGTCCCCTAACCCTAACCCTAACACTATCCCTAACCCTTACCCGAAGCCTTACCATAACTCGGCCCCCAATTCTAAACCATACGCTAACACTAACCCGTACCCTAACACGTACGCTCACCCTAAAACTTTGTCGTACCCTAACCTGTACCCTAAGTCGTCCCCTTCCCCTAAGCCTAACCCTAACCCTAATACTTACCCGAAGCCTTACCCTAAACCGTCCCCTAATCCTAACCCGTACGCTAATACTAACCCGTACCCTAACACGTACGCTCACCCTAAACCGTTGTCGTACCATAACCTGTACCCTAAACCGTCCCCGTCCCCGTCCCCTAAACTTAACCCTAAACCTCACCCTTACCCGTAGCCTTACCCTAACCCGTCCCCTATTCCTAACCTATACGCTGACTCTAACCCGTACTCTAACATGTACGCTCACCCTAAAGAGTTGTCGTACACTAACCTCTACCCTAAACCGTCCCCGTCCCCGTCCCCTAACCCTAACCCTAACCCTAACCCTTACCCGAAGCCTTACCCTAACAAGTCCCCAATCCTAACCCGTACGCTAACACTAACACATAACCTAACACGTACGCTCACCCTAAACCGTTGTCGTACCCTAACCTATACCCTAAACAGTCCCCGTACCCTAACCCTAACCCTAACCCAAACCCTTACCCGAAGCCTTACCCTAACCCGTCCCCTAATCCTAACCCGTACGCTAACACTAAACTTTACCCTAACACGTACGCACACTCTAAACTGTTGTCATATCCTATCCTGTACCCTAAACCTTCCCCGTGCCCGTCCCCTAACCCTAACCCTAACCCTTACCCGAAGCCTTACCCTAACCTGTCCCTTAATCCTAACCCGTACGCTAACACTAACGATTACCCTAACACGTACACACACCCGAAACTGTTGTCAAATCCTATCCTGTACCCTAAACCTTCCCCGTTCCTGTCCCCTAACCCTAACCCTAACCCTTACCCGAAGCCTTACCCTAACCTGTCCCCTAATCCTAACCCGTACGCTAACACTAACCCGTGCCCTAACACATACGCTCACCCTAAAGCGTTGTCGTACCCTAACCTGTACCCTAAACCGTCCCCGTCCCCTAACCCTAACACTAACCCTAATACTATCCCTTACCCGAAGCCTTCCGTTAACCCGCCCCCTAATCCTAACCCGTACACTAACCCTAACCCGTACCCTAACACGTACGCTCACCCTAAAACGTTGTCGTACCCTAAACTGTACCCTGAACCGTCCCCATCCTCAAACCCTAACCCTAACCCTTACCCGAAGCCTTACACTAACCTGTCCCCTAATCCTAACCCGTACGCTAACACTAACCCATACCCTAACACGTAGGCTCACTCTAAACCGTTCTCGTACACTAACCTGTACCCTAAACCGTCCCCATCCCCTAACCCTAACCCTAACCCTTACCCGGAGCCTTACCCTAACCCGTCCTCTAATCCTAAACCGTACGCTAACACTAACCCGTACCCTAACACGTACGCTCACCCTAAATCGTTTTCGTACCCTAACCTGTACCCTAAACCATCCCCGTCCCCTAACCCTAACCCTAACACTATCCCTAACCCTTACCCGAAGCCTTACCATAACTCGGCCCCCAATTCTAAACCATACGCTAACACTAACCCGTACCCTAACACGTACGCTCACCCTAAAACTTTGTCGTACCCTAACCTGTACCCTAAGTCGTCCCCTTCCCCTAAGCCTAACCCTAACCCTAATACTTACCCGAAGCCTTACCCTAAACCGTCCCCTAATCCTAACCCGTACGCTAATACTAACCCGTACCCTAACACGTACGCTCACCCTAAACCGTTGTCGTACCATAACCTGTACCCTAAACCGTCCCCGTCCCCGTCCCCTAAACTTAACCCTAAACCTCACCCTTACCCGTAGCCTTACCCTAACCCGTCCCCTATTCCTAACCTATACGCTGACTCTAACCCGTACTCTAACATGTACGCTCACCCTAAAGAGTTGTCGTACACTAACCTCTACCCTAAACCGTCCCCGTCCCCGTCCCCTAACCCTAACCCTAACCCTAACCCTTACCCGAAGCCTTACCCTAACAAGTCCCCAATCCTAACCCGTACGCTAACACTAACACATAACCTAACACGTACGCTCACCCTAAACCGTTGTCGTACCCTAACCTATACCCTAAACAGTCCCCGTACCCTAACCCTAACCCTAACCCAAACCCTTACCCGAAGCCTTACCCTAACCCGTCCCCTAATCCTAACCCGTACGCTAACACTAAACTTTACCCTAACACGTACGCACACTCTAAACTGTTGTCATATCCTATCCTGTACCCTAAACCTTCCCCGTGCCCGTCCCCTAACCCTAACCCTAACCCTTACCCGAAGCCTTACCCTAACCTGTCCCTTAATCCTAACCCGTACGCTAACACTAACGATTACCCTAACACGTACACACACCCGAAACTGTTGTCAAATCCTATCCTGTACCCTAAACCTTCCCCGTTCCTGTCCCCTAACCCTAACCCTAACCCTTACCCGAAGCCTTACCCTAACCTGTCCCCTAATCCTAACCCGTACGCTAACACTAACCCGTGCCCTAACACATACGCTCACCCTAAAGCGTTGTCGTACCCTAACCTGTACCCTAAACCGTCCCCGTCCCCTAACCCTAACACTAACCCTAATACTATCCCTTACCCGAAGCCTTCCGTTAACCCGCCCCCTAATCCTAACCCGTACACTAACCCTAACACGTACCCTAACACGTACGCTCACCCTAAACCGTTGTCGTACCCTAAACTGTACCCTGAACCGTCCCCATCCTCAAACCCTAACCCTAACCCTTACCCGAAGCCTTACACTAACCTGTCCCCTAATCCTAACCCGTACGCTAACACTAACCCATACCCTAACACGTAGGCTCACTCTAAACCGTTCTCGTACACTAACCTGTACCCTAAACCGTCCCCATCCCCTAACCCTAACCCTAACCCTTACCCGGAGCCTTACCCTAACCCGTCCTCTAATCCTAAACCGTACGCTAACACTAACCCGTACCCTAACATGTTCGCTCACCCTAAACCGTTATCTTAACCTAAGCTGTACCCTAAACAGTCCCCGTCGCCTAAACATAACCGTAACCCTAACCCTAACACTAACACTTACCCGAAGGCTTACCCTAACCCGTCCCCTAATCCTAAACCGTACGCTAACACTAACCCGTACCCTAACACGTACGCTCACCCTAAACCGTTGTCGTAGCCTAACCTGTACCCTAAACCTCCCCATGCCCTAACACTTACCCTAAACCTAACCCTAACCCTAACCCTTACCCGAAGCCTTACCCTAACCCATCACCTAATCGGAACCCGTACGCTAACACTAACCCATACCCTATCACGTACGCTCACCCTAAACCGTTGTTGTACCCTAACCTGTACCCTAAACCCTCCCCATCCCCTAACCCTAACCCTAAACCTAACCCTAAACCTAACCCTTACCCGAAGCTTATCCTAACCCGTCCCCTAATCCTAACCCGTTCGCTAACACTAACACATAACCTACCACGTACGCTCACCCTAAAGCATTGTTGTACCCTAACGTGTACCCTAAACCGTTCCAATGCCCTAACCCTAACCCTAACCCTAACCCAAACCCTAACCCTTACCCGGAGCCTTACCCTAACCCGTCCCCTAATCCTAACCCGTACGCTAACACTAACCTGTGCCCTAACACGTACGCTCAACCTAAACCATTGTCGTACCCTAACCTGTACCCTAAACCGTCCCCTAACCCTAACCCTAACCCTAACACTTACCCGAAACCTTACCCTAACCCGTCCTTCTAATCCTAACCTGTACGCTAACAGTAAACTGTGCCCTAACATGTACCCTCACCCTAAACCGTTGTCCTACCCTAACCTGTACCCTAAACCGTCCCCGTCCCTAACCGTAACCCTAACACATACCCGAAGCCTTACCCTAACCCGTGTCCTGATCCTAACCCGTACGTTAACACTAACCCGTACCCTAACACGTACGCTCACCCTAAACCGTTGCCGTACCCCAACCTGTACCCTAAACCGTCCCCGTCCCCTAACCCTAACCCTAACCCTAAACCAAAACCTAACCTTTACCCGAAGCTTTACCCTAACCCATCCCATAATCCTATCCCGTACGCTAACCCTAACCCTTACCCTACCACGTACGCTCACCCTAAACCGTTGTCGTACCCTAACCTGTACCCTAAACCGTCCCCGTCCCCTAACAGTAAACCTAAACCTAACCCTAACCCTAACCCTTAACCGAAGCCTTACTCTAACCCGTCCCTTAATCCTAACCCGTACGCTAACACTAAACCGAGTCCTAACACGTACGCTCACCCTAAAACTTTGTCGTACCCTAACCTGTACCCTAAACCGTCCCCATCCCGTAACCCTTACCCTAACCCTAACAATTACCCGAATCCTTAACCTAACCCGTCCTCTAATCCTAACACGTACGCTAACAGTAAACCGTGCCCTAACACATACGCTCAACCTAAACCGTTGTCGTACCCTAACCTGTACCCTAAACCGTCCCCGTTCCCTAAACCTAACCCTAACCATAACCCTTACCCGAAGCCTTACCCTAACCCGTCCCCTGATCCTATCACGTACGCTAACACTAACCCATACCCTATCACGTACGCTCACCCTAAACATTTGTCGTACACTAACCTGTACCCTAAACCGTCCCCGTCCCTTAACCCTAACCGTAACCCTAACCCTAACCCTAACCCTAACGCTTACCCGAAGCCTTACCCTAACCCGTCCCATAATCCTAACCCGTACGCTAACACTAACCCGTACCCTAACACGTACGCTCACCCTAAACCGTTGACGTACCCTAACCTGTACCCTAAACCGTCCCCGTCCCCTAACCCTAACCCTAACCCTAACCCTTACCAGAAGCCTTACCCTAACCCGTCCCGTAATCCTAACCCGTACGCTAACACTAACCCGTACCCTAACACGTACGCTCACCCTAAAACCTTGTCGTACCCTAACCTGTACCATAAATCGTCCCTGTCCCCTAACCCTAACCCTAACCCTAACCTTAAACCTTACCCGAAGCCTTACACTAACCGGTCCCCTAAACCTAACCCGCACGCTAACACTAACCCGTGCCCTAACACGTACGCTCACCCGAAACATTTGTCGTACACTAAGCTGTACCCTAAACCGTCCCCATTACCTAACACTAACCTGAACCCTAACCATAACCCTAAACCTTACCCGAAGCCTTAACCTAACCCGTCTCCTAATCCTAACCGTATGCTAACACTAACCCGTGCCCTAACACGTACGCTCACCCTAAAGCGTTGTCGTACCCTAACCTGTACCTTAAACCGTTCCTGTCCCTGTACCCTAACCCTAACCCTAACCCAAACCCTAACCCTTACCCGAAGCCTTACACTAACCCATCCCATAATCCTAAACGCTACGCTAACACTAACCCGTGCCCTAACACGTACACTCACCCTAAACCGTTGTCGTACATTAACCTGTACCCTAAATCGTCCCTGTCCCCTAACCCTAACCCTAACCCTAATCCTTACCCGAAGCCTTACCCTAACTCGTCCCCTAATTCTAACCCGTATGCTAACACTAACCTGTATCCTAACACATACGCTCACCCTAAAACTTTGTCGTACACTAAGCTGTACCCTTAATCGTCCCCGTCCCCTAACCCTAAACCTAACCCTTACACAAAGCCTTACCCTAACCCGTCCCCTAATCCTAACCCGTACGCTAACACTAACCCGTAACCTAACCCGTATGCTCAACCTAAACCGTTCTCGTACACTAACCTGTACCCTAAACCGTCCCGTCCCCGTCCCCTAACCCTAGCCCTTACCCGAAACCTTACCCTAACATGTTCCCTATTCCTAACCCGTACGCTAACACTATCCCGTACCCTTACACGTACGCTCACCTTAAAACGTTGTCGTACACTAACCTGTAACCTAAACCGTCTCCGTCCCCTAACCCTAACCCTTATCCTAACCCTAAAGCTTACCCGAAGCCTTACCCTAACCCGTCCCATAATCCTAACCCGTACGCTAACACTAACCCGTACCCTAACATGTACGCTCACCCTAAACGGTTGTCGTACCCTAAACTGTACCCTAAACCATCCCTGTCCCTGACCATTAACCCTAACCCTAACCCTAACCCTAACCCTTACCCGACGCCTTACCCTAACCCGTCGCATAATCCTAAACCGTACGCTAACACTAACCCGTACCCTAACATGTACGCTCACCCTAAACTGTTGTCGTACCCTAACCTGTACCCTAAACCGTCCCTGTCCCCGACCCTTAACCCTAACCCTAACCCTAACCCTAACCCTTACCTGACGCCTTACCCTAACCCGTCCCCAAATCCTAACCCGTACGCTAACACTAACCCGTACCCTAACACGCACGCTCACCCTAAACCGTTGTGGTACCCTAACATGTACCCTAAACCGAACCCATCCCCTAACCCTAACCCTAACCCTAAACCTAAACCTAACCCTTACCCGAAGCCTTACCATAACCCGTCCTCTAATCCTAACCCGTACGCTAACAGTAAACTGTGCCCTAACATGTACGCTGAACCTAAACCATTGTCCTACCCTAACCTGTACCCTAAACCGTCCCACTCCCCTAACCCTAACCCTAACCCTAACCCTAACCCTTACACCAAGCCTTACACTAACCCGTGCCCTAATCCTAACTCGTACGCTAACACTAACCCCTACCCTAACACGTACGCTCACCCTAAACCGCTGTCGTACACTAACCTGTACCCTAAACCGTCCCCGTCCCCGTCCCCGTCCCCTAACCCTAACCCTAAACCTAACCCTTACCCGAAGCCTTACCTTAACCCGTCCCCTAATCCTAACCCGTACGCTAACACTAACCCGTGCCCTAACACGTACGCTCACCCTAAAGTGTGGTTGTACCCTAACCAGTACACTAAACCGTCCCCGTCCCCGTTCCCTAACCCTAACCCTAACCCAAACCCTAAGCCTTACCCGAAGCCTTACCCTAACCCGTCTCATAATCCTAACCGATACGCTAAAACTAACCCATGCCCTAACACATACGCTCACCCTAAACCGTTGTCATACCCTAACCTGTACCATAAACCGTCCCCGTCCCCTAACCCTAACCCTAATCCTTACCCGAAGCCTTACACTAACCCGTCCCCTAATCCTAACCCATACGATAACTCTAACCCGTATCCTAACACGTACGCTCACCCTAAACCATTCTCATACACTAACCTGTACCCTAAACCATCCCCGTCAACTAACCTTAACCCTAACCCTTACCCGAAGCCTTACCATAACCCGTCCTCTAATCCTAACCCGTACGCTAACAGTAAACTGTGCCCTAAAATGTACACTCAACCTAAACAATTGTCCTACCCTAACTTGTACCCTAAACCGTCCCCGTCCCCTAACCCTAACCCTAAACCTAGCCCTAAACCTAAACCTTACCGCAAGCCTTACCCTAACCCGACCCTTAATCCTAACCCGTACGCTAACACTAACCCATACCCTAACACGCACGCTCACCCTAAACATTTGTCGTACCCTAACATGTACCCTAAACCGTCCCCGTCCCCTAACACTAACCCTAACCCTAACCCTAACCCTAACACTTACCCGAAGCATTACACTAACCCGTCCCCTAATCCTAATCCGTACGCTAACACTAACCCGTGTCCTAACACGTACCCTCACCCTAAACCGTTGTCGTACCCTAACCTGTACCCTAAACCGTCACCGTCCCCTAGCCCTAACCCTAACCCTAACCCTTACGCGAAGCCTTACCCTAACCCGTCCCCAATCCTAACCCGTACGCTAACCCTAACAAGTACCCTAACACATACGCTCACCCTAAACTGTTGTCGTACACTAACCTGTAACCTAAACCGTCCCCGTCCCCTAACCCTAACCCTAACCCTAACCCTAATCCTAACCCTAACACTTACCCGAAGCCTTACCCTAACCCGTCCCATAATCCTAACCCGTACGCTAACACTAACCCGTACCCTAACACTTACGCTCACCCTAAATCGTTTTCGTACCCTAACCTGTACCCTAAACCATCCCCGTCCCCTAACCCTAACCCTAACACTATCCCTAACCCTTACCCGAAGCCTTACCATAACTCGGCCCCCAATTCTAAACCATACGCTAACACTAACCCGTACCCTAACACGTACGCTCACCCTAAAACTTTGTCGTACCCTAACCTGTACCCTAAGTCGTCCCCTTCCCCTAAGCCTAACCCTAACCCTAATACTTACCCGAAGCCTTACCCTAACTCGTCCCCTAATCCTAACCCGTACGCTAACACTAACCCGTAACCTAACCCGTATGCTCAACCTAAACCGTTCTCGTACACTAACCTGTACCCTAAACCGTCCCGTCCCCGTCCCCTAACCCTAGCCCTTACCCGAAACCTTACCCTAACATGTTCCCTATTCCTAACCCGTACGCTAACACTATCCCGTACCCTTACACGTACGCTCACCTTAAAACGTTGTCGTACACTAACCTGTAACCTAAACCGTCTCCGTCCCCTAACCCTAACCCTTATCCTAACCCTAAAGCTTACCCGAAGCCTTACCCTAACCCGTCCCATAATCCTAACCCGTACGCTAACACTAACCCGTACCCTAACATGTACGCTCACCCTAAACGGTTGTCGTACCCTAAACTGTACCCTAAACCATCCCTGTCCCTGACCATTAACCCTAACCCTAACCCTAACCCTAACCCTTACCCGACGCCTTACCCTAACCCGTCGCATAATCCTAAACCGTACGCTAACACTAACCCGTACCCTAACATGTACGCTCACCCTAAACTGTTGTCGTACCCTAACCTGTACCCTAAACCGTCCCTGTCCCCGACCCTTAACCCTAACCCTAACCCTAACCCTAACCCTTACCTGACGCCTTACCCTAACCCGTCCCCAAATCCTAACCCGTACGCTAACACTAACCCGTACCCTAACACGCACGCTCACCCTAAACCGTTGTGGTACCCTAACATGTACCCTAAACCGAACCCATCCCCTAACCCTAACCCTAACCCTAAACCTAAACCTAACCCTTACCCGAAGCCTTACCATAACCCGTCCTCTAATCCTAACCCGTACGCTAACAGTAAACTGTGCCCTAACATGTACGCTGAACCTAAACCATTGTCCTACCCTAACCTGTACCCTAAACCGTCCCACTCCCCTAACCCTAACCCTAACCCTAACCCTAACCCTTACACCAAGCCTTACACTAACCCGTGCCCTAATCCTAACTCGTACGCTAACACTAACCCCTACCCTAACACGTACGCTCACCCTAAACCGCTGTCGTACACTAACCTGTACCCTAAACCGTCCCCGTCCCCGTCCCCGTCCCCTAACCCTAACCCTAAACCTAACCCTTACCCGAAGCCTTACCTTAACCCGTCCCCTAATCCTAACCCGTACGCTAACACTAACCCGTGCCCTAACACGTACGCTCACCCTAAAGTGTGGTTGTACCCTAACCAGTACACTAAACCGTCCCCGTCCCCGTTCCCTAACCCTAACCCTAACCCAAACCCTAAGCCTTACCCGAAGCCTTACCCTAACCCGTCTCATAATCCTAACCGATACGCTAAAACTAACCCATGCCCTAACACATACGCTCACCCTAAACCGTTGTCATACCCTAACCTGTACCATAAACCGTCCCCGTCCCCTAACCCTAACCCTAATCCTTACCCGAAGCCTTACACTAACCCGTCCCCTAATCCTAACCCATACGATAACTCTAACCCGTATCCTAACACGTACGCTCACCCTAAACCATTCTCATACACTAACCTGTACCCTAAACCATCCCCGTCAACTAACCTTAACCCTAACCCTTACCCGAAGCCTTACCATAACCCGTCCTCTAATCCTAACCCGTACGCTAACAGTAAACTGTGCCCTAAAATGTACACTCAACCTAAACAATTGTCCTACCCTAACTTGTACCCTAAACCGTCCCCGTCCCCTAACCCTAACCCTAAACCTAGCCCTAAACCTAAACCTTACCGCAAGCCTTACCCTAACCCGACCCTTAATCCTAACCCGTACGCTAACACTAACCCATACCCTAACACGCACGCTCACCCTAAACCTTTGTCGTACCCTAACATGTACCCTAAACCGTCCCCGTCCCCTAACACTAACCCTAACCCTAACCCTAACCCTAACACTTACCCGAAGCATTACACTAACCCGTCCCCTAATCCTAATCCGTACGCTAACACTAACCCGTGTCCTAACACGTACCCTCACCCTAAACCGTTGTCGTACCCTAACCTGTACCCTAAACCGTCACCGTCCCCTAGCCCTAACCCTAACCCTAACCCTTACGCGAAGCCTTACCCTAACCCGTCCCCAATCCTAACCCGTACGCTAACCCTAACAAGTACCCTAACACATACGCTCACCCTAAACTGTTGTCGTACACTAACCTGTAACCTAAACCGTCCCCGTCCCCTAACCCTAACCCTAACCCTAACCCTAATCCTAACCCTAACACTTACCCGAAGCCTTACCCTAACCCGTCCCATAATCCTAACCCGTACGCTAACACTAACCCGTACCCTAACACTTACGCTCACCCTAAATCGTTTTCGTACCCTAACCTGTACCCTAAACCATCCCCGTCCCCTAACCCTAACCCTAACACTATCCCTAACCCTTACCCGAAGCCTTACCATAACTCGGCCCCCAATTCTAAACCATACGCTAACACTAACCCGTACCCTAACACGTACGCTCACCCTAAAACTTTGTCGTACCCTAACCTGTACCCTAAGTCGTCCCCTTCCCCTAAGCCTAACCCTAACCCTAATACTTACCCGAAGCCTTACCCTAACCCGTCCCCTAATCCTAACCCGTACGCTAACACTAACCCGTAACCTAACCCGTATGCTCAACCTAAACCGTTCTCGTACACTAACCTGTACCCTAAACCGTCCCGTCCCCGTCCCCTAACCCTAGCCCTTACCCGAAACCTTACCCTAACATGTTCCCTATTCCTAACCCGTACGCTAACACTATCCCGTACCCTTACACGTACGCTCACCTTAAAACGTTGTCGTACACTAACCTGTAACCTAAACCGTCTCCGTCCCCTAACCCTAACCCTTATCCTAACCCTAAAGCTTACCCGAAGCCTTACCCTAACCCGTCCCATAATCCTAACCCGTACGCTAACACTAACCCGTACCCTAACATGTACGCTCACCCTAAACGGTTGTCGTACCCTAAACTGTACCCTAAACCATCCCTGTCCCTGACCATTAACCCTAACCCTAACCCTAACCCTAACCCTTACCCGACGCCTTACCCTAACCCGTCGCATAATCCTAAACCGTACGCTAACACTAACCCGTACCCTAACATGTACGCTCACCCTAAACTGTTGTCGTACCCTAACCTGTACCCTAAACCGTCCCTGTCCCCGACCCTTAACCCTAACCCTAACCCTAACCCTAACCCTTACCTGACGCCTTACCCTAACCCGTCCCCAAATCCTAACCCGTACGCTAACACTAACCCGTACCCTAACACGCACGCTCACCCTAAACCGTTGTGGTACCCTAACATGTACCCTAAACCGAACCCATCCCCTAACCCTAACCCTAACCCTAAACCTAAACCTAACCCTTACCCGAAGCCTTACCATAACCCGTCCTCTAATCCTAACCCGTACGCTAACAGTAAACTGTGCCCTAACATGTACGCTGAACCTAAACCATTGTCCTACCCTAACCTGTACCCTAAACCGTCCCACTCCCCTAACCCTAACCCTAACCCTAACCCTAACCCTTACACCAAGCCTTACACTAACCCGTGCCCTAATCCTAACTCGTACGCTAACACTAACCCCTACCCTAACACGTACGCTCACCCTAAACCGCTGTCGTACACTAACCTGTACCCTAAACCGTCCCCGTCCCCGTCCCCGTCCCCTAACCCTAACCCTAAACCTAACCCTTACCCGAAGCCTTACCTTAACCCGTCCCCTAATCCTAACCCGTACGCTAACACTAACCCGTGCCCTAACACGTACGCTCACCCTAAAGTGTGGTTGTACCCTAACCAGTACACTAAACCGTCCCCGTCCCCGTTCCCTAACCCTAACCCTAACCCAAACCCTAAGCCTTACCCGAAGCCTTACCCTAACCCGTCTCATAATCCTAACCGATACGCTAAAACTAACCCATGCCCTAACACATACGCTCACCCTAAACCGTTGTCATACCCTAACCTGTACCATAAACCGTCCCCGTCCCCTAACCCTAACCCTAATCCTTACCCGAAGCCTTACACTAACCCGTCCCCTAATCCTAACCCATACGATAACTCTAACCCGTATCCTAACACGTACGCTCACCCTAAACCATTCTCATACACTAACCTGTACCCTAAACCATCCCCGTCAACTAACCTTAACCCTAACCCTTACCCGAAGCCTTACCATAACCCGTCCTCTAATCCTAACCCGTACGCTAACAGTAAACTGTGCCCTAAAATGTACACTCAACCTAAACAATTGTCCTACCCTAACTTGTACCCTAAACCGTCCCCGTCCCCTAACCCTAACCCTAAACCTAGCCCTAAACCTAAACCTTACCGCAAGCCTTACCCTAACCCGACCCTTAATCCTAACCCGTACGCTAACACTAACCCATACCCTAACACGCACGCTCACCCTAAACCTTTGTCGTACCCTAACATGTACCCTAAACCGTCCCCGTCCCCTAACACTAACCCTAACCCTAACCCTAACCCTAACACTTACCCGAAGCATTACACTAACCCGTCCCCTAATCCTAATCCGTACGCTAACACTAACCCGTGTCCTAACACGTACCCTCACCCTAAACCGTTGTCGTACCCTAACCTGTACCCTAAACCGTCACCGTCCCCTAGCCCTAACCCTAACCCTAACCCTTACGCGAAGCCTTACCCTAACCCGTCCCCAATCCTAACCCGTACGCTAACCCTAACAAGTACCCTAACACATACGCTCACCCTAAACTGTTGTCGTACACTAACCTGTAACCTAAACCGTCCCCGTCCCCTAACCCTAACCCTAACCCTAACCCTAATCCTAACCCTAACACTTACCCGAAGCCTTACCCTAACCCGTCCCATAATCCTAACCCGTACGCTAACACTAACCCGTACCCTAACACTTACGCTCACCCTAAATCGTTTTCGTACCCTAACCTGTACCCTAAACCATCCCCGTCCCCTAACCCTAACCCTAACACTATCCCTAACCCTTACCCGAAGCCTTACCATAACTCGGCCCCCAATTCTAAACCATACGCTAACACTAACCCGTACCCTAACACGTACGCTCACCCTAAAACTTTGTCGTACCCTAACCTGTACCCTAAGTCGTCCCCTTCCCCTAAGCCTAACCCTAACCCTAATACTTACCCGAAGCCTTACCCTAACCCGTCCCCTAATCCTAACCCGTACGCTAACACTAACCCGTACCCTAACACGTACGCTCACCCTAAACCGTTGTCGTACCATAACCTGTACCCTAAACCGCCCCATCCCCTAACCCTAACCCTAAACCTAACCCTAATCCTAACCCTTACCCGAAGCCTTACCCTAACCCGTCCCATAATCATAACCCGTACGCTAACACTAACCCGTGCCCTAACACGTAGGCTCACCATAAATCATTGTCGTACCCTAACCTGTACCCTAAACCATCCCCATCCCCGTCCCCGTCTCCTAACCCTAACCCGAACCCTAACCCTAACCCTTACCCGAAGACTTACCCTAACCTGTCCCCTAATCCTAACCCTTACGCTAACACTAACCCTTGCCCTAAGAGGTACACTCACCCTAAACCGTTTTCTTACCCTAACCTGTACCCTAAACGTCCCTGTACCCTAACCCTAACCCTAACACTAACCCTAAACCGAAACCTTACCCGAAGCCTTACCCTAACCCGTCCCCTAATCCTAAACCGTACGCTAACCCTAACCCGTGCCCAAGCACGTACGCTCACCCTAAACCGCTGTCGTACCCTAAACTGTACCCTAAACCGTCCCCGTCCCCTAACCCTAACCCTAACCCTAAACCTTACCCGAAGCCTTCCCCTAACCCGTCCCCTAATCCTAACACATACACTAACACTAACCCATGCCCTAAAACGAATGCTAACCCTAAACCGCTGTCGTACATTAACCTGTACCCTAAACCGTCCCCGTCCCCGTCCCCTAACCCTAACCCTAAACCTAAACCTTACCCAAAGCCTTACCCAAACCCGTCCCCTAATCCTAACCCGTACGCTAACAGTAACCCGTACCCTAACAGGTACGCTCACCCTAAAGCGTGGTCGTACCCTAACCTGTACACTAAACCGTCCCCGTCCCCGTTCCCTAACCCTAACCCTATCCCAAACCCTACCCCTTACCCGAAGCCTTACCCTAACCCGTCCCATAATCCTAAATAATACGCTAAAACTACCCCATGCCCTAACACATACGCTCACCCTAAACCGTTGTCGTACCCTAACCTGTACCCTAAACCGTCCCTGTAGCCTAACCCTAACCCTAACCCTAACCCTAACCCTTACCCGAAGCCTTACCCTAACCCGTCCCATAATCCTACCCCGTATGCTAACACTAACCCGTACCCTAACATGTACGCTCACCCTAAACCGTTGTCGTACCATAACCTGTACCCTAAACCGTCCCCGTCCCCTAAACTTAACCCTAAACCTCACCCTTACCCGTAGCCTTACCCTAACCCGTCCCCTATTCCTAACCTATACGCTAACTCTAACCCGTACCCTAACATGTACGCTCACCCTAAAGAGTTGTCGTACACTAACCTCTACCCTAAACCGTCCCCGTCCCCTTCCCCTAACCCTAACCCTAACCCTAACCCTTACCCGAAGCCTTACCCTAACAAGTCCCCAATCCTAACCCGTACGCTAACACTAACACATACCCTAACACGTACGCTCACCCTAAACCGTTGTCGTACCCTACCCTATACCCTAAACAGTCCCCGTACCCTAACCCTAACCCTAACCCTTACCCGAAGCCTTACCCTAACCCGTCCCCTAATCCTAACCCGTACGCTAACACTAAACCTTACCCTAACACGTACGCACACTCTAAACTGTTGTCATATCCTATCCTGTACCCTAAACCTTCCCCGTGCCCGTCCCCTAACCCTAACCCTAACCCTTACCCGAAGCCTTACCCTAACCTGTCCCCTAATCCTAACCCGTACGCTAACACTAACCCTTACCCTAACACCTACGTACACCCTAAACTGTTGTCAAATCCTATCCTGTACCCTAAACCTTCCCCGTTCCTGTCCCCTAACCCTAACCCTAACCCTTACCCGAAGCCTTACCCTAAACTGTCCCCTAATCCTAACCCGTACGCTAACACTAACCCGTGCCCTAACACATACGCTCACCCTAAAGCGTTGTTGTACCCTAACCTGTACCCTAAACCGTCCCCGTCCTCTAACCCTAACACTAACCCTAATACTAACCCTTACCCGAAGTCTTCCGTTAACCCGCCCCCTAAACCTAACCCGTACGCTAACGCTAACCCATACCCTAACACGTACGCTCACCCTAAACAGTTGTCGTACCCTAAACTGTACCCTAAACCGTCCCCATCCCCAAACCCTAACCCTAACCCTTACCCGAAGCCTTACACTAACCTGTCCCCTAATCCTAACCCGTACGCTAACACTAACCCGTACCCTAACACATAGGCTCACTCTAAACCGTTCTCGTACACTAACCTGTACCCTAAACCGTCCCCATCCCCTAACCCTAACCCTAACCCTTACCCGGAGCCTTACCCTAACCCGTCCTCTAATCCTAAACCGTACGCTAACACTAACCCGTACCCTAACATGTTCGCTCACCCTAAACCGTTATCTTAACCTAAGCTGTACCCTAAACAGTCCCCGTCGCCTAAACATAACCGTAACCCTAACCCTAACACTAACACTTACCCGAAGGCTTACCCTAACCCGTCCCCTAATCCTAAACCGTACGCTAACACTAACCCGTACCCTAACACGTACGCTCAGCCTAAACCGTTGTCGTAGCCTAACCTGTACCCTAAACCCTCCCCATGCCCTAACACTAACCCTAAACCTAACCCTAACCCTAACCCTTACCCGAAACCTTACCCTAACCCATCACCTAATCGGAACCCGTACGCTAACACTAACCCATACCCTATCACGTACGCTCACCCTAAACCGTTGTTGTACCCTAACCTGTACCCTAAACCCTCCCCATCCCCTAACCCTAACCCTAAACCTAACCCTAACCCTAACCCTTACCCGAAGCTTATCCTAACCCGTCCCCTAATCCTAATCCATTCGCTAACCCTAACACATACCCTACCACGTACGCTCACCCTAAAGCATTGTTGTACCCTAACGTGTACCCTAAACCGTTCCTGTGCCCTAACCCTAACCCTAAACCTAACCCAAACCCTAACCCTTACCCGGAGCCTTACCCTAACCCGTCCCCTAATCCTAACCCGTACGCTAACACTAACCTGTGCCCTAACACGTACGCTCAACCTAAACCATTGTCGTACCCTAACCTGTACCCTAAACCGTCCCCTAACCCTAACCCTAACCCTAACCCTTACCCGAAGCCTTACCCTAACCCGTCCCCTAATCCTAACCCGTACGCTAACACTAAACCTTACCCTAACACGTACGCACACTCTAAACTGTTGTCATATCCTATCCTGTACCCTAAACCTTCCCCGTGCCCGTCCCCTAACCCTAACCCTAACCCTTACCCGAAGCCTTACCCTAACCTGTCCCCTAATCCTAACCCGTACGCTAACACTAACCCTTACCCTAACACCTACGTACACCCTAAACTGTTGTCAAATCCTATCCTGTACCCTAAACCTTCCCCGTTCCTGTCCCCTAACCCTAACCCTAACCCTTACCCGAAGCCTTACCCTAAACTGTCCCCTAATCCTAACCCGTACGCTAACACTAACCCGTGCCCTAACACATACTCTCACCCTAAAGCGTTGTTGTACCCTAACCTGTACCCTAAACCGTCCCCGTCCTCTAACCCTAACACTAACCCTAATACTAACCCTTACCCGAAGCCTTCCGTTTACCCGCCCCCTAATCCTAACCCGTACGCTAACGCTAACCCATACCCTAACACGTACGCTCACCCTAAACAGTTGTCGTACCCTAAACTGTACCCTAAACCGTCCCCATCCCCAAACCCTAACCCTAACCCTTAACCGAAGCCTTACACTAACCTGTCCCCTAATCCTAACCCGTACGCTAACACTAACCTGTACCCTAACACATAGGCTCACTCTAAACCGTTCTCGTACACTAACCTGTACCCTAAACCGTCCCCATCCCCTAACCCTAACCCTAACCCTTACCCGGAGCCTTACCCTAACCCATCCTCTATTCCTAAACCGTACGCTAACACTAACCCGTACCCTAACATGTTCGCTCACCCTAAACCGTTATCTTAACCTAAGCTGTACCCTAAACAGTCCCCGTCGCCTAAACATAACCGTAACCCTAACCCTAACACTAACACTTACCCGAAGGCTTACCCTAACCCGTCCCCTAATCCTAAACCGTACGCTAACACTAACCCGTACCCTAACACGTACGCTCAGCCTAAACCGTTGTCGTAGCCTAACCTGTACCCTAAACCCTCCCCATGCCCTAACACTTACCCTAAACCTAACCCTAACCCTAACCCTTACCCGAAGCCTTACCCTAACCCATCACCTAATCGGAACCCGTACGCTAACACTAACCCATACCCTATCACGTACGCTCACCCTAAACCGTTGTTGTACCCTAACCTGTACCCTAAACCCTCCCCATCCCCTAACCCTAACCCTAAACCTAACCCTAACCCTAACCCTTACCCGAAGCTTATCCTAACCCGTCCCCTAATCCTAATCCATTCGCTAACCCTAACACATACCCTACCACGTACGCTCACCCTAAAGCATTGTTGTACCCTAACGTGTACCCTAAACCGTTCCTGTGCCCTAACCCTAACCCTAAACCTAACCCAAACCCTAACCCTTACCCGGAGCCTTACCCTAACCCGTCCCCTAATCCTAACCCGTACGCTAACACTAACCTGTGCCCTAACACGTACGCTCAACCTAAACCATTGTCGTACCCTAACCTGTACCCTAAACCGTCCCCTAACCCTAACCCTAACCCTAAACCTTACCCGAAGCATTACTCTAACCTGTCCTCTAATCCTAACCTGTACGCTAACAGTAAACTGTGACCTAACATGTACCCTCACCCTAAACCGTTGTCCTACCCTAACCTGTACTCTAAACCGTCCCCATCTCCTAACCCTAACCCAAACCCTAACCCTAAACTTAACCCTTACTCGAAGCCTTACCCTAACCCGTCCACTAATCCTAACCCGTACGCTTACACTAACAATTATCCTAACACGTACGCTCATCCTAAACCTTTGTCGTACCCTAAACTGTACCCTAAACCGTCCCGTCCCCGTCCCCGTCCGCTAACCCTAACCCTAACCCTAACCCTTACCCGAAGCCTTACCCTAACCCGTCCCCTAATCCTAACCCGTACGCTAACACTAACACTTATTCTAACACGTACGCTCATCGTAAACCGTTGTCGTACCCTAACCTGTAACCTAAACCGTCCCCGTCCCCTAAGCCTAACTCTAACCCTAACCGTAACCTTTACCCGAAGCCTTACCCTTTCCTGTCCACTAATCCTAACCCGTACGCTAACACTCACCCTTGCCCTAACACGTACACTCACCCTAAACCGTTTTCGTACCCTAACCTGTACCCTAAACCATCCCTGTACCCTAACCCTAACCATAACCCTAACCCTAACACTTACCCGAAGCCTTACCCTAACCCGTCCCATAATCCTAACCCGTACGCTAACACTAACCCGTACCCTAACTCGTACACTCACCGTAAACCATTGTCATACCCTAACCTGTACCCTAAACCATACCCGTCCCCTAACCCTAACCCTAACCCTAACCCTAACCCTATCCATTACCCGAAGCCTTACCCTAACCAGTCCCCTAAGTCTAACCCGTACGCTAACACTAACAAGTGCCCTAACATGTACGCTCACCCTAAAGCGTGGTCGTACCCTAACCTGTACCCTAAACCGTCCCCGTCCCCGTGCCCTAACCCTAACCCAAACCCTAACTCTTACCCGAAGCCTTACCGTAAACCATCCCATAATCCTAACCGATACGCTAAAACTAACCCATGCCCTAACACGTACGCTCAGCCTAACCGTTGTCGTACCCTAACCTGTATGCTAAACCGTCCCCGTCCCGTAGCCCTAACCCTAACCCTAACCCGAAGCCTTACCCTAACCCATCCCCTAATCCTAACACGTACGCTAACTCTAACCTGTACCCTAACACGTATGCTCACACTAAACCGTTGTCATACACTATCCTGTACCCTAAACTGTCCCCTTCCCCTAACCCTAACCCTAAGCCTAACACTTGCCCGAAGCCTTACCCTAACCACTTCCCTAATCCTAACCCGTACGCTAACACTAAATCGTACCCTAACACGTACGCTCACCCTAAACCTTTTGCGTACGCTAACCTATACCCTAAACCGTCCCCGTAACCTAACCCTAACTCTAACCCTAACCCTTACCCGAAGCCTTACCCTAACCCGTCCCCTAATCCTAACCCATACGCTAAAACTAACCCTTACCCTAACCCGTACGCGCACCCTAAACTGTTCTCATATCCTAACCTATACCCTAAACCTTCCCCGTCCCCGTCCACGTCCCCTAAACCTATCCCTAAGCCTAACCCTAACCCTTACCCGAAGCCTTACACTAACCCGTCCCCTAATCCTAACTCGTACGCTAACACTAACCCGTACCCTAACACGTACGCTCACCCTAAACCGTTGTCGTACCCTAACCTGTACCCTAAACCGTCCCCGTCCCCTAACCCTAAATCTAACTCTAACCCTAACACTTACCCGAAGCCTTACCGTAACACGTCCCCTAATCCTAACTCGTACACTAACACTAACATGTGCCCTAACACGTACGCTCAACCTAAAGAGTTGTCGTACCCTAACCTGTACACTAAACCGTCCCCGTCCCCTAACCCTAACCCTGACCCTAACCCTAAGACTTACCCGAAGCCTTACCCTAACCTGTCCCCAAATCCTAACCCGTACGCTAACACTAACCCATACCCTAACACGTATGCTCACCCAAAAACGTTGTCGTACACTAACCTGTACCCTAAACAGTCCCCTAACCCTAACCCTAGCCCTAACCCTAACCCTTACCCGAAGCCTTACCCTAACCCGTCCCCTATTCCTAACCCGTACGCGAACACTAACACGTACCCTAACACGTACGCTCACTCTGAACCGTTGTTGTACACTAAACTGGACCCTAAGCCGTCCCCGTCCCTTAACCCGAACCCTAACCCTAACCCTAACCCTAACCCTAACCCTAACCCTTACTCGAAGCCTTCCCATAACCCGTAACCTAATGCTAACCCGTACGTTAACACTAACCCGTAACCTAACACGTACGCTCAGCCTAAACCGTTGTCGTATCCTAACCTGTACCCTAAACCGTCCCTGTCACCTAACCCTAACTGTAAACCTAACCCTAACACTAACCCTTACCCGAAGCCTTTCCCTAACCCGTCCCCTAATCCTAACCCGTACGCTAACACTAACTTGTACCCTAAAACGTATGCTCACACTAAACAGTTGTTGTACACTAACCTGTACCCTAAACCGTCCCCGTCCCCTAACCATAACCCTAACCCTTACCCGACGTCTTACCCTAATCCTAACCTGTACGCTAACATTAACCCGTAACCTAACACTAACCCGTACCCTAACATGTACACTCACCCTAAACAGTTGTCGTACACTAAACTGTACCCTAAACCGTCCCCGTCCCCTAACCCTAACCCTAACCATAACCCTAACCCTAAACCTTACCCGAAGCCTTACCCTAACGCATCCCCTACTCCTAACCCATACGCTAACACTAACCCATACACTAACACATACGCTCACCCTAAACCCTTGTTGTACCCTAACCTGTACCCTAAACTGTCCCCGTCCCCGTCCCCTAACCCTAACCCTAGCCCTAACCGTAACCCTTACCCGAAGCCTTACTCTAACCCGTCCCCTAATCCTAAATCGTACGCTAACACTAACCCGTACCCTAACATGTACGCTCACCCTAAAGCGTTGTCGTACCCTAACCTGTACCCTAAACCGTGTCCGTCCCCTAACCCTAACCCTAACGCTAACCCTTACCCGAAGCCTTACCCTATCCCGTCCCGTAATCCTAACCCGTACGCTAACACAAACCCGTACCCTAACACGTACGCTCACCCTAAACGGTTGTCGTACACTAACCTGTACCCTAAACCCTCCCCATCCCCTAACCCTAACCCTAAACCTAACCCTAACCCTAACCCTTACGCGAAGCCTTACTGTAACCCATCACATAAACCGAACCCGTACGCTAACACTAACCCATACCCTACCACGTACGCTCACCCTAAACCGTTGTTGTACCCTAACCTGTACCCTAAACCCTCCACATCCCCTAACACTAACCCTAAACCTAACCTTAAACCTTACCCGAAGCCTTACCCTAACCGGTCCCCTAAACCTAACCCGCACGCTAACACTAACCCGTGCCCTAACACGTACACTCACCCGAAACATTTGTCGTACACTAAGCTGTACCCTAAACCGTCCCCATTACCTAACACTAACCTGAACCCTAACCATAACCCTAAACCTTACCCGAAGCCTTACCCTAACCCGTCCCCTAATCCTAACCGTATGCTAACACTAACCCGTGCCCTAACACGTACGCTCACCCTAAAGCGTTGTCGTACCCTAACCTGTACCCTAAACCGTTCCTGTCCCTGTACCCTAACCCTAACCCTAACCCAAACCCTAACCCTTACCCGAAGCCTTACACTAACCCATCCCATAATCCTAAACTCTACGCAAACACTAACCCATGCCCTAACACGTACACTCACCCTAAACCGTTGTCGTACATTAACCTGTACCCTAAATCGTCCCTGTCCCCTAACCCTAACCCTAACCCTAATCCTTACCCGAAGCCTTACCCTAACTCGTCCCCTAATTCTAACCCGTATGCTAACACTAACCTGTATCCTAACACATACGCTCACCCTAAAACTTTGTCGTACACTAAGCTGTACCCTAAATCGTCCCCGTCCCCTAACCCTAAACCTAACCCTTACACAAAGCCTTACCCTAACCCGTCCCCTAATCCTAACCCGTACGCTAACACTAACCCGTAACCTAACCCGTATGCTCAACCTAAACCGTTCTCGTACACTAACCTGTACCCTAAACCGTCCCGTCCCCGTCCCCTAACCCTAGCCCTTACCCGAAACCTTACCCTAACATGTCCCCTATTCCTAACCCGTACGCTAACACTATCCCGTACCCTTACACGTACGCTCACCTTAAAACGTTGTCGTACACTAACCTGTAACCTAAACCGTCTCCGTCCCCTAACCCTAACCCTAACCCTAACCCTAACCCTAACCCTTACCCGGAGCCTTACCCTAACCTGTCCCCTAATCCTAACCCGTACGCTAACACTAACCCTTGCCCTAACACGTACGCTCACCCTAACCCGTTGTCGTACCCTAACCTGTACCCTAAACCGTCCCTCCACCCTAACCCTAACCCTAACCCTTATCCTAACCCTAAAGCTTACCCGAAGCCTTACCCTAACCCGTCCCATAATCCTAACCCGTACGCTAACACTAACCCGTACCCTAACATGTACGCTCACCCTAAACGGTTGTCGTACCCTAAACTGTACCCTAAACCATCCCTGTCCCTGACCATTAACCCTAACCCTAACCCTAACCCTAACCCTTACCCGACGCCTTACCCTAACCCGTCCCATAATCCTAACCCGTACGCTAACACTATCCCGTACCCTTACACGTACGCTCACCTTAAAACGTTGTCCTACACTAACCTGTAACCTAAACCGTCTCCGTCCCCTAACCCTAACCCTAACCCTAACCCTAACCCTAACCCTAAACCTTACCCGAAGCCTTACACTAACCCGTCCCCTAATCCTAAACCGTACGCTGACACTAACACGTAGCCTAACATGTACGCTCACCCTAAACCGTTTTCGTACACTAACCTGTACCCTAAACCGTGTCCGTCCCCTATACCTAACCCTAACCCTAACCCTAAACCTAACCCTTACCCGAAGCCTTACCCTTACCCGTCCCCTAATCCTAACCCGTATGCTAACAATAACACGTACCCTAAAACCTACTGTCACCCTGAACCATTGTCGTACCCTAAACTGTACCCTAAACCGTCCCCGTCCCTTAACCCTAACCCTAACCCTAACCCTAACCCTAATCCTTACCCGAAGCCTTAACATAACCTGTCCCCTAATCCTAACCCGTACACTAACATTAAATTGTAACCTAACACGTACGCTCACACTAAACCGTTGTCGTACCCTAATCTGTACCCTAAACCGTCCCCGTCCCCTAACCCTAACCGTAACCCTAACCCTATCACTAACGCTTACCCGAAGCCTAACACTAACCCGTCCCCTAATCCTAAGCCGTGCACTAACAGTAACCCATACCCCAACATGTACGCTCAACCTAAACCGTTGTTGTACCCTAAACTGTCCCCATCCCCTAACCCTAACCCTAACCCTAACCCCAACCCTAACCCTTACCCGAAGCCTTACCCTAACCCGTCCCCTAATCCTAACCCGTACGCTAACACTAACCCGTACCCTAACACATACGCTCACCCTAAAACGTTGTCGTACACTAACCTGTACCCTAAACCGTCCCTGTCCCCTAACCCTAACCCTAAACCTTACCTGAAGCCTTACCCTATCCCGTCCCCTAATGCTAACCCGTACGCTAACACTAACCCGTACTCTAACACGTTCGCTCACCCTAAACCGTAGTTGTACCCTTACCTGTACCCTAAACCATCGCCGTCCCCTAGCCCTAACCCTAACCCTTACCCGAAGCCTTAACCTAAACCGTCCCCTAATCCTAACCCGTACGCTAACACTAAACAGTACCCTAACACTTACGCTCACCCTAAACCGTGGACGTACCCTAACCTGTACCTTAAACCGTCCCCGTCCCCTAACCCTAACCCGAACGCTAACACTAACCCTTACCCGAATACTTAACCTAACCTGTCCCCTACTCCTAACCCGTACGCTAACACTAACCCATACCCTAACACGTACGCTCACCTTAAACCACTGTCATACCCTAACCTGTACCCTAAACAGTCCCCGTCCCCTAACCCTAACCCTAAACCTAACCCTTACCTGAAGACTTACACTAAACCGTACCCTAATACTAACCCGTACGCTACCACTAAACCATACCCTGAGACGTACGCTCACCCTAAAAGGTTGTCGTACTCTAACCTGTACCCTACACCGTCCCCTAACCCTAACCCTAACCCTTACCCGAAGCCTTACCCTAACCCGTCCCCTAATCCTAAACCGTACGCTAACACTAACCCGTGCCCTAACACACACGCTCACCCTAAAGTGTTGTCGTACCCTAACCTGTACCCTAAACCGTCCCTGTCCCCGTCCCCTAACCCTAAACCTAACCCTAACCGTAACACTTACCCGAAGCCTTACCCTAACACGTCCCCTAATCCTAACCCGTATGCTAACACTAACCCGTACCCTAACACGTACGCTCACCCTAAACCATTGTCCTAACCTAACCTGTACCCTAAACCGTCCCCGTCCCTGTCCCCTAAACCTAACCCTAACCCTAACCCTAACCATTCCCCGAAGCCTTACCCTAACCGTCCCCTAATTCTAACCCGTACGCTCACACTAACCCGTGCCCTAACACGTACGCTGACGCTGAACCGTTGTCGTACCCTAACCTGTACCCTAAACCGTCCCCGTCCCCTAAACCTAACCCTAACCTCACCCTAATCCTAACCCTTACCCAAAGCCTTACCCTAACCCGTCCTCTAATCCTAACCCATACACTAACACTAACCCGTGCCCTAAAACATACGCTCAACCTAAACCGTTGTCGTACCCTAACCTGTACCCTAAACCGTCCCCGTGCCCTAACCCTAACCCTAACCCTAACCCTAAATCTAACCCTTACCCGAAGCCTTACCCTAACCCGTCCCCTAATCGTAACCCGTACGCTAACAATAACACATACCCTAAAACGTACGGTCACCCTGAACCATTGTCGTACCCTAAACTCTACCCTAAACCTTCCCCGTCCCGTAAACCTAACCCTAACCCTAACCCTAACCCTAACCCTAATCCTTTCCCGAAGCCTTAACATAACCCGTCTCCTAATCCTAACCCGTACGCTAATATTAAATCGTAACCTAACACGTACGCTCACACTAAACCGTTGTCGTACCCTAACCTGTACCCTAAACCGTCCCTGTCCCCTAACCCTAACCGTAACCCTAACCCTAACACTAACCCTTACCCGGAGCCTAACACTAAACCGTCCCCTAATCCTAACCCGTACACTAACACTAAACCGTGCCCTAAAACATACGCTCAACCTAAACCGTTGTCGTACACTAACCTGTACCCTAAACCGTCCCCGTGCCCTAACCCTAACCCTAAGCCTAACCCTACCACTAAACCTTACCCGAAGCCTTACACTAAACCGTCCCCTAATCCTAAACCATACGCTGACACTAACACATAGCCTAACACGTACGCTCACCCTAAACCGTTGTCGTACCCTAAACTGTACCGTAAACCGTGTCCATCCCCTAACCCTAACCCTAACCCTAACCCTAACCCTAACCCTTACCCGAAGCCTTACCCTAACCCGTCCCCTAAACCTAACCCGTACGCTAACACTAACCCGTACCCTAACACGTACGCTCACCCTAAACTGTTGTCGTACCCTAACCTGTTCTCTAAATCTTCCCCATCCCCTAACCCTAAACCTAACCATAACACTTACCCTTACCCTAACCTTTACCCGAAGCCTTACACTATCCCGTCCCCAATCCGAACCCGTAGGCTAACACTAACCCGTGCCCTAAAACGTACGCTCACCTAAACCGTTGTCGTACCCTAACCTGTACCCTAAAACGTCCCCTAACTGTAACCCTAACCCTAACCCTAACCCTTACCCGAAACATTACCCTAACCCGTCCCCTAATCCGATTCCGTACGCTAACACTAACCCATACCCTAACACGTACACCCACCCTAAAACGTTGTCGTTCCCTAACCTGTACCCTAAACCATCCCCGTCCCCTACCCTAACCCTAACACTAACCCTAACCCTAACCCTTACCCAAAGCCTTACCCTAACATGTCACCTAATCCTAACCCGTACGCTAACACTAACCCGTGCCCTAACACGTACGGTCACCCTAAACCTTTGTCGTACCCTAACCTATACCCTAAACCGTCCCTGTCCCCATCCCCTAACCCTAAACCTAAACCTAACACTAACCCTTACCCAAGGCCTTACCCTAACCCATCCCCTAATCCTAACCCGTATGCTAACACTAACCCATACCCTAACACGTACACTCACCCTAAACCGTTGTCCTACCCTAACCTGTACCGTAAACCGTGCCCGTCCCCTAACCGTAACACTAACCCTAAACCTTACCCTTACCCAAAGCCTTACCCTAACCCATCACCTAATCCTAACCCGTACGCTAACACTAACACGTGCCCTAACACGTACGCTCACCCTAAACCGTTGTTGTACCCTAACCTGTACCCTAAACCGCCCCATCCCCTAACCCTAACCCTAAACCTAACCCTAATCCTAACCCTTACCCGAAGCCTTACCCTAACCCGTCCCATAATCATAACCCGTACGCTAACACTAACCCGTGCCCTAACACGTAGGCTCACCATAAATCATTGTCGTACCCTAACCTGTACCCTAAACCATCCCCATCCCCGTCCCCGTCTCCTAACCCTAACCCGAACCCTAACCCTAACCCTTACCCGAAGACTTACCCTAACCTCTCCCCTAATCCTAACACTTACGCTAACACTAACCCTTGCCCTAACATGTACACTCACCCTAAACCGTTGTCTTACCCTAACCTGTACCCTAAACCGTCCCTGTACCCTAACCCTAACCCTAACACTAACCCTAAACCGAACCCTTACCGAAGCCTTCCCCTAACCCGTCCCCGAATCCTAAACCTTACGCTAACCCTAAACCGTGCCCTAGCACGTACGCTCACCCTAAACCGCTGTCGTACCCTAAACTGTACCCTAAACCATCCCCGTCCCCTAACCCTAACCCTAACCCTAAACCTTACCCGAAGCCTTCCCCTAACCCGTCCCCTAATCCTAACCCGTACGCTAACTCTAAGCCATACCCTAACACGTACGCTCACCCTAAACCGTTTTCGTACACTAACCTGTAACCTAAACTGTCCCCGTCCCCTAACCCTAACCCTAACCCTTACCCGAAGCCTTACCTTAACCCGTCCTCTAATCCTAACCCGTACGCTAACAGTAAACTGTGCCCTAACATGTACGCTGAACCTAAACCATTGTCCTACACTAACCTGTACCCTAAAATGTCCCCCTCCCCTAACCCTAACCCTAACCCTAAACCTAACCCTTACCCGAAGCCTTACCATAACCCGTCCTCTAATCCTAACCCGTACGCTAACAGTAAACTGTGCCCTAACATGTACGCTGAACCTAAACCATTGTCCTACCCTAACCTGTACCCTAAACCGTCCCCCTCCCCTAACCCTAACCCTAACCCTAACCCTAACCCTACACCAAGCCTTACCCTAACCCGTGCCCTAATCCTAACCCGTACGCTAACACTAACCCATACCCTAACACGTACGCTCACCCTAAACCGCTGTCATACACTAACCTGTACCCTAAACCGTCCCCGTCCCCGTCCCCGTCCCCTAACCCTAACCCTAAACCTAACCCTTACCCGAAGCCTTACCCTAACCCGTCCCCTAATCCTAACCCGTACGCTAACACTAACCCGTGCCCTAAAACGTACGCTCACCCTAAAGTGTGGTTGTACCCTAACCAGTACACTAAACCGTCCCCGTCCCCGTTCCCTAACCCTAACCCTAACCCAAACCCTAAGCCTTACCCGAAGCCTTACCCTAACCCGTCTCATAATCCTAACCGATACGCTAAAACTAACCCATGCCCTAACACATACGCTCACCCTAAACCGTTGTCGTACCCTAACCTGTACCCTAAACCGTCCCCGTCCCCTAACCCTAACCCTAATCCTTACCCGAAGCCTTACACTAACCCGTCCCCTAATCCTAACCCATACGCTAACTCTAACCCGTATCCTAACACGTACGCTCACCCTAAACCATTCTCATACACTAACCTGTACCCTAAACCATCCCCGTCAACTAACCTTAACCCTAAACCTTACCCGAAGCCTTACCATAACCCGTCCTCGAATCCTAACCCGTACGCTAACAGTAAACTGTGCCCTAAAATGTACGCTCAACCTAAACCATTGTCCTACCCTAACTTGTACCCTAAACCGTCCCCGTCCCCTAACCCTAACCCTAAACCTAGCTCTAAACCTAAACCTTACCCCAAGCCTTACCCTAACCCGACCCTTAATCCTAACCCGTACGCTAACACTAACCCATACCCTAACACTCACGCTCACCCTAAACCTTTGTCGTACCTTAACATGTACCCTAAACCGTCCCCGTCCCCTAACCCTAACCCTAACCCTAACCCTAACACTTACCCGAAGCATTACACTAACCCGTCCCCTAATCCTAATCCGTAAGCTAACACTAACCCGTGTCCTAACACGTACCCTCACCCTAAACCGTTGTCGTACCCTAACCTGTACCCTAAACCGTCACCGTCCCCTAGCCCTAACCCTAACCCTAACCCTTACGCGAAGCCTTACCCTAACCCGTCCCCAATCCTAAGCCGTACGCTAACACTAACAAGTACCCTAACACATACGCTCACCCTAAACTGTTGTCGTACACTAACCTGTAACCTAAACCGTCCCCGTCCCCTAACCCTAACCCTAACCCTAACCCTAACCCTAACCCTTACCCGAAGCCTTACCCTAATCTGTCCCCTAATCCTAACCCGTATGCTAACACTAACCCTTGCCCTAACACGTACACTCACCCTAAACCATTGTCGTACCCTAACCTGTACCCTGAACCGTCCCTGTACCCTAACCCTAACCCTAACTCTAACCCTAACCCTAACCCTATCACTTACCCGAAGCCTAACCCTAACCCGTCCCATAATCCTAACCCGTACGCTAACACTAACCCGTACCCTAACACGTACGCTCACCCTAAACCGTTGACGTACCCTAACCTGTACCCTAAACCGTCCCTGTCCCCTAACCCTAACCCTAACCCTAACCCTTACCAGAAGCCTTACCCTAACCCGTCCCGTAAACCTAACCCGTACGCTAACACTAACCCGTACCCTAACACGTACGCTCACCCTAAAACCTTGTCGTACCCTAACCTGTACCCTAAATCGTCCCTGTCCCCTAACCCTAACCCTAACCTTAAACCTTACCCGAAGCCTTACCCTAAACGGTTCCCTAAACCTAACCCACACGCTAACACTAACCTGGGCCCTAACACGTACGCTCACCCGAAACATTTGTCGTACACTAAGCTGTACCCTAAACCGTCCCCATTACCTAACACTAACCCGAACCCTAACCATAACCCTAAACCTTACCCGAAGCCTTACCCTAACCCGTCCCCTAATCCTAACCGTACGCTAACACTAATCCGTGCCCTAACACGTACGCTCACCCTAAAGCGTTGTCGTACCCTAACCTGTACCCTAAACCGTTCCTGTCCCTGTACCCTAACCCTAAACCTAACCCAAACCCTAACCCTTACCCGAAGCCTTACACTAACCCATCCCATAATCCTAAACTCTACGCTAACACTAACCCGTGCCCTAACACGTACGCTCACCCTAAACCGTTGTCGTACATTAACCTGTACCCTAAATCGTCCCTGTCCCCTAACCCTAACCCTAACCCTAATCCTTACCCGAAGCCTTACCCTAACTCGTCCCCTAATTCTAACCCGTATGCTAACACTAACCTGTATCCTAACACATACGCTCACCCTAAAACTTTGTCGTACACTAAGCTGTACCCTAAATCGTCCCCGTCCCCTATCCCTAAACCTAACCCTTACACAAAGCCTTACCCTAACCCGTCCCCTAATCCTAACCCGTACGCTAACACTAACCCGTAACCTAACCCGTATGCTCAACCTAAACCGTTCTCGTACACTAACCTGTACCCTAAACCGTCCCGTCCCGGTCCCCTAACCCTAGCCCTTACCCGAAACCCTACCCTAACATGTCCCCTATTCCTAACCCGTACGCTAACACTATCCCGTACCCTTACACGTACGCTCACCTTAAAACGTTGTCGTACACTAACCTGTAACCTAAACCGTCTCCGTCCCCTAACCCTAACCCTAAACCTAGCCCTAAACCTAAACCTTACCCCAAGCCTTACCCTAACCCGACCTTTAATCCTAACCCGTACGCTAACACTAACACATACCCTAACATGCACGCTCACCCTAAAACTTTGTCGTACCCTAACATGTACCCTAAACCGTCCCCGTCCCCTAACCCTAACCCTAACCCTAACACTTACCCGAAGCATTACACTAACCCGTCCCCTAATCCTAATCCGTACGCTAACACTAACCCGTGTCCTAACACGTACCCTCACCCTAAACCGTTGTCGTGCCCTAACCTGTACCCTAAACCGTCACCGTCCCCTAGCCCTAACCCTAACCCTAACCCTTACGCGAAGCATTACCCTAACCCGTCCCCAATCCTAACCCGTACGCTAACACTAACAAGTACCCTAACACATACGCTCACCCTAAACTGTTGTCGTACACTAACCTGTAACCTAAACCGTCCCCGTCCCCTAACCCTAAACCTAACCCTAACCCTAACCCTAACCCTTACCCGAAGCCTTACCCTAATCTGTCCCCTAATCCTAACCCGTATGCTAACACTAACCCTTGCCCTAACACGTACACTCACCCTAAACCATTGTCGTACCCTAACCTGTACCCTGAACCGTCCCTGTACCCTAACCCTAACCCTAACTCTAACCCTAACCCTAACCCTAACACTTACCCGAAGCCTTACCCTAACCCGTCCCATAATCCTAACCCGTACGCTAACACTAACCCGTACCCTAACACGTACGCTCACCCTAAATCGTTTTCGTACCCTAACATGTACCCTAAACCATCCCCGTCCCCTAAACCTAACCCTAACACTATCCCTAACACTTACCCGAAGCCTTACCCTATCTCGGCCCCCAATTCTAAACCATACGCTAACACTAACCCGTACCCTAACACGTACGCTCACCCTAAAACTTTGTCGTAGCCTAACCTGTACCCTAAGTCGTCCCCTTCCCCTAAGACTAACCCTAACCCTAATACTTACCCGAAGCCTTACCCTAACCCGTCCCCTAATCCTAACCCGTACGCTAACACTAACCCGTGCCCTAACAGGTACGCTCACCCTAAAGCGTGGTCGTACCCTAACCTGTACACTAAACCGTCCCCGTCCCCGTTCCCTAACCCTAACCCTATCCCAAACCCTACCCCTTACCCGAAGCCTTACCCTAACCCGTCCCATAATCCTAAATAATACGCTAAAACTACCCCATGCCCTAACACATACGCTCACCCTAAACCGTTGTCGTACCCTAACCTGTACCCTAAACCGTCCCTGTAGCCTAACCCTAACCCTAACCCTAACCCTAACCCTTACCCGAAGCCTTACCCTAACCCGTCCCATAATCCTACCCCGTACGCTAACACTAACCCGTACCCTAACACGTACGCTCACCCTAAACCGTTGTCGTACCATAACCTGTACCTAACCGTCCCCGTCCCCGTCCCCTAAACTTAACCCTAAACCTCACCCTTACCCGTAGCCTTACCCTAACCCGTCCCCTATTCCTAACCTATACGCTAACCCTAACCCGTACCCTAACACGTACGCTCACCCTAAACCATTGTCGTACCCTAAACTGTACCCTGAACCGTCCCCATCCACCAAACCCTAACCCTAACCCTTAACCGAAGCCTTACACTAACCTGTCCCCTAATCCTAACCCGTACGCTAACACTAACCCGTACCCTAACACATAGGCTCACTCTAAACCGTTCTCGTACACTAACCTGTACCCTAAACCGTCCCCATCCCCTAACCCTAACCCTAACCCTTACCCGGAGCCTTACCCTAACCCGTCCTCTAATCCTAAACCGTACGCTAACACCACCCCGTACCCTAACATGTTCGCTCACCCTAAAACTTTATCTTAAACTAAGCTGTACCCTAAACAGTCCCCGTCGCCTAAACATAACCGTAACCCTAACCCTAACACTAACACTTACCCGAAGGCTTACCCTAACCCGTCCCCTAATTCTAAACCGTACGCTAACACTAACCCGTACCCTAACACGTACGCTCACCCTAAACCGTTGCCGTAGCCTAACCTGTACCCTAAACCCTCCCCATGCCCTAACACTTACCCTAAACCTAACCCTAACCCTAACCCTTACCCGAAGCCTTACCCTAACCCATCACCTAATCGGAACCCGTACGCTAACACTAAACCCTACCCTATCACGTACGCTCACCCTAAACCGTTATTGTACACTAACCTGTACCCTAAACCCTCCCCATCCCCTAACCCTAACGCTAAACCTAACCCTAACCCTAACCCTTACCCGAAGCTTATCCTAACCCGTCCCCTAATCCTAACCCGTTCGCTAACACTAACACATACCCTACCACGTACGCTCACCCTAAAGCATTGTTGTACCCTAACGTGTACCCTAAACCGTTCCCGTGCCCTAACCCTAACCCTAACCCTAACCCAAACCCTAACCCTTACCCGGAGCCTTACCCTAACCCGTCCCCTAATCCTAACCCGTACGCTAACACTAACCCATACCCTAACACGCACGCTCACCCTAAATCTTTGTCGTACCCTAACATGTACTCTAAACCGTCCCCATCCCCTAACCCTAACCCTAACCCTAACCCTAACACTACCCGAAGCATTACACTAAACCGTCCCCTAATCCTAATCCGTACGCTAACACTAACCCGTGTCCTAACACGTACCCTCACCCTAAACCGTTGTCGTACCCTAACCTGTACCCTAAACCGTCACCGTCCCCTAGCCCTAAGCCTAACCCTAACCCTTACCCGAAGCCTTACCCTAACCCGTCCCCAATCCTAACCCGTACGCTAACAGTAACAAGTACCCTAACACATACGCTCACCCTAAACTGTTGTCGTACACTAACCTGTAACCTAAACCGTCCCCGTCCCCTAACCCTAACCCTAACCCTAACCCTAACCCTAACCCTAACCCTTACCCAAAGCCTTACCCTAATCTGTCCCCTAATCCTAACCCGTATGCTAACACTAAGCCTTGCCCTAACACGTACACTCACCCTAAACCATTGTCGTACCCTAACCTGTACCCTGAGCCGTCCCTGTACCCTAACCCTAACCCTAACTCTAACCCTAACCCTAACACTTACCCGAAGCCTTACCCTAACCCGTCCCATAATCCTAACCCGTACGCTAACACTAACCCGTACCCTAACACGTACGCTCACCCTAAACCGTTGACGTACCCAAACCTGTACCTTAAACCGTCCCCGTCCCCTAACCCTAACCCTAACCCTAACCCTTACCAGAAGCTTTACCCTAACCCGTCCCGTAATCCTAACCCGTACGCTAACACTAACCCGTACCGTAACACGTACGCTCACCCTAAAACCTTGTCGTACCCTAACCTGTACCCTAAATCGTCCCTGTTCCCTAACCCTAACCCTAACCCTAACCTTAAACCTTATCCGAAGCCTTACCCTAACCGGTCCCCTAAACCTAACCCGCACGCTAACACTAACCCGTGCCCTAACACGTACGCTCACCCGAAACATTTGTCGTACACTAAGCTGTACCCTAAACCGTCCCCATTACCTAACACTAACCCGAGCCCTAACCATAACCCTAAACCTTACCCGAAGCCTTACCCTAAACCGTCCCCTAATCCTAACCGTACGCTAACACTAATCCGTGCCCTAACACGTACGCTCACCCTAAAGCGTTTTCGTACCCTAACCTGTACCCTAAACCGTTCCTGTCCCTGTACCCTAATCCTAACCCAAACCCTAACCCTTACCCGAAGACTTACACTAACCCATCCCATAATCCTAAACGCTACGCTAACACTAACCCGTGCCCTAACACGTACGCTCACCCTAAACCGTTGTCGTACATTAATCTGTACCCTAAATCGTCCCTGTCCCCTAACACTAACCCTAACCCTAATCCTTACCCGAAGCCTTACCCTAACTCGTCCCCTAATTCTAACCTGTATGCTAACACTAACCTGTATCCTAACACATACGCTCACCCTAAAACTTTGTCATACACTAAGCTGTACCCTAAATCGTCCCCGTCCCCTAAACCTAAACCTAACCCTTACACAAATCCTTACCCTAATCCGTCCCCTAATCCTAACCCGTACGCTAACACTAACCCGTAACCCAACCCGTATGCTCAACCTAAACCGTTCTCGTACACTAACCTGTACCCTAAACCGTCCCGTCCCCGTCCCCTAAACCTAGCCCTTACCCGAAACCTTACCCTAACATGTCCCCTACTCCTAACCCGTACGCTAACACTATCCCGTACCCTTACACGTACGCTCACCTTAAAACGTTGTCGTACACTAACCTGTAACCTAAACCGTCTCCGTCCCCTAACCCTAACCCTAACCCTAACCCTAACCCTAACCCTTACCCGGAGCCTGACCCTAACCTGTCCCCTAATCCTAACCCGTACGCTAACACTAACCCTTGCCCTAACACGTATGCTCACCCTAAACCGTTGTCGTACACTAACCTGTACCCTAAACCGTCCCTCTACCCTAACCCTAACCCTAACCCTTATCCTAACCCTAAAGCTTACCCGAAGCCTTACCCTAACCCGTCCCATAATCCTAACCCGTACGCTAACACTAACGCGTACCCTAACATGTACGCTCACCCTAAACGGTTGTTGTACCCTAAACTGTACCCTAAACCGTCCCTGTCCCTGACCATTAACCCTAACCCTAACCCTAACCCTAACCCTTACCCGACGCCTTACACTAACCCGTCCCATAATCCTAACCCGTACGCTAACACTAACCGTACCCTAACATGTACACTCACCCTAAACTGTTGTCGTACCCTAACCTGTACCCTAAACCGTCCCTGTCCCCGACCCTTAACCCTAAGCCTAACCCTAACCCTAACCCTTACCTGACGCCTTACCCTAACCCGTCCCCAAATCCTAACCCGTACGCTAACACTAACCCGTACCCTAACACGCATGCTCACCCTAAACCGTTGTCGTACCCTAACATGTATCCTAAACCGTCCCCATCCCCTAACCCTAACCCTAACCCTAAACCTAAACCTAACCCTTACCCGAAGCCTTACCATAACCCGTCCTCTAATCCTAACCCGTACGCTAACAGTAAACTGTGCCCTAACATGTACGCTGAACCTAAACCATTGTCCTACCCTAACCTGTACCCTAAACCGTCCCACTCCCCTAACCCTAACCCTAACCCTAACCCTTACACCAAGCCTTACCCTAACCCGTGCCCTAATCCTAACCCGTACGCTAACACTAACCCATACCCTAACACGTACGCTCACCCTAAACCGCTGTCGTACACTAACCTGTACCCTAAACCATCCCAGTCCCCGTCCCCGTCCCCTAACCCTAACCCTAAACCTAACCCTTACCCGAAGGATTACCCTAACCCGTCCCCTAATCCTAACCCGTACGCTAAAACTAACCCGTGCCCTAACACGTACGCTCACCCTAAAGTGTGGTTGTACCCTAACCAGTACACTAAACCGTCCCCATCCCCGTTCCCTAACCCTAACCCTAACCCAAACCCTAAGCCTTACCCGAAGCCTTACCCTAACCCGTCTCATAATCCTAACCGATACGCTAAAACTAACCCATGCCCTAACACATACGCTCACCCTAAACCGTTGTCATACCCTAACCTGTACCCTAAACCTTCCCCGTCCCCTAACCCTAACCCTAATCCTTACGCGAAGCCTTACACTAACCCGTCCCCTAATCCTAAACCATACGCTAACTCTAACCCGTATCCTAACACGTACGCTCACCCTAAACCATTCTCATACACTAACCTGTACCCTAAACCATCCCCGTCAACTAACCTTAACCCTAACCCTTACCCGAAGCCTTACCATAACCCGTCCTCTAATCCTAACCCGTACGCTAACAGTAAACTGTGCCCTAAAATGTACACTCAACCTCAACCATTGTCCTACCCTAACTTGTACCCTAAACCGTCCCCGTCCCCTAACCCTAACCCTAAACCTAGCCCTAAACCTAAACCTTACCCCAAGCCTTACCCCAACCCGACCCTTAATCCTAACCCGTACGCTAACACTAACCCATACCCTAACACGCACGCTCACCCTAAATCTTTGTCGTACCCTAACATGAACCCTAAACCGTCCCCGTCCCCTAACCCTAACCCTAACCCTAACACTTACCCGAAGCATTACACTAACCCGTCCCCTAATCCTAATCCGTACGCTAACACTAACCCGTGTCCTAACACGTACCCTCACCCTAAACCGTTGTCGTACCCTAACCTCTACCCTAAACCGTCACCGTCCCCTAGCCCTAACCCTAACCCTAACCCTTACGCGAAGCCTTACCCTAACCCGTCCCCAATCCTAACCCGTACGCTAACCCTAACAAGTATCCTAACACATACGCTCACCCTAAACTGTTGTCGTACACTAACCTGTAACCTAAACCGTCCCCGTCCCCTAACCCTAACACTAACCCTAACCCTAACCCTAACCCTAACCCTAACCCTTACCCGAAGCCTTACCCTAATCTGTCCCCTAATCCTAACCCGTATGCTAACACTAACCCTTGCCCTAACACGTACACTCACCCTAAACCATTGTCGTACCCTAACCTGTACCCTGAACCGTCCCTGTACCCTAACCCTAACACTAACTCTAACACTAACCCTAACCCTAACACTTACCCGAATCCTTACCCTAACCTGTCCCATAATCCTAACCCGTACGCTAACACTCACCCGTACCCTAACACGTACGCTCACCCTAAATCGTTTTCGTACCCTAACCTGTACCCTAAACCATCCCCGTCCCCTAACCCTAACCCTAACACTATCCCTAACCCTTACCCGAAGCCTTACCATAACTCGGCCCCCAATTCTAAACCATACGCTAACACTAACCCGTACCCTAACACGTACGCTCACCCTAAAACTTTGTCGTACCCTAACCTGTACCCTAAGTCGTCCCCTTCCCCTAAGCCTAACCCTAACCCTAATACTTACCCGAAGCCTTACCCTAAACCGTCCCCTAATCCTAACCCGTACGCTAATACTAACCCGTACCCTAACACGTACGCTCACCCTAAACCGTTGTCGTACCATAACCTGTACCCTAAACCGTCCCCGTCCCCGTCCCCTAAACTTAACCCTAAACCTCACCCTTACCCGAAGCCTTACCGTAACCCGTCCCCTATTCCTAACCTATACGCTGACTCTAAACCGTACCCTAACATGTACGCTCACCCTAAAGAGTTGTCGTACACTAACCTCTACCCTAAACCGTCCCCGTCCCCGTCCCCTAACCCTAACCCTAACCCTAACCCTTACCCGAAGCCTTACCCTAACAAGTCCCCAATCCTAACCCGTACGCTAACACTAACACATAACCTAACACGTACGCTCACCCTAAAGCGTTGTCGTACCCTAACCTATACCCTAAACAGTCCCCGTACCCTAATGCTAACCCTAACCCAAACCCTTACCCGAAGCCTTACCCTAACCCGTCCCCTAATCCTAACCCGTACGCTAACACTAAACTTTACCCTAACACGTACACACACTCTAAACTGTTGTCATATCCTATCCTGTACCCTAAACCTTCCCCGTGACCGTCCCCTAACCCTAACCCTAACCCTTACCCGAAGCCTTATCCTAACCCGTACCCTAATCATAACCTGTAGGCTAACACTAACCCGTACCCTAAAACGCACACTCACCCTAAACCGTTTTCGTACACTAACCTGTACCCTAAACCATCCCCGTCCACTAAACCTAACCCTAACCCTAACCCTAACCCTTACCCGAAGCCTTACCCTAACCTGTCCCCTAATCCTAACCCGTACGCTAACACTAACCCGTGCCCTAACACATACGCTCACCCTAAAGCGTTGTCGTACCCTAACCTGTACCCTAAACCGTCCCCGTCCCCTAACCCTAACACTAACCCTAATACTAACACTTACCCGAAGCCTTCCGTTAACCCGCCCCCTAATCCTAACCCGTACGCTAACCCTAACACGTACCCTAACACGTACGCTCACCCTAAACCGTTGTCGTACCCTAAACTGTACCCTGAACCGTCCCCATCCCCAAACCCTAACCCTAACCCTTACCCGAAGCCTTACACTAACCTGTCCCCTAATCCTAACCCGTATGCTAACACTAACCCGTACCCTAACACGTAGGCTCACTCTAAACCGTTCTCGTACACTAACCTGTACCCTAAACCGTCCCCATCCCCTAACCCTAACCCTAACCCTTACCCGGAGCCTTACCCTAACCCGTCCTCTAATCCTAAACCGTACGCTAACACTAACCCGTACCCTAACATGTTCGCTCACCCTAAACCGTTATCTTAACCTAAGCTGTACCCTAAACAGTCCCCGTCGCCTAAACATAACCGTAACCCTAACCCTAACACGAACACTTACCCGAAGGCTTACCCTAACCCGTCCCCTAATCCTAAACCGTACGCTAACACTAACCCGTACCCTAACACGTACGCTCACCCTAAACCGTTGTCGTAGCCTAACCTGTACCCTAAACCTCCCCATGCCCTAACACTTACCCTAAACCTAACCCTAACCCTAACCCTTACCCGAAGCCTTACCCTAACCCATCACCTAATCGGAACCCGTACGCTAACACTAAACCATACCCTATCACGTACGCTCACCCTAAACCGTTGTTGTACCCTAACCTGTACCCTAAACCCTCCCCATCCCCTAACCCTAACCCTAAACCTAACCCTAACCCTAACCCTTACCCGAAGCTTATCCTAACCCGTCCCCTAATCCTAACCCGTTCGCTAACACTAACACATAACCTACCACGTACGCTCACCCTAAAGCATTGTTGTACCCTAACGTGTACCCTAAACCGTTCCAATGCCCTAACCCTAACCCTAACCCTAACCCAAACCCTAACCCTTACCCGGAGCCTTACCCTAACCCGTCCCCTAATCCTAACCCATACGCTAACACTAACCTGTGCCCTAACACGTACGCTCAACCTAAACCATTGTCGTACCCTAACCTGTACCCTAAACCGTCCCCTAACCCTAACCCTAACCCTAACACTTACCCGAAACCTTACCCTAACCCGTCCTTCTAATCCTAACCTGTACGCTAACAGTAAACTGTGCCCTAACATGTACCCTCACCCTAAACCGTTGTCCTACCCTAACCTGTACCCTAAACCGTCCCCGTCCCTAACCGTAACCCTAACACATACCCGAAGCCTTACCCTAACCCGTGTCCTGATCCTAACCCGTACGTTAACACTAACCCGTACCCTAACACGTACGCTCACCCTAAACCGTTGCCGTACCCCAACCTGTACCCTAAACCGTCCCCGTCCCCTAACCCTAACCCTAACCCTAAACCAAAACCTAACCTTTACCCGAAGCTTTACCCTAACCCATCCCATAATCCTATCCCGTACGCTAACCCTAACCCTTACCCTACCACGTACGCTCACCCTAAACCGTTGTCGTACCCTAACCTGTACCCTAAACCGTCCCCGTCCCCTAACAGTAAACCTAAACCTAACCCTAACCCTAACCCTTAACCGAAGCCTTACTCTAACCCGTCCCTTAATCCTAACCCGTACGCTAACACTAAACCGAGTCCTAACACGTACGCTCACCCTAAAACTTTGTCGTACCCTAACCTGTACCCTAAACCGTCCCCATCCCGTAACCCTTACCCTAACCCTAACAATTACCCGAATCCTTAACCTAACCCGTCCTCTAATCCTAACACGTACGCTAACAGTAAACCGTGCCCTAACACATACGCTCAACCTAAACCGTTGTGGTACCCTAACCTGTACCCTAAACCGTCCCCGTTCCCTAAACCTAACCCTAACCATAACCCTTACCCGAAGCCTTACCCTAACCCGTCCCCTGATCCTATCACATACGCTAACACTAACCCATACCCTATCACGTACGCTCACCCTAAACATTTGTCGTACACTAACCTGTACCCTAAACCGTCCCCGTCCCTTAACCCTAACCGTAACCCTAACCCTAACCCTAACCCTAACGCTTACCCGAAGCCTTACCCTAACCCGTCCCATAATCCTAACCCGTACGCTAACACTAACCCGTACCCTAACACGTACGCTCACCCTAAACCGTTGACGTACCCTAACCTGTACCCTAAACCGTCCCCGTCCCCTAACCCTAACCCTAACCCTAACCCTTACCAGAAGCCTTACCCTAACCCGTCCCGTAATCCTAACCCGTACGCTAACACTAACCCGTACCCTAAACGTACGCTCACCCTAAAACCTTGTCGTACCCTAACCTGTACCATAAATCGTCCCTGTCCCCTAACCCTAACCCTAACCCTAACCTTAAAACTTACCCGAAGCCTTACACTAACCGGTCCCCTAAACCTAACCCGCACGCTAACACTAACCCGTGCCCTAACACGTACGCTCACCCGAAACATTTGTCGTACACTAAGCTGTACCCTAAACCGTCCCCATTACCTAACACTAACCTGAACCCTAACCATAACCCTAAACCTTACCCGAAGCCTTACCCTAACCCGTCCCCTAATCCTAACCGTACGCTAACACTAACCCGTGCCCTAACACGTACGCTCACCCTAAAGCGTTGTCGTACCCTTACCTGTACCCTAAACCGTTCCTGTCACTGTACCCTAACCCTAACCCTAACCCAAACCCTAACCCTTACCCGAAGCCTTACACTAACCCATCCCATAATCCTAATCTCTACGCTAACACTAACCCGTGCCCTAACACGTACACTCACCCTAAACCGTTGTCGTACATTAACCTGTACCCTAAATCGTCCCTGTCCCCTAACCCTAACCCTAACCCTAATCCTTACCCGAAGCCTGACCCTAACTCGTCCCCTAATTCTAACCCGTATGCTAACACTAACCTGTATCCTAACACATACGCTCACCCTAAAACTTTGTCGTACACTAAGCTGTACCCTTAATCGTCCCCGTCCCCTAACCCTAAACCTAACCCTTACACAAAGCCTTACCCTAACCCGTCCCCTAATCCTAACCCGTACGCTAACACTAACCCGTAACCTAACCCGTATGCTCAACCTAAACCGTTCTCGTACACTAACCTGTACCCTAAACCGTCCCGTCCCCGTCCCCTAACCCTAGCCCTTACCCGAAACCTTACCCTAACATGTCCCCTATTCCTAACCCGTACGCTAACACTATCCCGTACCCTTACACGTACGCTCACCTTAAAACGTTGTCGTACACTAACCTGTAACCTAAACCGTCTCCGTCCCCTAACCCTAACCCTAACCCTAACCCTAACCCTAACCCTTACCCGGAGCCTTACCCTAACCTGTCCCCTAATCCTAACCCGTACGCTAACACTAACCCTTACCCTAACACGTACGCTCACCCTAACCTGTTGTCGTACCCTAACCTGTACCCTAAACCGTCCCTCTACCCTAAACCTAACCCTAACCCTTATCCTAACCCTAAAGCTTACCCGAAGCCTTACCCTAACCCGTCCCATAATCCTAACCCGTACGCTAACACTAACCCGTACCCTAACATGTACGCTCACCCTAAACGGTTGTCGTACCCTAAACTGTACCCTAAACCATCCCTGTCCCTGACCATTAACCCTAACCCTAACCCTAACCCTAACCCTTACCCGACGCCTTACCCTAACCCGTCCCATAATCCTAAACCGTACGCTAACACTAACCCGTACCCTAACATGTACGCTCACCCTAAACTGTTGTCGTACCCTAACCTGTACCCTAAACCGTCCCTGTCCCCGACCCTTAACCCTAACCCTAACCCTAACCCTAACCCTTACCTGACGCCTTACCCTAACCCGTCCCCAAATCCTAACCCGTACGCTAACACTAACCCCTACCCTAACACGCACGCTCACCCTAAACTGTTGTGGTACCCTAACATGTACCCTAAACCGAACCCATCCCCTAACCCTAACCCTAACCCTAAACCTAAACCTAACCCTTACCCGAAGCCTTACCATAACCCGTCCTCTAATCCTAACCCGTACGCTAACAGTAAACTGTGCCCTAACATGTACGCTGAACCTAAACCATTGTCCTACCCTAACCTGTACCCTAAACCGTCCCACTCCCCTAACCCTAACCCTAACCCTAACCCTTACACCAAGCCTTACACTAACCCGTGCCCTAATCCTAACCCGTACGCTAACACTAACCCCTACCCTAACACGTACGCTCACCCTAAACCGCTGTCGTACACTAACCTGTACCCTAAACCGTCCCCGTCCCCGTCCCCGTCCCCTAACCCTAACCCTAAACCTAACCCTTACCCGAAGCCTTACCTTAACCCGTCCCCTAATCCTAACCCGTACGCTAACACTAACCCGTGCCCTAACACGTACGCTCACCCTAAAGTGTGGTTGTACCCTAACCAGTACACTAAACCGTCCCCGTCCCCGTTCCCTAACCCTAACCCTAACCCAAACCCTAAGCCTTACCCGAAGCCTTACCCTAACCCGTCTCATAATCCTAACCGATACGCTAAAACTAACCCATGCCCTAACACATACGCTCACCCTAAACCGTTGTCATACCCTAACCTGTACCCTAAACCGTCCCCGTCCCCTAACCCTAACCCTAATCCTTACCCGAAGCCTTACACTAACCCGTCCCCTAATCCTAACCCATACGCTAACTCTAACCCGTATCCTAACACGTACGCTCACCCTAAACCATTCTCATACACTAACCTGTACCCTAAACCATCCCCGTCAACTAACCTTAACCGTAACCCTTACCCGAAGCCTTACCATAACCCGTCCTCTAATCCTAACCCGTACGCTAACAGTAAACTGTGCCCTAAAATGTACACTCAACCTAAACAATTGTCCTACCCTAACTTGTACCCTAAACCGTCCCCGTCCCCTAACCCTAACCCTAAACCTAGCCCTAAACCTAAACCTTACCGCAAGCCTTACCCTAACCCGACCCTTAATCCTAACCCGTACGCTAACACTAACCCATACCCTAACACGCACGCTCACCCTAAACCTTTGTCGTACCCTAACATGTACCCTAAACCGTCCCCGTCCCCTAACCCTAACCCTAACCCTAACCCTAACCCTAACACTTACCCGAAGCATTACACTAACCCGTCCCCTAATCCTAATCCGTACGCTAACACTAACCCGTGTCCTAACACGTACCCTCACCCTAAACCGTTGTCGTACCCTAACCTGTACCCTAAACCGTCACCGTCCCCTAGCCCTAACCCTAACCCTAACCCTAATCCTAACCCTAACACTTACCCGAAGCCTTACCCTAACCCGTCCCATAATCCTAAACCGTACGCTAACACTAACCCGTACCCTAACACGTACGCTCACCCTAAATCGTTTTCGTACCCTAACCTGTACCCTAAACCATCCCCGTCCCCTAACCCTAACCCTAACACTATCCCTAACCCTTACCCGAAGCCTTACCATAACTTGGCCCCCAATTCTAAACCATACGCTAACACTAACCCGTACCCTAACACGTACGCTCACCCTAAAACTTTGTCGTACCCTAACCTGTACCCTAAGTCGTCCCCTTCCCATAAGCCTAACCCTAACCCTAATACTTACCCGAAGCCTTACCCTAAACCGTCCCCTAATCCTAACCCGTACGCTAACACTAACCCGTACCCTAAAACGTACGCTCACCCTAAACGGTTGTCGTACCATAACCTGTACCCTAAACCGCCCCATCCCCTAACCCTAACCCTAAACCTAACCCTAATCCTAACCCTTACCCGAAGCCTTACCCTAACCCGTCCCATAATCATAACCCGTACGCTAACACTAACCCGTGCCCTAACACGTAGGCACACCATAAATCATTGTCGTACCCTAACCTGTACCCTAAACCATCCCCATCCCCGTCCCCGTCTCCTAACCCAAACCCGAACCCTAACCCTAACCCTTACCCGAAGACTTACCCTAACCTGTCCCCTAATCCTAACACTTACGCTAACACTAACCCTTGCCCTAACAGGTACACTCACCCTAAACCGTTGTCTTACCCTAACCTGTACCCTAAACATCCCTGTACCCTAACCCTAACCCTAACACTAACCCTAAACCGAAACCTTACCCGAAGCCTTCCCCTAACCCGTCCCCTAATCCTAAACCATACGCTAACCCTAACCCGTGCCCTAGCACGTACGCTCACCCTAAACCGCTGTCGTACCCTAAACTGTACCCTAAATCGTCCCCGTCCCCTAACCCTAACCCTAACCCTAAACCTTACCCGAAGCCTTCCCCTAACCCGTCCCCTAATCCTAACACATACGCTAACACTAACCCATGCCCTAAAACGAATGCTCACCCTAAACCGCTGTCGTACATTAACCTGTACCCTAAACCGTCCCCGTCCCCGTCCCCTAACCCTAACCCTAAACCTAAACCTTACCCGAAGCCTTACCCAAACCCGTCCCCTAATCCTAACCCGTACGCTAACACTAACCCGTACCCTAACAGGTACGCTCACCCTAAAGCGTGGTCGTACCCTAACCTGTACACTAAACCGTCCCCGTCCCCGTTCCCTAACCCTAACCCTATCCCAAACCCTACCCCTTACCCGAAGCCTTACCCTAACCCGTCCCATAATCCTAAATAATACGCTAAAACTACCCCATGCCCTAACACATACGCTCACCCTAAACCGTTGTCGTACCCTAACCTGTACCCTAAACCGTCCCTGTAGCCTAACCCTAACCCTAACCCTAACCCTAACCCTTACCCGAAGCCTTACCCTAACCCGTCCCATAATCCTACCCCGTACGCTAACACTAACCCGTACCCTAACATGTACGCTCACCCTAAACCGTTGTCGTACCATAACCTGTACCCTAAACCGTCCCCGTCCCCGTCCCCTAAACTTAACCCTAAACCTCACCCTTACCCGTAGCCTTACCCTAACCCGTCCCCTATTCCTAACCTATACGCTAACTCTAACCCGTACCCTAACATGTACGCTCACCCTAAAGAGTTGTCGTACACTAACCTCTACCCTAAACCGTCCCCGTCCCCGTCCCCTAACCCTAACCCTAACCCTAACCCTTACCCGAAGCCTTACCCTAACAAGTCCCCAATCCTAACCCGTACGCTAACACTAACACATACCCTAACACGTACGCTCACCCTAAACCGTTGTCGTACCCTACCCTATACCCTAAACAGTCCCCGTACCCTAACCCTAACCCTAACCCTAACCCTTACCCGAAGCCTTACCCTAACCCGTCCCCTAATCCTAACCCGTACGCTAACACTAAACCTTACCCTAACACGTACGCACACTCTAAACTGTTGTCATATCCTATCCTGTACCCTAAACCTTCCCCGTGCCCGTCCCCTAACCCTAACCCTAACCCTTACCCGAAGCCTTACCCTAACCTGTCCCCTAATCCTAACCCGTACGCTAACACTAACCCTTACCCTAACACCTACGTACACCCTAAACTGTTGTCAAATCCTATCCTGTACCCTAAACCTTCCCCGTTCCTGTCCCCTAACCCTAACCCTAACCCTTACCCGAAGCCTTACCCTAAACTGTCTCCTAATCCTAACCCGTACGCTAACACTAACCCGTGCCCTAACACATACGCTCACCCTAAAGCGTTGTTGTACCCTAACCTATACCCTAAACCGTCCCCGTCTTCTAACCCTAACACTAACCCTAATACTAACCCTTACCCGAAGTCTTCCGTTAACCCGCCCCCTAATCCTAACCCGTACGCTAACGCTAACCCATACCCTAACACGTACGCTCACCCTAAACAGTTGTCGTACCCTAAACTGTACCCTAAACCGTCCCCATCCCCAAACCCTAACCCTAACCCTTACCCGAAGCCTTACACTAACCTGTCCCCTAATCCTAACCCGTACGCTAACACTAACCCGTACCCTAACACATAGGCTCACTCTAAACCGTTCTCGTACACTAACCTGTACCCTAAACCGTCCCCATCCCCTAACCCTAACCCTAACCCTTACCCGGAGCCTTACCCTAACCCGTCCTCTAATCCTAAACCGTACGCTAACACTAACCCGTACCCTAACATGTTCGCTCACCCTAAACCGTTATCTTAACCTAAGCTGTACCCTAAACAGTCCCCGTCGCCTAAACATAACCGTAACCCTAACCCTAACACTAACACTTACCCGAAGGCTTACCCTAACCCGTCCCCTAATCCTAAACCGTACGCTAACACTAACCCGTACCCTAACACGTACGCTCAGCCTAAACCGTTGTCGTAGCCTAACCTGTACCCTAAACCCTCCCCATGCCCTAACACTAACCCTAAACCTAACCCTAACCCTAACCCTTACCCGAAACCTTACCCTAACCCATCACCTAATCGGAACCCGTACGCTAACACTAACCCATACCCTATCACGTACGCTCACCCTAAACCGTTGTTGTACCCTAACCTGTACCCTAAACCCTCCCCATCCCCTAACCCTAACCCTAAACCTAACCCTAACCCTAACCCTTACCCGAAGCTTATCCTAACCCGTCCCCTAATCCTAATCCATTCGCTAACCCTAACACATACCCTACCACGTACGCTCACCCTAAAGCATTGTTGTACCCTAACGTGTACCCTAAACCGTTCCTGTGCCCTAACCCTAACCCTAAACCTAACCCAAACCCTAACCCTTACCCGGAGCCTTACCCTAACCCGTCCCCTAATCCTAACCCGTACGCTAACACTAACCTGTGCCCTAACACGTACGCTCAACCTAAACCATTGTCGTACCCTAACCTGTACCCTAAACCGTCCCCTAACCCTAACCCTAACCCTAACCCTTACCCGAAGCCTTACCCTAACCCGTCCCCTAATCCTAACCCGTACGCTAACACTAAACCTTACCCTAACACGTACGCACACTCTAAACTGTTGTCATATCCTATCCTGTACCCTAAACCTTCCCCGTGCCCGTCCCCTAACCCTAACCCTAACCCTTACCCGAAGCCTTACCCTAACCTGTCCCCTAATCCTAACCCGTACGCTAACACTAACCCTTACCCTAACACCTACGTACACCCTAAACTGTTGTCAAATCCTATCCTGTACCCTAAACCTTCCCCGTTCCTGTCCCCTAACCCTAACCCTAACCCTTACCCGAAGCCTTACCCTAAACTGTCCCCTAATCCTAACCCGTACGCTAACACTAACCCGTGCCCTAACACATACTCTCACCCTAAAGCGTTGTTGTACCCTAACCTGTACCCTAAACCGTCCCCGTCCTCTAACCCTAACACTAACCCTAATACTAACCCTTACCCGAAGCCTTCCGTTAACCCGCCCCCTAATCCTAACCCGTACGCTAACGCTAACCCATACCCTAACACGTACGCTCACCCTAAACAGTTGTCGTACCCTAAACTGTACCCTAAACCGTCCCCATCCCCAAACCCTAACCCTAACCCTTACCCGAAGCCTTACACTAACCTGTCCCCTAATCCTAACCCGTACGCTAACACTAACCCGTACCCTAACACATAGGCTCACTCTAAACCGTTCTCGTACACTAACCTGTACCCTAAACCGTCCCCATCCCCTAACCCTAACCCTAATCCTTACCCGGAGCCTTACCCTAACCCATCCTCTAATCCTAAACCGTACGCTAACACTAACCCGTACCCTAACATGTTCGCTCACCCTAAACCGTTATCTTAACCTAAGCTGTACCCTAAACAGTCCCCGTCGCCTAAACATAACCGTAACCCTAACCCTAACACTAACACTTACCCGAAGGCTTACCCTAACCCGTCCCCTAATCCTAAACCGTACGCTAACACTAACCCGTACCCTAACACGTACGCTCAGCCTAAACCGTTGTCGTAGCCTAACCTGTACCCTAAACCCTCCCCATGCCCTAACACTTACCCTAAACCTAACCCTAACCCTAACCCTTACCCGAAGCCTTACACTAACCCATCACCTAATCGGAACCCGTACGCTAACACTAACCCATACCCTATCACGTACGCTCACCCTAAACCGTTGTTGTACCCTAACCTGTACCCTAAACCCTCCCCATCCCCTAACCCTAACCCTAAACCTAACCCTAACCCTAACCCTTACCCGAAGCTTATCCTAACCCGTCCCCTAATCCTAATCCATTCGCTAACCCTAACACATACCCTACCACGTACGCTCACCCTAAAGCATTGTTGTACCCTAACGTGTACCCTAAACCGTTCCTGTGCCCTAACCCTAACCCTAAACCTAACCCAAACCCTAACCCTTACCCGGAGCCTTACCCTAACCCGTCCCCTAATCCTAACCCGTACGCTAACACTAACCTGTGCCCTAACACGTACGCTCAACCTAAACCATTGTCGTACCCTAACCTGTACCCTAAACCGTCCCCTAACCCTAACCCTAACCCTAAACCTTACCCGAAGCCTTACTCTAACCTGTCCTCTAATCCTAACCTGTACGCTAACAGTAAACTGTGACCTAACATGTACCCTCACCCTAAACCGTTGTCCTACCCTAACCTGTACTCTAAACCGTCCCCATCCCCTAACCCTAACCCAAACCCTAACCCTAAACTTAACCCTTACTCGAAGCCTTACCCTAAGCCGTCCACTAATCCTAACCCGTACGCTTACACTAACAATTATCCTAACACGTACGCTCATCCTAAACCTTTGTCGTACCCTAAACTGTACCCTAAACCGTCCCGTCCCCGTCCCCGTCCGCTAACCCTAACCCTAACCCTAACCTTTACCCGAAGCCTTACCCTAACCCGTCCCCTAATCCTAACCCGTACGCTAACACTAACACTTATTCTAACACGTACGCTCATCGTAAACCGTTGTCGTACCCTAACCTGTAACCTAAACCGTCCCCGTCCCCTAAGCCTAACTCTAACCCTAACCGTAACCTTTACCCGAAGCCTTACCCTTTCCTGTCCACTAATCCTAACCCGTACGCTAACACTCACCCTTGCCCTAACACGTACACTCACCCTAAACCGTTGTCGTACCCTAACCTGTACCCTAAACCATCCCTGTACCCTAACCCTAACCCTAACCCTAACACTTACCCGAAGCCTTACCCTAACCCGTCCCATAATCCTAACCCGTACGCTAACACTAACCCGTACCCTAACTCGTACACTCACCGTAAACCATTGTCATACCCTAACCTGTACCCTAAACCATACCCGTCCCCTAACCCTAACCCTAACCCTAACCCTAACCCTATCCATTACCCGAAGCCTTACCCTAACCAGTCCCCTAAGTCTAACCCGTACGCTAACACTAACAAGTGCCCTAACATGTACGCTCACCCTAAAGCGTGGTCGTACCCTAACCTGTACCCTAAACCGTCCCCGTCCCCGTGCCCTAACCCTAACCCAAACCCTAACTCTTACCCGAAGCCTTACCGTAAACCATCCCATAATCCTAACCGATACGCTAAAACTAACCCATGCCCTAACACGTACGCTCAGCCTAAACCGTTGTCGTACCCTAACCTGTATGCTAAACCGTCCCCGTCCCGTAGCCCTAACCCTAACCCTAACCCGAAGCCTTACCCTAACCCATCCCCTAATCCTAACACGTACGCTCACCCTAAACCGTTGTCATACACTATCCTGTACCCTAAACTGTCCCCTTCCCCTAACCCTAACCCTAACCCTAAGCCTAACACTTGCCCGAAGCCTTACCCTAACCACTTCCCTAATCCTAACCCGTACGCTAACACTAAATCGTACCCTAACACGTACGCTCACCCTAAACCTTTTGCGTACGCTAACCTATACCCTAAACCGTCCCCGTAACCTAACCCTAACTCTAACCCTAACCCTTACCCGAAGCCTTACCCTAACCCGTCCCCTAATCCTAACCCTAACGCTAAAACTAACCCTTACCCTAACCCGTACGCGCACCCTAAACTGTTCTCATATCCTAACCTATACCCTAAACCTTCCCCGTCCCCGTCCACGTCCCCTAAACCTATCCCTAAGCCTAACCCTAACCCTTACCCGAAGCCTTACACTAACCCGTCCCCTAATCCTAACTCGTACGCTAACACTAACCCGTACCCTAACACGTACGCTCACCCTAAACCGTTGTCGTACCCTAACCTGTACCCTAAACCGTCCCCATCCCCTAACCCTAAATCTAACTCTAACCCTAACACTTACCCGAAGCCTTACCCTAACCCGTCCCCTAATCCTAACTCGTACACTAACACTAACATGTGCCCTAACACGTACGCTCAACCTAAAGAGTTGTCGTACCCTAACCTGTACACTAAACCGTCCCCGTCCCCTAACCCTAACCCTAACCCTAACCCTAAGACTTACCCGAAGCCTTACCCTAACCTGTCCCCAAATCCTAACCCGTACGCTAACACTAACCCATACCCTAACACGTATGCTCACCCAAAAACGTTGTCGTACACTAACCTGTACCCTAAACAGTCCCCTAACCCTAACCCTAGCCCTAACCCTAACCCTTACCCGAAGCCTTACCCTAACCCGTCCCCTATTCCTAACCCGTACGCGAACACTAACACGTACCCTAACACGTACGCTCACTCTGAACCGTTGTTGTACACTAAACTGGACCCTAAGCCGTCCCCGTCCCTTAACCCGAACCCTAACCCTAACCCTAACCCTAACCCTTACTCGAAGCCTTCCCATAACCCGTAACCTAATGCTAACCCGTACGTTAACACTAACCCGTAACCTAACACGTACGCTCAGCCTAAACCGTTGTCGTATCCTAACCTGTACCCTAAACCGTCCCTGTCACCTAACCCTAACTGTAAACCTAACCCTAACACTAACCCTTACCCGAAGCCTTTCCCTAACCCGTCCCCTAATCCTAACCCGTACGCTAACACTAACTTGTACCCTAAAACGTATGCTCACACTAAACAGTTGTTGTACACTAACCTGTACCCTAAACCGTCCCCGTCCCCTAACCATAACCCTAAACCTTACCCGACGCCTTACCCTAATCCTAACCTGTACGCTAACATTAACCCGTACCCTAACACTAACCCGTACCCTAACATGTACACTCACCCTAAACAGTTGTCGTACACTAAACTGTACCCTAAACCGTCCCCGTCCCCTAACCCTAACCCTAACCATAACCCTAACCCTAAACCTTACCCGAAGCCTTACCCTAACGCATCCCCTACTCCTAACCCATACGCTAACACTAACCCATACACTAACACATACGCTCACCCTAAACCCTTGTTGTACCCTAACCTGTACCCTAAACTGTCCCCGTCCCCGTCCCCTAACCCTAACCCTAGCCCTAACCGTAACCCTTACCCGAAGCCTTACACTAACCCGTCCCCTAATCCTAAATCGTACGCTAACACTAACCCGTACCCTAACATGTACGCTCACCCTAAAGCGTTGTCGTACCCTAACCTGTACCCTAAACCGTGTCCGTCCCCTAACCCTAACCCTAACGCTAACCCTTACCCGAAGCCTTACCCTATCCCGTCCCGTAATCCTAACCCGTACGCTAACACAAACCCGTACCCTAACACGTACGCTCACCCTAAACGGTTGTCGTACACTAACCTGTACCCTAAACCCTCCCCATCCCCTAACCCTAACCCTAACCCTAACCCTAACCCTAACCCTTACGCGAAGCCTTACCGTAACCCATCACATAAACCGAACCCGTACGCTAACACTAACCCATACCCTACCACGTACGCTCACCCTAAACCGTTGTTGTACCCTAACCTGTACCCTAAACCCTCCACATCCCCTAACCCTAACCCTAAACCTAACCCTAACCCTAACCCTTACCCGAAGCTTACCCTAACCCGTACCCTAATCCTAACCCGTTCGCTAACACTAACCCATACCCTACCACGTACGCTCACCTTAAACCGTTTTTGTACCCTAAACTTTACCCAAAACTGTTCCCGTGCCCTAACCCTAACCCTAACCCTAACCCTTACCCGAAGCTGACCCAAACCCGTACCCTAATCCTAACCCGTTCGCTAACACTAACCCGTACCCTAACACGTACGCTCACCCTAAACCGCTGTCGTACCCTAAACTGCACCCTCAACCGTGCCCGTCCCCTAACCCTAACCCTAAACCTAACCCGTCACCTAATCCTAACCCGTACGCTAACTCTAAGCCATGCCCTAACACGTACGCTCACCCTAAACCGTTGTCGTACCCTAACCTGTACCCTGAACCGTGTCCGTTCCCTAAACCTAACACTAAACCTAAACCTAACCCTAACCCTTACCCGAAGCCTTACCCTAACCCGTCCCCTAAACATAACCCGTACGCGAACACTAACACGTACCCTAACACGTACGGTCACCCTGAACCGTTGTCGTACACTAAACTGTACCCTAAACCGTCCCCGTCCCTTAACCCTAACCCTAACCCTAACCCTAACCAAAACCCTAATCCTTACCCGAAGCCTTACCATAACCCGTCCCCTAATCCTAACCCATACATTAACACTAAACCGTAACCTAACACGTACGCTCACCCTAAACCGTTGTCGTACACTAACCTGTACCCTAAACCGTCCCTGTCCCCTACCCCTAACCATAACCCTAACCCTAACACTAACCCTTACCTGAAGCCTTACCCTAACCCGTGCCCTAATCCTAACCCGTACGCTAACACTAACCCGTACACTAACACGTACGCTCACCCTAAACCGTTGTCGTACCCTTACTTGTAACCTAAACCGTCCCCGTCCCCTAACCCTAACCCTAACCCTAACCCTAACACTTACCCAAAGCCTTACCCTAACACGTCAACTAAACCTAAATCGTACGCTAACACTAACCCATGCCCTAACACGTACGCTCACCCTAAACCGTTGTCGTACACTAACCTGTACCCTAAACTGTCCCTGTCCCCTAACCCTAACCCTAACCATTACGCAAAGCCTTACCCTAACCCGTCCCCCAATCCTAACCCGTACGCTAACACTAAACCGTACCCTAACATGTACGCTCACCCTAAACCGTTCTCGTACCCTAACCTGTTCCCTAAACCGTCCTCGTCCCCTAACCCTAACCCTAACCCTAACCCTAAACCTAGCTTTTACCCGAAGCCTTACACTAACCGGTCCCCTAACCCTAACCCGTACGCTAACACTAACCAGTACCCTAACATGTACGCTCACCCTTAACCATTGTCGTACCCTAACCTGTACCCTAAACCGTCCCCGTCCCCTAACCTAACCCTAACCGTAACCCTTACGCGAAGCCTTACCCTAACCTGTCCCCTAATCCTAAACCGTACGCTGACACTAACACGTACCCTAACACGGACGCTCACCCTAAAACATTGTCGTACACTAAACTGTACCCTAATCCGTCCCCGTCCCTGTCCCCTAACCCTAACCCTAACCCTAACCCAAACCCTAACCCTAACCCTTACCCAAAGCCTTACCCTAATCGGTCCCCTAATCCTAACCCGTATGCTAACACTAACCTGTCCCCTAACACGTAATCTCACCCTAAACCGTTGTCGTACCCTAAGCTATACCCTAAACCGTCCCCGTACCCGTCCCCTATCCCTAACCCTAAGCCTAACCCTGAAGCTTACCCGAAGCCTTACCCTAACCCGTCCCCTAATTCTAACCCGTACGGTAACACTAACCCGTACCCTAACACGTACGCTCACCCTAAACGGTTGTCGTACCCTAACCTGTACCCTAAACCGTGTCCATCCCCTAAACCTAACCCTAACCCTAACCCTAACCTTAACCCTTACCCGAAGCCTTACCCTAACCCGTCCCCTAATCCTAACCCGTACACTAACACTAACACGTACCCTAACACTTACGGTCACCCTGAACCATTGTCGTACCCTAAACTGTACCCTAAACCGTCCCCGTCCCCTAACCCTAACCCTAACCCTAACCCTAACCCTAACCCTTACCCGAAGCCTTACCCTAACCCGTCCCCTAATCCTAAACTGTACGCTGACACTAACACGTACCCTAACACGTACGATCACCCTAAACCGTTGTCGTAACCTAACCTGTACCCTAAACCGTCCCCGTCCCCGTCCCCTAACCATAACGCTAAGCCTAACCCTGAAGCTTACCCGAAGCCTTACCCTAACCCGTCCCCAATCCTAACCCGTACTGTAACACTAACCCGTACCCTAACACGTACACTCACCCTAAACCATTGTCGTACACTAACCTGTACCCTAAACCGTGCCCGTCCCCTAAACCTAACACTAAACCTAAACCTAACCCTAACCCTTACCCGAAGCCTTACCCTAACCCGTCCCCTAAACATAACCCGTACGCGAATACTAACACGTACCCTAACACGTACGGTCACCCTGAACTGTTGTCGTACACTAAACTGTACCCTAAACCGTCCCCGTCCCTTAACCCTAACACCTAGACCTAACCCTAACCAAAACCCTAATCCTTACCCGAAGCCTTCCCATAACCCGTCCCCTAATCCTAACCCATACATTAACACTAAACCGTAACCTAACACGTACGCTCACCCTAAACCGTTGTCATACACTAACCTGTACCCTAAACCGTCCCTGTCCCCTACCCCTAACCATAACCCTAACCCGTCCCCTAATCCTAACCCGTACGCTAACACTAACCCGTACACTAACACGTACGCTCACCCTAAACCGTTTTCGTACCCTTACTTGTAACCTAAACCGTCCCCGTCCCCTAACCCTAACCCTAACCCTAACCCTAACGCTTACCCAAAGCCTTACCCTAACACATCAACTAAACCTAAATCGTACGCTAACACTAACCCATGACCTAACACGTACGCTCACCCTAAACCGTTGTCGTACACTAACCTGTACCCTAAACTGTCCCTGTCCCCTAACCCTAACCCTAAGCCTAACCCTAACCATTACGCAAAGCCTTACCCTAACCCGTCCCCCAATCCTAACCCGTACGCTAACACTAACCCGTACCCTAACATGTACGCTCACCCTAAACCTTTCTCATACCCTAACCTGTTCCCTAAACCGTCCTCGTCCCCTAACCCTAAGCCTAACCCTAACCCTAAACCTAACCCTAGATTTTACCCGAAGCCTTACACTAACCGGTCCCCTAACCCTAACCCGTACGCTAACACTAACCAGTACCCTAACATGTACGCTCACCATTAACAATTGTCGTACCCTAACCTGTACCCTAAACCGTCCCCGTCCCTTAACCTAACCCTAACCCTAACCCTTACGCGAAGCCTTACCCTAACCTGTCCCCTAATCCTAAACCATACGCTGACACTAACACGTACCCTAACACGGACGCTCACCCTAAAACATTGTCATACACTAAACTGAACCCTAATCCGTCCCCGTCCCCGTCCCCGTCCCCTAACCCTAACCCTAACCCAAACCCTAACCCTAACCCGTACCCAAAGCGTTACCTTAATCGGTCCCCTAATCCTAACCCGTATGCTAACACTAACCTGTCCCCTAACACGTACTCTCACCCTAAACGGTTGTCGTACCCAAACCTATACCCTAAACCGTCCCCGTCCCCGTCCCCTATCCCTAACCCTAACCCTAACCCTGAAGCTTACCCAAAGCCTTACCCTAACCCGTCCCCTAATCCTAACCTGTACGCTAACACTAAACCGTAACCTATCACGTACGCTCACACTAAACCGTTGTCGTACCCTTACCTGTACCCTAAACCGTCCCTGGCCCCTAACCCTAAATCTAACACTAACCCTTACCCGAAGCCTAAAACTAACCCGTCCCCTAATCCTAAGCCGTGCGCTAACAATAACCCATAACCCAACATGTACACTCAAACTAAACTGTTGTCGTACCCTAAACTGTCCCCATCCCCTAACCCTAACCCTAACCGTAACCCTAACCCTTACCCGAAGCCTTACCCTAACCCGTCCCCTAATCCTAACCCGTATGCTAACACTAACCCGTACCCTAACACGTACGCTCACCCTAAAACGTTGTTGTACCCAAACTTTTGCCCTAAACCGTCCCCGTCCCCGTCCCCTAACCCTAACGCTAACCCTTACTCAAAGCCTTACCCTAACCCGTCCCCTAATCCTAACCCGTACGCTAACACTAAACCGTACCTTAACACGTACGCTCACTCTAAACCGTTGTCGTACCCTAACCTGTACCCTAAACCGTCCCCGTCCCCTAACACTAACCCTAACCCTAACCTGAAGCCTTACCGTAACCTGTCCCCTAATCCTAACCCATTGCTAACACTAAGCCGTACCCTAACACGTATGCTCGCCCTAAACCATTGTCGTACCCTAACCTGTACCCTAAACCATCCCCGTGCCCTAACCCTAACCCTATCCCTAACCCGAACCCTAACCCTAACCCTTACTCGAAGCCTTCCCATAACCCGTCCCCTAATGCTAACCCGTACGTTAACACTAACACGTAACCTAACACGTACGCTCACCCTAAACCGTTGTCGTACCCTATCCTGTGCCCTAAACCGTCCCTGTCCCCTAACCCTAACAGTAAACCTAACCCTAACACTAACCCTTACCCGAAGCCTTTCCCTAACCTGTCCCCTAATCCTAACCCGTATGCTAACACTAACTTGTACCCTAAAACGTACGCTCACCCTAAACCGTTGTTGTACCCTAACCTGTACCCTAAACCGTCCCCGTCCCCTAACCATAACCCTAACCCTAAACTTATCCCTAACCCTTACCCGACGCCTTACCCTAATCCTAACCTGTACGCTAACACTAACCGTACCCTAATATGTACGCTCACCCTAAACAGTTGTCGTACACTAAACTGTACCCTAAACCGTCCCCGTCCCCTAACCCTATCCCTAAACCTAACCCTAACCCTAAACCTTACCCGAAGCCTTACCCTAACGCATCCCCTACTCCTAACCCATACGCTAACACTAACCCATACACTAACACATACGCTCACCCTAAACCCTTGTTGTACCCTAACCTGTACCCTAAACTGTCCCCGTCCCGCTCCCCTAACCCTAACCCTAGCCCTAAACGTAACCCTTACCCGAAGCCTTACCCTAACCCGTCCCCTAATCCTAAATCGTACACTAACCCTAACCCGTACTCTAACATGTACGCTCACCCTAAAGTGTTGTCGTACCCTAACCTGTACCCTAAACCGTATCCGTCCCCTAACCCTAACCCTAACCCTAACCCTTACCCGAAGCCTTACCCTATCCCGTCCCCTAATACTAACCCGTACGCTAACACAAACCCGTACCCTAACACGTACGCTCACCCTAAAAGGTTGTCGTACCCTAACCTGTACCCTAAACCGTATCCGTCCCCTAACCCTAACCCTAACACTAAACCTTACCCGAAGCCTTACCCTAACCCGTCCTCTAATCCTAACATGTACGCTAACAGTAAACTGTGCCCTAACATGTACGCTCACCCTAAACCGTTGTCCTACCCTAACCTGTACCCTAAACCATCCCAATCCCCGTCCCCTAACCCTAACCCTAACCCTAACTCTTACCCTTACCCGAAGCCTTACCTTAACCCATCGCCTAATCCTAATCCGTACACTAACACTAACCCGAAACCTAACACGTACGCTCACCCTAAACCGTTGTCGTACCATAACATGTACCCTAAACTGTCCCCATCCCCTAGCCCTAATCCTAACCCTAACCCTTACACTTACCCGAAACCTTACCCTAACTTGTCCCCTAATCCTAAGCCGTAGGCTAAAACTAAACCTTACCCTAACACGTACGCTCATACTAATCTGTGGTCGTACCCTAACCTGTACCGTAAACCGCCCCATCCCCTAACCCTAACCCTAAACCTAACCCTAATCCTAACCCTAACCCGAAGCCTTACCCTAACCCGTCCCATAATCATAACCCATACGCTAACACTAACCCGTGCCCTAACACGTAGGCTCACCATAAATCATTGTCGTACCCTAACCTGTACCCTAAACCGTCCCCTAACCCTAACCCTAACCCTAACACTTACCCGAAACCTTACCCTAACCCGTCCTTCTAATCCTAAACTGTACGCTAACAGTAAACTGTGCCCTAACATGTACCCTCACCCTAAACCGTTGTCCTACCCTAACCTGTACCCTAAACCGTCCCCGTCCCTAACCGTAACCCTAACACATACCCGAAGCCTTACCCTAACCCGTGTCCTGATCCTAACCCGTACGTTAACACTAACCCGTACCCTAACACGTACGCTCACCCTAAACCGTTGCCGTACCCCAACCTGTACCCTAAACCGTCCCCGTCCCCGAACCCTAACCCTAACCCTAACCCTTACCAGAAGCCTTACCCTAACCCGTCCCGTAATCCTAACCCGTACGCTAACACTAACCCGTACCCTAACACGTACGCTCACCCTAAAACCTTGTCGTACCCTAACCTGTACCATAAATCGTCCCTGTCCCCTAACCCTAACCCTAACCCTAACCTTAAACCTTACCCGAAGCCTTACCCTAACCGGTCCCCTAAACCTAACCCGCACGCTAACACTAACCCGTGCCCTAACACGTACGCTCACCCGAAACATTTGTCGTACACTAAGCTGTACCCTAAACCGTCCCCATTACCTAACACTAACCTGAACCCTAACCATAACCCTAAACCTTACCCGAAGCCTTACCCTAACCCGTCCCCTAATCCTAACCGTACGCTAACACTAACCCGTGCCCTAACACGTACGCTCACCCTAAAGCGTTGTCGTACCCTTACCTGTACCCTAAACCGTTCCTGTCCCTGTACCCTAACCCTAACCCTAACCCAAACCCTAACCCTTACCCGAAGCCTTACACTAACCCATCCCATAATCCTAAACTCTACGCTAACACTAACCCGTGCCCTAACACGTACACTCACCCTAAACCGTTGTCGTACATTAACCTGTACCCTAAATCGTCCCTGTCCCCTAACCCTAACCCTAACCCTAATCCTTACCCGAAGCCTTACCCTAACTCGTCCCCTAATTCTAACCCGTATGCTAACACTAACCTGTATCCTAACACATACGCTCACCCTAAAACTTTGTCGTACACTAAGCTGTACCCTAAATCGTCCCCGTCCCCTAACCCTAAACCTAACCCTTACACAAAGCCTTACCCTAACCCGTCCCCTAATCCTAACCCGTACGCTAACACTAACCCGTAACCTAACCCGTATGCTCAACCTAAACCGTTCTCGTACACTAACCTGTACCCTAAACCGTCCCGTCCCCGTCCCCTAACCCTAGCCCTTACCCGAAACCTTACCCTAACATGTCCCCTATTCCTAACCCGTACGCTAACACTATCCCGTACCCTTACACGTACGCTCACCTTAAAACGTTGTCGTACACTAACCTGTAACCTAAACCGTCTCCGTCCCCTAACCCTAACCCTAACCCTAACCCTAACCCTAACCCTTACCCGGAGCCTTACCCTAACCTGTCCCCTAATCCTAACCCGTACGCTAACACTAACCCTTGCCCTAACACGTACGCTCACCCTAACCCGTTGTCGTACCCTAACCTGTACCCTAAACCGTCCCTCTACCCTAACCCTAACCCTAACCCTTATCCTAACCCTAAAGCTTACCCGAAGCCTTACCCTAACCCGTCCCATAATCCTAACCCGTACGCTAACACTAACCCGTACCCTAACATGTACGCTCACCCTAAACGGTTGTCGTACCCTAAACTGTACCCTAAACCATCCCTGTCCCTGACCATTAACCCTAACCCTAACCCTAACCCTAACCCTTACCCGACGCCTTACCCTAACCCGTCCCATAATCCTAACCCGTACGCTAACACTATCCCGTACCCTTACACGTACGCTCACCTTAAAACGTTGTCCTACACTAACCTGTAACCTAAACCGTCTCCGTCCCCTAACCCTAACCCTAACCCTAACCCTAACCCTAACCCTAAACCTTACCCGAAGCCTTACACTAACCCGTCCCCTAATCCTAAACCGTACGCTGACACTAACACGTAGCCTAACATGTACGCTCACCCTAAACCGTTTTCGTACACTAACCTGTACCCTAAACCGTGTCCGTCCCCTATACCTAACCCTAACCCTAACCCTAAACCTAACCCTTACCCGAAGCCTTACCCTTACCCGTCCCCTAATCCTAACCCGTATGCTAACAATAACACGTACCCTAAAACGTACTGTCACCCTGAACCATTGTCGTACCCTAAACTGTACCCTAAACCGTCCCCGTCCCTTAACCCTAACCCTAACCCTAACCCTAACCCTAATCCTTACCCGAAGCCTTAACATAACCTGTCCCCTAATCCTAACCCGTACACTAACATTAAATTGTAACCTAACACGTACGCTCACACTAAACCGTTGTCGTACCCTAACCTGTACCCTAAACCGTCCCCGTCCCCTAACCCTAACCGTAACCCTAACCCTATCACTAACGCTTACCCGAAGCCTAACACTAACCCGTCCCCTAATCCTAAGCCGTGCACTAACAGTAACCCATACCCCAACATGTACGCTCAACCTAAACCGTTGTTGTACCCTAAACTGTCCCCATCCCCTAACCCTAACCCTAACCCTAACCCCAACCCTAACCCTTACCCGAAGCCTTACCCTAACCCGTCCCCTAATCCTAACCCGTACGCTAACACTAACCCGTACCCTAACACGTACGCTCACCCTAAAACGTTGTCGTACACTAACCTGTACCCTAAACCGTCCCTGTCCCCTAACCCTAACCCTAAACCTTACCTGAAGCCTTACCCTATCCCGTCCCCTAATGCTAACCCGTACGCTAACACTAACCCGTACTCTAACACGTTCGCTCACCCTAAACCGTAGTTGTACCCTTACCTGTACCCTAAACCATCGCCGTCCCCTAGCCCTAACCCTAACCCTTACCCGAAGCCTTAACCTAAACCGTCCCCTAATCCTAACCCGTACGCTAACACTAAACAGTACCCTAACACTTACGCTCACCCTAAACCGTGGACGTACCTTAACCTGTACCTTAAACCGACCCCGTCCCCTAACCCTAACCCGAACCCTAACACTAACCCTTACCCGAATACTTAACCTAACCTGTCCCCTACTCCTAACCCGTACGCTAACACTAACCCGTACCCTAACACGTACGCTCACCTTAAACCACTGTCATACCCTAACCTGTACCCTAAACAGTCCCCGTCCCCTAACCCTAACCCTAAACCTAACCCTTACCTGAAGACTTACACTAAACCGTACCCTAATACTAACCCGTACGCTATCACTAAACCATACCCTGAGACGTACGCTCACCCTAAAAGGTTGTCGTACTCTAACCTGTACCCTACACCGTCCCCTAACCCTAACCCTAACCCTTACCCGAAGCCTTACCCTAACCCGTCCCCTAATCCTAAACCGTACGCTAACACTAACCCGTGCCCTAACACACACGCTCACCCTAAAGCGTTGTCGTACCCTAACCTGTACCCTAAACCGTCCCTGTCCCCGTCCCCTAACCCTAAACCTAACCCTAACCGTAACACTTACCCGAAGCCTTACCCTAACACGTCCCCTAATCCTAACCCGTATGCTAACACTAACCCGTACCCTAACACGTACGCTCACCCTAAACCATTGTCCTAACCTAACCTGTACCCTAAACCGTCCCCGTCCCTGTCCCCTAAACCTAACCCTAACCCTAACCCTAACCATTCCCCGAAGCCTTACCCTAACCGCCCCCTAATCCTAACCCGTACGCTCACACTAACCCGTGCCCTAACACGTACGCTCACCCTGAACCGTTGTCGTACCCTAACCTGTACCCTAAACCGTCCCCGTCCCCTAAACCTAACCCTAACCTCACCCTAATCCTAACCCTTACCCAAAGCCTTACCCTAACCCGTCCCCTAATCCTAACCCATACACTAACACTAACCCGTGCCCTAAAACATACGCTCAACCTAAACCGTTGTCGTACCCTAACCTGTACCCTAAACCGTCCCCGTGCCCTAACCCTAACCCTAACCCTAACCCTAAATCTAACCCTTACCCGAAGCCTTACCCTAACCCGTCCCCTAATCGTAACCCGTATGCTAACAATAACACATACCCTAAAACGTACGGTCACCCTGAACCATTGTCGTACCCTAAACTCTACCCTAAACCTTCCCCGTCCCGTAAACCTAACCCTAACCCTAACCCTAACCCTAACCCTAATCCTTTCCCGAAGCCTTAACATAACCCGTCTCCTAATCCTAACCCGTACGCTAATATTAAATCGTAACCTAACACGTACGCTCACACTAAACCGTTGTCGTACCCTAACCTGTACCCTAAACCGTCCCTGTCCCCTAACCCTAACCGTAACCCTAACCCTAACACTAACCCTTACCCGGAGCCTAACACTAAACCGTCCCCTAATCCTAACCCGTACACTAACACTAAACCGTGCCCTAAAACATACGCTCAACCTAAACCGTTGTCGTACACTAACCTGTACCCTAAACCGTCCCCGTGCCCTAACCCTAACCCTAAGCCTAACCCTACCACTAAACCTTACCCGAAGCCTTACACTAAACCGTCCCCTAATCCTAAACCATACGCTGACACTAACACATAGCCTAACACGTACGCTCACCCTAAACCGTTGTCGTACACTAAACTGTACCGTAAACCGTGTCCATCCCCTAACCCTAACCCTAACCCTAACCCTAACCCTAACCCTTACCCGAAGCCTTACCCTAACCCGTCCCCTAATCCTAACCCGTACGCTAACACTAACCCGTACCCTAACACGTACGCTCACCCTAAACTGTTGTCGTACCCTAACCTGTTCTCTAAATCTTCCCCATCCCCTAACCCTAAACCTAACCCTAACACTTACCCTTACCCTAACCTTTACCCGAAGCCTTACACTATCCCGTCCCCAATCCGAACCCGTAGGCTAACACTAACCCGTGCCCTAAAACGTACGCTCACCTAAACCGTTGTCGTACCCTAACCTGTACCCTAAAACGTCCCCTAACTGTAACCCTAACCCTAACCCTAACCCTTACCCGAAACATTACCCTAACCCGTCCCCTAATCCGATTCCGTACGCTAACACTAACCCGTACCCTAACACGTACACCCACCCTAAAACGTTGTCGTCCCCTAACCTGTACCCTAAACCATCCCCGTCCCCTACCCTAACCCTAACACTAACCCTAACCCTAACCCTTACCCAAAGCCTTACCCTAACATGTCACCTAATCCTAACCCGTACGCTAACACTAACCCGTGCCCTAACACGTACGGTCACCCTAAACCTTTGTCGTACCCTAACCTATACCCTAAACCGTCCCTGTCCCCATCCCCTAACTCTAAACCTAAACCTAACACTAACCCTTACCCAAGGCCTTACCCTAACCCATCCCCTAATCCTAACCCGTATGCTAACACTAACCCATACCCTAACACGTACACTCACCCTAAACCGTTGTCCTACCCTAACCTGTACCGTAAACCGTCCCCGTCCCCTAACCGTAACACTAACCCTAAACCTTACCCTTACCCAAAGCCTTACCCTAACCCATCACCTAATCCTAACCCGTACGCTAACACTAACACGTGCCCTAACACGTACGCTCACCCTAAACCGTTGTTGTACCCTAACCTGTACCCTAAACCGCCCCATCCCCTAACCCTAACCCTAAACCTAACCCTAATCCTAACCCTTACCCGAAGCCTTACCCTAACCCGTCCCATAATCATAACCCGTACGCTAACACTAACCCGTGCCCTAACACGTAGGCTCACCATAAATCATTGTCGTACCCTAACCTGTACCCTAAACCATCCCCATCCCCGTCCCCGTCTCCTAACCCTAACCCGAACCCTAACCCTAACCCTTACCCGAAGACTTACCCTAACCTGTCCCCTAATCCTAACACTTACGCTAACACTAACCCTTGCCCTAACATGTACACTCACCCTAAACCGTTGTCTTACCCTAACCTGTACCCTAAACCGTCCCTGTACCCTAACCCTAACCCTAACACTAACCCTAAACCGAACCCTTACCGAAGCCTTCCCCTAACCCGTCCCCTAATCCTAAACCTTACGCTAACCCTAACCCGTGCCCTAGCACGTACGCTCACCCTAAACCGCTGTCGTACCCTAAACTGTACCCTAAACCGTCCCCGTCCCCTAACCCTAACCCTAACCCTAAACCTTACCCGAAGCCTTCCCCTAACCCGTCCCCTAATCCTAACCCGTACGCTAACTCTAAGCCATACCCTAACACGTACGCTCACCCTAAACCGTTCTCGTACACTAACCTGTAACCTAAACTGTCCCCGTCCCCTAACCCTAACCCTAAACCTTACCCGAAGCCTTACCTTAACCCGTCCTCTAATCCTAACCCGTACGCTAACAGTAAACTGTGCCCTACCATGTACGCTGAACCTAAACCATTGTCCTACACTAACCTGTACCCTAAACCGTCCCCCTCCCCTAACCCTAACCCTAACCCTAACCCTAAACCTAACCCTTACCCGAAGCCTTACCATAACCCGTCCTCTAATCCTAACCCGTACGCTAACAGTAAACTGTGCCCTAACATGTACGCTGAACCTAAACCATTGTCCTACCCTAACCTGTACCCTAAACCGTCCCCCTCCCCTAACCCTAACCCTAACCCTAACCCTAACCCTTACACCAAGCCTTACCCTAACCCGTGCCCTAATCCTAACCCGTACGCTAACACTAACCCATACCCTAACACGTACGCTCACCCTAAACCGCTGTCATACACTAACCTGTACCCTAAACCGTCCCCGTCCCCGTCCCCGTCCCCTAACCCTAACCCTAAACCTAACCCTTACCCGAAGCCTTACCCTAACCCGTCCCCTAATCCTAACCCGTACGCTAACACTAACCCGTGCCCTAACACGTACGCTCACCCTAAAGTGTGGTTGTACCCTAACCAGTACACTAAACCGTCCCCGTCCCCGTTCCCTAACCCTAACCCTAACCCAAACCCTAAGCCTTACCCGAAGCCTTACCCTAACCCGTCTCATAATCCTAACCGATACGCTAAAACTAACCCATGCCCTAACACATACGCTCACCCTAAACCGTTGTCGTACCCTAACCTGTACCCTAAACCGTCCCCGTCCCCTAACCCTAACCCTAATCCTTACCCGAAGCCTTACACTAACCCGTCCCCTAATCCTAACCCATACGCTAACTCTAACCCGTATCCTAACACGTACGCTCACCCTAAACCATTCTCATACACTAACCTGTACCCTAAACCATCCCAGTCAACTAACCTTAACCCTAAACCTTACCCGAAGCCTTACCATAACCCGTCCTCTAATCCTAACCCGTACGCTAACAGTAAACTGTGCCCTAAAATGTACGCTCAACCTAAACCATTGTCCTACCCTAACTTGTACCCTAAACCGTCCCCGTCCCCTAACCCTAACCCTAAACCTAGCTCTAAACCTAAACCTTACCCCAAGCCTTACCCTAACCCGACCCTTAATCCTAACCCGTACGCTAACACTAACCCATACCCTAACACTCACGCTCACCCTAAATCTTTGTCGTACCCTAACATGTACCCTAAACCGTCCCCGTCCCCTAACCCTAACCCTAACCCTAACCCTAACACTTACCCGAAGCATTACACTAACCCGTCCCCTAATCCTAATCCGTACGCTAACACTAACCCGTGTCCTAACACGTACCCTCACCCTAAACCGTTGTCGTACCCTAACCTGTACCCTAAACCGTCACCGTCCCCTAGCCCTAACCCTAACCCTAACCCTTACGCGAAGCCTTACCCTAACCCGTCCCCAATCCTAACCCGTACGCTAACACTAACAAGTACCCTAACACATACGCTCACCCTAAACTGTTGTCGTACACTAACCTGTAACCTAAACGGTCCCCGTCCCCTAACCCTAACCCTAACCCTTACCCGAAGCCTTACCCTAATCTGTCCCCTAATCATAACCCGTATGCTAACACTAACCCTTGCCCTAACACGTACACTCACCCTAAACCATTGTCGTACCCTAACCTGTACCCTGAACCGTCCCTGTACCCTAACCCTAACCCTAACTCTAACCCTAACCCTAACCCTATCACTTACCCGAAGCCTTACCCTAACCCGTCCCATAATCCTAACCCGTACGCTAACACTAACCCGTACCCTAACACGTACGCTCACCCTAAACCGTTGACGTACCCTAACCTGTACCCTAAACCGTCCCTGTCCCCTAACCCTAACCCTAACCCTAACCCTTACCAGAAGCCTTACCCTAACCCGTCCCGTAATCCTAACCCGTACGCTAACACTAACCCGTACCCTAACACGTACGCTCACCCTAAAACCTTGTCGTACCCTAACCTGTACCCTAAATCGTCCCTGTCCCCTAACCCTAACCCTAACCTTAAACCTTACCCGAAGCCTTACCCTAAACGGTTCCCTAAACCTAACCCGCACGCTAACACTAACCCGGGCCCTAACACGTACGCTCACCCGAAACATTTGTCGTACACTAAGCTGTACCCTAAACCGTCCCCATTACCTAACACTAACCCGAACCCTAAACATAACCCTAAACCTTACCCGAAGCCTTACCCTAACCCGTCCCCTAATCCTAACCGTACGCTAACACTAATCCGTGCCCTAACACGTACGCTCACCCTAAAGCGTTGTCGTATCCTAACCTGTACCCTAAACCGTTCCTGTCCCTGTACCCTAACCCTAAACCTAACCCAAACCCTAACCCTTACCCGAAGCCTTACACTAACCCATCCCATAATCCTAAACTCTACGCTAACACTAACCCGTGCCCTAACACGTACGCTCACCCTAAACCGTTGTCGTACATTAACCTGTACCCTAAATCGTCCCTGTCCCCTAACCCTAACCCTAACCCTAATCCTTACCCGAAGCCTTACCCTAACTCGTCCCCTAATTCTAACCCGTATGCTAACACTAACCTGTATCCTAACAGATACGCTCACCCTAAAACTTTGTCGTACACTAAGCTGTACCCAAAATCGTCCCCGTCCCCTATCCCTAAACCTAACCCTTACACAAAGCCTTACCCTAACCCGTCCCCTAATCCTAACCCGTACGCTAACACTAACCCGTAACCTAACCCGTATGCTCAACCTAAACCGTTCTCGTACACTAACCTGTACCCTAAACCGTCCCGTCCCGGTCCCCTAACCCTAGCCCTTACCCGAAACCCTACCCTAACATGTCCCCTATTCCTAACCCGTACGCTAACACTATCCCGTACCCTTACACGTACGCTCACCTTAAAACGTTGTCGTACACTAACCTGTAACCTAAACCGTCTCCGTCCCCTAACCCTAACCCTAAACCTAGCCCTAAACCTAAACCTTACCCCAAGCCTTACCCTAACCCGACCCTTAATCCTAACCCGTACGCTAACACTAACACATACCCTAACATGCACGCTCACCCTAAAACTTTGTCGTACCCTAACATGTACCCTAAACCCTCCCCGTCCCCTAACCCTAACCCTAACCCTAACACTTACCCGAAGCATTACACTAACCCGTCCCCTAATCCTAATCCGTACGCTAACACTAACCCGTGTCCTAACACGTACCCTCACCCTAAACCGTTGTCGTACCCTAACCTGTACCCTAAACCGTCACCGTCCCCTAGCCCTAACCCTAACCCTAACCCTTACGCGAAGCCTTACCCTAACCCGTCCCCAATCCTAACCCGTACGCTAACACTTACAAGTACCCTAACACATACGCTCACCCTAAACTGTTGTCGTACACTAACCTGTAACCTAAACCGTCCCCGTCCCCTAACCCTAAACCTAACCCTAACCCTAACCCTAACACTTACCCGAAGCCTTACCCTAATCTGTCCCCTAATCCTAACCCGTATGCTAACACTAACCCTTGCCCTAACACGTACACTCACCCTAAACCATTGTCGTACCCTAACCTGTACCCTGAACCGTCCCTGTACCCTAACCCTAACCCTAACTCTAACCCTAACCCTAACCCTAACACTTATCCGAAGCCTTACCCTAACCCGTCCCATAATCCTAACCCGTACGCTAACACTAACCCGTACCCTAACACGTACGCTCACCCTAAATCTTTTTCGTACCCTAACCTGTACCCTAAACCATCCCCGTCCCCTAACCCTAACCCTAACACTATCCCTAACCCTTACCCGAAGCCTTACCCTATCTCGGCCCCCAATTCTAAACCATACGCTAACACTAACCCGTACCCTAACACGTACGCTCACCCTAAAACTTTGTCGTAGCCTAACCTGTACCCTAAGTCGTCCCCTTCCCCTAAGACTAACCCTAACCCTAATACTTACCCGAAGCCTTACCCTAAACCGTCCCCTAATCCTAACCCATACGCTAACACTAACCCGTGCCCTAAAACGAATGCTCACCCTAAACTGCTGTCGTACACTAACCTGTACCCTAAACCGTCCCCGTCCCCGTCGCCTAACCCTAACCCTAAACCTAACCCTTACCCGAAGCCTTACCCTAACCCGTCCCCTAATCCTAACCCGTACGCTAACACTAACCCGTGCCCTAACAGGTACGCTCACCCTAAAGCGTGGTCGTACCCTAACCTGTACACTAAACCGTCCCCGTCCCCGTTCCCTAACCCTAACCCTCTCCCAAACCCTACCCCTTACCCGAAGCCTTACCCTAACCCGTCCCATAATCCTAAATAATACGCTAAAACTACCCCATGCCCTAACACATACGCTCACCCTAAACCGTTGTCGTACCCTAACCTGTACCCTAAACCGTCCCTGTAGCCTAACCCTAACCCTAACCCTAACCCTTACCCGAAGCCTTACCCTAACCCGTCCCATAATCCTACCCCGTACGCTAACACTAACCCGTACCCTAACACGTACGCTCAACCTAAACCGTTGTCGTACCATAACCTGTACCTAACCGTCCCCGTCCCCGTCCCCTAAACTTAACCCTAAACCTCACCCTTACCCGTAGCCTTACCCTAACCCGTCCCCTATTCCTAAGCTATATGCTAACTCTAACCCGTACCCTAACATGTACGCTCACCCTAAAGAGTTGTCGTACACTAACCTCTACCCTAAACCGTCCCCGTCCCCGTCCCCTAACCCTAACCCTAACCCTAACCCTTACCCGAAGCCTTACCCTAACAAGTCCCCAATCCTACCCGTACGCTAACACTAACACATACCCTAACACGTACGCTCACCCTAAACCGTTGTCGTACCCTAGCCTATACCCTAAACAGTCCCCGTACCCTAACCCTAACCCTAACCCTAACCCTTACCCGAAGCCTTACCCTAACCCGTCCCCTAATCCTAACCCGTACGCTAACACTAAACCTTACCCTAACATGTACGCACACTCTAAACAGTTGTCATATCCTATCCTGTACCCTAAACCTTCCCCGTGCCCGTCCCCTAACCCTAAACCTAACCCTTACCCGAATCCTTACCCTAACCTGTCCCCTAATCCTAACCCGTACGCTAACACTAACCCTTACCCTAACACGTACGCACACCCTAAACTGTTGTCAAATCCTATCCTGTACCCTAAACCTTCCCCGTTCCTGTCCCCTAACCCTAACCCTAACCCTTACCCGAAGCCTTACCCTAACCTGTCCCCTAATCCTAACCCGTACGCTAACACTAACCCATGCCCTAACACATATGCTCACCCTAAAGCGTTGTCGTACCCTAACCTGTACCCTAAACCGTCCCCGTCCCCTAACCCTAACACTAACCCTAATACTAACCCTTACCCGAAACCTTCCGTTAACCCGCCCCCTAATCCTAACCCGTACGCTAACCCTAACCCGTACCCTAACACGTACGCTCACCCTAAACCATTGTCGTACCCTAAACTGTACCCTGAACCGTCCCCATCCCCAAACCCTAACCCTAACCCTTAACCGAAGCCTTACACTAACCTGTCCCCTAATCCTAACCCGTACGCTAACACTAACCCGTACCCTAACACATAGGCTCACTCTAAACCGTTCTCGTACACTAACCTGTACCCTAAACCGTCCCCATCCCCTAACCCTAACCCTAACCCTTACCCGGAGCCTTACCCTAACCCGTCCTCTAATCCTAAACCGTACGCTAACACTAACCCGTACCCTAACATGTTCGCTCACCCTAAAACTTTATCTTAAACTAAGCTGTACCCTAAACAGTCCCCGTCGCCTAAACATAACCGTAACCCTAACCCTAACACTAACACTTACCCGAAGGCTTACCCTAACCCGTCCCCTAATTCTAAACCGTACGCTAACACTAACCCGTACCCTAACACGTACGCTCACCCTAAACCGTTGCCGTAGCCTAACCTGTACCCTAAACCCTCCCCATGCCCTAACACTTACCCTAAACCTAACCCTAACCCTAACCCTTATCCGAAGCCTTACCCTAACCCATCACCTAATCGGAACCCGTACGCTAACACTAAACCCTACCCTATCACGTACGCTCACCCTAAACCGTTATTGTACACTAACCTGTACCCTAAACCCTCCCCATCCCCTAACCCTAACCCTAAACCTAACCCTAACCCTAACCCTTACCCGAAGCTTATCCTAACCCGTCCCCTAATCCTAACCCGTTCGCTAACACTAACACATACCCTACCACGTACGCTCACCCTAAAGCATTGTTGTACCCTAACGTGTACCCTAAACCGTTCCCGTGCCCTAACCCTAACCCTAACCCTAACCCAAACCCTAACCCTTACCCGGAGCCTTACCCTAACCCGTCCCCTAATCCTAACCCGTACGCTAACACTAACCCATACCCTAACACGCACGCTCACCCTAAATCTTTGTCGTACCCTAACATGTACCCTAAACCGTCCCCATCCCCTAACCCTAACCCTAACCCTAACCCTAACACTTACCCGAAGCATTACACTAAACCGTCCCCTAATCCTAATCCGTACGCTAACACTAACCCGTGTCCTAACACGTACCCTCACCCTAAACCGTTGTCGTACCCTAACCTGTACCCTAAACCGTCACCGTCCCCTAGCCCTAACCCTAACCCTAACCCTTACGCGAAGCCTTACCCTAACCCGTCCCCAATCCTAACCCGTACGCTAACACTAACAAGTACCCTAACACATACGCTCACCCTAAACTGTTGTCGTACACTAACCTGTAACCTAAACCGTCCCCGTCCCCTAACCCTAACCCTAACCCTAACCCTAACCCTAACCCTTACCCGAAGCCTTACCCTAATCTGTCCCCTAATCCTAACCCGTATGCTAACACTAAGCCTTGCCCTAACACGTACACTCACCCTAAACCATTGTCGTACCCTAACCTGTACCCTGAGCCGTCCCTGTACCCTAACCCTAACCCTAACTCTAACCCTAACCCTAACCCTAACCTTAAACCTTATCCGAAGCCTTACCCTAACCGGTCCCCTAAACCTAACCCGCACGCTAACACTAACCCGTGCCCTAACACGTACGCTCACCCGAAACATTTGACGTACACTAAGCTGTACCCTAAACCGTCCCCATTACCTAACACTAACCCGAACCCTAACCATAACCCTAATACTTACCCGAAGCCTTACCCTAACTCGTCCCCTAATTCTAACCCGTATGCTAACACTAACCTGTATCCTAACACATACGCTCACCCTAAAACTTTGTCATACACTAAGCTGTACCCTAAATCGTCCCCGTCCCCTAACCCTAAACCTAACCCTTACACAAAGCCTTACCCTAATCCGTCCCCTAATCCTAACCCGTACGCTAACACTAACCCGTAACCCAACCCGTATGCTCAACCTAAACCGTTCTCGTACACTAACCTGTACCCTAAACCGTCCCGTCCCCGTCCCCTAAACCTAGCCCTTACCCGAAACCTTACCCTAACATGTCCCCTATTCCTAACCCGTACGCTAACACTATCCCGTACCCTTACACGTACGCTCACCTTAAAACGTTGTCGTACACTAACCTGTAACCTAAACCGTCTCCGTCCCCTAACCCTAACCCTAACCCTAACCCTTACCCGGAGCCTGACCCTAACCTGTCCCCTAATCCTAACCCGTACGCTAACACTAACCCTTGCCCTAACACGTACGCTCACCCTAAACCGTTGTCGTACCCTAACCTGTACCCTAAACCGTCCCTCTACCCTAACCCTAACCCTAACCCTTATCCTAACCCTAAAGCTTACCCGAAGCCTTACCCTAACCCGTCCCATAATCCTAACCCGTACGCTAACACTAACCCATACCCTAACATGTACGCTCACCCTAAACGGTTGTTGTACCCTAAACTGTACCCTAAACCGTCCCTGTCCCTGACCATTAACCCTAACCCTAACCCTAACCCTAACCCTTACCCGACGCCTTACCCTAACCCGTCCCATAATCCTAACCCGTACGCTAACACTAACCGTACCCTAACATGTACGCTCACCCTAAACTGTTGTCGTACCCTAACCTGTACCCTAAACCGTCCCTGTCCCCGACCCTTAACCCTAAGCCTAACCCTAACCCTAACCCTTACCTGACGCCTTACCCTAACCCGTCCCCAAATCCTAACCCGTACGCTAACACTAACCCGTACCCTAACACGCATGCTCACCCTAAACCGTTGCCATACCCTAACATGTATCCTAAACCGTCCCCATCCCCTAACCCTAACCCTAACCCTAAACCTAAACCTAACCCTTACCCGAAGCCTTACCATAACCCGTCCTCTAATCCTAACCCGTACGCTAACAGTAAACTGTGCCCTAACATGTACGCTGAACCTAAACCATTGTCCTACCCTAACCTGTACCCTAAACCGTCCCACTCCCCTAACCCTAACCCTAACCCTAACCCTTACACCAAGCCTTACACTAACCCGTGCCCTAATCCTAACCCGTACGCTAACACTAACCCATACCCTAACACGTACGCTCACCCTAAACCGCTGTCGTACACTAAACTGTACCCTAAACCATCCCAGTCCCCGTCCCCGTCCCCTAACCCTAACCCTAAACCTAACCCTTACCCGAAGGATTACCCTAACCCGTCCCCTAATCCTAACCCGTACGCTAAAACTAACCCGTGCCCTAACACGTACGCTCACCCTAAAGTGTGGTTGTACCCTAACCAGTACACTAAACCGTCCCCATCCCCGTTCCCTAACCCTAACCCTAACCCAAACCCTAAGCCTTACCCGAAGCCTTACCCTAACCCGTCTCATAATCCTAACCGATACGCTAAAACTAACCCATGCCCTAACACATACGCTCACCCTAAACCGTTGTCATACCCTAACCTGTACCCTAAACCTTCCCCGTCGCCTAACCCTAACCCTAATCCTTACGCGAAGCCTTACACTAACCCGTCCCCTAATCCTAAACCATACGCTAACTCTAACCCGTATCCTAACACGTACGCTCACCCTAAACCATTCTCATACACTAACCTGTACCCTAAACCATCCCCGTCAACTAACCTTAACCCTAACCCTTACCCGAAGCCTTACCATAACCCGTCCGCTAATCCTAACCCGTACGCTAACAGTAAACTGTGCCCTAAAATGTACACTCAACCTCAACCATTGTCCTACCCTAACTTGTACCCTAAACCGTCCCCGTCCCCTAACCCTAACCCTAAACCTAGCCCTAAACCTAAACCTTACCCCAAGCCTTACCCCAACCCGACCCTTAATCCTAACCCGTACGCTAACACTAACCCATACCCTAACACGCACGCTCACCCTAAATCTTTGTCGTACCCTAACATGTACCCTAAACCGTCCCCGTCCCCTAACCCTAACCCTAACCCTAACCCTAACACTTACCCGAAGCATTACACTAACCCGTCCCCGAATCCTAATCCGTACGCTAACACTAACCCGTGTCCTAACACGTACCCTCACCCTAAACCGTTGTCGTACCCTAACCTCTACCCTAAACCGTCACCGTCCCCTAGCCCTAACCCTAACCCTAACCCTTACGCAAAGCCTTAACCTAACCCGTCCCCAATCCTAACCCGTACGCTAACACTAACAAGTACCCTAACACATACGCTCACCCTAAACTGTTGTCGTACACTAACCTGTAACCTAAACCGTCCCCGTCCCCTAACCCTAACACTAACCCTAACCCTAACCCTAACCCTAACCCTTACCCGAAGCCTTACCCTAATCTGTCCCCTAATCCTAACCCGTATGCTAACACTAACCCTTGCCCTAACACGTACACTCACCCTAAACCATTGTCGTACCCTAACCTGTACCCTGAACCGTCCCTGTACCCTAACCCTAACCCTAACTCTAACCCTAACCCTAACCCTAACACTTACCCGAAGCCTTACCCTAACCCGTCCCATAATCCTAACCCGTACGCTAACACTAACCCGTACCCTAACACGTACGCTCACCCTAAATCTTTTTCGTACCCTAACCTGTACCCTAAACCATCCCCGTCCCCTAACCCTAACCCTAACACTATCCCTAACCCTTACCCGAAGCCTTACCATAACTCGGCCCCCAATTCTAAACCATACGCTAACACTAACCCGTACCCTAACACGTACGCTCACCCTAAAACTTTGTCGTACCCTAACCTGTACCCTAAGTCGTCCCCTTCCCCTAAGCCTAACCCTAACCCTAATACTTACCCGAAGCCTTACCCTAAACCGTCCCCTAATCCTAACCCGTACGCTAATACTAACCCGTACCCTAACACGTACGCTCACCCTAAACCGTTGTCGTACCATAACCTGTACCCTAAACCGTCCCCGTCCCCGTCCCCTAAACTTAACCCTAAACCTCACCCTTACCCGTAGCCTTACCCTAACCCGTCCCCTATTCCTAAACTATACGCTGACTCTAACCCGTACTCTAACATGTACGCTCACCCTAAAGAGTTGTCGTACACTAACCTCTACCCTAAACCGTCCCCGTCCCCGTCCCCTAACCCTAACCCTAACCCTAACCCTTACCCGAAGCCTTACCCTAACAAGTCCCCAATCCTAACCCGTACGCTAACACTAACACATAACCTAACACGTACGCTCACCCTAAACCGTTGTCGTACCCTAACCTATACCCTAAACAGTCCCCGTACCCTAACCCTAACCCTAACCCAAACCCTTACCCGAAGCCTTACCCTAACCCGTTCCCTAATCCTAACCCGTACGCTAACACTAAACTTTACCCTAACACGTACGCACACTCTAAACTGTTGTCATATCCTACCCTGTACCCTAAACCTTCCCCGTGCCCGTCCCCTAACCCTAACCCTAACCCTTACCCGAAGCCTTACCCTAACCTGTCCCTTAATCCTAACCCGTACGCTAACACTAACGATTACCCTAACATGTACACACACCCGAAACTGTTGTCAAATCCTATCCTGTACCCTAAACCTTCCCCGTTCCTGTCCCCTAACCCTAACCCTAACCCTTACCCGAAGCCTTACCCTAACCTGTCCCCTAATCCTAACCCGTACGCTAACACTAACCCGTGCCCTAACACATACGCTCACCCTAAAGCGTTGTCGTACCCTAACCTGTACCCTAAACCGTCCCCGTCCCCTAACCCTAACACTAACCCTAATACTAACCCTTACCCGAAGCCTTCCGTTAACCCGCCCCCTAATCCTAACCCGTACGCTAACCCTAACCCGTACCCTAACACGTACGCTCACCCTAAACCGTTGTCGTACCCTAAACTGTACCCTGAACCGTCCCCATCCTCAAACCCTAACCCTAACCCTTACCCGAAGCCTTACACTAACCTGTCCCCTAATCCTAACCCGTACGCTAACACTAACCCATACCCTAACACGTAGGCTCACTCTAAACCGTTCTCGTACACTAACCTGTACCCTAAACCGTCCCCATCCCCTAACCCTAACCCTAACCCTTACCCGGAGCCTTACCCTAACCCGTCCTCTAATCCTAAACCGTACGCTAACACTAACCCGTACCCTAACATGTTCGCTCACCCTAAACCGTTATCTTAACCTAAGCTGTACCCTAAACAGTCCCCGTCGCCTAAACATAACCGTAACCCTAACCCTAACCCTTACACCAAGCCTTACCCTAACCCGTGCCCTAATCCTAATTCGTACGCTAACACTAACCCATACCCTAACACGTACGCTCACCCTAAACCGCTGTCATACACTAACCTGTACCCTAAACCGTCCCCGTCCCCGTCCCCGTCCCCTAACCCTAACCCTAAACCTAACCCTTACCCGAAGCCTTACCCTAACCCGTCCCTTAATCCTAACCCGTACGCTAACACTAACCCGTGCCCTAAAACGTACGCTCACCCTAAAGTGTGGTTGTACCCTAACCAGTACACTAAACCGTCCCCGTCCCCGTTCCCTAACCCTAACCCTAACCCAAACCCTAAGCCTTACCCGAAGCCTTACCCTAACCCGTCTCATAATCCTAACCGATACGCTAAAACTAACCCATGCCCTAACACATACGCTCACCCTAAACCGTTGTCGTACCCTAACCTGTACCCTAAACCGTCCCCGTCCCCTAACCCTAACCCTAATCCTTACCCGAAGCCTTACACTAACCCGTCCCCTAATCCTAACCCATACGCTAACTCTAACCCGTATCCTAACACGTACGCTCACCCTAAACCATTCTCATACACTAACCTGTACCCTAAACCATCCCCGTCAACTAACCTTAACCCTAAACCTTACCCGAAGCCTTACCATAACCCGTCCTCTAATCCTAACCCGTACGCTAACAGTAAACTGTGCCCTAAAATGTACGCTCAACCTAAACCATTGTCCTACCCTAACTTGTACCCTAAACCGTCCCCGTCCCCTAACCCTAACCCTAAACCTAGCTCTAAACCTAAACCTTACCCCAAGCCTTACCCTAACCCGACCCTTAATCCTAACCCGTACGCTAACACTAACCCATACCCTAACACTCACGCTCACCCTAAACCTTTGTCGTACCTTAACATGTACCCTAAACCGTCCCCGTCCCCTAACCCTAACCCTAACCCTAACCCTAACACTTACCCGAAGCATTACACTAACCCGTCCCCTAATCCTAATCCGTACGCTAACACTAACCCGTGTCCTAACACGTACCCTCACCCTAAACCGTTGTCGTACCCTAACCTGTACCCTAAACCGTCACCGTCCCCTAGCCCTAACCCTAACCCTAACCCTTACGCGAAGCCTTACCCTAACCCGTCCCCAATCCTAAGCCGTACGCTAACACTAACAAGTACCCTAACACATACGCTCACCCTAAACTGTTGTCGTACACTAACCTGTAACCTAAACCGTCCCCGTCCCCTAACCCTAACCCTAACCCTAACCCTAACCCTTACCCGAAGCCTTACCCTAATCTGTCCCCTAATCCTAACCCGTATGCTAACACTAACCCTTGCCCTAACACGTACACTCACCCTAAACCATTGTCGTACCCTAACCTGTACCCTGAACCGTCCCTGTACCCTAACCCTAACCCTAACTCTAACCCTAACCCTAACCCTATCACTTACCCGAAGCCTAACCCTAACCCGTCCCATAATCCTAACCCGTACGCTAACACTAACCCGTACCCTAACACGTACGCTCACCCTAAACCGTTGACGTACCCTAACCTGTACCCTAAACCGTCCCTGTCCCCTAACCCTAACCCTAACCCTAACCCTTACCAGAAGCCTTACCCTAACCCGTCCCGTAAACCTAACCCGTACGCTAACACTAACCCGTACCCTAACACGTACGCTCACCCTAAAACCTTGTCGTACCCTAACCTGTACCCTAAATCGTCCCTGTCCCCTAACCCTAACCCTAACCTTAAACCTTACCCGAAGCCTTACCCTAAACGGTTCCCTAAACCTAACCCGCACGCTAACACTAACCTGGGCCCTAACACGTACGCTCACCCGAAACATTTGTCGTACACTAAGCTGTACCCTAAACCGTCCCCATTACCTAACACTAACCCGAACCCTAACCATAACCCTAAACCTTACCCGAAGCCTTACCCTAACCCGTCCCCTAATCCTAACCGTACGCTAACACTAATCCGTGCCCTAACACGTACGCTCACCCTAAAGCGTTGTCGTACCCTAACCTGTACCCTAAACCGTTCCTGTCCCTGTACCCTAACCCTAAACCTAACCCAAACCCTAACCCTTACCCGAAGCCTTACACTAACCCATCCCATAATCCTAAACTCTACGCTAACACTAACCCGTGCCCTAACACGTACGCTCACCCTAAACCGTTGTCGTACATTAACCTGTACCCTAAATCGTCCCTGTCCCCTAACCCTAACCCTAACCCTAATCCTTACCCGAAGCCTTACCCTAACTCGTCCCCTAATTCTAACCCGTATGCTAACACTAACCTGTATCCTAACACATACGCTCACCCTAAAACTTTGTCGTACACTAAGCTGTACCCTAAATCGTCCCCGTCCCCTATCCCTAAACCTAACCCTTACACAAAGCCTTACCCTAACCCGTCCCCTAATCCTAACCCGTACGCTAACACTAACCCGTAACCTAACCCGTATGCTCAACCTAAACCGTTCTCGTACACTAACCTGTACCCTAAACCGTCCCGTCCCGGTCCCCTAACCCTAGCCCTTACCCGAAACCCTACCCTAACATGTCCCCTATTCCTAACCCGTACGCTAACACTATCCCGTACCCTTACACGTACGCTCACCTTAAAACGTTGTCGTACACTAACCTGTAACCTAAACCGTCTCCGTCCCCTAACCCTAACCCTAAACCTAGCCCTAAACCTAAACCTTACCCCAAGCCTTACCCTAACCTGACCTTTAATCCTAACCCGTACGCTAACACTAACACATACCCTAACATGCACGCTCACCCTAAAATTTTGTCGTACCCTAACATGTACCCTAAACCGTCCCCGTCCCCTAACCCTAACCCTAACCCTAACACTTACCCGAAGCATTACACTAACCCGTCCCCTAATCCTAATCCGTACGCTAACACTAACCCGTGTCCTAACACGTACCCTCACCCTAAACCGTTGTCGTACCCTAACCTGTACCCTAAACCGTCACCGTCCCCTAGCCCTAACCCTAACCCTAACCCTTACGCGAAGCCTTACCCTAACCCGTCCCCAATCCTAACCCGTACGCTAACACTAACAAGTACCCTAACACATACGCTCACCCTAAACTGTTGTCGTACACTAACCTGTAACCTAAACCATCCCCGTCCCCTAACCCTAAACCTAACCCTAACCCTAACCCTAACCCTTACCCGAAGCCTTACCCTAATCTGTCCCCTAATCCTAACCCGTATGCTAACACTAACCCTTGCCCTAACACGTACACTCACCCTAAACCATTGTCGTACCCTAACCTGTACCCTGAACCGTCCCTGTACCCTAACCCTAACCCTAACTCTAACCCTAACCCTAACCCTAACACTTACCCGAAGCCTTACCCTAACCCGTCACATAATCCTAACCCGTACGCTAACACTAACCCGTACCCTAACACGTACGCTCACCCTAAATCGTTTTCGTACCCTAACATGTACCCTAAACCATCCCCGTCCCCTAAACCTAACCCTAACACTATCCCTAACACTTACCCGAAGCCTTACCCTATCTCGGCCCCCAATTCTAAACCATACGCTAACACTAACCCGTACCCTAACACGTACGCTCACCCTAAAACTTTGTCGTAGCCTAACCTGTACCCTAAGTCGTCCCCTTCCCCTAAGACTAACCCTAACCCTAATACTTACCCGAAGCCTTACCCTAACCCGTCCCCTAATCCTAACCCGTACGCTAACACTAACCCGTGCCCTAACAGGTACGCTCACCCTAAAGCGTGGTCGTACCCTAACCTGTACACTAAACCGTCCCCGTCCCCGTTCCCTAACCCTAACCCTATCCCAAACCCGACCCCTTACCCGAAGCCTTACCCTAACCCGTCCCATAATCCTAAATAATACGCTAAAACTACCCCATGCCCTAACACATACGCTCACCCTAAACCGTTGTCGTACCCTAACCTGTACCCTAAACCGTCCCTGTAGCCTAACCCTAACCCTAACCCTAACCCTAACCCTTACCCGAAGCCTTACCCTAACCCGTCCCATAATCCTACCCCGTACGCTAACACTAACCCGTACCCTAACACGTACGCTCACCCTAAACCGTTGTCGTACCATAACCTGTACCTAACCGTCCCCGTCCCCGTCCCCTAAACTTAACCCTAAACCTCACCCTTACCCGTAGCCTTACCCTAACCCATCCCCTATTCCTAAGCTATATGCTAACTCTAACCCGTACCCTAACATGTACGCTCACCCTAAAGAGTTGTCGTACACTAACCTCTACCCTAAACCGTCCCCGTCCCCGTCCCCTAACCCTAACCCTAACCCTAACCCTTACCCGAAGCCTTACACTAACCCATCCCATAATCCTAAACTCTACGCTAACACTAACCCGTGCCCTAACACGTACACTCACCCTAAACCGTTGTCGTACATTAACCTGTACCCTAAATCGTCCCTGTCCCCTAACCCTAACCCTAACCCTAATCCTTACCCGAAGCCTTACCCTAACTCGTCCCCTAATTCTAACCCGTATGCTAACACTAACCTGTATCCTAACACATACGCTCACCCTAAAACTTTGTCGTACACTAAGCTGTACCCTAAATCGACCCCGTCCCCTAACCCTAAACCTAACCCTTACACAAAGCCTTACCCTAACCCGTCCCCTAATCCTAACCCGTACGCTAACACTAACCCGTAACCTAACCCGTATGCTCAACCTAAACCGTTCTCGTACACTAACCTGTACCCTAAACCGTCCCGTCCCCGTCCCCTAACCCTAGCCCTTACCCGAAACCTTACCCTAACATGTCCCCTATTCCTAACCCGTACGCTAACACTATCCCGTACCCTTACACGTACGCTCACCTTAAAACGTTGTCGTACACTAACCTGTAACCTAAACCGTCTCCGTCCCCTAACCCTAACCCTAACCCTAACCCTAACCCTAACCCTTACCCGGAGCCTTACCCTAACCTGTCCCCTAATCCTAACCCGTACGCTAACACTAACCCTTGCCCTAACACGTACGCTCACCCTAACCCGTTGTCGTACCCTAACCTGTACCCTAAACCGTCCCTCTACCCTAACCCTAACCCTAACCCTTATCCTAACCCTAAAGCTTACCCGAAGCCTTACCCTAACCCGTCCCATAATCCTAACCCGTACGCTAACACTAACCCGTACCCTAACATGTACGCTCACCCTAAACGGTTGTCGTACCCTAAACTGTACCCTAAACCATCCCTGTCCCTGACCATTAACCCTAACCCTAACCCTAACCCTAACCCTTACCCGACGCCTTACCCTAACCCGTCCCATAATCCTAACCCGTACGCTAACACTATCCCGTACCCTTACACGTACGCTCACCTTAAAACGTTGTCCTACACTAACCTGTAACCTAAACCGTCTCCGTCCCCTAACCCTAACCCTAACCCTAACCCTAACCCTAACCCTAAACCTTACCCGAAGCCTTACACTAACCCGTCCCCTAATCCTAAACCGTACGCTGACACTAACACGTAGCCTAACATGTACGCTCACCCTAAACCGTTTTCGTACACTAACCTGTACCCTAAACCGTGTCCGTCCCCTATACCTAACCCTAACCCTAACCCTAAACCTAACCCTTACCCGAAGCCTTACCCTTACCCGTCCCCTAATCCTAACCCGTATGCTAACAATAACACGTACCCTAAAACGTACTGTCACCCTGAACCATTGTCGTACCCTAAACTGTACCCTAAACCGTCCCCGTCCCTTAACCCTAACCCTAACCCTAACCCTAACCCTAATCCTTACCCGAAGCCTTAACATAACCTGTCCCCTAATCCTAACCCGTACACTAACATTAAATTGTAACCTAACACGTACGCTCACACTAAACCGTTGTCGTACCCTAACCTGTACCCTAAACCGTCCCCGTCCCCTAACCCTAACCGTAACCCTAACCCTATCACTAACGCTTACCCGAAGCCTAACACTAACCCGTCCCCTAATCCTAAGCCGTGCACTAACAGTAACCCATACCCCAACATGTACGCTCAACCTAAACCGTTGTTGTACCCTAAACTGTCCCCATCCCCTAACCCTAACCCTAACCCTAACCCCAACCCTAACCCTTACCCGAAGCCTTACCCTAACCCGTCCCCTAATCCTAACCCGTACGCTAACACTAACCCGTACCCTAACACGTACGCTCACCCTAAAACGTTGTCGTACACTAACCTGTACCCTAAACCGTCCCTGTCCCCTAACCCTAACCCTAAACCTTACCTGAAGCCTTACCCTATCCCGTCCCCTAATGCTAACCCGTACGCTAACACTAACCCGTACTCTAACACGTTCGCTCACCCTAAACCGTAGTTGTACCCTTACCTGTACCCTAAACCATCGCCGTCCCCTAGCCCTAACCCTAACCCTTACCCGAAGCCTTAACCTAAACCGTCCCCTAATCCTAACCCGTACGCTAACACTAAACAGTACCCTAACACTTACGCTCACCCTAAACCGTGGACGTACCTTAACCTGTACCTTAAACCGACCCCGTCCCCTAACCCTAACCCGAACCCTAACACTAACCCTTACCCGAATACTTAACCTAACCTGTCCCCTACTCCTAACCCGTACGCTAACACTAACCCGTACCCTAACACGTACGCTCACCTTAAACCACTGTCATACCCTAACCTGTACCCTAAACAGTCCCCGTCCCCTAACCCTAACCCTAAACCTAACCCTTACCTGAAGACTTACACTAAACCGTACCCTAATACTAACCCGTACGCTATCACTAAACCATACCCTGAGACGTACGCTCACCCTAAAAGGTTGTCGTACTCTAACCTGTACCCTACACCGTCCCCTAACCCTAACCCTAACCCTTACCCGAAGCCTTACCCTAACCCGTCCCCTAATCCTAAACCGTACGCTAACACTAACCCGTGCCCTAACACACACGCTCACCCTAAAGCGTTGTCGTACCCTAACCTGTACCCTAAACCGTCCCTGTCCCCGTCCCCTAACCCTAAACCTAACCCTAACCGTAACACTTACCCGAAGCCTTACCCTAACACGTCCCCTAATCCTAACCCGTATGCTAACACTAACCCGTACCCTAACACGTACGCTCACCCTAAACCATTGTCCTAACCTAACCTGTACCCTAAACCGTCCCCGTCCCTGTCCCCTAAACCTAACCCTAACCCTAACCCTAACCATTCCCCGAAGCCTTACCCTAACCGTCCCCTAATCCTAACCCGTACGCTCACACTAACCCGTGCCCTAACACGTACGCTCACCCTGAACCGTTGTCGTACCCTAACCTGTACCCTAAACCGTCCCCGTCCCCTAAACCTAACCCTAACCTCACCCTAATCCTAACCCTTACCCAAAGCCTTACCCTAACCCGTCCCCTAATCCTAACCCATACACTAACACTAACCCGTGCCCTAAAACATACGCTCAACCTAAACCGTTGTCGTACCCTAACCTGTACCCTAAACCGTCCCCGTGCCCTAACCCTAACCCTAACCCTAACCCTAAATCTAACCCTTACCCGAAGCCTTACCCTAACCCGTCCCCTAATCGTAACCCGTATGCTAACAATAACACATACCCTAAAACGTACGGTCACCCTGAACCATTGTCGTACCCTAAACTCTACCCTAAACCTTCCCCGTCCCGTAAACCTAACCCTAACCCTAACCCTAACCCTAACCCTAATCCTTTCCCGAAGCCTTAACATAACCCGTCTCCTAATCCTAACCCGTACGCTAATATTAAATCGTAACCTAACACGTACGCTCACACTAAACCGTTGTCGTACCCTAACCTGTACCCTAAACCGTCCCTGTCCCCTAACCCTAACCGTAACCCTAACCCTAACACTAACCCTTACCCGGAGCCTAACACTAAACCGTCCCCTAATCCTAACCCGTACACTAACACTAAACCGTGCCCTAAAACATACGCTCAACCTAAACCGTTGTCGTACACTAACCTGTACCCTAAACCGTCCCCGTGCCCTAACCCTAACCCTAAGCCTAACCCTACCACTAAACCTTACCCGAAGCCTTACACTAAACCGTCCCCTAATCCTAAACCATACGCTGACACTAACACATAGCCTAACACGTACGCTCACCCTAAACCGTTGTCGTACACTAAACTGTACCGTAAACCGTGTCCATCCCCTAACCCTAACCCTAACCCTAACCCTAACCCTAACCCTTACCCGAAGCCTTACCCTAACCCGTCCCCTAATCCTAACCCGTACGCTAACACTAACCCGTACCCTAACACGTACGCTCACCCTAAACTGTTGTCGTACCCTAACCTGTTCTCTAAATCTTCCCCATCCCCTAACCCTAAACCTAACCCTAACACTTACCCTTACCCTAACCTTTACCCGAAGCCTTACACTATCCCGTCCCCAATCCGAACCCGTAGGCTAACACTAACCCGTGCCCTAAAACGTACGCTCACCTAAACCGTTGTCGTACCCTAACCTGTACCCTAAAACGTCCCCTAACTGTAACCCTAACCCTAACCCTAACCCTTACCCGAAACATTACCCTAACCCGTCCCCTAATCCGATTCCGTACGCTAACACTAACCCGTACCCTAACACGTACACCCACCCTAAAACGTTGTCGTCCCCTAACCTGTACCCTAAACCATCCCCGTCCCCTACCCTAACCCTAACACTAACCCTAACCCTAACCCTTACCCAAAGCCTTACCCTAACATGTCACCTAATCCTAACCCGTACGCTAACACTAACCCGTGCCCTAACACGTACGGTCACCCTAAACCTTTGTCGTACCCTAACCTATACCCTAAACCGTCCCTGTCCCCATCCCCTAACTCTAAACCTAAACCTAACACTAACCCTTACCCAAGGCCTTACCCTAACCCATCCCCTAATCCTAACCCGTATGCTAACACTAACCCATACCCTAACACGTACACTCACCCTAAACCGTTGTCCTACCCTAACCTGTACCGTAAACCGTCCCCGTCCCCTAACCGTAACACTAACCCTAAACCTTACCCTTACCCAAAGCCTTACCCTAACCCATCACCTTATCCTAACCCATACGCTAACACTAACACGTGCCCTAACACGTACGCTCACCCTAAACCGTTGTTGTACCCTAACCTGTACCCTAAACCGCCCCATCCCCTAACCCTAACCCTAAACCTAACCCTAATCCTAACCCTTACCCGAAGCCTTACCCTAACCCGTCCCATAATCATAACCCGTACGCTAACACTAACCCGTGCCCTAACACGTAGGCTCACCATAAATCATTGTCGTACCCTAACCTGTACCCTAAACCATCCCCATCCCCGTCCCCGTCTCCTAACCCTAACCCGAACCCTAACCCTAACCCTTACCCGAAGACTTACCCTAACCTGTCCCCTAATCCTAACACTTACGCTAACACTAACCCTTGCCCTAACATGTACACTCACCCTAAACCGTTGTCTTACCCTAACCTGTACCCTAAACCGTCCCTGTACCCTAACCCTAACCCTAACACTAACCCTAAACCGAACCCTTACCGAAGCCTTCCCCTAACCCGTCCCCTAATCCTAAACCTTACGCTAACCCTAACCCGTGCCCTAGCACGTACGCTCACCCTAAACCGCTGTCGTACCCTAAACTGTACCCTAAACCGTCCCCGTCCCCTAACCCTAACCCTAACCCTAAACCTTACCCGAAGCCTTCCCCTAACCCGTCCCCTAATCCTAACCCGTACGCTAACTCTAAGCCATACCCTAACACGTACGCTCACCCTAAACCGTTCTCGTACACTAACCTGTAACCTAAACTGTCCCCGTCCCCTAACCCTAACCCTAAACCTTACCCGAAGCCTTACCTTAACCCGTCCTCTAATCCTAACCCGTACGCTAACAGTAAACTGTGCCCTACCATGTACGCTGAACCTAAACCATTGTCCTACACTAACCTGTACCCTAAACCGTCCCCCTCCCCTAACCCTAACCCTAACCCTAACCCTAAACCTAACCCTTACCCGAAGCCTTACCATAACCCGTCCTCTAATCCTAACCCGTACGCTAACAGTAAACTGTGCCCTAACATGTACGCTGAACCTAAACCATTGTCCTACCCTAACCTGTACCCTAAACCGTCCCCCTCCCCTAACCCTAACCCTAACCCTAACCCTAACCCTTACACCAAGCCTTACCCTAACCCGTGCCCTAATCCTAACCCGTACGCTAACACTAACCCATACCCTAACACGTACGCTCACCCTAAACCGCTGTCATACACTAACCTGTACCCTAAACCGTCCCCGTCCCCGTCCCCGTCCCCTAACCCTAACCCTAAACCTAACCCTTACCCGAAGCCTTACCCTAACCCGTCCCCTAATCCTAACCCGTACGCTAACACTAACCCGTGCCCTAACACGTACGCTCACCCTAAAGTGTGGTTGTACCCTAACCAGTACACTAAACCGTCCCCGTCCCCGTTCCCTAACCCTAACCCTAACCCAAACCCTAAGCCTTACCCGAAGCCTTACCCTAACCCGTCTCATAATCCTAACCGATACGCTAAAACTAACCCATGCCCTAACACATACGCTCACCCTAAACCGTTGTCGTACCCTAACCTGTACCCTAAACCGTCCCCGTCCCCTAACCCTAACCCTAATCCTTACCCGAAGCCTTACACTAACCCGTCCCCTAATCCTAACCCATACGCTAACTCTAACCCGTATCCTAACACGTACGCTCACCCTAAACCATTCTCATACACTAACCTGTACCCTAAACCATCCCAGTCAACTAACCTTAACCCTAAACCTTACCCGAAGCCTTACCATAACCCGTCCTCTAATCCTAACCCGTACGCTAACAGTAAACTGTGCCCTAAAATGTACGCTCAACCTAAACCATTGTCCTACCCTAACTTGTACCCTAAACCGTCCCCGTCCCCTAACCCTAACCCTAAACCTAGCTCTAAACCTAAACCTTACCCCAAGCCTTACCCTAACCCGACCCTTAATCCTAACCCGTACGCTAACACTAACCCATACCCTAACACTCACGCTCACCCTAAATCTTTGTCGTACCCTAACATGTACCCTAAACCGTCCCCGTCCCCTAACCCTAACCCTAACCCTAACACTTACCCGAAGCATTACACTAACCCGTCCCCTAATCCTAATCCGTACGCTAACACTAACCCGTGTCCTAACACGTACCCTCACCCTAAACCGTTGTCGTACCCTAACCTGTACCCTAAACCGTCACCGTCCCCTAGCCCTAACCCTAACCCTAACCCTTACGCGAAGCCTTACCCTAACCCGTCCCCAATCCTAACCCGTACGCTAACACTAACAAGTACCCTAACACATACGCTCACCCTAAACTGTTGTCGTACACTAACCTGTAACCTAAACGGTCCCCGTCCCCTAACCCTAACCCTAACCCTTACCCGAAGCCTTACCCTAATCTGTCCCCTAATCATAACCCGTATGCTAACACTAACCCTTGCCCTAACACGTACACTCACCCTAAACCATTGTCGTACCCTAACCTGTACCCTGAACCGTCCCTGTACCCTAACCCTAACCCTAACTCTAACCCTAACCCTAACCCTATCACTTACCCGAAGCCTTACCCTAACCCGTCCCATAATCCTAACCCGTACGCTAACACTAACCCGTACCCTAACACGTACGCTCACCCTAAACCGTTGACGTACCCTAACCTGTACCCTAAACCGTCCCTGTCCCCTAACCCTAACCCTAACCCTAACCCTTACCAGAAGCCTTACCCTAACCCGTCCCGTAATCCTAACCCGTACGCTAACACTAACCCGTACCCTAACACGTACGCTCACCCTAAAACCTTGTCGTACCCTAACCTGTACCCTAAATCGTCCCTGTCCCCTAACCCTAACCCTAACCTTAAACCTTACCCGAAGCCTTACCCTAAACGGTTCCCTAAACCTAACCCGCACGCTAACACTAACCCGGGCCCTAACACGTACGCTCACCCGAAACATTTGTCGTACACTAAGCTGTACCCTAAACCGTCCCCATTACCTAACACTAACCCGAACCCTAAACATAACCCTAAACCTTACCCGAAGCCTTACCCTAACCCGTCCCCTAATCCTAACCGTACGCTAACACTAATCCGTGCCCTAACACGTACGCTCACCCTAAAGCGTTGTCGTATCCTAACCTGTACCCTAAACCGTTCCTGTCCCTGTACCCTAACCCTAAACCTAACCCAAACCCTAACCCTTACCCGAAGCCTTACACTAACCCATCCCATAATCCTAAACTCTACGCTAACACTAACCCGTGCCCTAACACGTACGCTCACCCTAAACCGTTGTCGTACATTAACCTGTACCCTAAATCGTCCCTGTCCCCTAACCCTAACCCTAACCCTAATCCTTACCCGAAGCCTTACCCTAACTCGTCCCCTAATTCTAACCCGTATGCTAACACTAACCTGTATCCTAACAGATACGCTCACCCTAAAACTTTGTCGTACACTAAGCTGTACCCAAAATCGTCCCCGTCCCCTATCCCTAAACCTAACCCTTACACAAAGCCTTACCCTAACCCGTCCCCTAATCCTAACCCGTACGCTAACACTAACCCGTAACCTAACCCGTATGCTCAACCTAAACCGTTCTCGTACACTAACCTGTACCCTAAACCGTCCCGTCCCGGTCCCCTAACCCTAGCCCTTACCCGAAACCCTACCCTAACATGTCCCCTATTCCTAACCCGTACGCTAACACTATCCCGTACCCTTACACGTACGCTCACCTTAAAACGTTGTCGTACACTAACCTGTAACCTAAACCGTCTCCGTCCCCTAACCCTAACCCTAAACCTAGCCCTAAACCTAAACCTTACCCCAAGCCTTACCCTAACCCGACCCTTAATCCTAACCCGTACGCTAACACTAACACATACCCTAACATGCACGCTCACCCTAAAACTTTGTCGTACCCTAACATGTACCCTAAACCCTCCCCGTCCCCTAACCCTAACCCTAACCCTAACACTTACCCGAAGCATTACACTAACCCGTCCCCTAATCCTAATCCGTACGCTAACACTAACCCGTGTCCTAACACGTACCCTCACCCTAAACCGTTGTCGTACCCTAACCTGTACCCTAAACCGTCACCGTCCCCTAGCCCTAACCCTAACCCTAACCCTTACGCGAAGCCTTACCCTAACCCGTCCCCAATCCTAACCCGTACGCTAACACTTACAAGTACCCTAACACATACGCTCACCCTAAACTGTTGTCGTACACTAACCTGTAACCTAAACCGTCCCCGTCCCCTAACCCTAAACCTAACCCTAACCCTAACCCTAACACTTACCCGAAGCCTTACCCTAATCTGTCCCCTAATCCTAACCCGTATGCTAACACTAACCCTTGCCCTAACACGTACACTCACCCTAAACCATTGTCGTACCCTAACCTGTACCCTGAACCGTCCCTGTACCCTAACCCTAACCCTAACTCTAACCCTAACCCTAACCCTAACACTTATCCGAAGCCTTACCCTAACCCGTCCCATAATCCTAACCCGTACGCTAACACTAACCCGTACCCTAACACGTACGCTCACCCTAAATCTTTTTCGTACCCTAACCTGTACCCTAAACCATCCCCGTCCCCTAACCCTAACCCTAACACTATCCCTAACCCTTACCCGAAGCCTTACCCTATCTCGGCCCCCAATTCTAAACCATACGCTAACACTAACCCGTACCCTAACACGTACGCTCACCCTAAAACTTTGTCGTAGCCTAACCTGTACCCTAAGTCGTCCCCTTCCCCTAAGACTAACCCTAACCCTAATACTTACCCGAAGCCTTACCCTAAACCGTCCCCTAATCCTAACCCATACGCTAACACTAACCCGTGCCCTAAAACGAATGCTCACCCTAAACTGCTGTCGTACACTAACCTGTACCCTAAACCGTCCCCGTCCCCGTCGCCTAACCCTAACCCTAAACCTAACCCTTACCCGAAGCCTTACCCTAACCCGTCCCCTAATCCTAACCCGTACGCTAACACTAACCCGTGCCCTAACAGGTACGCTCACCCTAAAGCGTGGTCGTACCCTAACCTGTACACTAAACCGTCCCCGTCCCCGTTCCCTAACCCTAACCCTCTCCCAAACCCTACCCCTTACCCGAAGCCTTACCCTAACCCGTCCCATAATCCTAAATAATACGCTAAAACTACCCCATGCCCTAACACATACGCTCACCCTAAACCATTGTCGTACCCTAACCTGTACCCTAAACCGTCCCTGTAGCCTAACCCTAACCCTAACCCTAACCCTTACCCGAAGCCTTACCCTAACCCGTCCCATAATCCTACCCCGTACGCTAACACTAACCCGTACCCTAACACGTACGCTCAACCTAAACCGTTGTCGTACCATAACCTGTACCTAACCGTCCCCGTCCCCGTCCCCTAAACTTAACCCTAAACCTCACCCTTACCCGTAGCCTTACCCTAACCCGTCCCCTATTCCTAAGCTATATGCTAACTCTAACCCGTACCCTAACATGTACGCTCACCCTAAAGAGTTGTCGTACACTAACCTCTACCCTAAACCGTCCCCGTCCCCGTCCCCTAACCCTAACCCTAACCCTAACCCTTACCCGAAGCCTTACCCTAACAAGTCCCCAATCCTACCCGTACGCTAACACTAACACATACCCTAACACGTACGCTCACCCTAAACCGTTGTCGTACCCTAGCCTATACCCTAAACAGTCCCCGTACCCTAACCCTAACCCTAACCCTAACCCTTACCCGAAGCCTTACCCTAACCCGTCCCCTAATCCTAACCCGTACGCTAACACTAAACCTTACCCTAACATGTACGCACACTCTAAACAGTTGTCATATCCTATCCTGTACCCTAAACCTTCCCCGTGCCCGTCCCCTAACCCTAAACCTAACCCTTACCCGAATCCTTACCCTAACCTGTCCCCTAATCCTAACCCGTACGCTAACACTAACCCTTACCCTAACACGTACGCACACCCTAAACTGTTGTCAAATCCTATCCTGTACCCTAAACCTTCCCCGTTCCTGTCCCCTAACCCTAACCCTAACCCTTACCCGAAGCCTTACCCTAACCTGTCCCCTAATCCTAACCCGTACGCTAACACTAACCCATGCCCTAACACATATGCTCACCCTAAAGCGTTGTCGTACCCTAACCTGTACCCTAAACCGTCCCCGTCCCCTAACCCTAACACTAACCCTAATACTAACCCTTACCCGAAACCTTCCGTTAACCCGCCCCCTAATCCTAACCCGTACGCTAACCCTAACCCGTACCCTAACACGTACGCTCACCCTAAACCATTGTCGTACCCTAAACTGTACCCTGAACCGTCCCCATCCCCAAACCCTAACCCTAACCCTTAACCGAAGCCTTACACTAACCTGTCCCCTAATCCTAACCCGTACGCTAACACTAACCCGTACCCTAACACATAGGCTCACTCTAAACCGTTCTCGTACACTAACCTGTACCCTAAACCGTCCCCATCCCCTAACCCTAACCCTAACCCTTACCCGGAGCCTTACCCTAACCCGTCCTCTAATCCTAAACCGTACGCTAACACTAACCCGTACCCTAACATGTTCGCTCACCCTAAAACTTTATCTTAAACTAAGCTGTACCCTAAACAGTCCCCGTCGCCTAAACATAACCGTAACCCTAACCCTAACACTAACACTTACCCGAAGGCTTACCCTAACCCGTCCCCTAATTCTAAACCGTACGCTAACACTAACCCGTACCCTAACACGTACGCTCACCCTAAACCGTTGCCGTAGCCTAACCTGTACCCTAAACCCTCCCCATGCCCTAACACTTACCCTAAACCTAACCCTAACCCTAACCCTTATCCGAAGCCTTACCCTAACCCATCACCTAATCGGAACCCGTACGCTAACACTAAACCCTACCCTATCACGTACGCTCACCCTAAACCGTTATTGTACACTAACCTGTACCCTAAACCCTCCCCATCCCCTAACCCTAACCCTAAACCTAACCCTAACCCTAACCCTTACCCGAAGCTTATCCTAACCCGTCCCCTAATCCTAACCCGTTCGCTAACACTAACACATACCCTACCACGTACGCTCACCCTAAAGCATTGTTGTACCCTAACGTGTACCCTAAACCGTTCCCGTGCCCTAACCCTAACCCTAACCCTAACCCAAACCCTAACCCTTACCCGGAGCCTTACCCTAACCCGTCCCCTAATCCTAACCCGTACGCTAACACTAACCCATACCCTAACACGCACGCTCACCCTAAATCTTTGTCGTACCCTAACATGTACCCTAAACCGTCCCCATCCCCTAACCCTAACCCTAACCCTAACCCTAACACTTACCCGAAGCATTACACTAAACCGTCCCCTAATCCTAATCCGTACGCTAACACTAACCCGTGTCCTAACACGTACCCTCACCCTAAACCGTTGTCGTACCCTAACCTGTACCCTAAACCGTCACCGTCCCCTAGCCCTAACCCTAACCCTAACCCTTACGCGAAGCCTTACCCTAACCCGTCCCCAATCCTAACCCGTACGCTAACACTAACAAGTACCCTAACACATACGCTCACCCTAAACTGTTGTCGTACACTAACCTGTAACCTAAACCGTCCCCGTCCCCTAACCCTAACCCTAACCCTAACCCTAACCCTAACCCTTACCCGAAGCCTTACCCTAATCTGTCCCCTAATCCTAACCCGTATGCTAACACTAAGCCTTGCCCTAACACGTACACTCACCCTAAACCATTGTCGTACCCTAACCTGTACCCTGAGCCGTCCCTGTACCCTAACCCTAACCCTAACTCTAACCCTAACCCTAACCCTAACCTTAAACCTTATCCGAAGCCTTACCCTAACCGGTCCCCTAAACCTAACCCGCACGCTAACACTAACCCGTGCCCTAACACGTACGCTCACCCGAAACATTTGACGTACACTAAGCTGTACCCTAAACCGTCCCCATTACCTAACACTAACCCGAACCCTAACCATAACCCTAATACTTACCCGAAGCCTTACCCTAACTCGTCCCCTAATTCTAACCCGTATGCTAACACTAACCTGTATCCTAACACATACGCTCACCCTAAAACTTTGTCATACACTAAGCTGTACCCTAAATCGTCCCCGTCCCCTAACCCTAAACCTAACCCTTACACAAAGCCTTACCCTAATCCGTCCCCTAATCCTAACCCGTACGCTAACACTAACCCGTAACCCAACCCGTATGCTCAACCTAAACCGTTCTCGTACACTAACCTGTACCCTAAACCGTCCCGTCCCCGTCCCCTAAACCTAGCCCTTACCCGAAACCTTACCCTAACATGTCCCCTATTCCTAACCCGTACGCTAACACTATCCCGTACCCTTACACGTACGCTCACCTTAAAACGTTGTCGTACACTAACCTGTAACCTAAACCGTCTCCGTCCCCTAACCCTAACCCTAACCCTAACCCTTACCCGGAGCCTGACCCTAACCTGTCCCCTAATCCTAACCCGTACGCTAACACTAACCCTTGCCCTAACACGTACGCTCACCCTAAACCGTTGTCGTACCCTAACCTGTACCCTAAACCGTCCCTCTACCCTAACCCTAACCCTAACCCTTATCCTAACCCTAAAGCTTACCCGAAGCCTTACCCTAACCCGTCCCATAATCCTAACCCGTACGCTAACACTAACCCATACCCTAACATGTACGCTCACCCTAAACGGTTGTTGTACCCTAAACTGTACCCTAAACCGTCCCTGTCCCTGACCATTAACCCTAACCCTAACCCTAACCCTAACCCTTACCCGACGCCTTACCCTAACCCGTCCCATAATCCTAACCCGTACGCTAACACTAACCGTACCCTAACATGTACGCTCACCCTAAACTGTTGTCGTACCCTAACCTGTACCCTAAACCGTCCCTGTCCCCGACCCTTAACCCTAAGCCTAACCCTAACCCTAACCCTTACCTGACGCCTTACCCTAACCCGTCCCCAAATCCTAACCCGTACGCTAACACTAACCCGTACCCTAACACGCATGCTCACCCTAAACCGTTGCCATACCCTAACATGTATCCTAAACCGTCCCCATCCCCTAACCCTAACCCTAACCCTAAACCTAAACCTAACCCTTACCCGAAGCCTTACCATAACCCGTCCTCTAATCCTAACCCGTACGCTAACAGTAAACTGTGCCCTAACATGTACGCTGAACCTAAACCATTGTCCTACCCTAACCTGTACCCTAAACCGTCCCACTCCCCTAACCCTAACCCTAACCCTAACCCTTACACCAAGCCTTACACTAACCCGTGCCCTAATCCTAACCCGTACGCTAACACTAACCCATACCCTAACACGTACGCTCACCCTAAACCGCTGTCGTACACTAAACTGTACCCTAAACCATCCCAGTCCCCGTCCCCGTCCCCTAACCCTAACCCTAAACCTAACCCTTACCCGAAGGATTACCCTAACCCGTCCCCTAATCCTAACCCGTACGCTAAAACTAACCCGTGCCCTAACACGTACGCTCACCCTAAAGTGTGGTTGTACCCTAACCAGTACACTAAACCGTCCCCATCCCCGTTCCCTAACCCTAACCCTAACCCAAACCCTAAGCCTTACCCGAAGCCTTACCCTAACCCGTCTCATAATCCTAACCGATACGCTAAAACTAACCCATGCCCTAACACATACGCTCACCCTAAACCGTTGTCATACCCTAACCTGTACCCTAAACCTTCCCCGTCGCCTAACCCTAACCCTAATCCTTACGCGAAGCCTTACACTAACCCGTCCCCTAATCCTAAACCATACGCTAACTCTAACCCGTATCCTAACACGTACGCTCACCCTAAACCATTCTCATACACTAACCTGTACCCTAAACCATCCCCGTCAACTAACCTTAACCCTAACCCTTACCCGAAGCCTTACCATAACCCGTCCGCTAATCCTAACCCGTACGCTAACAGTAAACTGTGCCCTAAAATGTACACTCAACCTCAACCATTGTCCTACCCTAACTTGTACCCTAAACCGTCCCCGTCCCCTAACCCTAACCCTAAACCTAGCCCTAAACCTAAACCTTACCCCAAGCCTTACCCCAACCCGACCCTTAATCCTAACCCGTACGCTAACACTAACCCATACCCTAACACGCACGCTCACCCTAAATCTTTGTCGTACCCTAACATGTACCCTAAACCGTCCCCGTCCCCTAACCCTAACCCTAACCCTAACCCTAACACTTACCCGAAGCATTACACTAACCCGTCCCCGAATCCTAATCCGTACGCTAACACTAACCCGTGTCCTAACACGTACCCTCACCCTAAACCGTTGTCGTACCCTAACCTCTACCCTAAACCGTCACCGTCCCCTAGCCCTAACCCTAACCCTAACCCTTACGCAAAGCCTTAACCTAACCCGTCCCCAATCCTAACCCGTACGCTAACACTAACAAGTACCCTAACACATACGCTCACCCTAAACTGTTGTCGTACACTAACCTGTAACCTAAACCGTCCCCGTCCCCTAACCCTAACACTAACCCTAACCCTAACCCTAACCCTAACCCTTACCCGAAGCCTTACCCTAATCTGTCCCCTAATCCTAACCCGTATGCTAACACTAACCCTTGCCCTAACACGTACACTCACCCTAAACCATTGTCGTACCCTAACCTGTACCCTGAACCGTCCCTGTACCCTAACCCTAACCCTAACTCTAACCCTAACCCTAACCCTAACACTTACCCGAAGCCTTACCCTAACCCGTCCCATAATCCTAACCCGTACGCTAACACTAACCCGTACCCTAACACGTACGCTCACCCTAAATCTTTTTCGTACCCTAACCTGTACCCTAAACCATCCCCGTCCCCTAACCCTAACCCTAACACTATCCCTAACCCTTACCCGAAGCCTTACCATAACTCGGCCCCCAATTCTAAACCATACGCTAACACTAACCCGTACCCTAACACGTACGCTCACCCTAAAACTTTGTCGTACCCTAACCTGTACCCTAAGTCGTCCCCTTCCCCTAAGCCTAACCCTAACCCTAATACTTACCCGAAGCCTTACCCTAAACCGTCCCCTAATCCTAACCCGTACGCTAATACTAACCCGTACCCTAACACGTACGCTCACCCTAAACCGTTGTCGTACCATAACCTGTACCCTAAACCGTCCCCGTCCCCGTCCCCTAAACTTAACCCTAAACCTCACCCTTACCCGTAGCCTTACCCTAACCCGTCCCCTATTCCTAAACTATACGCTGACTCTAACCCGTACTCTAACATGTACGCTCACCCTAAAGAGTTGTCGTACACTAACCTCTACCCTAAACCGTCCCCGTCCCCGTCCCCTAACCCTAACCCTAACCCTAACCCTTACCCGAAGCCTTACCCTAACAAGTCCCCAATCCTAACCCGTACGCTAACACTAACACATAACCTAACACGTACGCTCACCCTAAACCGTTGTCGTACCCTAACCTATACCCTAAACAGTCCCCGTACCCTAACCCTAACCCTAACCCAAACCCTTACCCGAAGCCTTACCCTAACCCGTTCCCTAATCCTAACCCGTACGCTAACACTAAACTTTACCCTAACACGTACGCACACTCTAAACTGTTGTCATATCCTACCCTGTACCCTAAACCTTCCCCGTGCCCGTCCCCTAACCCTAACCCTAACCCTTACCCGAAGCCTTACCCTAACCTGTCCCTTAATCCTAACCCGTACGCTAACACTAACGATTACCCTAACATGTACACACACCCGAAACTGTTGTCAAATCCTATCCTGTACCCTAAACCTTCCCCGTTCCTGTCCCCTAACCCTAACCCTAACCCTTACCCGAAGCCTTACCCTAACCTGTCCCCTAATCCTAACCCGTACGCTAACACTAACCCGTGCCCTAACACATACGCTCACCCTAAAGCGTTGTCGTACCCTAACCTGTACCCTAAACCGTCCCCGTCCCCTAACCCTAACACTAACCCTAATACTAACCCTTACCCGAAGCCTTCCGTTAACCCGCCCCCTAATCCTAACCCGTACGCTAACCCTAACCCGTACCCTAACACGTACGCTCACCCTAAACCGTTGTCGTACCCTAAACTGTACCCTGAACCGTCCCCATCCTCAAACCCTAACCCTAACCCTTACCCGAAGCCTTACACTAACCTGTCCCCTAATCCTAACCCGTACGCTAACACTAACCCATACCCTAACACGTAGGCTCACTCTAAACCGTTCTCGTACACTAACCTGTACCCTAAACCGTCCCCATCCCCTAACCCTAACCCTAACCCTTACCCGGAGCCTTACCCTAACCCGTCCTCTAATCCTAAACCGTACGCTAACACTAACCCGTACCCTAACATGTTCGCTCACCCTAAACCGTTATCTTAACCTAAGCTGTACCCTAAACAGTCCCCGTCGCCTAAACATAACCGTAACCCTAACCCTAACCCTTACACCAAGCCTTACCCTAACCCGTGCCCTAATCCTAATTCGTACGCTAACACTAACCCATACCCTAACACGTACGCTCACCCTAAACCGCTGTCATACACTAACCTGTACCCTAAACCGTCCCCGTCCCCGTCCCCGTCCCCTAACCCTAACCCTAAACCTAACCCTTACCCGAAGCCTTACCCTAACCCGTCCCTTAATCCTAACCCGTACGCTAACACTAACCCGTGCCCTAAAACGTACGCTCACCCTAAAGTGTGGTTGTACCCTAACCAGTACACTAAACCGTCCCCGTCCCCGTTCCCTAACCCTAACCCTAACCCAAACCCTAAGCCTTACCCGAAGCCTTACCCTAACCCGTCTCATAATCCTAACCGATACGCTAAAACTAACCCATGCCCTAACACATACGCTCACCCTAAACCGTTGTCGTACCCTAACCTGTACCCTAAACCGTCCCCGTCCCCTAACCCTAACCCTAATCCTTACCCGAAGCCTTACACTAACCCGTCCCCTAATCCTAACCCATACGCTAACTCTAACCCGTATCCTAACACGTACGCTCACCCTAAACCATTCTCATACACTAACCTGTACCCTAAACCATCCCCGTCAACTAACCTTAACCCTAAACCTTACCCGAAGCCTTACCATAACCCGTCCTCTAATCCTAACCCGTACGCTAACAGTAAACTGTGCCCTAAAATGTACGCTCAACCTAAACCATTGTCCTACCCTAACTTGTACCCTAAACCGTCCCCGTCCCCTAACCCTAACCCTAAACCTAGCTCTAAACCTAAACCTTACCCCAAGCCTTACCCTAACCCGACCCTTAATCCTAACCCGTACGCTAACACTAACCCATACCCTAACACTCACGCTCACCCTAAACCTTTGTCGTACCTTAACATGTACCCTAAACCGTCCCCGTCCCCTAACCCTAACCCTAACCCTAACCCTAACACTTACCCGAAGCATTACACTAACCCGTCCCCTAATCCTAATCCGTACGCTAACACTAACCCGTGTCCTAACACGTACCCTCACCCTAAACCGTTGTCGTACCCTAACCTGTACCCTAAACCGTCACCGTCCCCTAGCCCTAACCCTAACCCTAACCCTTACGCGAAGCCTTACCCTAACCCGTCCCCAATCCTAAGCCGTACGCTAACACTAACAAGTACCCTAACACATACGCTCACCCTAAACTGTTGTCGTACACTAACCTGTAACCTAAACCGTCCCCGTCCCCTAACCCTAACCCTAACCCTAACCCTAACCCTTACCCGAAGCCTTACCCTAATCTGTCCCCTAATCCTAACCCGTATGCTAACACTAACCCTTGCCCTAACACGTACACTCACCCTAAACCATTGTCGTACCCTAACCTGTACCCTGAACCGTCCCTGTACCCTAACCCTAACCCTAACTCTAACCCTAACCCTAACCCTATCACTTACCCGAAGCCTAACCCTAACCCGTCCCATAATCCTAACCCGTACGCTAACACTAACCCGTACCCTAACACGTACGCTCACCCTAAACCGTTGACGTACCCTAACCTGTACCCTAAACCGTCCCTGTCCCCTAACCCTAACCCTAACCCTAACCCTTACCAGAAGCCTTACCCTAACCCGTCCCGTAAACCTAACCCGTACGCTAACACTAACCCGTACCCTAACACGTACGCTCACCCTAAAACCTTGTCGTACCCTAACCTGTACCCTAAATCGTCCCTGTCCCCTAACCCTAACCCTAACCTTAAACCTTACCCGAAGCCTTACCCTAAACGGTTCCCTAAACCTAACCCGCACGCTAACACTAACCTGGGCCCTAACACGTACGCTCACCCGAAACATTTGTCGTACACTAAGCTGTACCCTAAACCGTCCCCATTACCTAACACTAACCCGAACCCTAACCATAACCCTAAACCTTACCCGAAGCCTTACCCTAACCCGTCCCCTAATCCTAACCGTACGCTAACACTAATCCGTGCCCTAACACGTACGCTCACCCTAAAGCGTTGTCGTACCCTAACCTGTACCCTAAACCGTTCCTGTCCCTGTACCCTAACCCTAAACCTAACCCAAACCCTAACCCTTACCCGAAGCCTTACACTAACCCATCCCATAATCCTAAACTCTACGCTAACACTAACCCGTGCCCTAACACGTACGCTCACCCTAAACCGTTGTCGTACATTAACCTGTACCCTAAATCGTCCCTGTCCCCTAACCCTAACCCTAACCCTAATCCTTACCCGAAGCCTTACCCTAACTCGTCCCCTAATTCTAACCCGTATGCTAACACTAACCTGTATCCTAACACATACGCTCACCCTAAAACTTTGTCGTACACTAAGCTGTACCCTAAATCGTCCCCGTCCCCTATCCCTAAACCTAACCCTTACACAAAGCCTTACCCTAACCCGTCCCCTAATCCTAACCCGTACGCTAACACTAACCCGTAACCTAACCCGTATGCTCAACCTAAACCGTTCTCGTACACTAACCTGTACCCTAAACCGTCCCGTCCCGGTCCCCTAACCCTAGCCCTTACCCGAAACCCTACCCTAACATGTCCCCTATTCCTAACCCGTACGCTAACACTATCCCGTACCCTTACACGTACGCTCACCTTAAAACGTTGTCGTACACTAACCTGTAACCTAAACCGTCTCCGTCCCCTAACCCTAACCCTAAACCTAGCCCTAAACCTAAACCTTACCCCAAGCCTTACCCTAACCCGACCTTTAATCCTAACCCGTACGCTAACACTAACACATACCCTAACATGCACGCTCACCCTAAAACTTTGTCGTACCCTAACATGTACCCTAAACCGTCCCCGTCCCCTAACCCTAACCCTAACCCTAACACTTACCCGAAGCATTACACTAACCCGTCCCCTAATCCTAATCCGTACGCTAACACTAACCCGTGTCCTAACACGTACCCTCACCCTAAACCGTTGTCGTACCCTAACCTGTACCCTAAACCGTCACCGTCCCCTAGCCCTAACCCTAACCCTAACCCTTACGCGAAGCCTTACCCTAACCCGTCCCCAATCCTAACCCGTACGCTAACACTAACAAGTACCCTAACACATACGCTCACCCTAAACTGTTGTCGTACACTAACCTGTAACCTAAACCATCCCCGTCCCCTAACCCTAAACCTAACCCTAACCCTAACCCTAACCCTTACCCGAAGCCTTACCCTAATCTGTCCCCTAATCCTAACCCGTATGCTAACACTAACCCTTGCCCTAACACGTACACTCACCCTAAACCATTGTCGTACCCTAACCTGTACCCTGAACCGTCCCTGTACCCTAACCCTAACCCTAACTCTAACCCTAACCCTAACCCTAACACTTACCCGAAGCCTTACCCTAACCCGTCACATAATCCTAACCCGTACGCTAACACTAACCCGTACCCTAACACGTACGCTCACCCTAAATCGTTTTCGTACCCTAACATGTACCCTAAACCATCCCCGTCCCCTAAACCTAACCCTAACACTATCCCTAACACTTACCCGAAGCCTTACCCTATCTCGGCCCCCAATTCTAAACCATACGCTAACACTAACCCGTACCCTAACACGTACGCTCACCCTAAAACTTTGTCGTAGCCTAACCTGTACCCTAAGTCGTCCCCTTCCCCTAAGACTAACCCTAACCCTAATACTTACCCGAAGCCTTACCCTAACCCGTCCCCTAATCCTAACCCGTACGCTAACACTAACCCGTGCCCTAACAGGTACGCTCACCCTAAAGCGTGGTCGTACCCTAACCTGTACACTAAACCGTCCCCGTCCCCGTTCCCTAACCCTAACCCTATCCCAAACCCGACCCCTTACCCGAAGCCTTACCCTAACCCGTCCCATAATCCTAAATAATACGCTAAAACTACCCCATGCCCTAACACATACGCTCACCCTAAACCGTTGTCGTACCCTAACCTGTACCCTAAACCGTCCCTGTAGCCTAACCCTAACCCTAACCCTAACCCTAACCCTTACCCGAAGCCTTACCCTAACCCGTCCCATAATCCTACCCCGTACGCTAACACTAACCCGTACCCTAACACGTACGCTCACCCTAAACCGTTGTCGTACCATAACCTGTACCTAACCGTCCCCGTCCCCGTCCCCTAAACTTAACCCTAAACCTCACCCTTACCCGTAGCCTTACCCTAACCCATCCCCTATTCCTAAGCTATATGCTAACTCTAACCCGTACCCTAACATGTACGCTCACCCTAAAGAGTTGTCGTACACTAACCTCTACCCTAAACCGTCCCCGTCCCCGTCCCCTAACCCTAACCCTAACCCTAACCCTTACCCGAAGCCTTACCCTAACAAGTCCCCAATCCTACCCGTACGCTAACACTAACACATACCCTAACACGTACGCTCACCCTAAACCGTTGTCGTACCCTAGCCTATACCCTAAACAGTCCCCGTACCCTAACCCTAACCCTAACCCTAACCCTTACCCGAAGCCTTACCCTAACCCGTCCCCTAATCCTAACCCGTACGCTAACACTAAACCTTACCCTAACATGTACGCACACTCTAAACAGTTGTCATATCCTATCCTGTACCCTAAACCTTCCCCGTGCCCGTCCCCTAACCCTAACCCTAACCCTTACCCGAAGCCTTACCCTAACCTGTCCCCTAATCCTAACCCGTACGCTAACACTAACCCTTACCCTAACACGTACGCACACCCTAAACTGTTGTCAAATCCTATCCTGTACCCTAAACCTTCCCCGTTCCTGTCCCCTAACCCTAACCCTAACCCTTACCCGAAGCCTTACCCTAACCTGTCCCCTAATCCTAACCCGTACGCTAACACTAACCCATGCCCTAACACATATGCTCACCCTAAAGCGTTGTCGTACCCTAACCTGTACCCTAAACCGTCCCCGTCCCCTAACCCTAACACTAACCCTAATACTAACCCTTACCCGAAGCCTTCCGTTAACCCGCCCCCTAATCTTAACCCGTACGCTAACCCTAACCCGTACCCTAACACGTACGCTCACCCTAAACCATTGTCGTACCCTAAACTGTACCCTGAACCGTCCCCATCCCCAAACCCTAACCCTAACCCTTAACCGAAGCCTTACACTAACCTGTCCCCTAATCCTAACCCGTACGCTAACACTAACCCGTACCCTAACACATAGGCTCACTCTAAACCGTTCTCGTACACTAACCTGTACCCTAAACCGTCCCCATCCCCTAACCCTAACCCTAACCCTTACCCGGAGCCTTACCCTAACCCGTCCTCTAATCCTAAACCGTACGCTAACACCACCCCGTACCCTAACATGTTCGCTCACCCTAAAACTTTATCTTAAACTAAGCTGTACCCTAAACAGTCCCCGTCGCCTAAACATAACCGTAACCCTAACCCTAACACTAACACTTACCCGAAGGCTTACCCTAACCCGTCCCCTAATTCTAAACCGTACGCTAACACTAACCCGTACCCTAACACGTACGCTCACCCTAAACCGTTGCCGTAGCCTAACCTGTACCCTAAACCCTCCCCATGCCCTAACACTTACCCTAAACCTAACCCTAACCCTAACCCTTACCCGAAGCCTTACCCTAACCCATCACCTAATCGGAACCCGTACGCTAACACTAAACCCTACCCTATCACGTACGCTCACCCTAAACCGTTATTGTACACTAACCTGTACCCTAAACCCTCCCCATCCCCTAACCCTAACGCTAAACCTAACCCTAACCCTAACCCTTACCCGAAGCTTATCCTAACCCGTCCCCTAATCCTAACCCGTTCGCTAACACTAACACATACCCTACCACGTACGCTCACCCTAAAGCATTGTTGTACCCTAACGTGTACCCTAAACCGTTCCCGTGCCCTAACCCTAACCCTAACCCTAACCCAAACCCTAACCCTTACCCGGAGCCTTACCCTAACCCGTCCCCTAATCCTAACCCGTACGCTAACACTAACCCATACCCTAACACGCACGCTCACCCTAAATCTTTGTCGTACCCTAACATGTACTCTAAACCGTCCCCATCCCCTAACCCTAACCCTAACCCTAACCCTAACACTACCCGAAGCATTACACTAAACCGTCCCCTAATCCTAATCCGTACGCTAACACTAACCCGTGTCCTAACACGTACCCTCACCCTAAACCGTTGTCGTACCCTAACCTGTACCCTAAACCGTCACCGTCCCCTAGCCCTAAGCCTAACCCTAACCCTTACCCGAAGCCTTACCCTAACCCGTCCCCAATCCTAACCCGTACGCTAACACTAACAAGTACCCTAACACATACGCTCACCCTAAACTGTTGTCGTACACTAACCTGTAACCTAAACCGTCCCCGTCCCCTAACCTTAACCCTAACCCTAACCCTAACCCTAACCCTTACCCGAAGCCTTACCCTAATCTGTCCCCTAATCCTAACCCGTATGCTAACACTAAGCCTTGCCCTAACACGTACACTCACCCTAAACCATTGTCGTACCCTAACCTGTACCCTGAGCCGTCCCTGTACCCTAACCCTAACCCTAACTCTAACCCTAACCCTAACACTTACCCGAAGCCTTACCCTAACCCGTCCCATAATCCTAACCCGTACGCTAACACTAACCCGTACCCTAACACGTACGCTCACCCTAAACCGTTGACGTACCCAAACCTGTACCTTAAACCGTCCCCGTCCCCTAACCCTAACCCTAACCCTAACCCTTACCAGAAGCTTTACCCTAACCCGTCCCGTAATCCTAACCCGTACGCTAACACTAACCCGTACCGTAACACGTACGCTCACCCTAAAACCTTGTCGTACCCTAACCTGTACCCTAAATCGTCCCTGTTCCCTAACCCTAACCCTAACCCTAACCTTAAACCTTATCCGAAGCCTTACCCTAACCGGTCCCCTAAACCTAACCCGCACGCTAACACTAACCCGTGCCCTAACACGTACGCTCACCCGAAACATTTGTCGTACACTAAGCTGTACCCTAAACCGTCCCCATTACCTAACACTAACCCGAGCCCTAACCATAACCCTAAACCTTACCCGAAGCCTTACCCTAAACCGTCCCCTAATCCTAACCGTACGCTAACACTAATCCGTGCCCTAACACGTACGCTCACCCTAAAGCGTTGTCGTACCCTAACCTGTACCCTAAACCGTTCCTGTCCCTGTACCCTAATCCTAACCCAAACCCTAACCCTTACCCGAAGACTTACACTAACCCATCCCATAATCCTAAACGCTACGCTAACACTAACCCGTGCCCTAACACGTACGCTCACCCTAAACCGTTGTCGTACATTAATCTGTACCCTAAATCGTCCCTGTCCCCTAACACTAACCCTAACCCTAATCCTTACCCGAAGCCTTACCCTAACTCGTCCCCTAATTCTAACCCGTATGCTAACACTAACCTGTATCCTAACACATACGCTCACCCTAAAACTTTGTCATACACTAAGCTGTACCCTAAATCGTCCCCGTCCCCTAAACCTAAACCTAACCCTTACACAAATCCTTACCCTAATCCGTCCCCTAATCCTAACCCGTACGCTAACACTAACCCGTAACCCAACCCGTATGCTCAACCTAAACCGTTCTCGTACACTAACCTGTACCCTAAACCGTCCCGTCCCCGTCCCCTAAACCTAGCCCTTACCCGAAACCTTACCCTAACATGTCCCCTACTCCTAACCCGTACGCTAACACTATCCCGTACCCTTACACGTACGCTCACCTTAAAACGTTGTCGTACACTAACCTGTAACCTAAACCGTCTCCGTCCCCTAACCCTAACCCTAACCCTAACCCTAACCCTAACCCTTACCCGGAGCCTGACCCTAACCTGTCCCCTAATCCTAACCCGTACGCTAACACTAACCCTTGCCCTAACACGTATGCTCACCCTAAACCGTTGTCGTACACTAACCTGTACCCTAAACCGTCCCTCTACCCTAACCCTAACCCTAACCCTTATCCTAACCCTAAAGCTTACCCGAAGCCTTACCCTAACCCGTCCCATAATCCTAACCCGTACGCTAACACTAACGCGTACCCTAACATGTACGCTCACCCTAAACGGTTGTTGTACCCTAAACTGTACCCTAAACCGTCCCTGTCCCTGACCATTAACCCTAACCCTAACCCTAACCCTAACCCTTACCCGACGCCTTACACTAACCCGTCCCATAATCCTAACCCGTACGCTAACACTAACCGTACCCTAACATGTACACTCACCCTAAACTGTTGTCGTACCCTAACCTGTACCCTAAACCGTCCCTGTCCCCGACCCTTAACCCTAAGCCTAACCCTAACCCTAACCCTTACCTGACGCCTTACCCTAACCCGTCCCCAAATCCTAACCCGTACGCTAACACTAACCCGTACCCTAACACGCATGCTCACCCTAAACCGTTGTCGTACCCTAACATGTATCCTAAACCGTCCCCATCCCCTAACCCTAACCCTAACCCTAAACCTAAACCTAACCCTTACCCGAAGCCTTACCATAACCCGTCCTCTAATCCTAACCCGTACGCTAACAGTAAACTGTGCCCTAACATGTACGCTGAACCTAAACCATTGTCCTACCCTAACCTGTACCCTAAACCGTCCCACTCCCCTAACCCTAACCCTAACCCTAACCCTTACACCAAGCCTTACCCTAACCCGTGCCCTAATCCTAACCCGTACGCTAACACTAACCCATACCCTAACACGTACGCTCACCCTAAACCGCTGTCGTACACTAACCTGTACCCTAAACCATCCCAGTCCCCGTCCCCGTCCCCTAACCCTAACCCTAAACCTAACCCTTACCCGAAGGATTACCCTAACCCGTCCCCTAATCCTAACCCGTACGCTAAAACTAACCCGTGCCCTAACACGTACGCTCACCCTAAAGTGTGGTTGTACCCTAACCAGTACACTAAACCGTCCCCATCCCCGTTCCCTAACCCTAACCCTAACCCAAACCCTAAGCCTTACCCGAAGCCTTACCCTAACCCGTCTCATAATCCTAACCGATACGCTAAAACTAACCCATGCCCTAACACATACGCTCACCCTAAACCGTTGTCATACCCTAACCTGTACCCTAAACCTTCCCCGTCCCCTAACCCTAACCCTAATCCTTACGCGAAGCCTTACACTAACCCGTCCCCTAATCCTAAACCATACGCTAACTCTAACCCGTATCCTAACACGTACGCTCACCCTAAACCATTCTCATACACTAACCTGTACCCTAAACCATCCCCGTCAACTAACCTTAACCCTAACCCTTACCCGAAGCCTTACCATAACCCGTCCTCTAATCCTAACCCGTACGCTAACAGTAAACTGTGCCCTAAAATGTACACTCAACCTCAACCATTGTCCTACCCTAACTTGTACCCTAAACCGTCCCCGTCCCCTAACCCTAACCCTAAACCTAGCCCTAAACCTAAACCTTACCCCAAGCCTTACCCCAACCCGACCCTTAATCCTAACCCGTACGCTAACACTAACCCATACCCTAACACGCACGCTCACCCTAAATCTTTGTCGTACCCTAACATGAACCCTAAACCGTCCCCGTCCCCTAACCCTAACCCTAACCCTAACACTTACCCGAAGCATTACACTAACCCGTCCCCTAATCCTAATCCGTACGCTAACACTAACCCGTGTCCTAACACGTACCCTCACCCTAAACCGTTGTCGTACCCTAACCTCTACCCTAAACCGTCACCGTCCCCTAGCCCTAACCCTAACCCTAACCCTTACGCGAAGCCTTACCCTAACCCGTCCCCAATCCTAACCCGTACGCTAACCCTAACAAGTATCCTAACACATACGCTCACCCTAAACTGTTGTCGTACACTAACCTGTAACCTAAACCGTCCCCGTCCCCTAACCCTAACACTAACCCTAACCCTAACCCTAACCCTAACCCTAACCCTTACCCGAAGCCTTACCCTAATCTGTCCCCTAATCCTAACCCGTATGCTAACACTAACCCTTGCCCTAACACGTACACTCACCCTAAACCATTGTCGTACCCTAACCTGTACCCTGAACCGTCCCTGTACCCTAACCCTAACACTAACTCTAACACTAACCCTAACCCTAACACTTACCCGAAGCCTTACCCTAACCTGTCCCATAATCCTAACCCGTACGCTAACACTCACCCGTACCCTAACACGTACGCTCACCCTAAATCGTTTTCGTACCCTAACCTGTACCCTAAACCATCCCCGTCCCCTAACCCTAACCCTAACACTATCCCTAAACCTTACCCGAAGCCTTACCATAACTCGGCCCCCAATTCTAAACCATACGCTAACACTAACCCGTACCCTAACACGTACGCTCACCCTAAAACTTTGTCGTACCCTAACCTGTACCCTAAGTCGTCCCCTTCCCCTAAGCCTAACCCTAACCCTAATACTTACCCGAAGCCTTACCCTAAACCGTCCCCTAATCCTAACCCGTACGCTAATACTAACCCGTACCCTAACACGTACGCTCACCCTAAACCGTTGTCGTACCATAACCTGTACCCTAAACCGTCCCCGTCCCCGTCCCCTAAACTTAACCCTAAACCTCACCCTTACCCGAAGCCTTACCCTAACCCGTCCCCTATTCCTAACCTATACGCTGACTCTAAACCGTACCCTAACATGTACGCTCACCCTAAAGAGTTGTCGTACACTAACCTCTACCCTAAACCGTCCCCGTCCCCGTCCCCTAACCCTAACCCTAACCCTAACCCTTACCCGAAGCCTTACCCTAACAAGTCCCCAATCCTAACCCGTACGCTAACACTAACACATAACCTAACACGTACGCTCACCCTAAAGCGTTGTCGTACCCTAACCTATACCCTAAACAGTCCCCGTACCCTAATGCTAACCCTAACCCAAACCCTTACCCGAAGCCTTACCCTAACCCGTCCCCTAATCCTAACCCGTACGCTAACACTAAACTTTACCCTAACACGTACGCACACTCTAAACTGTTGTCATATCCTATCCTGTACCCTAAACCTTCCCCGTGACCGTCCCCTAACCCTAACCCTAACCCTTACCCGAAGCCTTATCCTAACCCGTACCCTAATCATAACCTGTAGGCTAACACTAACCCGTACCCTAAAACGCACACTCACCCTAAACCGTTTTCGTACACTAACCTGTACCCTAAACCATCCCCGTCCACTAAACCTAACCCTAACCCTAACCCTAACCCTTACCCGAAGCCTTACCCTAACCTGTCCCCTAATCCTAACCCGTACGCTAACACTAACCCGTGCCCTAACACATACGCTCACCCTAAAGCGTTGTCGTACCCTAACCTGTACCCTAAACCGTCCCCGTCCCCTAACCCTAACACTAACCCTAATACTAACACTTACCCGAAGCCTTCCGTTAACCCGCCCCCTAATCCTAACCCGTACGCTAACCCTAACACGTACCCTAACACGTACGCTCACCCTAAACCGTTGTCGTACCCTAAACTGTACCCTGAACCGTCCCCATCCCCAAACCCTAACCCTAACCCTTACCCGAAGCCTTACACTAACCTGTCCCCTAATCCTAACCCGTATGCTAACACTAACCCGTACCCTAACACGTAGGCTCACTCTAAACCGTTCTCGTACACTAACCTGTACCCTAAACCGTCCCCATCCCCTAACCCTAACCCTAACCCTTACCCGGAGCCTTACCCTAACCCGTCCTCTAATCCTAAACCGTACGCTAACACTAACCCGTACCCTAACATGTTCGCTCACCCTAAACCGTTATCTTAACCTAAGCTGTACCCTAAACAGTCCCCGTCGCCTAAATATAACCGTAACCCTAACCCTAACACTAACACTTACCCGAAGGCTTACCCTAACCCGTCCCCTAATCCTAAACCGTACGCTAACACTAACCCGTACCCTAACACGTACGCTCACCCTAAACCGTTGTCGTAGCCTAACCTGTACCCTAAACCTCCCCATGCCCTAACACTTACCCTAAACCTAACCCTAACCCTAACCCTTACCCGAAGCCTTACCCTAACCCATCACCTAATCGGAACCCGTACGCTAACACTAAACCATACCCTATCACGTACGCTCACCCTAAACCGTTGTTGTACCCTAACCTGTACCCTAAACCCTCCCCATCCCCTAACCCTAACCCTAAACCTAACCCTAACCCTAACCCTTACCCGAAGCTTATCCTAACCCGTCCCCTAATCCTAACCCGTTCGCTAACACTAACACATAACCTACCACGTACGCTCACCCTAAAGCATTGTTGTACCCTAACGTGTACCCTAAACCGTTCCAATGCCCTAACCCTAACCCTAACCCTAACCCAAACCCTAACCCTTACCCGGAGCCTTACCCTAACCCGTCCCCTAATCCTAACCCGTACGCTAACACTAACCTGTGCCCTAACACGTACGCTCAACCTAAACCATTGTCGTACCCTAACCTGTACCCTAAACCGTCCCCTAACCCTAACCCTAACCCTAACACTTACCCGAAACCTTACCCTAACCCGTCCTTCTAATCCTAACCTGTACGCTAACAGTAAACTGTGCCCTAACATGTACCCTCACCCTAAACCGTTGTCCTACCCTAACCTGTACCCTAAACCGTCCCCGTCCCTAACCGTAACCCTAACACATACCCGAAGCCTTACCCTAACCCGTGTCCTGATCCTAACCCGTACGTTAACACTAACCCGTACCCTAACACGTACGCTCACCCTAAACCGTTGCCGTACCCCAACCTGTACCCTAAACCGTCCCCGTCCCCTAACCCTAACCCTAACCCTAAACCAAAACCTAACCTTTACCCGAAGCTTTACCCTAACCCATCCCATAATCCTATCCCGTACGCTAACCCTAACCCTTACCCTACCACGTACGCTCACCCTAAACCGTTGTCGTACCCTAACCTGTACCCTAAACCGTCCCCGTCCCCTAACAGTAAACCTAAACCTAACCCTAACCCTAACCCTTAACCGAAGCCTTACTCTAACCCGTCCCTTAATCCTAACCCGTACGCTAACACTAAACCGAGTCCTAACATGTACGCTCACCCTAAAACTTTGTCGTACCCTAACCTGTACCCTAAACCGTCCCCATCCCGTAACCCTTACCCTAACCCTAACAATTACCCGAATCCTTAACCTAACCCGTCCTCTAATCCTAACACGTACGCTAACAGTAAACCGTGCCCTAACACATACGCTCAACCTAAACCGTTGTCGTACCCTAACCTGTACCCTAAACCGTCCCCGTTCCCTAAACCTAACCCTAACCATAACCCTTACCCGAAGCCTTACCCTAACCCGTCCCCTGATCCTATCACATACGCTAACACTAACCCATACCCTATCACGTACGCTAACCCTAAACATTTGTCGTACACTAACCTGTACCCTAAACCGTCCCCGTCCCTTAACCCTAACCGTAACCCTAACCCTAACCCTAACCCTAACGCTTACCCGAAGCCTTACCCTAACCCGTCCCATAATCCTAACCCGTACGCTAACACTAACCCGTACCCTAACACGTACGCTCACCCTAAACCGTTGACGTACCCTAACCTGTACCCTAAACCGTCCCCGTCCCCTAACCCTAACCCTAACCCTAACCCTTACCAGAAGCCTTACCCTAACCCGTCCCGTAATCCTAACCCGTACGCTAACACTAACCCGTACCCTAACACGTACGCTCACCCTAAAACCTTGTCGTACCCTAACCTGTACCATAAATCGTCCCTGTCCCCTAACCCTAACCCTAACCCTAACCTTAAAACTTACCCGAAGCCTTACACTAACCGGTCCCCTAAACCTAACCCGCACGCTAACACTAACCCGTGCCCTAACACGTACGCTCACCCGAAACATTTGTCGTACACTAAGCTGTACCCTAAACCGTCCCCATTACCTAACACTAACCTGAACCCTAACCATAACCCTAAACCTTACCCGAAGCCTTACCCTAACCCGTCCCCTAATCCTAACCGTACGCTAACACTAACCCGTGCCCTAACACGTACGCTCACCCTAAAGCGTTGTCGTACCCTTACCTGTACCCTAAACCGTTCCTGTCCCTGTACCCTAACCCTAACCCTAACCCAAACCCTAACCCTTACCCGAAGCCTTACACTAACCAATCCCATAATCCTAAACGCTACGCTAACACTAACCCGTGCCCTAACACGTACACTCACCCTAAACCGTTGTCGTACATTAACCTGTACCCTAAATCGTCCCTGTCCCCTAACCCTAACCCTAACCCTAATCCTTACCCGAAGCCTGACCCTAACTCGTCCCCTAATTCTAACCCATATGCTAACACTAACCTGTATCCTAACACATACGCTCACCCTAAAACTTTGTCGTACACTAAGCTGTACCCTTAATCGTCCCCGTCCCCTAACCCTAAACCTAACCCTTACACAAAGCCTTACCCTAACCCGTCCCCTAATCCTAACCCGTACGCTAACACTAACCCGTAACCTAACCCGTATGCTCAACCTAAACCGTTCTCGTACACTAACCTGTACCCTAAACCGTCCCGTCCCCGTCCCCTAACCCTAGCCCTTACCCGAAACCTTACCCTAACATGTCCCCTATTCCTAACCCGTACGCTAACACTATCCCGTACCCTTACACGTACGCTCACCTTAAAATGTTGTCGTACACTAACCTGTAACCTAAACCGTCTCCGTCCCCTAACCCTAACCCTAACCCTAACCCTAACCCTAACCCTTACCCGGAGCCTTACCCTAACCTGTCCCCTAATCCTAACCCGTACGCTAACACTAACCCTTACCCTAACACGTACGCTCACCCTAACCTGTTGTCGTACCCTAACCTGTACCCTAAACCGTCCCTCTACCCTAAACCTAACCCTAACCCTTATCCTAACCCTAAAGCTTACCCGAAGCCTTACCCTAACCCGTCCCATAATCCTAACCCGTACGCTAACACTAACCCGTACCCTAACATGTACGCTCACCCTAAACGGTTGTCGTACCCTAAACTGTACCCTAAACCATCCCTGTCCCTGACCATTAACCCTAACCCTAACCCTAACCCTAACCCTTACCCGACGCCTTACCCTAACCCGTCCCATAATCCTAAACCGTACGCTAACACTAACCCGTACCCTAACATGTACGCTCACCCTAAACTGTTGTCGTACCCTAACCTGTACCCTAAACCGTCCCTGTCCCCGACCCTTAACCCTAACCCTAACCCTAACCCTAACCCTTACCTGACGCCTTACCCTAACCCGTCCCCAAATCCTAACCCGTACGCTAACACTAACCCCTACCCTAACACGCACGCTCACCCTAAACCGTTGTGGTACCCTAACATGTACCCTAAACCGAACCCATCCCCTAACCCTAACCCTAACCCTAAACCTAAACCTAACCCTTACCCGAAGCCTTACCATAACCCGTCCTCTAATCCTAACCCGTACGCTAACAGTAAACTGTGCCCTAACATGTACGCTGAACCTAAACCATTGTCCTACCCTAACCTGTACCCTAAACCGTCCCACTCCCCTAACCCTAACCCTAACCCTAACCCTTACACCAAGCCTTACACTAACCCGTGCCCTAATCCTAACCCGTACGCTAACACTAACCCCTACCCTAACACGTACGCTCACCCTAAACCGCTGTCGTACACTAACCTGTACCCTAAACCGTCCCCGTCCCCGTCCCCGTCCCCTAACCCTAACCCTAAACCTAACCCTTACCCGAAGCCTTACCTTAACCCGTCCCCTAATCCTAACCCGTACGCTAACACTAACCCGTGCCCTAACACGTACGCTCACCCTAAAGTGTGGTTGTACCCTAACCAGTACACTAAACCGTCCCCGTCCCCGTTCCCTAACCCTAACCCTAACCCAAACCCTAAGCCTTACCCGAAGCCTTACCCTAACCCGTCTCATAATCCTAACCGATACGCTAAAACTAACCCATGCCCTAACACATACGCTCACCCTAAACCGTTGTCATACCCTAACCTGTACCCTAAACCGTCCCCGTCCCCTAACCCTAACCCTAATCCTTACCCGAAGCCTTACACTAACCCGTCCCCTAATCCTAACCCATACGCTAACTCTAACCCGTATCCTAACACGTACGCTCACCCTAAACCATTCTCATACACTAACCTGTACCCTAAACCATCCCCGTCAACTAACCTTAACCGTAACCCTTACCCGAAGCCTTACCATAACCCGTCCTCTAATCCTAACCCGTACGCTAACAGTAAACTGTGCCCTAAAATGTACACTCAACCTAAACAATTGTCCTACCCTAACTTGTACCCTAAACCGTCCCCGTCCCCTAACCCTAACCCTAAACCTAGCCCTAAACCTAAACCTTACCGCAAGCCTTACCCTAACCCGACCCTTAATCCTAACCCGTACGCTAACACTAACCCATACCCTAACACGCACGCTCACCCTAAACCTTTGTCGTACCCTAACATGTACCCTAAACCGTCCCCGTCCCCTAACCCTAACCCTAACCCTAACCCTAACCCTAACACTTACCCGAAGCATTACACTAACCCGTCCCCTAATCCTAATCCGTACGCTAACACTAACCCGTGTCCTAACACGTACCCTCACCCTAAACCGTTGTCGTACCCTAACCTGTACCCTAAACCGTCACCGTCCCCTAGCCCTAACCCTAACCCTAACCCTAATCCTAACCCTAACACTTACCCGAAGCCTTACCCTAACCCGTCCCATAATCCTAACCCGTACGCTAACACTAACACGTACCCTAACACGTACGCTCACCCTAAATCGTTTTCGTACCCTAACCTGTACCCTAAACCATCCCCGTCCCCTAACCCTAACCCTAACACTATCCCTAACCCTTACCCGAAGCCTTACCATAACTCGGCCCCCAATTCTAAACCATACGCTAACACTAACCCGTACCCTAACATGTACGCTCACCCTAAAACTTTGTCGTACCCTAACCTGTACCCTAAGTCGTCCCCTTCCCATAAGCCTAACCCTAACCCTAATACTTACCCGAAGCCTTACCCTAAACCGTCCCCTAATCCTAACCCGTACGCTAACACTAACCCGTACCCTAACACGTACGCTCACCCTAAACGGTTGTCGTACCATAACCTGTACCCTAAACCGCCCCATCCCCTAACCCTAACCCTAAACCTAACCCTAATCCTAACCCTTACCCGAAGCCTTACCCTAACCCGTCCCATAATCATAACCCGTACGCTAACACTAACCCGTGCCCTAACACGTAGGCACACCATAAATCATTGTCGTACCCTAACCTGTACCCTAAACCATCCCCATCCCCGTCCCCGTCTCCTAACCCAAACCCGAACCCTAACCCTAACCCTTACCCGAAGACTTACCCTAACCTGTCCCCTAATCCTAACACTTACGCTAACACTAACCCTTGCCCTAACAGGTACACTCACCCTAAACCGTTGTCTTACCCTAACCTGTACCCTAAACGTCCCTGTACCCTAACCCTAACCCTAACACTAACCCTAAACCGAAACCTTACCCGAAGCCTTCCCCTAACCCGTCCCCTAATCCTAAACCGTACGCTAACCCTAACCCGTGCCCTAGCACGTACGCTCACCCTAAACCGCTGTCGTACCCTAAACTGTACCCTAAATCGTCCCCGTCCCCTAACCCTAACCCTAACCCTAAACCTTACCCGAAGCCTTCCCCTAACCCGTCCCCTAATCCTAACACATACGCTAACACTAACCCATGCCCTAAAACGAATGCTCACCCTAAACCGCTGTCGTACATTAACCTGTACCCTAAACCGTCCCCGTCCCCGTCCCCTAACCCTAACCCTAAACCTAAACCTTACCCGAAGCCTTACCCAAACCCGTCCCCTAATCCTAACCCGTACGCTAACACTAACCCGTACCCTAACAGGTACGCTCACCCTAAAGCGTGGTCGTACCCTAACCTGTACACTAAACCGTCCCCGTCCCCGTTCCCTAACCCTAACCCTATCCCAAACCCTACCCCTTACCCGAAGCCTTACCCTAACCCGTCCCATAATCCTAAATAATACGCTAAAACTACCCCATGCCCTAACACATACGCTCACCCTAAACCGTTGTCGTACCCTAACCTGTACCCTAAACAGTCCCTGTAGCCTAACCCTAACCCTAACCCTAACCCTAACCCTTACCCGAAGCCTTACCCTAACCCGTCCCATAATCCTACCCCGTATGCTAACACTAACCCGTACCCTAACATGTACGCTCACCCTAAACCGTTGTCGTACCATAACCTGTACCCTAAACCGTCCCCGTCCCCGTCCCCTAAACTTAACCCTAAACCTCACCCTTACCCGTAGCCTTACCCTAACCCGTCCCCTATTCCTAACCTATACGCTAACTCTAACCCGTACCCTAACATGTACGCTCACCCTAAAGAGTTGTCGTACACTAACCTCTACCCTAAACCGTCCCCGTCCCCGTCCCCTAACCCTAACCCTAACCCTAACCCTTACCCGAAGCCTTACCCTAACAAGTCCCCAATCCTAACCCGTACGCTAACACTAACACATACCCTAACACGTACGCTCACCCTAAACCGTTGTCGTACCCTACCCTATACCCTAAACAGTCCCCGTACCCTAACCCTAACCCTAACCCTAACCCTTACCCGAAGCCTTACCCTAACCCGTCCCCTAATCCTAACCCGTACGCTAACACTAAACCTTACCCTAACACGTACGCACACTCTAAACTGTTGTCATATCCTATCCTGTACCCTAAACCTTCCCCGTGCCCGTCCCCTAACCCTAACCCTAACCCTTACCCGAAGCCTTACCCTAACCTGTCCCCTAATCCTAACCCGTACGCTAACACTAACCCTTACCCTAACACCTACGTACACCCTAAACTGTTGTCAAATCCTATCCTGTACCCTAAACCTTCCCCGTTCCTGTCCCCTAACCCTAACCCTAACCCTTACCCGAAGCCTTACCCTAAACTGTCTCCTAATCCTAACCCGTACGCTAACACTAACCCGTGCCCTAACACATACGCTCACCCTAAAGCGTTGTTGTACCCTAACCTATACCCTAAACTGTCCCCGTCCTCTAACCCTAACACTAACCCTAATACTAACCCTTACCCGAAGTCTTCCGTTAACCCGCCCCCTAATCCTAACCCGTACGCTAACGCTAACCCATACCCTAACCCGTACGCTCACCCTAAACAGTTGTCGTACCCTAAACTGTACCCTAAACCGTCCCCATCCCCAAACCCTAACCCTAACCCTTACCCGAAGCCTTACACTAACCTGTCCCCTAATCCTAACCCGTACGCTAACACTAACCCGTACCCTAACACATAGGCTCACTCTAAACCGTTCTCGTACACTAACCTGTACCCTAAACCGTCCCCATCCCCTAACCCTAACCCTAACCCTTACCCGGAGCCTTACCCTAACCCGTCCTCTAATCCTAAACCGTACGCTAACACTAACCCGTACCCTAACATGTTCGCTCACCCTAAACCGTTATCTTAACCTAAGCTGTACCCTAAACAGTCCCCGTCGCCTAAACATAACCGTAACCCTAACCCTAACACTAACACTTACCCGAAGGCTTACCCTAACCCGTCCCCTAATCCTAAACCGTACGCTAACACTAACCCGTACCCTAACACGTACGCTCAGCCTAAACCGTTGTCGTAGCCTAACCTGTACCCTAAACCCTCCCCATGCCCTAACACTAACCCTAAACCTAACCCTAACCCTAACCCTTACCCGAAACCTTACCCTAACCCATCACCTAATCGGAACCCGTACGCTAACACTAACCCATACCCTATCACGTACGCTCACCCTAAACCGTTGTTGTACCCTAACCTGTACCCTAAACCCTCCCCATCCCCTAACCCTAACCCTAAACCTAACCCTAACCCTAACCCTTACCCGAATCTTATCCTAACCCGTCCCCTAATCCTAATCCATTCGCTAACCCTAACACATACCCTACCACGTACGCTCACCCTAAAGCATTGTTGTACCCTAACGTGTACCCTAAACCGTTCCTGTGCCCTAACCCTAACCCTAAACCTAACCCAAACCCTAACCCTTACCCGGAGCCTTACCCTAACCCGTCCCCTAATCCTAACCCGTACGCTAACACTAACCTGTGCCCTAACACGTACGCTCAACCTAAACCATTGTCGTACCCTAACCTGTACCCTAAACCGTCCCCTAACCCTAACCCTAACCCTAACCCTTACCCGAAGCCTTACCCTAACCCGTCCCCTAATCCTAACCCGTACGCTAACACTAAACCTTACCCTAACACGTACGCACACTCTAAACTGTTGTCATATCCTATCCTGTACCTTAAACCTTCCCCGTGCCCGTCCCCTAACCCTAACCCTAACCCTTACCCGAAGCCTTACCCTAACCTGTCCCCTAATCCTAACCCGTACGCTAACACTAACCCTTACCCTAACACCTACGTACACCCTAAACTGTTGTCAAATCCTATCCTGTACCCTAAACCTTCCTCGTTCCTGTCCCCTAACCCTAACCCTAACCCTTACCCGAAGCCTTACCCTAAACTGTCCCCTAATCCTAACCCGTACGCTAACACTAACCCGTGCCCTAACACATACTCTCACCCTAAAGCATTGTTGTACCCTAACCTGTACCCTAAACCGTCCCCGTCCTCTAACCCTAACACTAACCCTAATACTAACCCTTACCCGAAGCCTTCCGTTAACCCGCCCCCTAATCCTAACCCGTACGCTAACGCTAACCCATACCCTAACACGTACGCTCACCCTAAACAGTTGTCGTACCCTAAACTGTACCCTAAACCGTCCCCATCCCCAAACCCTAACCCTAACCCTTACCCGAAGCCTTACACTAACCTGTCCCCTAATCCTAACCCGTACGCTAACACTAACCCGTCCCCTAATCCTAACCCGTACGCTAACACTAACCCGTACCCTAACACATAGGCTCACTCTAAACCGTTCTCGTACACTAACCTGTACCCTAAACCGTCCCCATCCCCTAACCCTAACCCTAATCCTTACCCGGAGCCTTACCCTAACCCATCCTCTAATCCTAAACCGTACGCTAACACTAACCCGTACCCTAACATGTTCGCTCACCCTAAACCGTTATCTTAACCTAAGCTGTACCCTAAACAGTCCCCGTCGCCTAAACATAACCGTAACCCTAACCCTAACACTAACACTTACCCGAAGGCTTACCCTAACCCGTCCCCTAATCCTAAACCGTACGCTAACACTAACCCGTACCCTAACACGTACGCTCAGCCTAAACCGTTGTCGTAGCCTAACCTGTACCCTAAACCCTCCCCATGCCCTAACACTTACCCTAAACCTAACCCTAACCCTAACCCTTACCCGAAGCCTTACACTAACCCATCACCTAATCGGAACCCGTACGCTAACACTAACCCATACCCTATCACGTACGCTCACCCTAAACCGTTGTTGTACCCTAACCTGTACCCTAAACCCTCCCCATCCCCTAACCCTAACCCTAAACCTAACCCTAACCCTAACCCTTACCCGAAGCTTATCCTAACCCGTCCCCTAATCCTAATCCATTCGCTAACCCTAACACATACCCTACCACGTACGCTCACCCTAAAGCATTGTTGTACCCTAACGTGTACCCTAAACCGTTCCTGTGCCCTAACCCTAACCCTAAACCTAACCCAAACCCTAACCCTTACCCGGAGCCTTACCCTAACCCGTCCCCTAATCCTAACCCGTACGCTAACACTAACCTGTGCCCTAACACGTACGCTCAACCTAAACCATTGTCGTACCCTAACCTGTACCCTAAACCGTCCCCTAACCCTAACCCTAACCCTAAACCTTACCCGAAGCCTTACTCTAACCTGTCCTCTAATCCTAACCTGTACGCTAACAGTAAACTGTGACCTAACATGTACCCTCACCCTAAACCGTTGTCCTACCCTAACCTGTACTCTAAACCGTCCCCATCCCCTAACCCTAACCCAAACCCTAACCCTAAACTTAACCCTTACTCGAAGCCTTACCCTAAGCCGTCCACTAATCCTAACCCGTACGCTTACACTAACAATTATCCTAACACGTACGCTCATCCTAAAGCTTTGTCGTACCCTAAACTGTACCCTAAACCGTCCCGTCCCCGTCCCCGTCCGCTAACCCTAACCCTAACCCTAACCTTTACCCGAAGCCTTACCCTAACCCGTCCCCTAATCCTAACCCGTACGCTAACACTAACACTTATTCTAACACGTACGCTCATCGTAAACCGTTGTTGTACCCTAACCTGTAACCTAAACCGTCCCCGTCCCCTAAGCCTAACTCTAACCCTAACCGTAACCTTTACCCGAAGCCTTACCCTTTCCTGTCCACTAATCCTAACCCGTACGCTAACACTCACCCTTGCCCTAACACGTACACTCACCCTAAACCGTTGTCGTACCCTAACCTGTACCCTAAACCATCCCTGTACCCTAACCCTAACCCTAACCCTAACACTTACCCGAAGCCTTACCCTAACCCGTCCCATAATCCTAACCCGTACGCTAACACTAACCCGTACCCTAACTCGTACACTCACCGTAAACCATTGTCATACCCTAACCTGTACCCTAAACCATACCCGTCCCCTAACCCTAACCCTAACCCTAACCCTAACCCTATCCATTACCCGAAGCCTTACCCTAACCAGTCCCCTAAGTCTAACCCGTACGCTAACACTAACAAGTGCCCTAACATGTACGCTCACCCTAAAGCGTGGTCGTACCCTAACCTGTACCCTAAACCGTCCCCGTCCCCGTGCCCTAACCCTAACCCAAACCCTAACTCTTACCCGAAGCCTTACCGTAAACCATCCCATAATCCTAACCGATACGCTAAAACTAACCCATGCCCTAACACGTACGCTCAGCCTAAACCGTTGTCGTACCCTAACCTGTATGCTAAACCGTCCCCGTCCCGTAGCCCTAACCCTAACCCTAACCCGAAGCCTTACCCTAACCCATCCCCTAATCCTAACACGTACGCTAACTCTAACCTGTACCCTAACACGTACGCTCACCCTAAACCGTTGTCATACACTATCCTGTACCCTAAACTGTCCCCTTCCCCTAACCCTAACCCTAACCCTAAGCCTAACACTTGCCCGAAGCCTTACCCTAACCACTTCCCTAATCCTAACCCGTACGCTAACACTAAATCGTACCCTAACACGTACGCTCACCCTAAACCTTTTGCGTACGCTAACCTATACCCTAAACCGTCCCCGTAACCTAACCCTAACTCTAACCCTAACCCTTACCCGAAGCCTTACCCTAACCCGTCCCCTAATCCTAACCCTAACGCTAAAACTAACCCTTACCCTAACCCGTACGCGCACCCTAAACTGTTCTCATATCCTAACCTATACCCTAAACCTTCCCCGTCCCCGTCCACGTCCCCTAAACCTATCCCTAAGCCTAACCCTAACCCTTACCCGAAGCCTTACACTAACCCGTCCCCTAATCCTAACTCGTACGCTAACACTAACCCGTACCCTAACACGTACGCTCACCCTAAACCGTTGTCGTACCCTAACCTGTACCCTAAACCGTCCCCATCCCCTAACCCTAAATCTAACTCTAACCCTAACACTTACCCGAAGCCTTACCCTAACCCGTCCCCTAATCCTAACTCGTACACTAACACTAACATGTGCCCTAACACGTACGCTCAACCTAAAGAGTTGTCGTACCCTAACCTGTACACTAAACCGTCCCCGTCCCCTAACCCTAACCCTAACCCTAACCCTAAGACTTACCCGAAGCCTTACCCTAACCTGTCCCCAAATCCTAACCCGTACGCTAACACTAACCCATACCCTAACACGTATGCTCACCCAAAAACGTTGTCGTACACTAACCTGTACCCTAAACAGTCCCCTAACCCTAACCCTAGCCCTAACCCTAACCCTTACCCGAAGCCTTACCCTAACCCGTCCCCTATTCCTAACCCGTACGCGAACACTAACACGTACCCTAACACGTACGCTCACTCTGAACCGTTGTTGTACACTAAACTGGACCCTAAGCCGTCCCCGTCCCTTAACCCGAACCCTAACCCTAACCCTAACCCTAACCCTAACCCTAACCCTTACTCGAAGCCTTCCCATAACCCGTAACCTAATGCTAACCCGTACGTTAACACTAACCCGTAACCTAACACGTACGCTCAGCCTAAACCGTTGTCGTATCCTAACCTGTACCCTAAACCGTCCCTGTCACCTAACCCTAACTGTAAACCTAACCCTAACACTAACCCTTACCCGAAGCCTTTCCCTAACCCGTCCCCTAATCCTAACCCGTACGCTAACACTAACTTGTACCCTAAAACGTATGCTCACACTAAACAGTTGTTGTACACTAACCTGTACCCTAAACCGTCCCCGTCCCCTAACCATAACCCTAACCCTTACCCGACGCCTTACCCTAATCCTAACCTGTACGCTAACATTAACCCGTACCCTAACACTAACCCGTACCCTAACATGTACACTCACCCTAAACAGTTGTCGTACACTAAACTGTACCCTAAACCGTCCCCGTCCCCTAACCCTAACCCTAACCATAACCCTAACCCTAAACCTTACCCGAAGCCTTACCCTAACGCATCCCCTACTCCTAACCCATACGCTAACACTAACCCATACACTAACACATACGCTCACCCTAAACCCTTGTTGTACCCTAACCTGTACCCTAAACTGTCCCCGTCCCCGTCCCCTAACCCTAACCCTAGCCCTAACCGTAACCCTTACCCGAAGCCTTACACTAACCCGTCCCCTAATCCTAAATCGTACGCTAACACTAACCCGTACCCTAACATGTACGCTCACCCTAAAGCGTTGTCGTACCCTAACCTGTACCCTAAACCGTGTCCGTCCCCTAACCCTAACCCTAACGCTAACCCTTACCCGAAGCCTTACCCTATCCCGTCCCGTAATCCTAACCCGTACGCTAACACAAACCCGTACCCTAACACGTACGCTCACCCTAAACGGTTGTCGTACACTAACCTGTACCCTAAACCCTCCCCATCCCCTAACCCTAACCCTAACCCTAACCCTAACCCTAACCCTTACGCGAAGCCTTACCGTAACCCATCACATAAACCGAACCCGTACGCTAACACTAACCCATACCCTACCACGTACGCTCACCCTAAACCGTTGTTGTACCCTAACCTGTACCCTAAACCCTCCACATCCCCTAACCCTAACCCTAAACCTAACCCTAACCCTAACCCTTACCCGAAGCTTACCCTAACCCGTACCCTAATTCTAACCCGTTCGCTAACACTAACCCATACCCTACCACGTACGCTCACCTTAAACCGTTTTTGTACCCTAAACTTTACCCAAAACTGTTCCCGTGCCCTAACCCTAACCCTAACCCTAACCCTTACCCGAAGCTGACCCAAACCCGTACCCTAATCCTAACCCGTTCGCTAACACTAACCCGTACCCTAACACGTACGCTCACCCTAAACCGCTGTCGTACCCTAAACTGCACCCTCAACCGTGCCCGTCCCCTAACCCTAACCCTAAACCTAACCCGTCACCTAATCCTAACCCGTACGCTAACTCTAAGCCATGCCCTAACACGTACGCTCACCCTAAACCGTTGTCGTACCCTAACCTGTACCCTGAACCGTGTCCGTTCCCTAAACCTAACACTAAACCTAAACCTAACCCTAACCCTTACCCGAAGCCTTACCCTAACCCGTCCCCTAAACATAACCCGTACGCGAACACTAACACGTACCCTAACACGTACGGTCACCCTGAACCGTTGTCGTACACTAAACTGTACCCTAAACCGTCCCCGTCCCTTAACCCTAACCCTAACCCTAACCCTAACCAAAACCCTAATCCTTACCCGAAGCCTTACCATAACCCGTCCCCTAATCCTAACCCATACATTAACACTAAACCGTAACCTAACACGTACGCTCACCCTAAACCGTTGTCGTACACTAACCTGTACCCTAAACCGTCCCTGTCCCCTACCCCTAACCATAACCCTAACCCTAACACTAACCCTTACCTGAAGCCTTACCCTAACCCGTGCCCTAATCCTAACCCGTACGCTAACACTAACCCGTACACTAACACGTACGCTCACCCTAAACCGTTGTCGTACCCTTACTTGTAACCTAAACCGTCCCCGTCCCCTAACCCTAACCCTAACCCTAACCCTAACGCTTACCCAAAGCCTTACCCTAACACGTCAACTAAACCTAAATCGTACGCTAACACTAACCCATGCCCTAACACGTACGCTCACCCTAAACCGTTGTCGTACACTAACCTGTACCCTAAACTGTCCCTGTCCCCTAACCCTAACCCTAACCATTACGCAAAGCCTTACCCTAACCCGTCCCCCAATCCTAACCCGTACGCTAACACTAAACCGTACCCTAACATGTACGCTCACCCTAAACCGTTCTCGTACCCTAACCTGTTCCCTAAACCGTCCTCGTCCCCTAACCCTAACCCTAACCCTAACCCTAAACCTAGCTTTTACCCGAAGCCTTACACTAACCGGTCCCCTAACCCTAACCCGTACGCTAACACTAACCAGTACCCTAACATGTACGCTCACCCTTAACCATTGTCGTACCCTAACCTGTACCCTAAACCGTCCCCGTCCCCTAACCTAACCCTAACCGTAACCCTTACGCGAAGCCTTACCCTAACCTGTCCCCTAATCCTAAACCGTACGCTGACACTAACACGTACCCTAACACGGACGCTCACCCTAAAACATTGTCGTACACTAAACTGTACCCTAATCCGTCCCCGTCCCTGTCCCCTAACCCTAACCCTAACCCTAACCCAAACCCTAACCCTAACCCTTACCCAAAGCCTTACCCTAATCGGTCCCCTAATCCTAACCCGTATGCTAACACTAACCTGTCCCCTAACACGTAATCTCACCCTAAACCGTTGTCGTACCCTAAGCTATACCCTAAACCGTCCCCGTACCCGTCCCCTATCCCTAACCCTAAGCCTAACCCTGAAGCTTACCCAAAGCCTTACCCTAACCCGTCCCCTAATTCTAACCAGTACGGTAACACTAACCCGTACCCTAACACGTACGCTCACCCTAAACGGTTGTCGTACCCTAACCTGTACCCTAAACCGTGTCCATCCCCTAAACCTAACCCTAACCCTAACCCTAACCTTAACCCTTACCCGAAGCCTTACCCTAACCCGTCCCCTAATCCTAACCCGTACACTAACACTAACACGTACCCTAACACTTACGGTCACCCTGAACCATTGTCGTACCCTAAACTGTACCCTAAACCGTCCCCGTCCCCTAACCCTAACCCTAACCCTAACCCTAACCCTAACCCTTACCCGAAGCCTTACCCTAACCCGTCCCCTAATCCTAAACTGTACGCTGACACTAACAGGTACCCTAACACGTACGATCACCCTAAACCGTTGTCGTAACCTAACCTGTACCCTAAACCGTCCCCGTCCCCGTCCCCTAACCATAACGCTAAGCCTAACCCTGAAGCTTACCCGAAGCCTTACCCTAACCCGTCCCCAATCCTAACCCGTACTGTAACACTAACCCGTACCCTAACACGTACACTCACCCTAAACCGTTGTCGTACACTAACCTGTACCCTAAACCGTGCCCGTCCCCTAAACCTAACACTAAACCTAAACCTAACCCTAACCCTTACCCGAAGCCTTACCCTAACCCGTCCCCTAAACATAACCCGTACGCGAATACTAACACGTACCCTAACACGTACGGTCACCCTGAACTGTTGTCGTACACTAAACTGTACCCTAAACCGTCCCCGTCCCTTAACCCTAACACCTAGACCTAACCCTAACCAAAACCCTAATCCTTACCCGAAGCCTTCCCATAACCCGTCCCCTAATCCTAACCCATACATTAACACTAAACCGTAACCTAACACGTACGCTCACCCTAAACCGTTGTCATACACTAACCTGTACCCTAAACCGTCCCTGTCCCCTACCCCTAACCATAACCCTAACCCGTCCCCTAATCCTAACCCGTACGCTAACACTAACCCGTACACTAACACGTACGCTCACCCTAAACCGTTTTCGTACCCTTACTTGTAACCTAAACCGTCCCCGTCCCCTAACCCTAACCCTAACCCTAACCCTAACGCTTACCCAAAGCCTTACCCTAACACATCAACTAAACCTAAATCGTACGCTAACACTAACCCATGCCCTAACACGTACGCTCACCCTAAACCGTTGTCGTACACTAACCTGTACCCTAAACTGTCCCTGTCCCCTAACCCTAACCCTAAGCCTAACCCTAACCATTACGCAAAGCCTTACCCTAACCCGTCCCCCAATCCTAACCCGTACGCTAACACTAACCCGTACCCTAACATGTACGCTCACCCTAAACCTTTCTCATACCCTAACCTGTTCCCTAAACCGTCCTCGTCCCCTAACCCTAAGCCTAACCCTAACCCTAAACCTAACCCTAGATTTTACCCGAAGCCTTACACTAACCGGTCCCCTAACCCTAACCCGTACGCTAACACTAACCAGTACCCTAACATGTACGCTCACCATTAACAATTGTCGTACCCTAACCTGTACCCTAAACCGTCCCCGTCCCTTAACCTAACCCTAACCCTAACCCTTACGCGAAGCCTTACCCTAACCTGTCCCCTAATCCTAAACCATACGCTGACACTAACAAGTACCCTAACACGGACGCTCACCCTAAAACATTGTCATACACTAAACTGAACCCTAATCCGTCCCCGTCCCCGTCCCCGTCCCCTAACCCTAACCCTAACCCAAACCCTAACCCTAACCCGTACCCAAAGCGTTACCTTAATCGGTCCCCTAATCCTAACCCGTATGCTAACACTAACCTGTCCCCTAACACGTACTCTCACCCTAAACGGTTGTCGTACCCAAACCTATACCCTAAACCGTCCCCGTCCCCGTCCCCTATCCCTAACCCTAACCCTAACCCTGAAGCTTACCCGAAGCCTTACCCTAACCCGTCCCCTAATCCTAACCTGTACGCTAACACTAAACCGTAACCTATCACGTACGCTCACACTAAACCGTTGTCGTACCCTTACCTGTACCCTAAACCGTCCCTGGCCCCTAACCCTAAATCTAACACTAACCCTTACCCGAAGCCTAACACTAACCCGTCCCCTAATCCTAAGCCGTGCGCTAACAATAACCCATAACCCAACATGTACACTCAAACTAAACTGTTGTCGTACCCTAAACTGTCCCCATCCCCTAACCCTAACCCTAACCCTAACCCTAACCCTTACCCGAAGCCTTACCCTAACCCGTCCCCTAATCCTAACCCGTATGCTAACACTAACCCGTACCCTAACACGTACGCTCACCCTAAAACTTTGTTGTACCCAAACTTTTGCCCTAAACCGTCCCCGTCCCCGTCCCCTAACCCTAACGCTAACCCTTACTCAAAGCCTTACCCTAACCCGTCCCCTAATCCTAACCCGTACGCTAACACTAAACCGTACCTTAACACGTACGCTCACTCTAAACCGTTGTCGTACCCTAACCTGTACCCTAAACCGTCCCCGTCCCCTAACCCTAACCCTAACCCTAACCTGAAGCCTTACCGTAACCTGTCCCCTAATCCTAACCCATTGCTAACACTAAGCCGTACCCTAACACGTATGCTCGCCCTAAACCATTGTCGTACCCTAACCTGTACCCTAAACCATCCCCGTGCCCTAACCCTAACCCTATCCCTAACCCGAACCCTAACCCTAACCCTTACTCGAAGCCTTCCCATAACCCGTCCCCTAATGCTAACCCGTACGTTAACACTAACACGTAACCTAACACGTACGCTCACCCTAAACCGTTGTCGTACCCTATCCTGTGCCCTAAACCGTCCCTGTCCCCTAACCCTAACAGTAAACCTAACCCTAACACTAACCCTTACCCGAAGCCTTTCCCTAACCTGTCCCCTAATCCTAACCCGTATGCTAACACTAACTTGTACCCTAAAACGTACGCTCACCCTAAACCGTTGTTGTACCCTAACCTGTACCCTAAACCGTCCCCGTCCCCTAACCATAACCCTAACCCTAAACTTATCCCTAACCCTTACCCGACGCCTTACCCTAATCCTAACCTGTACGCTAACACTAACCGTACCCTAATATGTACGCTCACCCTAAACAGTTGTCGTACACTAAACTGTACCCTAAACCGTCCCCGTCCCCTAACCCTATCCCTAAACCTAACCCTAACCCTAAACCTTACCCGAAGCCTTACCCTAACGCATCCCCTACTCCTAACCCATACGCTAACACTAACCCATACACTAACACATACGCTCACCCTAAACCCTTGTTGTACCCTAACCTGTACCCTAAACTGTCCCCGTCCCGCTCCCCTAACCCTAACCCTAGCCCTAAACGTAACCCTTACCCGAAGCCTTACCCTAACCCGTCCCCTAATCCTAAATCGTACACTAACCCTAACCCGTACTCTAACATGTACGCTCACCCTAAAGTGTTGTCGTACCCTAACCTGTACCCTAAACCGTATCCGTCCCCTAACCCTAACCCTAACCCTAACCCTTACCCGAAGCCTTACCCTATCCCGTCCCCTAATACTAACCCGTACGCTAACACAAACCCGTACCCTAACACGTACGCTCACCCTAAAAGGTTGTCGTACCCTAACCTGTACCCTAAACCGTATCCGTCCCCTAACCCTAACCCTAACACTAAACCTTACCCGAAGCCTTACCCTAACCCGTCCTCTAATCCTAACATGTACGCTAACAGTAAACTGTGCCCTAACATGTACGCTCACCCTAAACCGTTGTCCTACCCTAACCTGTACCCTAAACCATCCCAATCCCCGTCCCCTAACCCTAACCCTAACCCTAACTCTTACCCTTACCCGAAGCCTTACCTTAACCCATCGCCTAATCCTAATCCGTACACTAACACTAACCCGAAACCTAACACGTACGCTCACCCTAAACCGTTGTCGTACCATAACATGTACCCTAAACTGTCCCCATCCCCTAGCCCTAATCCTAACCCTAACCCTTACACTTACCCGAAACCTTACCCTAACTTGTCCCCTAATCCTAAGCCGTAGGCTAAAACTAAACCTTACCCTAACACGTACGCTCATACTAATCTGTGGTCGTACCCTAACCTGTACCGTAAACCGCCCCATCCCCTAACCCTAACCCTAAACCTAACCCTAATCCTAACCCTAACCCGAAGCCTTACCCTAACCCGTCCCATAATCATAACCCATACGCTAACACTAACCCGTGCCCTAACACGTAGGCTCACCATAAATCATTGTCGTACCCTAACCTGTACCCTAAACCGTCCCCTAACCCTAACCCTAACCCTAACACTTACCCGAAACCTTACCCTAACCCGTCCTTCTAATCCTAAACTGTACGCTAACAGTAAACTGTGCCCTAACATGTACCCTCACCCTAAACCGTTGTCCTACCCTAACCTGTACCCTAAACCGTCCCCGTCCCTAACCGTAACCCTAACACATACCCGAAGCCTTACCCTAACCCGTGTCCTGATCCTAACCCGTACGTTAACACTAACCCGTACCCTAACACGTACGCTCACCCTAAACCGTTGCCGTACCCCAACCTGTACCCTAAACCGTCCCCGTCCCCGAACCCTAACCCTAACCCTAACCCTTACCAGAAGCCTTACCCTAACCCGTCCCGTAATCCTAACCCGTACGCTAACACTAACCCGTACCCTAACACGTACGCTCACCCTAAAACCTTGTCGTACCCTAACCTGTACCATAAATCGTCCCTGTCCCCTAACCCTAACCCTAACCCTAACCTTAAACCTTACCCGAAGCCTTACCCTAACCGGTCCCCTAAACCTAACCCGCACGCTAACACTAACCCGTGCCCTAACACGTACGCTCACCCGAAACATTTGTCGTACACTAAGCTGTACCCTAAACCGTCCCCATTACCTAACACTAACCTGAACCCTAACCATAACCCTAAACCTTACCCGAAGCCTTACCCTAACCCGTCCCCTAATCCTAACCGTACGCTAACACTAACCCGTGCCCTAACACGTACGCTCACCCTAAAGCGTTGTCGTACCCTTACCTGTACCCTAAACCGTTCCTGTCCCTGTACCCTAACCCTAACCCTAACCCAAACCCTAACCCTTACCCGAAGCCTTACACTAACCCATCCCATAATCCTAAACTCTACGCTAACACTAACCCGTGCCCTAACACGTACACTCACCCTAAACCGTTGTCGTACATTAACCTGTACCCTAAATCGTCCCTGTCCCCTAACCCTAACCCTAACCCTAATCCTTACCCGAAGCCTTACCCTAACTCGTCCCCTAATTCTAACCCGTATGCTAACACTAACCTGTATCCTAACACATACGCTCACCCTAAAACTTTGTCGTACACTAAGCTGTACCCTAAATCGTCCCCGTCCCCTAACCCTAAACCTAACCCTTACACAAAGCCTTACCCTAACCCGTCCCCTAATCCTAACCCGTACGCTAACACTAACCCGTAACCTAACCCGTATGCTCAACCTAAACCGTTCTCGTACACTAACCTGTACCCTAAACCGTCCCGTCCCCGTCCCCTAACCCTAGCCCTTACCCGAAACCTTACCCTAACATGTCCCCTATTCCTAACCCGTACGCTAACACTATCCCGTACCCTTACACGTACGCTCACCTTAAAACGTTGTCGTACACTAACCTGTAACCTAAACCGTCTCCGTCCCCTAACCCTAACCCTAACCCTAACCCTAACCCTAACCCTACCCGGAGCCTTACCCTAACCTGTCCCCTAATCCTAACCCGTACGCTAACACTAACCCTTGCCCTAACACGTACGCTCACCCTAACCCGTTGTCGTACCCTAACCTGTACCCTAAACCGTGCCTCTACCCTAACCCTAACCCTAACCCTTATCCTAACCCTAAAGCTTACCCGAAGCCTTACCCTAACCCGTCCCATAATCCTAACCCGTACGCTAACACTAACCCGTACCCTAACATGTACGCTCACCCTAAACGGTTGTCGTACCCTAAACTGTACCCTAAACCATCCCTGTCCCTGACCATTAACCCTAACCCTAACCCTAACCCTAACCCTTACCCGACGCCTTACCCTAACCCGTCCCATAATCCTAACCCGTACGCTAACACTATCCCGTACCCTTACACGTACGCTCACCTTAAAACGTTGTCCTACACTAACCTGTAACCTAAACCGTCTCCGTCCCCTAACCCTAACCCTAACCCTAACCCTAACCCTAACCCTAAACCTTACCCGAAGCCTTACACTAACCCGTCCCCTAATCCTAAACCGTACGCTGACACTAACACGTAGCCTAACATGTACGCTCACCCTAAACCGTTTTCGTACACTAACCTGTACCCTAAACCGTGTCCGTCCCCTATACCTAACCCTAACCCTAACCCTAAACCTAACCCTTACCCGAAGCCTTACCCTTACCCGTCCCCTAATCCTAACCCGTATGCTAACAATAACACGTACCCTAAAACGTACTGTCACCCTGAACCATTGTCGTACCCTAAACTGTACCCTAAACCGTCCCCGTCCCTTAACCCTAACCCTAACCCTAACCCTAACCCTAATCCTTACCCGAAGCCTTAACATAACCTGTCCCCTAATCCTAACCCGTACACTAACATTAAATTGTAACCTAACACGTACGCTCACACTAAACCGTTGTCGTACCCTAACCTGTACCCTAAACCGTCCCCGTCCCCTAACCCTAACCGTAACCCTAACCCTATCACTAACGCTTACCCGAAGCCTAACACTAACCCGTCCCCTAATCCTAAGCCGTGCACTAACAGTAACCCATACCCCAACATGTACGCTCAACCTAAACCGTTGTTGTACCCTAAACTGTCCCCATCCCCTAACCCTAACCCTAACCCTAACCCCAACCCTAACCCTTACCCGAAGCCTTACCCTAACCCGTCCCCTAATCCTAACCCGTACGCTAACACTAACCCGTACCCTAACACGTACGCTCACCCTAAAACGTTGTCGTACACTAACCTGTACCCTAAACCGTCCCTGTCCCCTAACCCTAACCCTAAACCTTACCTGAAGCCTTACCCTATCCCGTCCCCTAATGCTAACCCGTACGCTAACACTAACCCGTACTCTAACACGTTCGCTCACCCTAAACCGTAGTTGTACCCTTACCTGTACCCTAAACCATCGCCGTCCCCTAGCCCTAACCCTAACCCTTACCCGAAGCCTTAACCTAAACCGTCCCCTAATCCTAACCCGTACGCTAACACTAAACAGTACCCTAACACTTACGCTCACCCTAAACCGTGGACGTACCTTAACCTGTACCTTAAACCGTCCCCGTCCCCTAACCCTAACCCGAACCCTAACACTAACCCTTACCCGAATACTTAACCTAACCTGTCCCCTACTCCTAACCCGTACGCTAACACTAACCCGTACCCTAACACGTACGCTCACCTTAAACCACTGTCATACCCTAACCTGTACCCTAAACAGTCCCCGTCCCCTAACCCTAACCCTAAACCTAACCCTTACCTGAAGACTTACACTAAACCGTACCCTAATACTAACCCGTACGCTATCACTAAACCATACCCTGAGACGTACGCTCACCCTAAAAGGTTGTCGTACTCTAACCTGTACCCTACACCGTCCCCTAACCCTAACCCTAACCCTTACCCGAAGCCTTACCCTAACCCGTCCCCTAATCCTAAACCGTACGCTAACACTAACCCGTGCCCTAACACACACGCTCACCCTAAAGCGTTGTCGTACCCTAACCTGTACCCTAAACCGTCCCTGTCCCCGTCCCCTAACCCTAAACCTAACCCTAACCGTAACACTTACCCGAAGCCTTACCCTAACACGTCCCCTAATCCTAACCCGTATGCTAACACTAACCCGTACCCTAACACGTACGCTCACCCTAAACCATTGTCCTAACCTAACCTGTACCCTAAACCGTCCCCGTCCCTGTCCCCTAAACCTAACCCTAACCCTAACCCTAACCATTCCCCGAAGCCTTACCCTAACCGTCCCCTAATCCTAACCCGTACGCTCACACTAACCCGTGCCCTAACACGTACGCTCACCCTGAACCGTTGTCGTACCCTAACCTGTACCCTAAACCGTCCCCGTCCCCTAAACCTAACCCTAACCTCACCCTAATCCTAACCCTTACCCAAAGCCTTACCCTAACCCGTCCCCTAATCCTAACCCATACACTAACACTAACCCGTGCCCTAAAACATACGCTCAACCTAAACCGTTGTCGTACCCTAACCTGTACCCTAAACCGTCCCCATGCCCTAACCCTAACCCTAACCCTAACCCTAAATCTAACCCTTACCCGAAGCCTTACCCTAACCCGTCCCCTAATCGTAACCCGTATGCTAACAATAACACATACCCTAAAACGTACGGTCACCCTGAACCATTGTCGTACCCTAAACTCTACCCTAAACCTTCCCCGTCCCGTAAACCTAACCCTAACCCTAACCCTAACCCTAACCCTAATCCTTTCCCGAAGCCTTAACATAACCCGTCTCCTAATCCTAACCCGTACGCTAATATTAAATCGTAACCTAACACGTACGCTCACACTAAACCGTTGTCGTACCCTAACCTGTACCCTAAACCGTCCCTGTCCCCTAACCCTAACCGTAACCCTAACCCTAACACTAACCCTTACCCGGAGCCTAACACTAAACCGTCCCCTAATCCTAACCCGTACACTAACACTAAACCGTGCCCTAAAACATACGCTCAACCTAAACCGTTGTCGTACACTAACCTGTACCCTAAACCGTCCCCGTGCCCTAACCCTAACCCTAAGCCTAACCCTACCACTAAACCTTACCCGAAGCCTTACACTAAACCGTCCCCTAATCCTAAACCATACGCTGACACTAACACATAGCCTAACACGTACGCTCACCCTAAACCGTTGTCGTACACTAAACTGTACCGTAAACCGTGTCCATCCCCTAACCCTAACCCTAACCCTAACCCTAACCCTAACCCTTACCCGAAGCCTTACCCTAACCCGTCCCCTAATCCTAACCCGTACGCTAACACTAACCCGTACCCTAACACGTACGCTCACCCTAAACTGTTGTCGTACCCTAACCTGTTCTCTAAATCTTCCCCATCCCCTAACCCTAAACCTAACCCTAACACTTACCCTTACCCTAACCTTTACCCGAAGCCTTACACTATCCCGTCCCCAATCCGAACCCGTAGGCTAACACTAACCCGTGCCCTAAAACGTACGCTCACCTAAACCGTTGTCGTACCCTAACCTGTACCCTAAAACGTCCCCTAACTGTAACCCTAACCCTAACCCTAACCCTTACCCGAAACATTACCCTAACCCGTCCCCTAATCCGATTCCGTACGCTAACACTAACCCGTACCCTAACACGTACACCCACCCTAAAACGTTGTCGTCCCCTAACCTGTACCCTAAACCATCCCCGTCCCCTACCCTAACCCTAACACTAACCCTAACCCTAACCCTTACCCAAAGCCTTACCCTAACATGTCACCTAATCCTAACCCGTACGCTAACACTAACCCGTGCCCTAACACGTACGGTCACCCTAAACCTTTGTCGTACCCTAACCTATACCCTAAACCGTCCCTGTCCCCATCCCCTAACTCTAAACCTAAACCTAACACTAACCCTTACCCAAGGCCTTACCCTAACCCATCCCCTAATCCTAACCCGTATGCTAACACTAACCCATACCCTAACACGTACACTCACCCTAAACCGTTGTCCTACCCTAACCTGTACCGTAAACCGTCCCCGTCCCCTAACCGTAACACTAACCCTAAACCTTACCCTTACCCAAAGCCTTACCCTAACCCATCACCTAATCCTAACCCGTACGCTAACACTAACACGTGCCCTAACACGTACGCTCACCCTAAACCGTTGTTGTACCCTAACCTGTACCCTAAACCGCCCCATCCCCTAACCCTAACCCTAAACCTAACCCTAATCCTAACCCTTACCCGAAGCCTTACCCTAACCCGTCCCATAATCATAACCCGTACGCTAACACTAACCCGTGCCCTAACACGTAGGCTCACCATAAATCATTGTCGTACCCTAACCTGTACCCTAAACCATCCCCATCCCCGTCCCCGTCTCCTAACCCTAACCCGAACCCTAACCCTAACCCTTACCCGAAGACTTACCCTAACCTGTCCCCTAATCCTAACACTTACGCTAACACTAACCCTTGCCCTAACATGTACACTCACCCTAAACCGTTGTCTTACCCTAACCTGTACCCTAAACCGTCCCTGTACCCTAACCCTAACCCTAACACTAACCCTAAACCGAACCCTTACCGAAGCCTTCCCCTAACCCGTCCCCTAATCCTAAACCTTACGCTAACCCTAACCCGTGCCCTAGCACGTACGCTCACCCTAAACCGCTGTCGTACCCTAAACTGTACCCTAAACCGTCCCCGTCCCCTAACCCTAACCCTAACCCTAAACCTTACCCGAAGCCTTCCCCTAACCCGTCCCCTAATCCTAACCCGTACGCTAACTCTAAGCCATACCCTAACACGTACGCTCACCCTAAACCGTTCTCGTACACTAACCTGTAACCTAAACTGTCCCCGTCCCCTAACCCTAACCCTAAACCTTACCCGAAGCCTTACCTTAACCCGTCCTCTAATCCTAACCCGTACGCTAACAGTAAACTGTGCCCTACCATGTACGCTGAACCTAAACCATTGTCCTACACTAACCTGTACCCTAAACAGTCCCCCTCCCCTAACCCTAACCCTAACCCTAACCCTAAACCTAACCCTTACCCGAAGCCTTACCATAACCCGTCCTCTAATCCTAACCCGTACGCTAACAGTAAACTGTGCCCTAACATGTACGCTGAACCTAAACCATTGTCCTACCCTAACCTGTACCCTAAACCGTCCCCCTCCCCTAACCCTAACCCTAACCCTAACCCTAACCCTTACACCAAGCCTTACCCTAACCCGTGCCCTAATCCTAACCCGTACGCTAACACTAACCCATACCCTAACACGTACGCTCACCCTAAACCGCTGTCATACACTAACCTGTACCCTAAACCGTCCCCGTCCCCGTCCCCGTCCCCTAACCCTAACCCTAAACCTAACCCTTACCCGAAGCCTTACCCTAACCCGTCCCCTAATCCTAACCCGTACGCTAACACTAACCCGTGCCCTAACACGTACGCTCACCCTAAAGTGTGGTTGTACCCTAACCAGTACACTAAACCGTCCCCGTCCCCGTTCCCTAACCCTAACCCTAACCCAAACCCTAAGCCTTACCCGAAGCCTTACCCTAACCCGTCTCATAATCCTAACCGATACGCTAAAACTAACCCATGCCCTAACACATACGCTCACCCTAAACCGTTGTCGTACCCTAACCTGTACCCTAAACCGTCCCCGTCCCCTAACCCTAACCCTAATCCTTACCCGAAGCCTTACACTAACCCGTCCCCTAATCCTAACCCATACGCTAACTCTAACCCGTATCCTAACACGTACGCTCACCCTAAACCATTCTCATACACTAACCTGTACCCTAAACCATCCCCGTCAACTAACCTTAACCCTAAACCTTACCCGAAGCCTTACCATAACCCGTCCTCTAATCCTAACCCGTACGCTAACAGTAAACTGTGCCCTAAAATGTACGCTCAACCTAAACCATTGTCCTACCCTAACTTGTACCCTAAACCGTCCCCGTCCCCTAACCCTAACCCTAAACCTAGCTCTAAACCTAAACCTTACCCCAAGCCTTACCCTAACCCGACCCTTAATCCTAACCCGTACGCTAACACTAACCCATACCCTAACACTCACGCTCACCCTAAATCTTTGTCGTACCCTAACATGTACCCTAAACCGTCCCCGTCCCCTAACCCTAACCCTAACCCTAACCCTAACACTTACCCGAAGCATTACACTAACCCGTCCCCTAATCCTAATCCGTACGCTAACACTAACCCGTGTCCTAACACGTACCCTCACCCTAAACCGTTGTCGTACCCTAACCTGTACCCTAAACCGTCACCGTCCCCTAGCCCTAACCCTAACCCTAACCCTTACGCGAAGCCTTACCCTAACCCGTCCCCAATCCTAACCCGTACGCTAACACTAACAAGTACCCTAACACATACGCTCACCCTAAACTGTTGTCGTACACTAACCTGTAACCTAAACGGTCCCCGTCCCCTAACCCTAACCCTAACCCTTACCCGAAGCCTTACCCTAATCTGTCCCCTAATCATAACCCGTATGCTAACACTAACCCTTGCCCTAACACGTACACTCACCCTAAACCATTGTCGTACCCTAACCTGTACCCTGAACCGTCCCTGTACCCTAACCCTAACCCTAACTCTAACCCTAACCCTAACCCTATCACTTACCCGAAGCCTTACCCTAACCCGTCCCATAATCCTAACCCGTACGCTAACACTAACCCGTACCCTAACACGTACGCTCACCCTAAACCGTTGACGTACCCTAACCTGTACCCTAAACCGTCCCTGTCCCCTAACCCTAACCCTAACCCTAACCCTTACCAGAAGCCTTACCCTAACCCGTCCCGTAATCCTAACCCGTACGCTAACACTAACCCGTACCCTAACACGTACGCTCACCCTAAAACCTTGTCGTACCCTAACCTGTACCCTAAATCGTCCCTGTCCCCTAACCCTAACCCTAACCTTAAACCTTACCCGAAGCCTTACCCTAAACGGTTCCCTAAACCTAACCCGCACGCTAACACTAACCCGGGCCCTAACACGTACGCTCACCCGAAACATTTGTCGTACACTAAGCTGTACCCTAAACCGTCCCCATTACCTAACACTAACCCGAACCCTAAACATAACCCTAAACCTTACCCGAAGCCTTACCCTAACCCGTCCCCTAATCCTAACCGTACGCTAACACTAATCCGTGCCCTAACACGTACGCTCACCCTAAAGCGTTGTCGTATCCTAACCTGTACCCTAAACCGTTCCTGTCCCTGTACCCTAACCCTAAACCTAACCCAAACCCTAACCCTTACCCGAAGCCTTACACTAACCCATCCCATAATCCTAAACTCTACGCTAACACTAACCCGTGCCCTAACACGTACGCTCACCCTAAACCGTTGTCGTACATTAACCTGTACCCTAAATCGTCCCTGTCCCCTAACCCTAACCCTAACCCTAATCCTTACCCGAAGCCTTACCCTAACTCGTCCCCTAATTCTAACCCGTATGCTAACACTAACCTGTATCCTAACAGATACGCTCACCCTAAAACTTTGTCGTACACTAAGCTGTACCCAAAATCGTCCCCGTCCCCTATCCCTAAACCTAACCCTTACACAAAGCCTTACCCTAACCCGTCCCCTAATCCTAACCCGTACGCTAACACTAACCCGTAACCTAACCCGTATGCTCAACCTAAACCGTTCTCGTACACTAACCTGTACCCTAAACCGTCCCGTCCCGGTCCCCTAACCCTAGCCCTTACCCGAAACCCTACCCTAACATGTCCCCTATTCCTAACCCGTACGCTAACACTATCCCGTACCCTTACACGTACGCTCACCTTAAAACGTTGTCGTACACTAACCTGTAACCTAAACCGTCTGCGTCCCCTAACCCTAACCCTAAACCTAGCCCTAAACCTAAACCTTACCCCAAGCCTTACCCTAACCCGACCCTTAATCCTAACCCGTACGCTAACACTAACACATACCCTAACATGCACGCTCACCCTAAAACTTTGTCGTACCCTAACATGTACCCTAAACCCTCCCCGTCCCCTAACCCTAACCCTAACCCTAACACTTACCCGAAGCATTACACTAACCCGTCCCCTAATCCTAATCCGTACGCTAACACTAACCCGTGTCCTAACACGTACCCTCACCCTAAACCGTTGTCGTACCCTAACCTGTACCCTAAACCGTCACCGTCCCCTAGCCCTAACCCTAACCCTAACCCTTACGCGAAGCCTTACCCTAACCCGTCCCCAATCCTAACCCGTACGCTAACACTTACAAGTACCCTAACACATACGCTCACCCTAAACTGTTGTCGTACACTAACCTGTAACCTAAACCGTCCCCGTCCCCTAACCCTAAACCTAACCCTAACCCTAACCCTAACACTTACCCGAAGCCTTACCCTAATCTGTCCCCTAATCCTAACCCGTATGCTAACACTAACCCTTGCCCTAACACGTACACTCACCCTAAACCATTGTCGTACCCTAACCTGTACCCTGAACCGTCCCTGTACCCTAACCCTAACCCTAACTCTAACCCTAACCCTAACCCTAACACTTACCCGAAGCCTTACCCTAACCCGTCCCATAATCCTAACCCGTACGCTAACACTAACCCGTACCCTAACACGTACGCTCACCCTAAATCGTTTTCGTACCCTAACCTGTACCCTAAACCATCCCCGTCCCCTAACCCTAACCCTAACACTATCCCTAACCCTTACCCGAAGCCTTACCCTATCTCGGCCCCCAATTCTAAACCATACGCTAACACTAACCCGTACCCTAACACGTACGCTCACCCTAAAACTTTGTCGTAGCCTAACCTGTACCCTAAGTCGTCCCCTTCCCCTAAGACTAACCCTAACCCTAATACTTACCCGAAGCCTTACCCTAAACCGTCCCCTAATCCTAACCCATACGCTAACACTAACCCGTGCCCTAAAACGAATGCTCACCCTAAACTGCTGTCGTACACTAACCTGTACCCTAAACCGTCCCCGTCCCCGTCCCCTAACCCTAACCCTAAACCTAACCCTTACCCGAAGCCTTACCCTAACCCGTCCCCTAATCCTAACCCGTACGCTAACACTAACCCGTGCCCTAACAGGTACGCTCACCCTAAAGCGTGGTCGTACCCTAACCTGTACACTAAACCGTCCCCGTCCCCGTTCCCTAACCCTAACCCTCTCCCAAACCCTACCCCTTACCCGAAGCCTTACCCTAACCCGTCCCATAATCCTAAATAATACGCTAAAACTACCCCATGCCCTAACACATACGCTCACCCTAAACCGTTGTCGTACCCTAACCTGTACCCTAAACCGTCCCTGTAGCCTAACCCTAACCCTAACCCTAACCCTAACCCTTACCCGAAGCCTTACCCTAACCCGTCCCATAATCCTACCCCGTACGCTAACACTAACCCGTACCCTAACACGTACGCTCACCCTAAACCGTTGTCGTACCATAACCTGTACCTAACCGTCCCCGTCCCCGTCCCCTAAACTTAACCCTAAACCTCACCCTTACCCGTAGCCTTACCCTAACCCGTCCCCTATTCCTAAGCTATATGCTAACTCTAACCCGTACCCTAACATGTACGCTCACCCTAAAGAGTTGTCGTACACTAACCTCTACCCTAAACCGTCCCCGTCCCCGTCCCCTAACCCTAACCCTAACCCTAACCCTTACCCGAAGCCTTACCCTAACAAGTCCCCAATCCTACCCGTACGCTAACACTAACACATACCCTAACACGTACGCTCACCCTAAACCGTTGTCGTACCCTAGCCTATACCCTAAACAGTCCCCGTACCCTAACCCTAACCCTAACCCTAACCCTTACCCGAAGCCTTACCCTAACCCGTCCCCTAATCCTAACCCGTACGCTAACACTAAACCTTACCCTAACATGTACGCACACTCTAAACAGTTGTCATATCCTATCCTGTACCCTAAACCTTCCCCGTGCCCGTCCCCTAACCCTAAACCTAACCCTTACCCGAATCCTTACCCTAACCTGTCCCCTAATCCTAACCCGTACGCTAACACTAACCCTTACCCTAACACGTACGCACACCCTAAACTGTTGTCAAATCCTATCCTGTACCCTAAACCTTCCCCGTTCCTGTCCCCTAACCCTAACCCTAACCCTTACCCGAAGCCTTACCCTAACCTGTCCCCTAATCCTAACCCGTACGCTAACACTAACCCATGCCCTAACACATATGCTCACCCTAAAGCGTTGTCGTACCCTAACCTGTACCCTAAACCGTCCCCGTCCCCTAACCCTAACACTAACCCTAATACTAACCCTTACCCGAAACCTTCCGTTAACCCGCCCCCTAATCCTAACCCGTACGCTAACCCTAACCCGTACCCTAACACGTACGCTCACCCTAAACCATTGTCGTACCCTAAACTGTACCCTGAACCGTCCCCATCCCCAAACCCTAACCCTAACCCTTAACCGAAGCCTTACACTAACCTGTCCCCTAATCCTAACCCGTACGCTAACACTAACCCGTACCCTAACACATAGGCTCACTCTAAACCGTTCTCGTACACTAACCTGTACCCTAAACCGTCCCCATCCCCTAACCCTAACCCTAACCCTTACCCGGAGCCTTACCCTAACCCGTCCTCTAATCCTAAACCGTACGCTAACACTAACCCGTACCCTAACATGTTCGCTCACCCTAAAACTTTATCTTAAACTAAGCTGTACCCTAAACAGTCCCCGTCGCCTAAACATAACCGTAACCCTAACCCTAACACTAACACTTACCCGAAGGCTTACCCTAACCCGTCCCCTAATTCTAAACCGTACGCTAACACTAACCCGTACCCTAACACGTACGCTCACCCTAAACCGTTGCCGTAGCCTAACCTGTACCCTAAACCCTCCCCATGCCCTAACACTTACCCTAAACCTAACCCTAACCCTAACCCTTACCCGAAGCCTTACCCTAACCCATCACCTAATCGGAACCCGTACGCTAACACTAAACCCTACCCTATCACGTACGCTCACCCTAAACCGTTATTGTACACTAACCAGTACCCTAAACCCTCCCCATCCCCTAACCCTAACCCTAAACCTAACCCTAGCCCTAACCCTTACCCGAAGCTTATCCTAACCCGTCCCCTAATCCTAACCCGTTCGCTAACACTAACACATACCCTACCACGTACGCTCACCCTAAAGCATTGTTGTACCCTAACGTGTACCCTAAACCATTCCCGTGCCCTAACCCTAACCCTAACCCTAACCCAAACCCTAACCCTTACCCGGAGCCTTACCCTAACCCGTCCCCTAATCCTAACCCGTACGCTAACACTAACCCATACCCTAACACGCACGCTCACCCTAAATCTTTGTCGTACCCTAACATGTACCCTAAACCGTCCCCATCCCCTAACCCTAACCCTAACCCTAACCCTAACACTTACCCGAAGCATTACACTAAACCGTCCCCTAATCCTAATCCGTACGCTAACACTAACCCGTGTCCTAACACGTACCCTCACCCTAAACCGTTGTCGTACCCTAACCTGTACCCTAAACCGTCACCGTCCCCTAGCCCTAACCCTAACCCTAACCCTTACGCGAAGCCTTACCCTAACCCGTCCCCAATCCTAACCCGTACGCTAACACTAACAAGTACCCTAACACATACGCTCACCCTAAACTGTTGTCGTACACTAACCTGTAACCTAAACCGTCCCCGTCCCCTAACCCTAACCCTAACCCTAACCCTAACCCTAACCCTTACCCGAAGCCTTACCCTAATCTGTCCCCTAATCCTAACCCGTATGCTAACACTAAGCCTTGCCCTAACACGTACACTCACCCTAAACCATTGTCGTACCCTAACCTGTACCCTGAGCCGTCCCTGTACCCTAACCCTAACCCTAACTCTAACCCTAACCCTAACCCTAACCTTAAACCTTATCCGAAGCCTTACCCTAACCGGTCCCCTAAACCTAACCCGCACGCTAACACTAACCCGTGCCCTAACACGTACGCTCACCCGAAACATTTGACGTACACTAAGCTGTACCCTAAACCGTCCCCATTACCTAACACTAACCCGAACCCTAACCATAACCCTAATCCTTACCCGAAGCCTTACCCTAACTCGTCCCCTAATTCTAACCCGTATGCTAACACTAACCTGTATCCTAACACATACGCTCACCCTAAAACTTTGTCATACACTAAGCTGTACCCTAAATCGTCCCCGTCCCCTAACCCTAAACCTAACCCTTACACAAAGCCTTACCCTAATCCGTCCCCTAATCCTAACCCGTACGCTAACACTAACCCGTAACCCAACCCGTATGCTCAACCTAAACCGTTCTCGTACACTAACCTGTACCCTAAACCGTCCCGTCCCCTAACCCTAACCCTAACACTATCCCTAACCCTAACCCTTACCCGAAGCCTTACCCTAATCTGTCCCCTAATCCTAACCCGTATGCTAACACTAACCCTTGCCCTAACACGTACACTCACCCTAAACCATTGTCGTACCCTAACCTGTACCCTGAACCGTCCCTGTACCCTAACCCTAACCCTAACTCTAACCCTAACCCTAACCCTAACACTTACCCGAAGCCTTACCCTAACCCGTCCCATAATCCTAACCCGTACGCTAACACTAACCCGTACCCTAACACGTACGCTCACCCTAAATCGTTTTCGTACCCTAACCTGTACCCTAAACCATCCCCGTCCCCTAACCCTAACCCTAACACTATCCCTAACCCTTACCCGAAGCCTTACCATAACTCGGCCCCCAATTCTAAACCATACGCTAACACTAACCCGTACCCTAACACGTACGCTCACCCTAAAACTTTGTCGTACCCTAACCTGTACCCTAAGTCGTCCCCTTCCCCTAAGCCTAACCCTAACCCTAATACTTACCCGAAGCCTTACCCTAAACCGTCCCCTAATCCTAACCCGTACGCTAATACTAACCCGTACCCTAACACGTACGCTCACCCTAAACCGTTGTCGTACCATAACCTGTACCCTAAACCGTCCCCGTCCCCGTCCCCTAAACTTAACCCTAAACCTCACCCTTACCCGTAGCCTTACCCTAACCCGTCCCCTATTCCTAAACTATACGCTGACTCTAACCCGTACTCTAACATGTACGCTCACCCTAAAGAGTTGTCGTACACTAACCTCTACCCTAAACCGTCCCCGTCCCCGTCCCCTAACCCTAACCCTAACCCTAACCCTTACCCGAAGCCTTACCCTAACAAGTCCCCAATCCTAACCCGTACGCTAACACTAACACATAACCTAACACGTACGCTCACCCTAAACCGTTGTCGTACCCTAACCTATACCCTAAACAGTCCCCGTACCCTAACCCTAACCCTAACCCAAACCCTTACCCGAAGCCTTACCCTAACCCGTCCCCTAATCCTAACCCGTACGCTAACACTAAACTTTACCCTAACACGTACGCACACTCTAAACTGTTGTCATATCCTACCCTGTACCCTAAACCTTCCCCGTGCCCGTCCCCTAACCCTAACCCTAAACCTTACCCGAAGCCTTACCCTAACCTGTCCCTTAATCCTAACCCGTACGCTAACACTAACGATTACCCTAACACGTACACACACCCGAAACTGTTGTCAAATCCTATCCTGTACCCTAAACCTTCCCCGTTCCTGTCCCCTAACCCTAACCCTAACCCTTACCCGAAGCCTTACCCTAACCTGTCCCCTAATCCTAACCCGTACGCTAACACTAACCCGTGCCCTAACACATACGCTCACCCTAAAGCGTTGTCGTACCCTAACCTGTACCCTAAACCGTCCCCGTCCCCTAACCCTAACACTAACCCTAATACTAACCCTTACCCGAAGCCTTCCGTTAACCCGCCCCCTAATCCTAACCCGTACGCTAACCCTAACCCGTACCCTAACACGTACGCTCACCCTAAACCGTTGTCGTACCCTAAACTGTACCCTGAACCGTCCCCATCCTCAAACCCTAACCCTAACCCTTACCCGAAGCCTTACACTAACCTGTCCCCTAATCCTAACCCGTACGCTAACACTAACCCATACCCTAACACGTAGGCTCACTCTAAACCGTTCTCGTACACTAACCTGTACCCTAAACCGTCCCCATCCCCTAACCCTAACCCTAACCCTTACCCGGAGCCTTACCCTAACCCGTCCTCTAATCCTAAACCGTACGCTAACACTAACCCGTACCCTAACATGTTCGCTCACCCTAAACCGTTATCTTAACCTAAGCTGTACCCTAAACAGTCCCCGTCGCCTAAACATAACCGTAACCCTAACCCTAACACTAACACTTACCCGAAGGCTTACCCTAACCCGTCCCCTAATCCTAAACCGTACGCTAACACTAACCCGTACCCTAACACGTACGCTCACCCTAAACCGTTGTCGTAGCCTAACCTGTACCCTAAACCTCCCCATGCCCTAACACTTACCCTAAACCTAACCCTAACCCTAACCCTTACCCGAAGCCTTACCCTAACCCATCACCTAATCGGAACCCGTACGCTAACACTAACCCATACCCTATCACGTACGCTCACCCTAAACCGTTGTTGTACCCTAACCTGTACCCTAAACCCTCCCCATCCCCTAACCCTAACCCTAAACCTAACCCTAAACCTAACCCTTACCCGAAGCTTATCCTAACCCGTCCCCTAATCCTAACCCGTTCGCTAACACTAACACATAACCTACCACGTACGCTCACCCTAAAGCATTGTTGTACCCTAACGTGTACCCTAAACCGTTCCCATGCCCTAACCCTAACCCTAACCCTAACCCAAACCCTAACCCTTACCCGGAGCCTTACCCTAAACCGTCCCCTAATCCTAACCCGTACGCTAACACTAACCCGTACCCTAACACGTACGCTCACCCTAAACCGTTGTCGTACCATAACCTGTACCCTAAACCGCCCCATCCCCTAACCCTAACCCTAAACCTAACCCTAATCCTAACCCTTACCCGAAGCCTTACCCTAACCCGTCCCATAATCATAACCCGTACGCTAACACTAAACCGTGCCCTAACACGTAGGCTCACCATAAATCATTGTCGTACCCTAACCTGTACCCTAAACCATCCCCATCCCCGTCCCCGTCTCCTAACCCTAACCCGAACCCTAACCCTAACCCTTACCCGAAGACTTACCCTAACCTGTCCCCTAATCCTAACACTTACGCTAACACTAACCCTTGCCCTAACAGGTACACTCACCCTAAACCGTTGTCTTACCCTAAAATGTACCCTAAACGTCCCTGTACCCTAACCCTAACCCTAACACTAACCCTAAACCAAAACCTTACCCGAAGCCTTCCCCTAACCCGTCCCCTAATCCTAAACCGTACGCTAACCCTAACCCGTGCCCTAGCACGTACGCTCACCCTAAACCGCTGTCGTACCCTAAACTGTACCCTAAACCGTCCCCGTCCCCTAACCCTAACCCTAACCCTAAACCTTACCCGAAGCCTTCCCCTAACCCGTCCCCTAATCCTAACACATACGCTAACACTAACCCATGCCCTAAAACGAATGCTCACCCTAAACCGCTGTCGTACATTAACCTGTACCCTAAACCGTCCCCGTCCCCGTCCCCTAACCCTAACCCTAAACCTAAACCTTACCCGAAGCCTTACCCAAACCCGTCCCCTAATCCTAACCCGTACGCTAACACTAACCCGTACCCTAACAGGTACGCTCACCCTAAAGCGTGGTCGTACCCTAACCTGTACACTAAACCGTCCCCGTCCCCGTTCCCTAACCCTAACCCTATCCCAAACCCTACCCCTTACCCGAAGCCTTACCCTAACCCGTCCCATAATCCTAAATAATACGCTAAAACTACCCCATGCCCTAACACATACGCTCACCCTAAACCGTTGTCGTACCCTAACCTGTACCCTAAACCGTCCCTGTAGCCTAACCCTAACCCTAACCCTAACCCTAACCCTTACCCGAAGCCTTACCCTAACCCGTCCCATAATCCTACCCCGTATGAGAACACTAACCCGTACCCTAACATGTACGCTCACCCTAAACCGTTGTCGTACCATAACCTGTACCCTAAACCGTCCCCGTCCCCGTCCCCTAAACTTAACCCTAAACCTCACCCTTACCCGTAGCCTTACCCTAACCCGTCCCCTATTCCTAACCTATACGCTAACTCTAACCCGTACCCTAACATGTACGCTCACCCTAAAGAGTTGTCGTACACTAACCTCTACCCTAAACCGTCCCCGTCCCCGTCCCCTAACCCTAACCCTAACCCTAACCCTTACCCGAAGCCTTACCCTAACAAGTCCCCAATCCTAACCCGTACGCTAACACTAACACATACCCTAACACGTACGCTCACCCTAAACCGTTGTCGTACCCTACCCTATACCCTAAACAGTCCCCGTACCCTAACCCTAAACCTAACCCTAACCCTTACCCGAAGCCTTACCCTAACCCGTCCCCTAATCCTAACCCGTACGCTAACACTAACCTGTGCCCTAACACGTACGCTCAACCTAAACCATTGTCGTACCCTAACCTGTACCCTAAACCGTCCCCTAACCCTAACCCTAACCCTAACCCTTACCCGAAGCCTTACCCTAACCCGTCCCCTAATCCTAACCCGTACGCTAACACTAAACCTTACCCTAACACGTACGCACACTCTAAACTGTTGTCATATCCTATCCTGTACCCTAAACCTTCCCCGTGCCCGTCCCCTAACCCTAACCCTAACCCTTACCCGAAGCCTTACCCTAACCTGTCCCCTAATCCTAACCCGTACGCTAACACTAACCCTTACCCTAACACCTACGTACACCCTAAACTGTTGTCAAATCCTATCCTGTACCCTAAACGTTCCCCGTTCCTGTCCCCTAACCCTAACCCTAACCCTTACCCGAAGCCTTACCCTAAACTGTCCCCTAATCCTAACCCGTACGCTAACACTAACCCGTGCCATAACACATACTCTCACCCTAAAGCGTTGTTGTACCCTAACCTGTACCCTAAACCGTCCCCGTCCTCTAACCCTAACACTAACCCTAATACTAACCCTTACCCGAAGCCTTCCGTTAACCCGCCCCCTAATCCTAACCCGTACGCTAACGCTAACCCATACCCTAACACGTACGCTCACCCTAAACAGTTGTCGTACCCTAAACTGTACCCTAAACCGTCCCCATCCCCAAACCCTAACCCTAACCCTTACCCGAAGCCTTACACTAACCTGTCCCCTAATCCTAACCCGTACGCTAACACTAACCCGTACCCTAACACATAGGCTCACTCTAAACCGTTCTCGTACACTAACCTGTACCCTAAACCGTCCCCATCCCCTAACCCTAACCCTAACCCTTACCCGGAGCCTTACCCTAACCCATCCTCTAATCCTAAACCGTGCGTTAACACTAACCCGTACCCTAACATGTTCGCTCACCCTAAACCGTTATCTTAACCTAAGCTGTACCCTAAACAGTCCCCGTCGCCTAAACATAACCGTAACCCTAACCCTAACACTAACACTTACCCGAAGGCTTACCCTAACCCGTCCCCTAATCCTAAACCGTACGCTAACACTAACCCGTACCCTAACACGTACGCTCAGCCTAAACCGTTGTCGTAGCCTAACCTGTACCCTAAACCCTCCCCATGCCCTAACACTTACCCTAAACCTAACTCTAACCCTAACCCTTACCCGAAGCCTTACACTAACCCATCACCTAATCGGAACCCGTACGCTAACACTAACCCATACCCTATCACGTACGCTCACCCTAAACCGTTGTTGTACCCTAACCTGTACCCTAAACCCTCCCCATCCCCTAACCCTAACCCTAAACCTAACCCTAACCCTAACCCTTACCCGAAGCTTATCCTAACCCGTCCCCTAATCCTAATCCATTCGCTAACCCTAACACATACCCTACCACGTACGCTCACCCTAAAGCATTGTTGTACCCTAACGTGTACCCTAAACCGTTCCTGTGCCCTAACCCTAACCCTAAACCTAACCCAAACCCTAACCCTTACCCGGAGCCTTACCCTAACCCGTCCCCTAATCCTAACCCGTACGCTAACACTAACCTGTGCCCTAACACGTACGCTCAACCTAAACCATTGTCGTACCCTAACCTGTACCCTAAACCGTCCCCTAACCCTAACCCTAACCCTAAACCTTACCCGAAGCCTTACTCTAACCTGTCCTCTAATCCTAACCTGTACGCTAACAGTAAACTGTGACCTAACATGTACCCTCACCCTAAACCGTTGTCCTACCCTAACCTGTACTCTAAACCGTCCCCATCCCCTAACCCTAACCCAAACCCTAACCCTAAACTTAACCCTTACTCGAAGCCTTACCCTAACCCGTCCACTAATCCTAACCCGTACGCTTACACTAACAATTATCCTAACACGTACGCTCATCCTAAACCTTTGTCGTACCCTAAACTGTACCCTAAACCGTCCCGTCCCCGTCCCCGTCCGCTAACCCTAACCCTAACCCTAACCCTTACCCGAAGCCTTACCCTAACCCGTCCCCTAATCCTAACCCGTACGCTAACACTAACACTTATTCTAACACCTACGCTCATCGTAAACCGTTGTCGTACCCTAACCTGTAACCTAAACCGTCCCCGTCCCCTAAGCCTAACTCTAACCCTAACCGTAACCTTTACCCGAAGCCTTACCCTTTCCTGTCCACTAATCCTAACCCGTACGCTAACACTCACCCTTGCCCTAACACGTACACTCACCCTAAACCGTTGTCGTACCCTAACCTGTACCCTAAACCATCCCTGTACCCTAACCCTAACCCTAACCCTAACCCTAACACTTACCCGAAGCCTTACCCTAACCCGTCCCATAATCCTAACCCGTACGCTAACACTAACCCGTACCCTAACTCGTACACTCACCGTAAACCATTGTCATACCCTAACCTGTACCCTAAACCATACCCGTCCCCTAACCCTAACCCTAACCCTAACCCTAACCCTATCCATTACCCGAAGCCTTACCCTAACCAGTCCCCTAAGTCTAACCCGTACGCTAACACTAACAAGTGCCCTAACATGTACGCTCACCCTAAAGCGTGGTCGTACCCTAACCTGTACCCTAAACCGTCCCCGTCCCCGTGCCCTAACCCTAACCCAAACCCTAACTCTTACCCGAAGCCTTACCGTAAACCATCCCATAATCCTAACCGATACGCTAAAACTAACCCATGCCCTAACACGTACGCTCAGCCTAAACCGTTGTCGTACCCTAACCTGTATGCTAAACCGTCCCCGTCCCGTAGCCCTAACCCTAACCCTAACCCGAAGCCTTACCCTAACCCATCCCCTAATCCTAACACGTACGCTAACTCTAACCTGTACCCTAACACGTACGCTCACCCTAAACCGTTGTCATACACTATCCTGTACCCTAAACTGTCCCCTTCCCCTAACCCTAACCCTAACCCTAAGCCTAACACTTGCCCGAAGCCTTACCCTAACCACTTCCCTAATCCTAACCCGTACGCTAACACTAAATCGTACCCTAACACGTACGCTCACCCTAAACCTTTTGCGTACGCTAACCTATACCCTAAACCGTCCCCGTAACCTAACCCTAACTCTAACCCTAACCCTTACCCGAAGCCTTACCCTAACCCGTCCCCTAATCCTAACCCATACGCTAAAACTAACCCTTACCCTAACCCGTACGCGCACCCTAAACTGTTCTCATATCCTAACCTATACCCTAAACCTTCCCCGTCCCCGTCCACGTCCCCTAAACCTATCCCTAAGCCTAACCCTAACCCTTACCCGAAGCCTTACACTAACCCGTCCCCTAATCCTAACTCGTACGCTAACACTAACCCGTACCCTAACACGTACGCTCACCCTAAACCGTTGTCGTACCCTAACCTGTACCCTAAACCGTCCCCATCCCCTAACCCTAAATCTAACTCTAACCCTAACACTTACCCGAAGCCTTACCCTAACCCGTCCCCTAATCCTAACTCGTACACTAACACTAACATGTGCCCTAACACGTACGCTCAACCTAAAGAGTTGTCGTACCCTAACCTGTACACTAAACCGTCCCCGTCCCCTAACCCTAACCCTAACCCTAACCCTAAGACTTACCCGAAGCCTTACCCTAACCTGTCCCCAAATCCTAACCCGTACGCTAACACTAACCCATACCCTAACACGTATGCTCACCCATAAACGTTGTCGTACACTAACCTGTACCCTAAACAGTCCCCTAACCCTAACCCTAGCCCTAACCCTAACCCTTACCCGAAGCCTTACCCTAACCCGTCCCCTATTCCTAACCCGTACGCGAACACTAACACGTACCCTAACACGTACGCTCACTCTGAACCGTTGTTGTACACTAAACTGGACCCTAAGCCATCCCCGTCCCTTAACCCGAACCCTAACCCTAACCCTAACCCTAACCCTAACCCTTACTCGAAGCCTTCCCATAACCCGTAACCTAATGCTAACCCGTACGTTAACACTAACCCGTAACCTAACACGTACGCTCAGCCTAAACCGTTGTCGTATCCTAACCTGTACCCTAAACCGTCCCTGTCACCTAACCCTAACTGTAAACCTAACCCTAACACTAACCCTTACCCGAAGCCTTTCCCTAACCCGTCCCCTAATCCTAACCCGTACGCTAACACTAACTTGTACCCTAAAACGTATGCTCACACTAAACAGTTGTTGTACACTAACCTGTACCCTAAACCGTCCCCGTCCCCTAACCATAACCCTAACCCTTACCCGACGCCTTACCCTAATCCTAACCTGTACGCTAACATTAACCCGTACCCTAACACTAACTCGTACCCTAACATGTACACTCACCCTAAACAGTTGTCGTACACTAAACTGTACCCTAAACCGTCCCCGTCCCCTAACCCTAACCCTAACCATAACCCTAACCCTAAACCTTACCCGAAGCCTTACCCTAACGCATCCCCTACTCCTAACCCATACGCTAACACTAACCCATACACTAACACATACGCTCACCCTAAACCCTTGTTGTACCCTAACCTGTACCCTAAACTGTCCCCGTCCCCGTCCCCTAACCCTAACCCTAGCCCTAACCGTAACCCTTACCCGAAGCCTTACACTAACCCGTCCCCTAATCCTAAATCGTACGCTAACACTAACCCGTACCCTAACATGTACGCTCACTCTAAAGCGTTGTCGTACCCTAACCTGTACCCTAAACCGTGTCCGTCCCCTAACCCTAACCCTAACGCTAACCCTTACCCGAAGCCTTACCCTATCCCGTCCCGTAATCCTAACCCGTACGCTAACACAAACCCGTACCCTAACACGTACGCTCACCCTAAACGGTTCTCGTACACTAACCTGTACCCTAAACCCTCCCCATCCCCTAACCCTAACCCTAAACCTAACCCTAACCCTAACCCTTACGCGAAGCCTTACCGTAACCCATCACATAAACCGAACCCGTACGCTAACACTAACCCATACCCTACCACGTACGCTCACCCTAAACCGTTGTTGTACCCTAACCTGTACCCTAAACCCTCCACATCCCCTAACCCTAACCCTAAACCTAACCCTAACCCTAACCCTTACCCGAAGCTTACCCTAACCCGTACCCTAATCCTAACCCGTTCGCTAACACTAACCCATACCCTACCACGTACGCTCACCTTAAACCGTTTTTGTACCCTAACCTTTACCCAAAACTGTTCCCGTGCCCTAACCCTAACCCTAACCCTAACCCTTACCCGAAGCTTACCCAAACCCGTACCCTAATCCTAACCCGTTCGCTAACACTAACCCGTACCCTAACACGTACGCTCACCCTAAACCGCTGTCGTACCCTAAACTGCACCCTCAACCGTGCCCGTCCCCTAACCCTAACCCTAAACCTAACCCGTCACCTAATCCTAACCCGTACGCTAACTCTAAGCCATGCCCTAACACGTACGCTCACCCTAAACCGTTGTCGTACCCTAACCTGTACCCTGAACCGTGTCCGTCCCCTAAACCTAACACTAAACCTAAACCTAACCCTAACCCTTACCCGAAGCCTTACCCTAACCCGTCCCCTAAACATAACCCGTACGCGAACACTAACACGTACCCTAACACGTACGGTCACCCTGAACCGTTGTCGTACACTAAACTGTACCCTAAACCGTCCCCGTCCCTTAACCCTAACCCTAACCCTAACCCTAACCAAAACCCTAATCCTTACCCGAAGCCTTACCATAACCCGTCCCCTAATCCTAACCCATACATTAACACTAAACCGTAACCTAACACGTACGCTCACCCTAAACCGTTGTCGTACACTAACCTGTACCCTAAACCGTCCCTGTCCCCTACCCCTAACCATAACCCTAACCCTAACACTAACCCTTACCTGAAGCCTTACCCTAACCCGTGCCCTAATCCTAACCCGTACGCTAACACTAACCCGTACACTAACACGTACGCTCACCCTAAACCGTTGTCGTACCCTTACTTGTAACCTAAACCGTCCCCGTCCCCTAACCCTAACCCTAACCCTAACCCTAACACTTACCCAAAGCCTTACCCTAACACGTCAACTAAACCTAAATCGTACGCTAACACTAACCCATGCCCTAACACGTACGCTCACCCTAAACCGTTGTCGTACACTAACCTGTACCCTAAACTGTCCCTGTCCCCTAACCCTAACCCTAACCATTACGCAAAGCCTTACCCTAACCCGTCCCCCAATCCTAACCCGTACGCTAACACTAAACCGTACCCTAACATGTACGCTCACCCTAAACCGTTCTCGTACCCTAACCTGTTCCCTAAACCGTCCTCGTCCCCTAACCCTAACCCTAACCCTAACCCTAACCCTAACCCTAGCTTTTACCCGAAGCCTTACACTAACCGGTCCCCTAACCCTAACCCGTACGCTAACACTAACCAGTACCCTAACATGTACGCTCACCCTTAACCATTGTCGTACCCTAACCTGTACCCTAAACCGTCCCCGTCCCCTAACCTAACCCTAACCGTAACCCTTACGCGAAGCCTTACCCTAACCTGTCCCCTAATCCTAAACCGTACGCTGACACTAACACGTACCCTAACACGGACGCTCACCCTAAAACATTGTCGTACACTAAACTGTACCCTAATCCGTCCCCGTCCCTGTCCCCTAACCCTAACCCTAACCCTAACCCAAACCCTAACCCTAACCCTTACCCAAAGCCTTACCCTAATCGGTCCCCTAATCCTAACCCGTATGCTAACACTAACCTGTCCCCTAACACGTAATCTCACCCTAAACCGTTGTCGTACCCTAAGCTATACCCTAAACCGTCCCCGTACCCGTCCCCTATCCCTAACCCTAAGCCTAACCCTGAAGCTTACCCAAAGCCTTACCCTAACCCGTCCCCTAATTCTAACCAGTACGGTAACACTAACCCGTACCCTAACACGTACGCTCACCCTAAACGGTTGTCGTACCCTAACCTGTACCCTAAACCGTGTCCATCCCCTAAACCTAACCCTAACCCTAACCCTAACCTTAACCCTTACCCGAAGCCTTACCCTAACCCGTCCCCTAATCCTAACCCGTACACTAACACTAACACGTACCCTAACACTTACGGTCACCCTGAACCATTGTCGTACCCTAAACTGTACCCTAAACCGTCCCCGTCCCCTAACCCTAACCCTAACCCTAACCCTAACCCTAACCCTTACCCGAAGCCTTACCCTAACCCGTCCCCTAATCCTAAACTGTACGCTGACACTAACACGTACCCTAACACGTACGATCACCCTAAACCGTTGTCGTAACCTAACCTGTACCCTAAACCGTCCCCGTCCCCGTCCCCTAACCATAACGCTAAGCCTAACCCTGAAGCTTACCCGAAGCCTTACCCTAACCCGTCCCCAATCCTAACCCGTACTGTAACACTAACCCGTACCCTAACACGTACACTCACCCTAAACCGTTGTCGTACACTAACCTGTACCCTAAACCGTGCCCGTCCCCTAAACCTAACACTAAACCTAAACCTAACCCTAACCCTTACCCGAAGCCTTACCCTAACCCGTCCCCTAAACATAACCCGTACGCGAATACTAACACGTACCCTAACACGTACGGTCACCCTGAACTGTTGTCGTACACTAAACTGTACCCTAAACCGTCCCCGTCCCTTAACCCTAACACCTAGACCTAACCCTAACCAAAACCCTAATCCTTACCCGAAGCCTTCCCATAACCCGTCCCCTAATCCTAACCCATACATTAACACTAAACCGTAACCTAACACGTACGCTCACCCTAAACCGTTGTCATACACTAACCTGTACCCTAAACCGTCCCTGTCCCCTACCCCTAACCATAACCCTAACCCGTCCCCTAATCCTAACCCGTACGCTAACACTAACCCGTACACTAACACGTACGCTCACCCTAAACCGTTTTCGTACCCTTACTTGTAACCTAAACCGTCCCCGTCCCCTAACCCTAACCCTAACCCTAACCCTAACGCTTACCCAAAGCCTTACCCTAACACATCAACTAAACCTAAATCGTACGCTAACACTAACCCATGCCCTAACACGTACGCTCACCCTAAACCGTTGTCGTACACTAACCTGTACCCTAAACTGTCCCTGTCCCCTAACCCTAACCCTAAGCCTAACCCTAACCATTACGCAAAGCCTTACCCTAACCCGTCCCCCAATCCTAACCCGTACGCTAACACTAACCCGTACCCTAACATGTACGCTCACCCTAAACCTTTCTCATACCCTAACCTGTTCCCTAAACCGTCCTCGTCCCCTAACCCTAAGCCTAACCCTAACCCTAAACCTAACCCTAGATTTTACCCGAAGCCTTACACTAACCGGTCCCCTAACCCTAACCCGTACGCTAACACTAACCAGTACCCTAACATGTACGCTCACCATTAACAATTGTCGTACCCTAACCTGTACCCTAAACCGTCCCCGTCCCTTAACCTAACCCTAACCCTAACCCTTACGCGAAGCCTTACCCTAACCTGTCCCCTAATCCTAAACCATACGCTGACACTAACACGTACCCTAACACGGACGCTCACCCTAAAACATTGTCATACACTAAACTGAACCCTAATCCGTCCCCGTCCCCGTCCCCGTCCCCTAACCCTAACCCTAACCCAAACCCTAACCCTAACCCGTACCCAAAGCGTTACCTTAATCGGTCCCCTAATCCTAACCCGTATGCTAACACTAACCTGTCCCCTAACACGTACTCTCACCCTAAACGGTTGTCGTACCCAAACCTATACCCTAAACCGTCCCCGTCCCCGTCCCCTATCCCTAACCCTAACCCTAACCCTGAAGCTTACCCGAAGCCTTACCCTAACCCGTCCCCTAATCCTAACCTGTACGCTAACACTAAACCGTAACCTATCACGTACGCTCACACTAAACCGTTGTCGTACCCTTACCTGTACCCTAAACCGTCCCTGGCCCCTAACCCTAAATCTAACACTAACCCTTACCCGAAGCCTAACACTAACCCGTCCCCTAATCCTAAGCCGTGCGCTAACAATAACCCATAACCCAACATGTACACTCAAACTAAACTGTTGTCGTACCCTAAACTGTCCCCATCCCCTAACCCTAACCCTAACCGTAACCCTAACCCTTACCCGAAGCCTTACCCTAACCCGTCCCCTAATCCTAACCCGTATGCTAACACTAACCCGTACCCTAACACGTACGCTCACCCTAAAACGTTGTTGTACCCAAACTTTTGCCCTAAACCGTCCCCGTCCCCGTCCCCTAACCCTAACGCTAACCCTTACTCAAAGCCTTACCCTAACCCGTCCCCTAATCCTAACCCGTACGCTAACACTAAACCGTACCTTAACACGTACGCTCACTCTAAACCGTTGTCGTACCCTAACCTGTACCCTAAACCGTCCCCGTCCCCTAACCCTAACCCTAACCCTAACCTGAAGCCTTACCGTAACCTGTCCCCTAATCCTAACCCATTGCTAACACTAAGCCGTACCCTAACACGTATGCTCGCCCTAAACCATTGTCGTACCCTAACCTGTACCCTAAACCATCCCCGTGCCCTAACCCTAACCCTATCCCTAACCCGAACCCTAACCCTAACCCTTACTCGAAGCCTTCCCATAACCCGTCCCCTAATGCTAACCCGTACGTTAACACTAACACGTAACCTAACACGTACGCTCACCCTAAACCGTTGTCGTACCCTATCCTGTGCCCTAAACCGTCCCTGTCCCCTAACCCTAACAGTAAACCTAACCCTAACACTAACCCTTACCCGAAGCCTTTCCCTAACCTGTCCCCTAATCCTAACCCGTATGCTAACACTAACTTGTACCCTAAAACGTACGCTCACCCTAAACCGTTGTTGTACCCTAACCTGTACCCTAAACCGTCCCCGTCCCCTAACCATAACCCTAACCCTAAACTTATCCCTAACCCTTACCCGACGCCTTACCCTAATCCTAACCTGTACGCTAACACTAACCGTACCCTAATATGTACGCTCACCCTAAACAGTTGTCGTACACTAAACTGTACCCTAAACCGTCCCCGTCCCCTAACCCTATCCCTAAACCTAACCCTAACCCTAAACCTTACCCGAAGCCTTACCCTAACGCATCCCCTACTCCTAACCCATACGCTAACACTAACCCATACACTAACACATACGCTCACCCTAAACCCTTGTTGTACCCTAACCTGTACCCTAAACTGTCCCCGTCCCGCTCCCCTAACCCTAACCCTAGCCCTAAACGTAACCCTTACCCGAAGCCTTACCCTAACCCGTCCCCTAATCCTAAATCGTACACTAACCCTAACCCGTACTCTAACATGTACGCTCACCCTAAAGTGTTGTCGTACCCTAACCTGTACCCTAAACCGTATCCGTCCCCTAACCCTAACCCTAACCCTAACCCTTACCCGAAGCCTTACCCTATCCCGTCCCCTAATACTAACCCGTACGCTAACACAAACCCGTACCCTAACACGTACGCTCACCCTAAAAGGTTGTCGTACCCTAACCTGTACCCTAAACCGTATCCGTCCCCTAACCCTAACCCTAACACTAAACCTTACCCGAAGCCTTACCCTAACCCGTCCTCTAATCCTAACATGTACGCTAACAGTAAACTGTGCCCTAACATGTACGCTCACCCTAAACCGTTGTCCTACCCTAACCTGTACCCTAAACCATCCCAATCCCCGTCCCCTAACCCTAACCCTAACCCTAACTCTTACCCTTACCCGAAGCCTTACCTTAACCCATCGCCTAATCCTAATCCGTACACTAACACTAACCCGAAACCTAACACGTACGCTCACCCTAAACCAATGTCGTACCATAACATGTACCCTAAACTGTCCCCATCCCCTAGCCCTAATCCTAACCCTAACCCTTACACTTACCCGAAACCTTACCCTAACTTGTCCCCTAATCCTAAGCCGTAGGCTAAAACTAAACCTTACCCTAACACGTACGCTCATACTAATCTGTGGTCGTACCCTAACCTGTACCGTAAACCGCCCCATCCCCTAACCCTAACCCTAAACCTAACCCTAATCCTAACCCTAACCCGAAGCCTTACCCTAACCCGTCCCATAATCATAACCCATACGCTAACACTAACCCGTGCCCTAACACGTAGGCTCACCATAAATCATTGTCGTACCCTAACCTGTACCCTAAACCGTCCCCTAACCCTAACCCTAACCCTAACACTTACCCGAAACCTTACCCTAACCCGTCCTTCTAATCCTAAACTGTACGCTAACAGTAAACTGTGCCCTAACATGTACCCTCACCCTAAACCGTTGTCCTACCCTAACCTGTACCCTAAACCGTCCCCGTCCCTAACCGTAACCCTAACACATACCCGAAGCCTTACCCTAACCCGTGTCCTGATCCTAACCCGTACGTTAACACTAACCCGTACCCTAACACGTACGCTCACCCTAAACCGTTGCCGTACCCCAACCTGTACCCTAAACCGTCCCCGTCCCCGAACCCTAACCCTAACCCTAACCCTTACCAGAAGCCTTACCCTAACCCATCCCCTAATCCTAACCCGTACGCTAACACTAACCCGTACCCTAACACGTACGCTCACCCTAAAACCTTGTCGTACCCTAACCTGTACCATAAATCGTCCCTGTCCCCTAACCCTAACCCTAACCCTAACCTTAAACCTTACCCGAAGCCTTACCCTAACCGGTCCCCTAAACCTAACCCGCACGCTAACACTAACCCGTGCCCTAACACGTACGCTCACCCGAAACATTTGTCGTACACTAAGCTGTACCCTAAACCGTCCCCATTACCTAACACTAACCTGAACCCTAACCATAACCCTAAACCTTACCCGAAGCCTTACCCTAACCCGTCCCCTAATCCTAACCGTACGCTAACACTAACCCGTGCCCTAACACGTACGCTCACCCTAAAGCGTTGTCGTACCCTTACCTGTACCCTAAACCGTTCCTGTCCCTGTACCCTAACCCTAACCCTAACCCAAACCCTAACCCTTACCCGAAGCCTTACACTAACCCATCCCATAATCCTAAACTCTACGCTAACACTAACCCGTGCCCTAACACGTACACTCACCCTAAACCGTTGTCGTACATTAACCTGTACCCTAAATCGTCCCTGTCCCCTAACCCTAACCCTAACCCTAATCCTTACCCGAAGCCTGACCCTAACTCGTCCCCTAATTCTAACCCGTATGCTAACACTAACCTGTATCCTAACACATACGCTCACCCTAAAACTTTGTCGTACACTAAGCTGTACCCTAAATCGTCCCCGTCCCCTAACCCTAAACCTAACCCTTACACAAAGCCTTACCCTAACCCGTCCCCTAATCCTAACCCGTACGCTAACACTAACCCGTAACCTAACCCGTATGCTCAACCTAAACCGTTGTCGTACACTAACCTGTAACCTAAACCGTCTCCGTCCCCTAACCCTAACCCTAACCCTAACCCTAACCCTAACCCTTACCCGGAGCCTTACCCTAACCTGTCCCCTAATCCTAACCCGTACGCTAACACTAACCCTTGCCCTAACACGTACGCTCACCCTAACCCGTTGTCGTACCCTAACCTGTACCCTAAACCGTCCCTCTACCCTAACCCTAACCCTAACCCTTATCCTAACCCTAAAGCTTACCCGAAGCCTTACCCTAACCCGTCCCATAATCCTAACCCGTACGCTAACACTAACCCGTACCCTAACATGTACGCTCACCCTAAACGGTTGTCGTACCCTAAACTGTACCCTAAACCATCCCTGTCCCTGACCATTAACCCTAACCCTAACCCTAACCCTTACCCGACGCCTTACCCTAACCCGTCCCATAATCCTAACCCGTACGCTAACACTATCCCGTACCCTTACACGTACGCTCACCTTAAAACGTTGTCCTACACTAACCTGTAACCTAAACCGTCTCCGTCCCCTAACCCTAACCCTAACCCTAACCCTAACCCTAACCCTAAACCTTACCCGAAGCCTTACACTAACCCGTCCCCTAATCCTAAACCGTACGCTGACACTAACACGCAGCCTAACATGTACGCTCACCCTAAACCGTTTTCGTACACTAACCTGTACCCTAAACCGTGTCCGTCCCCTATACCTAACCCTAACCCTAACCCTAAACCTAACCCTTACCCGAAGCCTTACCCTTACCCGTCCCCTAATCCTAACCCGTATGCTAACAATAACACGTACCCTAAAACGTACTGTCACCCTGAACCATTGTCGTACCCTAAACTGTACCCTAAACCGTCCCCGTCCCTTAACCCTAACCCTAACCCTAACCCTAACCCTAATCCTTACCCGAAGCCTTAACATAACCTGTCCCCTAATCCTAACCCGTACACTAACATTAAATTGTAACCTAACACGTACGCTCACACTAAACCGTTGTCGTACCCTAACCTGTACCCTAAACCGTCCCCGTCCCCTAACCCTAACCGTAACCCTAACCCTATCACTAACGCTTACCCGAAGCCTAACACTAACCCGTCCCCTAATCCTAAGCCGTGCACTAACAGTAACCCATACCCCAACATGTACGCTCAACCTAAACCGTTGTTGTACCCTAAACTGTCCCCATCCCCTAACCCTAACCCTAACCCTAACCCCAACCCTAACCCTTACCCGAAGCCTTACCCTAACCCGTCCCCTAATCCTAACCCGTACGCTAACACTAACCCGTACCCTAACACGTACGCTCACCCTAAAACGTTGTCGTACACTAACCTGTACCCTAAACCGTCCCTGTCCCCTAACCCTAACCCTAAACCTTACCTGAAGCCTTACCCTATCCCGTCCCCTAATGCTAACCCGTACGCTAACACTAACCCGTACTCTAACACGTTCGCTCACCCTAAACCGTAGTTGTACCCTTACCTGTACCCTAAACCATCGCCGTCCCCTAGCCCTATCCCTAACCCTTACCCGAAGCCTTAACCTAAACCGTCCCCTAATCCTAACCCGTACGCTAACACTAAACAGTACCCTAACACTTACGCTCACCCTAAACCGTGGACGTACCTTAACCTGTACCTTAAACCGTCCCCGTCCCCTAACCCTAACCCGAACCCTAACACTAACCCTTACCCGAATACTTAACCTAACCTGTCCCCTACTCCTAACCCGTACGCTAACACTAACCCGTACCCTAACACGTACGCTCACCTTAAACCACTGTCATACCCTAACCTGTACCCTAAACAGTCCCCGTCCCCTAACCCTAACCCTAAACCTAACCCTTACCTGAAGACTTACACTAAACCGTACCCTAATACTAACCCGTACGCTATCACTAAACCATACCCTGAGACGTACGCTCACCCTAAAAGGTTGTCGTACTCTAACCTGTACCCTACACCGTCCCCTAACCCTAACCCTAACCCTTACCCGAAGCCTTACCCTAACCCGTCCCCTAATCCTAAACCGTACGCTAACACTAACCCGTGCCCTAACACACACGCTCACCCTAAAGCGTTGTCGTACCCTAACCTGTACCCTAAACCGTCCCTGTCCCCGTCCCCTAACCCTAAACCTAACCCTAACCGTAACACTTACCCGAAGCCTTACCCTAACACGTCCCCTAATCCTAACCCGTATGCTAACACTAACCCGTACCCTAACACGTACGCTCACCCTAAACCATTGTCCTAACCTAACCTGTACCCTAAACCGTCCCCGTCCCTGTCCCCTAAACCTAACCCTAACCCTAACCCTAACCATTCCCCGAAGCCTTACCCTAACCGTCCCCTAATCCTAACCCGTACGCTCACACTAACCCGTGCCCTAACACGTACGCTCACCCTGAACCGTTGTCGTACCCTAACCTGTACCCTAAACCGTCCCCGTCCCCTAAACCTAACCCTAACCTCACCCTAATCCTAACCCTTACCCAAAGCCTTACCCTAACCCGTCCCCTAATCCTAACCCATACACTAACACTAACCCGTGCCCTAAAACATACGCTCAACCTAAACCGTTGTCGTACCCTAACCTGTACCCTAAACCGTCCCCGTGCCCTAACCCTAACCCTAACCCTAACCCTAAATCTAACCCTTACCCGAAGCCTTACCCTAACCCGTCCCCTAATCGTAACCCGTATGCTAACAATAACACATACCCTAAAACGTACGGTCACCCTGAACCATTGTCGTACCCTAAACTCTACCCTAAACCTTCCCCGTCCCGTAAACCTAACCCTAAACCTAACCCTAACCCTAACCCTAATCCTTTCCCGAAGCCTTAACATAACCCGTCTCCTAATCCTAACCCGTACGCTAATATTAAATCGTAACCTAACACGTACGCTCACACTAAACCGTTGTCGTACCCTAACCTGTACCCTAAACCGTCCCTGTCCCCTAACCCTAACCGTAACCCTAACCCTAACACTAACCCTTACCCGGAGCCTAACACTAAACCGTCCCCTAATCCTAACCCGTACACTAACACTAAACCGTGCCCTAAAACATACGCTCAACCTAAACCGTTGTCGTACACTAACCTGTACCCTAAACCGTCCCCGTGCCCTAACCCTAACCCTAAGCCTAACCCTACCACTAAACCTTACCCGAAGCCTTACACTAAACCGTCCCCTAATCCTAAACCATACGCTGACACTAACACATAGCCTAACACGTACGCTCACCCTAAACCGTTGTCGTACACTAAACTGTACCGTAAACCGTGTCCATCCCCTAACCCTAACCCTAACCCTAACCCTAACCCTAACCCTTACCCGAAGCCTTACCCTAACCCGTCCCCTAATCCTAACCCGTACGCTAACACTAACCCGTACCCTAACACGTACGCTCACCCTAAACTGTTGTCGTACCCTAACCTGTTCTCTAAATCTTCCCCATCCCCTAACCCTAAACCTAACCCTAACACTTACCCTTACCCTAACCTTTACCCGAAGCCTTACACTATCCCGTCCCCAATCCGAACCCGTAGGCTAACACTAACCCGTGCCCTAAAACGTACGCTCACCTAAACCGTTGTCGTACCCTAACCTGTACCCTAAAACGTCCCCTAACTGTAACCCTAACCCTAACCCTAACCCTTACCCGAAACATTACCCTAACCCGTCCCCTAATCCGATTCCGTACGCTAACACTAACCCGTACCCTAACACGTACACCCACCCTAAAACGTTGTCGTCCCCTAACCTGTACCCTAAACCATCCCCGTCCCCTACCCTAACCCTAACACTAACCCTAACCCTAACCCTTACCCAAAGCCTTACCCTAACATGTCACCTAATCCTAACCCGTACGCTAACACTAACCCGTGCCCTAACACGTACGGTCACCCTAAACCTTTGTCGTACCCTAACCTATACCCTAAACCGTCCCTGTCCCCATCCCCTAACTCTAAACCTAAACCTAACACTAACCCTTACCCAAGGCCTTACCCTAACCCATCCCCTAATCCTAACCCGTATGCTAACACTAACCCATACCCTAACACGTACACTCACCCTAAACCGTTGTCCTACCCTAACCTGTACCGTAAACCGTCCCCGTCCCCTAACCGTAACACTAACCCTAAACCTTACCCTTACCCAAAGCCTTACCCTAACCCATCACCTAATCCTAACCCGTACGCTAACACTAACACGTGCCCTAACACGTACGCTCACCCTAAACCGTTGTTGTACCCTAACCTGTACCCTAAACCGCCCCATCCCCTAACCCTAACCCTAAACCTAACCCTAATCCTAACCCTTACCCGAAGCCTTACCCTAACCCGTCCCATAATCATAACCCGTACGCTAACACTAACCCGTGCCCTAACACGTAGGCTCACCATAAATCATTGTCGTACCCTAACCTGTACCCTAAACCATCCCCATCCCCGTCCCCGTCTCCTAACCCTAACCCGAACCCTAACCCTAACCCTTACCCGAAGACTTACCCTAACCTGTCCCCTAATCCTAACACTTACGCTAACACTAACCCTTGCCCTAACATGTACACTCACCCTAAACCGTTGTCTTACCCTAACCTGTACCCTAAACCGTCCCTGTACCCTAACCCTAACCCTAACACTAACCCTAAACCGAACCCTTACCGAAGCCTTCCCCTAACCCGTCCCCTAATCCTAAACCTTACGCTAACCCTAACCCGTGCCCTAGCACGTACGCTCACCCTAAACCGCTGTCGTACCCTAAACTGTACCCTAAACCGTCCCCGTCCCCTAACCCTAACCCTAACCCTAAACCTTACCCGAAGCCTTCCCCTAACCCGTCCCCTAATCCTAACCCGTACGCTAACTCTAAGCCATACCCTAACACGTACGCTCACCCTAAACCGTTCTCGTACACTAACCTGTAACCTAAACTGTCCCCGTCCCCTAACCCTAACCCTAAACCTTACCCGAAGCCTTACCTTAACCCGTCCTCTAATCCTAACCCGTACGCTAACAGTAAACTGTGCCCTACCATGTACGCTGAACCTAAACCATTGTCCTACACTAACCTGTACCCTAAACCGTCCCCCTCCCCTAACCCTAACCCTAACCCTAACCCTAAACCTAACCCTTACCCGAAGCCTTACCATAACCCGTCCTCTAATCCTAACCCGTACGCTAACAGTAAACTGTGCCCTAACATGTACGCTGAACCTAAACCATTGTCCTACCCTAACCTGTACCCTAAACCGTCCCCCTCCCCTAACCCTAACCCTAACCCTAACCCTAACCCTTACACCAAGCCTTACCCTAACCCGTGCCCTAATCCTAACCCGTACGCTAACACTAACCCATACCCTAACACGTACGCTCACCCTAAACCGCTGTCATACACTAACCTGTACCCTAAACCGTCCCCGTCCCCGTCCCCGTCCCCTAACCCTAACCCTAAACCTAACCCTTACCCGAAGCCTTACCCTAACCCGTCCCCTAATCCTAACCCGTACGCTAACACTAACCCGTGCCCTAACACGTACGCTCACCCTAAAGTGTGGTTGTACCCTAACCAGTACACTAAACCGTCCCCGTCCCCGTTCCCTAACCCTAACCCTAACCCAAACCCTAAGCCTTACCCGAAGCCTTACCCTAACCCGTCTCATAATCCTAACCGATACGCTAAAACTAACCCATGCCCTAACACATACGCTCACCCTAAACCGTTGTCGTACCCTAACCTGTACCCTAAACCGTCCCCGTCCCCTAACCCTAACCCTAATCCTTACCCGAAGCCTTACACTAACCCGTCCCCTAATCCTAACCCATACGCTAACTCTAACCCGTATCCTAACACGTACGCTCACCCTAAACCATTCTCATACACTAACCTGTACCCTAAACCATCCCCGTCAACTAACCTTAACCCTAAACCTTACCCGAAGCCTTACCATAACCCGTCCTCTAATCCTAACCCGTACGCTAACAGTAAACTGTGCCCTAAAATGTACGCTCAACCTAAACCATTGTCCTACCCTAACTTGTACCCTAAACCGTCCCCGTCCCCTAACCCTAACCCTAAACCTAGCTCTAAACCTAAACCTTACCCCAAGCCTTACCCTAACCCGACCCTTAATCCTAACCCGTACGCTAACACTAACCCATACCCTAACACTCACGCTCACCCTAAATCTTTGTCGTACCCTAACATGTACCCTAAACCGTCCCCGTCCCCTAACCCTAACCCTAACCCTAACCCTAACACTTACCCGAAGCATTACACTAACCCGTCCCCTAATCCTAATCCGTACGCTAACACTAACCCGTGTCCTAACACGTACCCTCACCCTAAACCGTTGTCGTACCCTAACCTGTACCCTAAACCGTCACCGTCCCCTAGCCCTAACCCTAACCCTAACCCTTACGCGAAGCCTTACCCTAACCCGTCCCCAATCCTAACCCGTACGCTAACACTAACAAGTACCCTAACACATACGCTCACCCTAAACTGTTGTCGTACACTAACCTGTAACCTAAACGGTCCCCGTCCCCTAACCCTAACCCTAACCCTTACCCGAAGCCTTACCCTAATCTGTCCCCTAATCATAACCCGTATGCTAACACTAACCCTTGCCCTAACACGTACACTCACCCTAAACCATTGTCGTACCCTAACCTGTACCCTGAACCGTCCCTGTACCCTAACCCTAACCCTAACTCTAACCCTAACCCTAACCCTATCACTTACCCGAAGCCTTACCCTAACCCGTCCCATAATCCTAACCCGTACGCTAACACTAACCCGTACCCTAACACGTACGCTCACCCTAAACCGTTGACGTACCCTAACCTGTACCCTAAACCGTCCCTGTCCCCTAACCCTAACCCTAACCCTAACCCTTACCAGAAGCCTTACCCTAACCCGTCCCGTAATCCTAACCCGTACGCTAACACTAACCCGTACCCTAACACGTACGCTCACCCTAAAACCTTGTCGTACCCTAACCTGTACCCTAAATCGTCCCTGTCCCCTAACCCTAACCCTAACCTTAAACCTTACCCGAAGCCTTACCCTAAACGGTTCCCTAAACCTAACCCGCACGCTAACACTAACCCGGGCCCTAACACGTACGCTCACCCGAAACATTTGTCGTACACTAAGCTGTACCCTAAACCGTCCCCATTACCTAACACTAACCCGAACCCTAAACATAACCCTAAACCTTACCCGAAGCCTTACCCTAACCCGTCCCCTAATCCTAACCGTACGCTAACACTAATCCGTGCCCTAACACGTACGCTCACCCTAAAGCGTTGTCGTATCCTAACCTGTACCCTAAACCGTTCCTGTCCCTGTACCCTAACCCTAAACCTAACCCAAACCCTAACCCTTACCCGAAGCCTTACACTAACCCATCCCATAATCCTAAACTCTACGCTAACACTAACCCGTGCCCTAACACGTACGCTCACCCTAAACCGTTGTCGTACATTAACCTGTACCCTAAATCGTCCCTGTCCCCTAACCCTAACCCTAACCCTAATCCTTACCCGAAGCCTTACCCTAACTCGTCCCCTAATTCTAACCCGTATGCTAACACTAACCTGTATCCTAACAGATACGCTCACCCTAAAACTTTGTCGTACACTAAGCTGTACCCAAAATCGTCCCCGTCCCCTATCCCTAAACCTAACCCTTACACAAAGCCTTACCCTAACCCGTCCCCTAATCCTAACCCGTACGCTAACACTAACCCGTAACCTAACCCGTATGCTCAACCTAAACCGTTCTCGTACACTAACCTGTACCCTAAACCGTCCCGTCCCGGTCCCCTAACCCTAGCCCTTACCCGAAACCCTACCCTAACATGTCCCCTATTCCTAACCCGTACGCTAACACTATCCCGTACCCTTACACGTACGCTCACCTTAAAACGTTGTCGTACACTAACCTGTAACCTAAACCGTCTCCGTCCCCTAACCCTAACCCTAAACCTAGCCCTAAACCTAAACCTTACCCCAAGCCTTACCCTAACCCGACCCTTAATCCTAACCCGTACGCTAACACTAACACATACCCTAACATGCACGCTCACCCTAAAACTTTGTCGTACCCTAACATGTACCCTAAACCCTCCCCGTCCCCTAACCCTAACCCTAACCCTAACACTTACCCGAAGCATTACACTAACCCGTCCCCTAATCCTAATCCGTACGCTAACACTAACCCGTGTCCTAACACGTACCCTCACCCTAAACCGTTGTCGTACCCTAACCTGTACCCTAAACCGTCACCGTCCCCTAGCCCTAACCCTAACCCTAACCCTTACGCGAAGCCTTACCCTAACCCGTCCCCAATCCTAACCCGTACGCTAACACTTACAAGTACCCTAACACATACGCTCACCCTAAACTGTTGTCGTACACTAACCTGTAACCTAAACCGTCCCCGTCCCCTAACCCTAAACCTAACCCTAACCCTAACCCTAACACTTACCCGAAGCCTTACCCTAATCTGTCCCCTAATCCTAACCCGTATGCTAACACTAACCCTTGCCCTAACACGTACACTCACCCTAAACCATTGTCGTACCCTAACCTGTACCCTGAACCGTCCCTGTACCCTAACCCTAACCCTAACTCTAACCCTAACCCTAACCCTAACACTTACCCGAAGCCTTACCCTAACCCGTCCCATAATCCTAACCCGTACGCTAACACTAACCCGTACCCTAACACGTACGCTCACCCTAAATCGTTTTCGTACCCTAACCTGTACCCTAAACCATCCCCGTCCCCTAACCCTAACCCTAACACTATCCCTAACCCTTACCCGAAGCCTTACCCTATCTCGGCCCCCAATTCTAAACCATACGCTAACACTAACCCGTACCCTAACACGTACGCTCACCCTAAAACTTTGTCGTAGCCTAACCTGTACCCTAAGTCGTCCCCTTCCCCTAAGACTAACCCTAACCCTAATACTTACCCGAAGCCTTACCCTAAACCGTCCCCTAATCCTAACCCATACGCTAACACTAACCCGTGCCCTAAAACGAATGCTCACCCTAAACTGCTGTCGTACACTAACCTGTACCCTAAACCGTCCCCGTCCCCGTCCCCTAACCCTAACCCTAAACCTAACCCTTACCCGAAGCCTTACCCTAACCCGTCCCCTAATCCTAACCCGTACGCTAACACTAACCCGTGCCCTAACAGGTACGCTCACCCTAAAGCGTGGTCGTACCCTAACCTGTACACTAAACCGTCCCCGTCCCCGTTCCCTAACCCTAACCCTCTCCCAAACCCTACCCCTTACCCGAAGCCTTACCCTAACCCGTCCCATAATCCTAAATAATACGCTAAAACTACCCCATGCCCTAACACATACGCTCACCCTAAACCGTTGTCGTACCCTAACCTGTACCCTAAACCGTCCCTGTAGCCTAACCCTAACCCTAACCCTAACCCTAACCCTTACCCGAAGCCTTACCCTAACCCGTCCCATAATCCTACCCCGTACGCTAACACTAACCCGTACCCTAACACGTACGCTCAACCTAAACCGTTGTCGTACCATAACCTGTACCTAACCGTCCCCGTCCCCGTCCCCTAAACTTAACCCTAAACCTCACCCTTACCCGTAGCCTTACCCTAACCCGTCCCCTATTCCTAAGCTATATGCTAACTCTAACCCGTACCCTAACATGTACGCTCACCCTAAAGAGTTGTCGTACACTAACCTCTACCCTAAACCGTCCCCGTCCCCGTCCCCTAACCCTAACCCTAACCCTAACCCTTACCCGAAGCCTTACCCTAACAAGTCCCCAATCCTACCCGTACGCTAACACTAACACATACCCTAACACGTACGCTCACCCTAAACCGTTGTCGTACCCTAGCCTATACCCTAAACAGTCCCCGTACCCTAACCCTAACCCTAACCCTAACCCTTACCCGAAGCCTTACCCTAACCCGTCCCCTAATCCTAACCCGTACGCTAACACTAAACCTTACCCTAACATGTACGCACACTCTAAACAGTTGTCATATCCTATCCTGTACCCTAAACCTTCCCCGTGCCCGTCCCCTAACCCTAAACCTAACCCTTACCCGAATCCTTACCCTAACCTGTCCCCTAATCCTAACCCGTACGCTAACACTAACCCTTACCCTAACACGTACGCACACCCTAAACTGTTGTCAAATCCTATCCTGTACCCTAAACCTTCCCCGTTCCTGTCCCCTAACCCTAACCCTAACCCTTACCCGAAGCCTTACCCTAACCTGTCCCCTAATCCTAACCCGTACGCTAACACTAACCCATGCCCTAACACATATGCTCACCCTAAAGCGTTGTCGTACCCTAACCTGTACCCTAAACCGTCCCCGTCCCCTAACCCTAACACTAACCCTAATACTAACCCTTACCCGAAACCTTCCGTTAACCCGCCCCCTAATCCTAACCCGTACGCTAACCCTAACCCGTACCCTAACACGTACGCTCACCCTAAACCATTGTCGTACCCTAAACTGTACCCTGAACCGTCCCCATCCCCAAACCCTAACCCTAACCCTTAACCGAAGCCTTACACTAACCTGTCCCCTAATCCTAACCCGTACGCTAACACTAACCCGTACCCTAACACATAGGCTCACTCTAAACCGTTCTCGTACACTTACCTGTACCCTAAACCGTCCCCATCCCCTAACCCTAACCCTAACCCTTACCCGGAGCCTTACCCTAACCCGTCCTCTAATCCTAAACCGTACGCTAACACTAACCCGTACCCTAACATGTTCGCTCACCCTAAAACTTTATCTTAAACTAAGCTGTACCCTAAACAGTCCCCGTCGCCTAAACATAACCGTAACCCTAACCCTAACACTAACACTTACCCGAAGGCTTACCCTAACCCGTCCCCTAATTCTAAACCGTACGCTAACACTAACCCGTACCCTAACACGTACGCTCACCCTAAACCGTTGCCGTAGCCTAACCTGTACCTTAAACCCTCCCCATGCCCTAACACTTACCCTAAACCTAACCCTAACCCTAACCCTTACCCGAAGCCTTACCCTAACCCATCACCTAATCGGAACCCGTACGCTAACACTAAACCCTACCCTATCACGTACGCTCACCCTAAACCCTTATTGTACACTAACCTGTACCCTAAACCCTCCCCATCCCCTAACCCTAACCCTAAACCTAACCCTAACCCTAACCCTTACCCGAAGCTTATCCTAACCCGTCCCCTAATCCTAACCCGTTCGCTAACACTAACACATACCCTACCACGTACGCTCACCCTAAAGCATTGTTGTACCCTAACGTGTACCCTAAACCATTCCCGTGCCCTAACCCTAACCCTAACCCTAACCCAAACCCTAACCCTTACCCGGAGCCTTACCCTAACCCGTCCCCTAATCCTAACCCGTACGCTAACACTAACCCATACCCTAACACGCACGCTCACCCTAAATCTTTGTCGTACCCTAACATGTACCCTAAACCGTCCCCATCCCCTAACCCTAACCCTAACCCTAACCCTAACACTTACCCGAAGCATTACACTAAACCGTCCCCTAATCCTAATCCGTACGCTAACACTAACCCGTGTCCTAACACGTACCCTCACCCTAAACCGTTGTCGTACCCTAACCTGTACCCTAAACCGTCACCGTCCCCTAGCCCTAACCCTAACCCTAACCCTTACGCGAAGCCTTACCCTAACCCGTCCCCAATCCTAACCCGTACGCTAACACTAACAAGTACCCTAACACATACGCTCACCCTAAACTGTTGTCGTACACTAACCTGTAACCTAAACCGTCCCCGTCCCCTAACCCTAACCCTAACCCTAACCCTAACCCTTACCCGAAGCCTTACCCTAATCTGTCCCCTAATCCTAACCCGTATGCTAACACTAAGCCTTGCCCTAACACGTACACTCACCCTAAACCATTGTCGTACCCTAACCTGTACCCTGAGCCGTCCCTGTACCCTAACCCTAACCCTAACTCTAACCCAAACCCTAACCCTAACACTTACCCGAAGCCTTACCCTAAACCGTCCCATAATCCTAACCCGTACGCTAACACTAACCCGTACCCTAACACGTACGCTCACCCTAAACCGTTGACGTGCCCAAACCTGTACCTTAAACCGTCCCCGTCCCCTAACCCTAACCCTAACCCTAACCCTTACCAGAAGCCTTACCCTAACCCGTCCCGTAATCCTAACCCGTACGCTAACACTAACCCGTACCGTAACACGTACGCTTACCCTAAAACCTTGTCGTACCCTAACCTGTACCCTAAATCGTCCCTGTTCCCTAACCCTAACCCTAACCCTAACCTTAAACCTTATCCGAAGCCTTACCCTAACCGGTCCCCTAAACCTAACCCGCACGCTAACACTAACCCGTGCCCTAACACGTACGCTCACCCGAAACATTTGACGTACACTAAGCTGTACCCTAAACCGTCCCCATTACCTAACACTAACCCGAACCCTAACCATAACCCTAATCCTTACCCGAAGCCTTACCCTAACTCGTCCCCTAATTCTAACCCGTATGCTAACACTAACCTGTATCCTAACACATACGCTCACCCTAAAACTTTGTCATACACTAAGCTGTACCCTAAATCGTCCCCGTCCCCTAACCCTAAACCTAACCCTTACACAAAGCCTTACCCTAATCCGTCCCCTAATCCTAACCCGTACGCTAACACTAACCCGTAACCCAACCCGTATGCTCAACCTAAACCGTTCTCGTACACTAACCTGTACCCTAAACCGTCCCGTCCCCGTCCCCTAAACCTAGCCCTTACCCGAAACCTTACCCTAACATGTCCCCTATTCCTAACCCGTACGCTAACACTATCCCGTACCCTTACACGTACGCTCACCTTAAAACGTTGTCGTACACTAACCTGTAACCTAAACCGTCTCCGTCCCCTAACCCTAACCCTAACCCTAACCCTTACCCGGAGCCTGACCCTAACCTGTCCCCTAATCCTAACCCGTACGCTAACACTAACCCTTGCCCTAACACGTACGCTCACCCTAAACCGTTGTCGTACCCTAACCTGTACCCTAAACCGTCCCTCTACCCTAACCCTAACCCTAACCCTTATCCTAACCCTAAAGCTTACCCGAAGCCTTACCCTAACCCGTCCCATAATCCTAACCCGTACGCTAACACTAACCCATACCCTAACATGTACGCTCACCCTAAACGGTTGTTGTACCCTAAACTGTACCCTAAACCGTCCCTGTCCCTGACCATTAACCCTAACCCTAACCCTAACCCTAACCCTTACCCGACGCCTTACCCTAACCCGTCCCATAATCCTAACCCGTACGCTAACACTAACCGTACCCTAACATGTACGCTCACCCTAAACTGTTGTCGTACCCTAACCTGTACCCTAAACCGTCCCTGTCCCCGACCCTTAACCCTAAGCCTAACCCTAACCCTAACCCTTACCTGACGCCTTACCCTAACCCGTCCCCAAATACTAACCCGTACGCTAACACTAACCCGTACCCTAACACGCATGCTCACCCTAAACCGTTGTCATACCCTAACATGTATCCTAAACCGTCCCCATCCCCTAACCCTAACCCTAACCCTAAACCTAAACCTAACCCTTACCCGAAGCCTTACCATAACCCGTCCTCTAATCCTAACCCGTACGCTAACAGTAAACTGTGCCCTAACATGTACGCTGAACCTAAACCATTGTCCTACCCTAACCTGTACCCTAAACCGTCCCACTCCCCTAACCCTAACCCTAACCCTAACCCTTACACCAAGCCTTACACTAACCCGTGCCCTAATCCTAACCCGTACGCTAACACTAACCCATACCCTAACACGTACGCTCACCCTAAACCGCTGTCGTACACTAACCTGTACCCTAAACCGTCCCCGTCCCCTAACCCTAACCCTAAACCTAACCCTTACCCGAAGGATTACCCTAACCCGTCCCCTAATCCTAACCCGTACGCTAAAACTAACCCGTGCCCTAACACGTACTCTCACCCTAAAGTGTGGTTGTACCCTAACCAGTACACTAAACCGTCCCCATCCCCGTTCCCTAACCCTAACCCTAACCCAAACCCTAAGCCTTACCCGAAGCCTTACCCTAACCCGTCTCATAATCCTAACCGATACGCTAAAACTAACCCATGCCCTAACACATACGCTCACCCTAAACCGTTGTCATACCCTAACCTGTACCCTAAACCTTCCCCGTCGCCTAACCCTAACCCTAATCCTTACGCGAAGCCTTACACTAACCCGTCCCCTAATCCTAAACCATACGCTAACTCTAACCCGTATCCTAACACGTACGCTCACCCTAAACCATTCTCATACACTAACCTGTACCCTAAACCATCCCCGTCAACTAACCTTAACCCTAACCCTTACCCGAAGCCTTACCATAACCCGTCCGCTAATCCTAACCCGTACGCTAACAGTAAACTGTGCCCTAAAATGTACACTCAACCTCAACCATTGTCCTACCCTAACTTGTACCCTAAACCGTCCCCGTCCCCTAACCCTAACCCTAAACCTAGCCCTAAACCTAAACCTTACCCCAAGCCTTACCCCAACCCGACCCTTAATCCTAACCCGTACGCTAACACTAACCCATACCCTAACACGCACGCTCACCCTAAATCTTTGTCGTACCCTAACATGTACCCTAAACCGTCCCCGTCCCCTAACCCTAACCCTAACCCTAACCCTAACACTTACCCGAAGCATTACACTAACCCGTCCCCGAATCCTAATCCGTACGCTAACACTAACCCGTGTCCTAACACGTACCCTCACCCTAAACCGTTGTCGTACCCTAACCTCTACCCTAAACCGTCACCGTCCCCTAGCCCTAACCCTAACCCTAACCCTTACGCAAAGCCTTACCCTAACCCGTCCCCAATCCTAACCCGTACGCTAACACTAACAAGTACCCTAACACATACGCTCACCCTAAACTGTTGTCGTACACTAACCTGTAACCTAAACCGTCCCCGTCCCCTAACCCTAACACTAACCCTAACCCTAACCCTAACCCTAACCCTTACCCGAAGCCTTACCCTAATCTGTCCCCTAATCCTAACCCGTATGCTAACACTAACCCTTGCCCTAACACGTACACTCACCCTAAACCATTGTCGTACCCTAACCTGTACCCTGAACCGTCCCTGTACCCTAACCCTAACCCTAACTCTAACCCTAACCCTAACCCTAACACTTACCCGAAGCCTTACCCTAACCCGTCCCATAATCCTAACCCGTACGCTAACACTAACCCGTACCCTAACACGTACGCTCACCCTAAATCGTTTTCGTACCCTAACCTGTACCCTAAACCATCCCCGTCCCCTAACCCTAACCCTAACACTATCCCTAACCCTTACCCGAAGCCTTACCATAACTCGGCCCCCAATTCTAAACCATACGCTAACACTAACCCGTACCCTAACACGTACGCTCACCCTAAAACTTTGTCGTACCCTAACCTGTACCCTAAGTCGTCCCCTTCCCCTAAGCCTAACCCTAACCCTAATACTTACCCGAAGCCTTACCCTAAACCGTCCCCTAATCCTAACCCGTACGCTAATACTAACCCGTACCCTAACACGTACGCTCACCCTAAACCGTTGTCGTACCATAACCTGTACCCTAAACCGTCCCCGTCCCCGTCCCCTAAACTTAACCCTAAACCTCACCCTTACCCGTAGCCTTACCCTAACCCGTCCCCTATTCCTAAACTATACGCTGACTCTAACCCGTACTCTAACATGTACGCTCACCCTAAAGAGTTGTCGTACACTAACCTCTACCCTAAACCGTCCCCGTCCCCGTCCCCTAACCCTAACCCTAACCCTAACCCTTACCCGAAGCCTTACCCTAACAAGTCCCCAATCCTAACCCGTACGCTAACACTAACACATAACCTAACACGTACGCTCACCCTAAACCGTTGTCGTACCCTAACCTATACCCTAAACAGTCCCCGTACCCTAACCCTAACCCTAACCCAAACCCTTACCCGAAGCCTTACCCTAACCCGTCCCCTAATCCTAACCCGTACGCTAACACTAAACTTTACCCTAACACGTACGCACACTCTAAACTGTTGTCATATCCTACCCTGTACCCTAAACCTTCCCCGTGCCCGTCCCCTAACCCTAACCCTAACCCTTACCCGAAGCCTTACCCTAACCTGTCCCTTAATCCTAACCCGTACGCTAACACTAACGATTACCCTAACACGTACACACACCCGAAACTGTTGTCAAATCCTATCCTGTACCCTAAACCTTCCCCGTTCCTGTCCCCTAACCCTAACCCTAACCCTTACCCGAAGCCTTACCCTAACCTGTCCCCTAATCCTAACCCGTACGCTAACACTAACCCGTGCCCTAACACATACGCTCACCCTAAAGCGTTGTCGTACCCTAACCTGTACCCTAAACCGTCCCCGTCCCCTAACCCTAACACTAACCCTAATACTAACCCTTACCCGAAGCCTTCCGTTAACCCGCCCCCTAATCCTAACCCGTACGCTAACCCTAACCCGTACCCTAACACGTACGCTCACCCTAAACCGTTGTCGTACCCTAAACTGTACCCTGAACCGTCCCCATCCTCAAACCCTAACCCTAACCCTTACCCGAAGCCTTACACTAACCTGTCCCCTAATCCTAACCCGTACGCTAACACTAACCCATACCCTAACACGTAGGCTCACTCTAAACCGTTCTCGTACACTAACCTGTACCCTAAACCGTCCCCATCCCCTAACCCTAACCCTAACCCTTACCCGGAGCCTTACCCTAACCCGTCCTCTAATCCTAAACCGTACGCTAACACTAACCCGTACCCTAACATGTTCGCTCACCCTAAACCGTTATCTTATCCTAAGCTGTACCCTAAACAGTCCCCGTCGCCTAAACATAACCGTAACCCTAACCCTAACACTAACACTTACCCGAAGGCTTACCCTAACCCGTCCCCTAATCCTAAACCGTACGCTAACACTAACCCGTACCCTAACACGTACGCTCACCCTAAACCGTTGTCGTAGCCTAACCTGTACCCTAAACCTCCCCATGCCCTAACACTTACCCTAAACCTAACCCTAACCCTAACCCTTACCCGAAGCCTTACCCTAACCCATCACCTAATCGGAACCCGTACGCTAACACTAACCCATACCCTATCACGTACGCTCACCCTAAACCGTTGTTGTACCCTAACCTGTACCCTAAACCCTCCCCATCCCCTAACCCTAACCCTAAACCTAACCCTAAACCTAACCCTTACCCGAAGCTTATCCTAACCCGTCCCCTAATCCTAACCCGTTCGCTAACACTAACACATAACCTACCACGTACGCTCACCCTAAAGCATTGTTGTACCCTAACGTGTACCCTAAACCGTTCCCATGCCCTAACCCTAACCCTAACCCTAACCCAAACCCTAACCCTTACCCGGAGCCTTACCCTAACCCGTCCCCTAATCCTAACCCGTACGCTAACACTAACCTGTGCCCTAACACGTACGCTCAAACTAAACCATTGTCGTACCCTAACCTGTACCCTAAACCGTCCCCTAACCCTAACCCTAACCCTAACACTTACCCGAAACCTTACCCTAACCCGTCCTTCTAATCCTAACCTGTACGCTAACAGTAAACTGTGCCCTAACATGTACCCTCACCCTAAACCGTTGTCCTACCCAAACCTGTACCCTAAACCGTCCCCGTCCCTAACCGTAACCCTAACACATACCCGAAGCCTTACCCTAAACCGTGTCCTGATCCTAACCCGTACGTTAACACTAACCCGTACCCTAACACGTACGCTCACCCTAAACCGTTGCCGTACCCCAACCTGTACCCTAAACCGTCCCCGTCCCATAACCCTAACCCTAACCCTAAACCAAAACCTAACCTTTACCCGAAGCTTTACCCTAACCCATCCCATAATCCTATCCCGTACGCTAACCCTAACCCTTACCCTACCACGTACGCTCACCCTAAACCGTTGACGTACCCTAACCTGTACCCTAAGTCGTCCCCTTCCCATAAGCCTAACCCTAACCCTAATACTTACCCGAAGCCTTACCCTAAACCGTCCCCTAATCCTAACCCGTACGCTAACACTAACCCGTACCCTAACACGTACGCTCACCCTAAACCGTTGTCGTACCATAACCTGTACCCTAAACCGCCCCATCCCCTAACCCTAACCCTAAACCTAACCCTAATCCTAACCCTTACCCGAAGCCTTACCCTAACCCGTCCCATAATCATAACCCGTACGCTAACACTAACCCGTGCCCTAACACGTAGGCTCACCATAAATCATTGTCGTACCCTAACCTGTACCCTAAACCATCCCCATCCCCGTCCCCGTCTCCTAACCCTAACCCGAACCCTAACCCTAACCCTTACCCGAAGACTTACCCTAACCTGTCCCCTAATCCTAACACTTACGCTAACACTAACCCTTGCCCTAACAGGTACACTCACCCTAAACCGTTGTCTTACCCTAACCTGTACCCTAAACGTCCCTGTACCCTAACCCTAACCCTAACACTAACCCTAAACCAAAACCTTACCCGAAGCCTTCCCCTAACCCGTCCCCTAATCCTAAACCGTACGCTAACCCTAACCCGTGCCCTAGCACGTACGCTCACCCTAAACCGCTGTCGTACCCTAAACTGTACCCTAAACCGTCCCCGTCCCCTAACCCTAACCCTAACCCTAAACCTTACCCGAAGCCTTCCCCTAACCCGTCCCCTAATCCTAACACATACGCTAACACTAACCCATGCCCTAAAACGAATGCTCACCCTAAACCGCTGTCGTACATTAACCTGTACCCTAAACCGTCCCCGTCCCCGTCCCCTAACCCTAACCCTAAACCTAAACCTTACCCGAAGCCTTACCCAAACCCGTCCCCTAATCCTAACCCGTACGCTAACACTAACCCGTACCCTAACAGGTACGCTCACCCTAAAGCGTGGTCGTACCCTAACCTGTACACTAAACCGTCCCCGTCCCCGTTCCCTAACCCTAACCCTATCCCAAACCCTACCCCTTACCCGAAGCCTTACCCTAACCCGTCCCATAATCCTAAATAATACGCTAAAACTACCCCATGCCCTAACACATACGCTCACCCTAAACCGTTGTCGTACCCTAACCTGTACCCTAAACCGTCCCTGTAGCCTAACCCTAACCCTAACCCTAACCCTAACCCTTACCCGAAGCCTTACCCTAACCCGTCCCATAATCCTACCCCGTATGAGAACACTAACCCGTACCCTAACATGTACGCTCACCCTAAACCGTTGTCGTACCATAACCTGTACCCTAAACCGTCCCCGTCCCCGTCCCCTAAACTTAACCCTAAACCTCACCCTTACCCGTAGCCTTACCCTAACCCGTCCCCTATTCCTAACCTATACGCTAACTCTAACCCGTACCCTAACATGTACGCTCACCCTAAAGAGTTGTCGTACACTAACCTCTACCCTAAACCGTCCCCGTCCCCGTCCCCTAACCCTAACCCTAACCCTAACCCTTACCCGAAGCCTTACCCTAACAAGTCCCCAATCCTAACCCGTACGCTAACACTAACACATACCCTAACACGTACGCTCACCCTAAACCGTTGTCGTACCCTACCCTATACCCTAAACAGTCCCCGTACCCTAACCCTAAACCTAACCCTAACCCTTACCCGAAGCCTTACCCTAACCCGTCCCCTAATCCTAACCCGTACGCTAACACTAAACCTTACCCTAACACGTACGCACACTCTAAACTGTTGTCATATCCTATCCTGTACCCTAAACCTTTCCCGTGCCCGTCCCCTAACCCTAACCCTAACCCTTACCCGAAGCCTTACCCTAACCTGTCCCCTAATCCTAACCCGTACGCTAACACTAACCCTTACCCTAACACCTACGTACACCCTAAACTGTTGTCAAATCCTATCCTGTACCCTAAACCTTCCCCGTTCCTGTCCCCTAACCCTAACCCTAAACCTTACCCGAAGCCTTACCCTAAACTGTCCCCTAATCCTAACCCGTACGCTAACACTAACCCGTGCCCTAACACATACGCTCACCCTAAAGCGTTGTTGTACCCTAACCTGTACCCTAAACCGTCCCCGTCCTCTAACCCTAACACTAACCCTAATACTAACCCTTACCCGAAGCCTTCCGTTAACCCGCCCCCTAATCCTAACCCGTACGCTAACGCTAACCCATACCCTAACACGTACGCTCACCCTAAACAGTTGTCGTACCCTAAACTGTACCCTAAACCGTCCCCATCCCCAAACCCTAACCCTAACCCTTACCCGAAGCCTTACACTAACCTGTCCCCTAATCCTAACCCGTACGCTAACACTAACCCGTACCCTAACACATAGGCTCACTCTAAACCGTTCTCGTACACTAACCTGTACCCTAAACCGTCCCCATCCCCTAACCCTAACCCTAACCCTTACCCGGAGCCTTACCCTAACCCGTCCTCTAATCCTAAACCGTACGCTAACACTAACCCGTACCCTAACATGTTCGCTCACCCTAAACCGTTATCTTAACCTAAGCTGTACCCTAAACAGTCCCCGTCGCCTAAACATAACCGTAACCCTAACCCTAACACTAACACTTACCCGAAGGCTTACCCTAACCCGTCCCCTAATCCTAAACCGTACGCTAACACTAACCCGTACCCTAACACGTACGCTCAGCCTAAACCGTTGTCGTAGCCTAACCTGTACCCTAAACCCTCCCCATGCCCTAACACTAACCCTAAACCTAACCCTAACCCTAACCCTTACCCGAAACCTTACCCTAACCCATCACCTAATCGGAACCCGTACGCTAACACTAACCCATACCCTATCACGTACGCTCACCCTAAACCGTTGTTGTACCCTAACCTGTACCCTAAACCCTCCCCATCCCCTAACCCTAACCCTAAACCTAACCCTAACCCTAACCCTTACCCGAAGCTTATCCTAACCCGTCCCCTAATCCTAATCCATTCGCTAACCCTAACACATACCCTACCACGTACGCTCACCCTAAAGCATTGTTGTACCCTAACGTGTACCCTAAACCGTTCCTGTGCCCTAACCCTAACCCTAAACCTAACCCAAACCCTAGCCCTTACCCGGAGCCTTACCTTAACCCGTCCCCTAATCCTAACCCGTACGCTAACACTAACCTGTGCCCTAACACGTACGCTCAACCTAAACCATTGTCGTACCCTAACCTGTACCCTAAACCGTCCCCTAACCCTAACCCTAACCCTAACCCTTACCCGAAGCCTTACCCTAACCCGTCCCCTAATCCTAACCCGTACGCTAACACTAAACCTTACCCTAACACGTACGCACACTCTAAACTGTTGTCATATCCTATCCTGTACCCTAAACCTTCCCCGTGCCCGTCCCCTAACCCTAACCCTAACCCTTACCCGAAGCCTTACCCTAACCTGTCCCCTAATCCTAACCCGTACGCTAACACTAACCCTTACCCTAACACCTACGTACACCCTAAACTGTTGTCAAATCCTATCCTGTACCCTAAACGTTCCCCGTTCCTGTCCCCTAACCCTAACCCTAACCCTTACCCGAAGCCTTACCCTAAACTGTCCCCTAATCCTAACCCGTACGCTAACACTAACCCGTGCCCTAACACATACTCTCACCCTAAAGCGTTGTTGTACCCTAACCTGTACCCTAAACCGTCCCCGTCCTCTAACCCTAACACTAACCCTAATACTAACCCTTACCCGAAGCCTTCCGTTAACCCGCCCCCTAATCCTAACCCGTACGCTAACGCTAACCCATACCCTAACACGTACGCTCAACCTAAACAGTTGTCGTACCCTAAACTGTACCCTAAACCGTCCCCATCCCCAAACCCTAACCCTAACCCTTACCCGAAGCCTTACACTAACCTGTCCCCTAATCCTAACCCGTACGCTAACACTAACCCGTACCCTAACACATAGGCTCACTCTAAACCGTTCTCGTACACTAACCTGTACCCTAAACCGTCCCCATCCCCTAACCCTAACCCTAACCCTTACCCGGAGCCTTACCCTAACCCGTCCTCTAATCCTAAACCGTGCGTTAACACTAACCCGTACCCTAACATGTTCGCTCACCCTAAACCGTTATCTTAACCTAAGCTGTACCCTAAACAGTCCCCGTCGCCTAAACATAACCGTAACCCTAACCCTAACACTAACACTTACCCGAAGGCTTACCCTAACCCGTCCCCTAATCCTAAACCGTACGCTAACACTAACCCGTACCCTAACACGTACGCTCAGCCTAAACCGTTGTCGTAGCCTAACCTGTACCCTAAACCCTCCCCATGCCCTAACACTTACCCTAAACCTAACCCTAACCCTAACCCTTACCCGAAGCCTTACACTAACCCATCACCTAATCGGAACCCGTACGCTAACACTAACCCATACCCTATCACGTACGCTCACCCTAAACCGTTGTTGTACCCTAACCTGTACCCTAAACCCTCCCCATCCCCTAACCCTAACCCTAAACCTAACCCTAACCCTAACCCTTACCCGAAGCTTATCCTAACCCGTCCCCTAATCCTAATCCATTCGCTAACCCTAACACATACCCTACCACGTACGCTCACCCTAAAGCATTGTTGTACCCTAACGTGTACCCTAAACCGTTCCTGTGCCCTAACCCTAACCCTAAACCTAACCCAAACCCTAACCCTTACCCGGAGCCTTACCCTAACCCGTCCCCTAATCCTAACCCGTACGTTAACACTAACATGTGCCCTAACACGTACGCTCAACCTAAACCATTGTCGTACCCTAACCTGTACCCTAAACCGTCCCCTAACCCTAACCCTAACCCTAAACCTTACCCGAAGCCTTACTCTAACCTGTCCTCTAATCCTAACCTGTACGCTAACAGTAAACTGTGACCTAACATGTACCCTCACCCTAAACCGTTGTCCTACCCTAACCTGTACTCTAAACCGTCCCCATCCCCTAACCCTAACCCAAACCCTAACCCTAAACTTAACCCTTACTCGAAGCCATACCCTAACCCGTCCACTAATCCTAACCCGTACGCTTACACTAACAATTATCCTAACACGTACGCTCATCCTAAACCTTTGTCGTACCCTAAACTGTACCCTAAACCGTCCCGTCCCCGTCCCCGTCCGCTAACCCTAACCCTAACCCTAACCCTTACCCGAAGCCTTACCCTAACCCGTCCCCTAATCCTAACCCGTACGCTAACACTAACACTTATTCTAACACGTACGCTCATCGTAAACCGTTGTCGTACCCTAACCTGTAACCTAAACCGTCCCCGTCCCCTAAGCCTAACTCTAACCCTAACCGTAACCTTTACCCGAAGCCTTACCCTTTCCTGTCCACTAATCCTAACCCGTACGCTAACACTCACCCTTGCCCTAACACGTACACTCACCCTAAACCGTTGTCGTACCCTAACCTGTACCCTAAACCATCCCTGTACCCTAACCCTAACCATAACCCTAACCCTAACACTTACCCGAAGCCTTACCCTAACCCGTCCCATAATCCTAACCCGTACGCTAACACTAACCCGTACCCTAACTCGTACACTCACCGTAAACCATTGTCATACCCTAACCTGTACCCTAAACCATACCCGTCCCCTAACCCTAACCCTAACCCTAACCCTAACCCTATCCATTACCCGAAGCCTTACCCTAACCAGTCCCCTAAGTCTAACCCGTACGCTAACACTAACAAGTGCCCTAACATGTACGCTCACCCTAAAGCGTGGTCGTACCCTAACCTGTACCCTAAACCGTCCCCGTCCCCGTGCCCTAACCCTAACCCAAACCCTAACTCTTACCCGAAGCCTTACCGTAAACCATCCCATAATCCTAACCGATACGCTAAAACTAACCCATGCCCTAACACGTACGCTCAGCCTAAACCGTTGTCGTACCCTAACCTGTATGCTAAACCGTCCCCGTCCCGTAGTCCTAACCCTAACCCTAACCCGAAGCCTTACCCTAACCCATCCCCTAATCCTAACACGTACGCTAACTCTAACCTGTACCCTAACACGTACGCTCACACTAAACCGTTGTCATACACTATCCTGTACCCTAAACTGTCCCCTTCCCCTAACCCTAACCCTAACCCTAAGCCTAACACTTGCCCGAAGCCTTACCCTAACCACTTCCCTAATCCTAACCCGTACGCTAACACTAAATCGTACCCTAACACGTACGCTCACCCTAAACCTTTTGCGTACGCTAACCTATACCCTAAACCGTCCCCGTAACCTAACCCTAACTCTAACCCTAACCCTTACCCGAAGCCTTACCCTAACCCGTCCCCTAATCCTAACCCATACGCTAAAACTAACCCTTACCCTAACCCGTACGCGCACCCTAAACTGTTCTCATATCCTAACCTATACCCTAAACCTTCCCCGTCCCCGTCCACGTCCCCTAAACCTATCCCTAAGCCTAACCCTAACCCTTACCCGAAGCCTTACACTAACCCGTCCCCTAATCCTAACTCGTACGCTAACACTAACCCGTACCCTAACACGTACGCTCACCCTAAACCGTTGTCGTACCCTAACCTGTACCCTAAACCGTCCCCATCCCCTAACCCTAAATCTAACTCTAACCCTAACACTTACCCGAAGCCTTACCCTAACCCGTCCCCTAATCCTAACTCGTACACTAACACTAACATGTGCCCTAACACGTACGCTCAACCTAAAGAGTTGTCGTACCCTAACCTGTACACTAAACCGTCCCCGTCCCCTAACCCTAACCCTAACCCTAACCCTAAGACTTACCCGAAGCCTTACCCTAACCTGTCCCCAAATCCTAACCCGTACGCTAACACTAACCCATACCCTAACACGTATGCTCACCCAAAAACGTTGTCGTACACTAACCTGTACCCTAAACAGTCCCCTAACCCTAACCCTAGCCCTAACCCTAACCCTTACCCGAAGCCTTACCCTAACCCGTCCCCTATTCCTAACCCGTACGCGAACACTAACACGTACCCTAACACGTACGCTCACTCTGAACCGTTGTTGTACACTAAACTGGACCCTAAGCCGTCCCCGTCCCTTAACCCGAACCCTAACCCTAACCCTAACCCTAACCCTAACCCTTACTCGAAGCCTTCCCATAACCCGTAACCTAATGCTAACCCGTACGTTAACACTAACCCGTAACCTAACACGTACGCTCAGCCTAAACCGTTGTCGTATCCTAACCTGTACCCTAAACCGTCCCTGTCACCTAACCCTAACTGTAAACCTAACCCTAACACTAACCCTTACCCGAAGCCTTTCCCTAACCCGTCCCCTAATCCTAACCCGTACGCTAACACTAACTTGTACCCTAAAACGTATGCTCACACTAAACAGTTGTTGTACACTAACCTGTACCCTAAACCGTCCCCGTCCCCTAACCATAACCCTAACCCTTACCCGACGCCTTACCCTAATCCTAACCTGTACGCTAACATTAACCCGTACCCTAACACTAACTCGTACCCTAACATGTACACTCACCCTAAACAGTTGTCGTACACTAAACTGTACCCTAAACCGTCCCCGTCCCCTAACCCTAACCCTAACCATAACCCTAACCCTAAACCTTACCCGAAGCCTTACCCTAACGCATCCCCTACTCCTAACCCATACGCTAACACTAACCCATACACTAACACATACGCTCACCCTAAACCCTTGTTGTACCCTAACCTGTACCCTAAACTGTCCCCGTCCCCGTCCCCTAACCCTAACCCTAGCCCTAACCGTAACCCTTACCCGAAGCCTTACACTAACCCGTCCCCTAATCCTAAATCGTACGCTAACACTAACCCGTACCCTAACATGTACGCTCACTCTAAAGCGTTGTCGTACCCTAACCTGTACCCTAAACCGTGTCCGTCCCCTAACCCTAACCCTAACGCTAACCCTTACCCGAAGCCTTACCCTATCCCGTCCCGTAATCCTAACCCGTACGCTAACACAAACCCGTACCCTAACACGTACGCTCACCCTAAACGGTTCTCGTACACTAACCTGTACCCTAAACCCTCCCCATCCCCTAACCCTAACCCTAAACCTAACCCTAACCCTAACCCTTACGCGAAGCCTTACCGTAACCCATCACATAAACCGAACCCGTACGCTAACACTAACCCATACCCTACCACGTACGCTCACCCTAAACCGTTGTTGTACCCTAACCTGTACCCTAAACCCTCCACATCCCCTAACCCTAACCCTAAACCTAACCCTAACCCTAACCCTTACCCGAAGCTTACCCTAACCCGTACCCTAATCCTAACCCGTTCGCTAACACTAACCCATACCCTACCACGTACGCTCACCTTAAACCGTTTTTGTACCCTAACCTTTACCCAAAACTGTTCCCGTGCCCTAACCCTAACCCTAACCCTAACCCTTACCCGAAGCTTACCCAAACCCGTACCCTAATCCTAACCCGTTCGCTAACACTAACCCGTACCCTAACACGTACGCTCACCCTAAACCGCTGTCGTACCCTAATCTGCACCCTCAACCGTGCCCGTCCCCTAACCCTAACCCTAAACCTAACCCGTCACCTAATCCTAACCCGTACGCTAACGCTAAGCCATGCCCTAACACGTACGCTCACCCTAAACCGTTGTCGTACCCTAACCTGTACCCTGAACCGTGTCCGTCCCCTAAACCTAACACTAAACCTAAACCTAACCCTAACCCTTACCCGAAGCCTTACCCTAACCCGTCCCCTAAACATAACCCGTACGCGAACACTAACACGTACCCTAACACGTACGGTCACCCTGAACCGTTGTCGTACACTAAACTGTACCCTAAACCGTCCCCGTCCCTTAACCCTAACCCTAACCCTAACCCTAACCAAAACCCTAATCCTTACCCGAAGCCTTACCATAACCCGTCCCCTAATCCTAACCCATACATTAACACTAAACCGTAACCTAACACGTACGCTCACCCTAAACCGTTGTCGTACACTAACCTGTACCCTAAACCGTCCCTGTCCCCTACCCCTAACCATAACCCTAACCCTAACACTAACCCTTACCTGAAGCCTTACCCTAACCCGTGCCCTAATCCTAACCCGTACGCTAACACTAACCCGTACACTAACACGTACGCTCACCCTAAACCGTTGTCGTACCCTTACTTGTAACCTAAACCGTCCCCGTCCCCTAACCCTAACCCTAACCCTAACCCTAACACTTACCCAAAGCCTTACCCTAACACGTCAACTAAACCTAAATCGTACGCTAACACTAACCCATGCCCTAACATGTACGCTCACCCTAAACCGTTGTCGTACACTAACCTGTACCCTAAACTGTCCCTGTCCCCTAACCCTAACCCTAACCATTACGCAAAGCCTTACCCTAACCCGTCCCCCAATCCTAACCCGTACGCTAACACTAAACCGTACCCTAACATGTACGCTCACCCTAAACCGTTCTCGTACCCTAACCTGTTCCCTAAACCGTCCTCGTCCCCTAACCCTAACCCTAACCCTAACCCTAACCCTAACCCTAGCTTTTACCCGAAGCCTTACACTAACCGGTCCCCTAACCCTAACCCGTACGCTAACACTAACCAGTACCCTAACATGTACGCTCACCCTTAACCATTGTCGTACCCTAACCTGTACCCTAAACCGTCCCCGTCCCCTAACCTAACCCTAACCGTAACCCTTACGCGAAGCCTTACCCTAACCTGTCCCCTAATCCTAAACCGTACGCTGACACTAACACGTACCCTAACACGGACGCTCACCCTAAAACATTGTCGTACACTAAACTGTACCCTAATCCGTCCCCGTCCCTGTCCCCTAACCCTAACCCTAACCCTAACCCAAACCCTAACCCTAACCCTTACCCAAAGCCTTACCCTAATCGGTCCCCTAATCCTAACCCGTATGCTAACACTAACCCGTCCCCTAACACGTAATCTCACCCTAAACCGTTGTCGTACCCTAAGCTATACCCTAAACCGTCCCCGTACCCATCCCCTATCCCTAACCCTAAGCCTAACCCTGAAGCTTACCCGAAGCCTTACCCTAACCCGTCCCCTAATTCTAACCCGTACGGTAACACTAACCCGTACCCTAACACGTACGCTCACCCTAAACGGTTGTCGTACCCTAACCTGTACCCTAAACCGTGTCCATCCCCTAAACCTAACCCTAACCCTAACCCTAACCTTAACCCTTACCCGAAGCCTTACCCTAACCCGTCCCCTAATCCTAACCCGTACACTAACACTAAAACGTACCCTAACACTTACGGTCACCCTGAACCATTGTCGTACCCTAAACTGTACCCTAAACCATCCCCGTCCCCTAACCCTAACCCTAACCCTAACCCTAACCCTTACCCGAAGCCTTACCCTAACCCGTCCCCTAATCCTAAACTGTACGCTGACACTAACCCGTACCCTAACACGTACGCTCACCCTAAACGGTTGTCGTACCCTAACCTGTACCCTAAACCGTGTCCATCCCCTAAACCTAACCCTAACCCTAACCCTAACCTTAACCCTTACCCGAAGCCTTACCCTAACCCGTCCCCTAATCCTAACCCGTACACTAACACTAAAACGTACCCTAACACTTACGGTCACCCTGAACCATTGTCGTACCCTAAACTGTACCCTAAACCGTCCCCGTCCCCTAACCCTAACCCTAACCCTAACCCTAACCCTTACCCGAAGCCTTACCCTAACCCGTCCCCTAATCCTAAACTGTACGCTGACACTAACACGTACCCTAACACGTACGATCACCCTAAACCGTTGTCGTAACCTAACCTGTACCCTAAACCGTCCCCGTCCCCGTCCCCTAAGCATAACGCTAAGCCTAACCCTGAAGCTTACCCGAAGCCTTACCCTAACCCGTCCCCAATCCTAACCCGTACTGTAACACTAACCCGTACCCTAACACGTACACTCACCCTAAAGCGTTGCCGTACACTAACCTGTACCCTAAACCGTGCCCGTCCCCTAAACCTAACACTAAACCTAAACCTAACCCTAACCCTTACCCGAAGCCTTACCCTAACCCGTCCCCTAAACATAACCCGTACGCGAATACTAACACGTACCCTAACACGTACGGTCACCCTGAACTGTTGTCGTACACTAAACTGTACCCTAAACCGTCCCCGTCCCTTAACCCTAACACCTAGACCTAACCCTAACCAAAACCCTAATCCTTACCCGAAGCCTTCCCATAACCCGTCCCCTAATCCTAACACATACATTAACACTAAACCGTAACCTAACACGTACGCTCACCCTAAACCGTTGTCATACACTAACCTGTACCCTAAACCGTCCCTGTCCCCTACCCCTAACCATAACCCTAACCCGTCCCCTAATCCTAACCCGTACGCTAACACTAACCCGTACACTAACACGTACGCTCACCCTAAACCGTTTTCGTACCCTTACTTGTAACCTAAACCATCCCCGTCCCCTAACCCTAACCCTAACCCTAACCCTAACGCTTACCCAAAGCCTTACCCTAACACATCAACTAAACCTAAATCGTACGCTAACACTAACCCATGCCCTAACACGTACGCTCACCCTAAACCGTTGTCGTACACTAACCTGTACCCTAAACTGTCCCTGTCCCCTAACCCTAACCCTAAGCCTAACCCTAACCATTACGCAAAGCCTTACCCTAACCCGTCCCCCAATCCTAACCCGTACGCTAACACTAACCCGTACCCTAACATGTACGCTCACCCTAAACCTTTCTCATACCCTAACCTGTTCCCTAAACCGTCCTCGTCCCCTAACCCTAAGCCTAACCCTAACCCTAAACCTAACCCTAGATTTTACCCGAAGCCTTACACTAACCGGTCCCCTAACCCTAACCCGTACGCTAACACTAACCAGTACCCTAACATGTACGCTCACCATTAACAATTGTCGTACCCTAACCTGTACCCTAAACCGTCCCCGTCCCTTAACCTAACCCTAACCCTAACCCTTACGCGAAGCCTTACCCTAACCTGTCCCCTAATCCTAAACCATACGCTGACACTAACACGTACCCTAACACGGACGCTCACCCTAAAACATTGTCATACACTAAACTGAACCCTAATCCGTCCCCGTCCCCGTCCCCGTCCCCTAACCCTAACCCTAACCCAAACCCTAACCCTAACCCGTACCCAAAGCGTTACCTTAATCGGTCCCCTAATCCTAACCCGTATGCTAACACTAACCTGTCCCCTAACACGTACTCTCACCCTAAACGGTTGTCGTACCCTAACCTATACCCTAAACCGTCCCCGTCCCCGTCCCCTATCCCTAACCCTAACCCTAACCCTGAAGCTTACCCGAAGCCTTACCCTAACCCGTCCCCTAATCCTAACCTGTACGCTAACACTAAACCGTAACCTATCACGTACGCTCACACTAAACCGTTGTCGTACCCTTACCTGTACCCTAAACCGTCCCTGGCCCCTAACCCTAAATCTAACACTAACACTTACCCGAAGCCTAACACTAACCCGTCCCCTAATCCTAAGCCGTGTGCTAACAATAACCCATAACCCAACATGTACACTCAAACTAAACTGTTGTCGTACCCTAAACTGTCCCCATCCCCTAACCCTAACCCTAACCCTAACCCTAACCCTTACCCGAAGCCTTACCCTAACCCGTCCCCTAATCCTAACCCGTATGCTAACACTAACCCGTACCCTAACACCTACGCTCACCCTAAAACTTTGTTGTACCCAAACTTTTGCTCTAAACCGTCCCCGTCCCCGTCCCCTAACCCTAACGCTAACCCTTACTCAAAGCCTTACCCTAACCCGTCCCCTAATCCTAACCCGTACGCTAACACTAAACCGTACCTTAACACGTACGCTCACTCTAAACCGTTGTCGTACCCTAACCTGTACCCTAAACCGTCCCCGTCCCCTAACAGTAAACCTAAACCTAACCCTAACCCTAACCCTTAACCGAAGCCTTACTCTAACCCGTCCCTTAATCCTAACCCGTACGCTAACACTAAACCGAGTCCTAACACGTACGCTCACCCTAAAACTTTGTCGTACCCTAACCTGTACCCTAAACCGTCCCCATCCCGTAACCCTTACCCTAACCCTAACAATTACCCGAATCCTTAACCTAACCCGTCCTCTAATCCTAACACGTACGCTAACAGTAAACCGTGCCCTAACACATACGCTCAACCTAAACTGTTGTCGTACCCTAACCTGTACCCTAAACCGTCCCCGTTCCCTAAACCTAACCCTAACCATAACCCTTACCCGAAGCCTTACCCTAACCCGTCCCCTGATCCTATCACGTACGCTAACACTAACCCATACCCTATCACGTACGCTCACCCTAAACATTTGTCGTACACTAACCTGTACCCTAAACCGTCCCCGTCCCTTAACCCTAACCGTAACCCTAACCCTAACCCTAACCCTAACGCTTACCCGAAGCCTTACCCTAACCCGTCCCATAATCCTAACCCGTACGCTAACACTAACCCATACCCTAACACGTACGCTCACCCTAAACCGTTGACGTACCCTAACCTGTACCCTAATCCGTCCCCGTCCCCTAACCCTAACCCTAACCCTAACCCTTACCAGAAGCCTTACCCTAACCCGTCCCGTAATCCTAACCCGTACGCTAACACTAACCCGTACCCTAACACGTACGCTCACCCTAAAACCTTGTCGTACCCTAACCTGTACCATAAATCGTCCCTGTCCCCTAACCCTAACCCTAACCCTAACCTTAAACCTTACCCGAAGCCTTACCCTAACCGGTCCCCTAAACCTAACCCGCACGCTAACACTAACCCGTGCCCTAACACGTACGCTCACCCGAAACATTTGTCGTACACTAAGCTGTACCCTAAACCGTCCCCATTACCTAACACTAACCTGAACCCTAACCATAACCCTAAACCTTACCCGAAGCCTTACCCTAACCCGTCCCCTAATCCTAACCGTATGCTAACACTAACCCGTGCCCTAACACGTACGCTCACCCTAAAGCGTTGTCGTACCCTAACCTGTACCCTAAACCGTTCCTGTCCCTGTACCCTAACCCTAACCCTAACCCAAACCCTAACCCTTACCCGAAGCCTTACACTAACCCATCCCATAATCCTAAACTCTACGCTAACACTAACCCGTGCCCTAACACGTACACTCACCCTAAACCGTTGTCGTACATTAACCTGTACCCTAAATCGTCCCTGTCCCCTAACCCTAACCCTAACCCTAATCCTTACCCGAAGCCTTACCCTAACTCGTCCCCTAATTCTAACCCGTATGCTAACACTAACCTGTATCCTAACACATACGCTCACCCTAAAACTTTGTCGTACACTAAGCTGTACCCTAAATCGTCCCCGTCCCCTAACCCTAAACCTAACCCTTACACAAAGCCTTACCCTAACCCGTCCCCTAATCCTAACCCGTACGCTAACACTAACCCGTAACCTAACCCGTATGCTCAACCTAAACCGTTCTCGTACACTAACCTGTACCCTAAACCGTCCCGTCCCCGTCCCCTAACCCTAGCCCTTACCCGAAACCTTACCCTAACATGTCCCCTATTCCTAACCCGTACGCTAACACTATCCCGTACCCTTACACGTACGCTCACCTTAAAACGTTGTCGTACACTAACCTGTAACCTAAACCGTCTCCGTCCCCTAACCCTAACCCTAACCCTAACCCTAACCCTAACCCTTACCCGGAGCCTTACCCTAACCTGTCCCCTAATCCTAACCCGTACGCTAACACTAACCCTTGCCCTAACACGTACGCTCACCCTAACCCGTTGTCGTACCCTAACCTGTACCCTAAACCGTCCCTCTACCCTAACCCTAACCCTAAACCTTATCCTAACCCTAAAGCTTACCCGAAGCCTTACCCTAACCCGTCCCATAATCCTAACCCGTACGCTAACACTAACCCGTACCCTAACATGTACGCTCACCCTAAACGGTTGTCGTACCCTAAACTGTACCCTAAACCATCCCTGTCCCTGACCATTAACCCTAACCCTAACCCTAACCCTAACCCTTACCCGACGCCTTACCCTAACCCGTCCCATAATCCTAACCCGTACGCTAACACTATCCCGTACCCTTACACGTACGCTCACCTTAAAACGTTGTCCTACACTAACCTGTAACCTAAACCGTCTCCGTCCCCTAACCCTAACCCTAACCCTAACCCTAACCCTAACCCTAAACCTTACCCGAAGCCTTACACTAACCCGTCCCCTAATCCTAAACCGTACGCTGACACTAACACGTAGCCTAACATGTACGCTCACCCTAAACCGTTTTCGTACACTAACCTGTACCCTAAACCGTGTCCGTCCCCTATACCTAACCCTAACCCTAACCCTAAACCTAACCCTTACCCGAAGCCTTACCCTTACCCGTCCCCTAATCCTAACCCGTATGCTAACAATAACACGTACCCTAAAACGTACTGTCACCCTGAACCATTGTCGTACCCTAAACTGTACCCTAAACCATCCCCGTCCCTTAACCCTAACCCTAACCCTAATCCTTACCCGAAGCCTTAACATAACCTGTCCCCTAATTCTAACCCGTACACTAACATTAAATTGTAACCTAACACGTACGCTCACACTAAACCGTTGTCGTACCCTAACCTGTACCCTAAACCGTCCCCGTCCCCTAACCCTAACCGTAACCCTAACCCTATCACTAACGCTTACCCGAAGCCTAACACTAACCCGTCCCCTAATCCTAAGCCGTGCACTAACAGTAACCCATACCCCAACATGTACGCTCAACCTAAACCGTTGTTGTACCCTAAACTGTCCCCATCCCCTAACCCTAACCCTAACCCTAACCCCAACCCTAACCCTTACCCGAAGCCTTACCCTAACCCGTCCCCTAATCCTAACCCGTACGCTAACACTAACCCGTACCCTAACACGTACGCTCACCCTAAAACGTTGTCGTACACTAACCTGTACCCTAAACCGTCCCTGTCCCCTAACCCTAACCCTAAACCTTACCTGAAGCCTTACCCTATCCCGTCCCCTAATGCTAACCCGTACGCTAACACTAACCCGTACTCTAACACGTTCGCTCACCCTAAACCGTAGTTGTACCCTTACCTGTACCCTAAACCATCGCCGTCCCCTAGCCCTAACCCTAACCCTTACCCGAAGCCTTAACCTAAACCGTCCCCTAATCCTAACCCGTACGCTAACACTAAACAGTACCCTAACACTTACGCTCACCCTAAACCGTGGACGTACCCTAACCTGTACCTTAAACCGTCCCCGTCCCCTAACCCTAACCCGAACCCTAACACTAACCCTTACCCGAATACTTAACCTAACCTGTCCCCTACTCCTAACCCGTACGCTAACACTAACCCGTACCCTAACACGTACGCTCACCTTAAACCACTGTCATACCCTAACCTGTACTCTAAACAGTCCCCGTCCCCTAACCCTAACCCTAAACCTAACCCTTACCTGAAGACTTACCCTAACCCGTCCCCTAATCCTAACCCGTACGCTAACAATAACACATACCCTAAAACGTACGGTCACCCTGAACCATTGTCGTACCCTAAACTCTACCCTAAACCTTCCCCGTCCCTTAACCCTAACCCTAACCCTAACCCTAACCCTAATCCTTTCCCGAAGCCTTAACATAACCCGTCTCCTAATCCTAACCCGTACGCTAATATTAAATCGTAACCTAACACGTACGCTCACACTAAACCGTTGTCGTACCCTAACCTGTACCCTAAACCGTCCCTGTCCCCTAACCCTAACCGTAACCCTAACCCTAACACTAACCCTTACCCGGAGCCTAACACTAAACCGTCCCCTAATCCTAACCCGTACACTAACACTAAACCGTGCCCTAAAACATACGCTCAACCTAAACCGTTGTCGTACCCTAACCTGTACCCTAAACCGTCCCCGTGCCCTAACCCTAACCCTAAGCCTAACCCTACCACTAAACCTTACCCGAAGCCTTACACTAAACCGTCCCCTAATCCTAAACCATAGGCTGACACTAACACATAGCCTAACACGTACGCTCACCCTAAACCGTTGTCGTACCCTAAACTGTACCGTAAACCGTGTCCATCCCCTAACCCTAACCCTAACCCTAACCCTAACCCTAACCCTAACCCTAACCCTAACCCTAACACGTACACTCACCCTAAACCGTTGTCCTACCCTAACCTGTACCGTAAACCGTCCCCGTCCCCTAACCGTAACACTAACCCTAAACCTTACACTTACCCAAAGCCTTACCCTAACCCATCACCTAATCCTAACCCGTACGCTAACACTAACACGTGCCCTAACACGTACGCTCACCCTAAACCGTTGTTGTACCCTAACCTGTACCCTAAACCGCCCCATCCCCTAACCCTAACCCTAAACCTAACCCTAATCCTAACCCTTACCCGAAGCCTTACCCTAACCCGTCCCATAATCATAACCCGTACGCTAACACTAACCCATGCCCTAACACGTAGGCTCACCATAAATCATTGTCGTACCCTAACCTGTACCCTAAACCATCCCCATCCCCGTCCCCGTCTCCTAACCCTAACCCGAACCCTAACCCTAACCCTTACCCGAAGACTTACCCTAACCTGTCCCCTAATCCTAACACTTACGCTAACACTAACCCTTGCCCTAACATGTACACTCACCCTAAACCGTTGTCTTACCCTAACCTGTACCCTAAACCGTCCCTGTACCCTAACCCTAACCCTAACACTAACCCTAAACCGAACCCTTACCGAAGCCTTCCCCTAACCCGTCCCCTAATCCTAAACCTTACGCTAACCCTAACCCGTGCCCTAGCACGTACGCTCACCCTAAACCGCTGTCGTACCCTAAACTGTACCCTAAACCGTCCAAGTCCCCTAACCCTAACCCTAACCCTAAACCTTACCCGAAGCCTTCCCCTAACCCGTCCCCTAATCCTAACCCGTACGCTAACTCTAAGCCATACCCTAACACGTACGCTCACCCTAAACCGTTCTCGTACACTAACCTGTAACCTAAACTGTCCCCGTCCCCTAACCCTAACCCTAAACCTTACCCGAAGCCTTACCTTAACCCGTCCTCTAATCCTAACCCGTACGCTAACAGTAAACTGTGCCCTACCATGTACGCTGAACCTAAACCATTGTCCTACACTAACCTGTACCCTAAACCGTCCCCCTCCCCTAACCCTAACCCTAACCCTAACCCTAAACCTAACCCTTACCCGAAGCCTTACCATAACCCGTCCTCTAATCCTAACCCGTACGCTAACAGTAAACTGTGCCCTAACATGTACGCTGAACCTAAACCATTGTCCTACCCTAACCTGTACCCTAAACCGTCCCCCTCCCCTAACCCTAACCCTAACCCTAACCCTAACCCTTACACCAAGCCTTACCCTAACCCGTGCCCTAATCCTAACCCGTACGCTAACACTAACCCATACCCTAACACGTACGCTCACCCTAAACCGCTGTCATACACTAACCTGTACCCTAAACCGTCCCCGTCCCCGTCCCCGTCCCCTAACCCTAACCCTAAACCTAACCCTTACCCGAAGCCTTACCCTAACCCGTCCCCTAATCCTAACCCGTACGCTAACACTAACCCGTGCCCTAACACGTACGCTCACCCTAAAGTGTGGTTGTACCCTAACCAGTACACTAAACCGTCCCCGTCCCCGTTCCCTAACCCTAACCCTAACCCAAACCCTAAGCCTTACCCGAAGCCTTACCCTAACCCGTCTCATAATCCTAACCGATACGCTAAAACTAACCCATGCCCTAACACATACGCTCACCCTAAACCGTTGTCGTACCCTAACCTGTACCCTAAACCGTCCCCGTCCCCTAACCCTAACCCTAATCCTTACCCGAAGCCTTACACTAACCCGTCCCCTAATCCTAACCCATACGCTAACTCTAACCCGTATCCTAACACGTACGCTCACCCTAAACCATTCTCATACACTAACCTGTACCCTAAACCATCCCCGTCAACTAACCTTAACCCTAAACCTTACCCGAAGCCTTACCATAACCCGTCCTCTAATCCTAACCCGTACGCTAACAGTAAACTGTGCCCTAAAATGTACGCTCAACCTAAACCATTGTCCTACCCTAACTTGTACCCTAAACCGTCCCCGTCCCCTAAACCTAACCCTAACCCTAAACCTAGCTCTAAACCTAAACCTTACCCCAAGCCTTACCCTAACCCGACCCTTAATCCTAACCCGTACGCTAACACTAACCCATACCCTAACACTCACGCTCACCCTAAATCTTTGTCGTACCCTAACATGTACCCTAAACCGTCCCCGTCCCCTAACCCTAACCCTAACCCTAACCCTAACACTTACCCGAAGCATTACACTAACCCGTCCCCTAATCCTAATCCGTACGCTAACACTAACCCGTGTCCTAACACGTACCCTCACCCTAAACCGTTGTCGTACCCTAACCTGTACCCTAAACCGTCACCGTCCCCTAGCCCTAACCCTAACCCTAACCCTTACGCGAAGCCTTACCCTAACCCGTCCCCAATCCTAACCCGTACGCTAACACTAACAAGTACCCTAACACATACACTCACCCTAAACTGTTGTCGTACACTAACCTGTAACCTAAACCGTCCCCGTCCCCTAACCCTAACCCTAACCCTAACCCTAACCCTAACCCTTACCCGAAGCCTTACCCTAATCTGTCCCCTAATCATAACCCGTATGCTAACACTAACCCTTGCCCTAACACGTACACTCACCCTAAACCATTGTCGTACCCTAACCTGTACCCTGAACCGTCCCTGTACCCTAACCCTAACCCTAACTCTAACCCTAACCCTAACCCTATCACTTACCCGAAGCCTTACCCTAACCCGTCCCATAATCCTAACCCGTACGCTAACACTAACCCGTACCCTAACACGTACGCTCACCCTAAACCGTTGACGTACCCTAACCTGTACCCTAAACCGTCCCTGTCCCCTAACCCTAACCCTAACCCTAACCCTTACCAGAAGCCTTACCCTAACCCGTCCCGTAATCCTAACCCGTACGCTAACACTAACCCGTACCCTAACACGTACGCTCACCCTAAAACCTTGTCGTACCCTAACCTGTACCCTAAATCGTCCCTGTCCCCTAACCCTAACCCTAACCTTAAACCTTACCCGAAGCCTTACCCTAAACGGTTCCCTAAACCTAACCCGCACGCTAACACTAACCCGGGCCCTAACACGTACGCTCACCCGAAACATTTGTCGTACACTAAGCTGTACCCTAAACCGTCCCCATTACCTAACACTAACCCGAACCCTAACCATAACCCTAAACCTTACCCGAAGCCTTACCCTAACCCGTCCCCTAATCCTAACCGTACGCTAACACTAATCCGTGCCCTAACACGTACGCTCACCCGAAAGCGTTGTCGTACCCTAACCTGTACCCTAAACTGTTCCTGTCCCTGTACCCTAACCCTAAACCTAACCCAAACCCTAACCCTTACCCGAAGCCTTACACTAACCCATCCCATAATCCTAAACTCTACGCTAACACTAACCCTTGCCCTAACACGTACACTCACCCTAAACCATTGTCGTACCCTAACCTGTACCCTGAACCGTCCCTGTATCCTAACCCTAACCCTAACTCTAACCCTAACCCTAACCCTAACACTTACCCGAAGCCTTACCCTAACCCGTCTCATAATCCTAACCCGTACGCTAACACTAACCCGTACCCTAACACGTACGCTCACCCTAAATCGTTTTCGTACCCTAACCTGTACCCTAAACCATCCCCGTCCCCTAAACCTAACCCTAACACTATCCCTAACCCTTACCCGAAGCCTTACCCTATCTCGGCCCCCAATTCTAAACCATACGCTAACACTAACCCGTACCCTAACACGTACGCTCACCCTAAAACTTTGTCGTAGCCTAACCTGTACCCTAAGTCGTCCCCTTCCCCTAAGACTAACCCTAACCCTAATACTTACCCGAAGCCTTACCCTAAACCGTCCCCTAATCCTAACCCATACGCTAACACTAACCCGTGCCCTAAAACGAATGCTCACCCTAAACTGCTGTCGTACACTAAGCTGTACCCTAAACCGTCCCCGTCCCCGTCCCCTAACCCTAACCCTAAACCTAACCCTTACCCGAAGCCTTACCCTAACCCGTCCCCTAATCCTAACCCGTACGCTAACACTAACCCGTGCCCTAACACGTACGCTCACCCTAAACCGTTGTCGTACCATAACCTGTACCTAACCGTCCCCGTCCCCGTCCCCTAAACTTAACCCTAAACCTCACCCTTACCCGTAGCCTTACCCTAACCCGTCCCCTATTCCTAAGCTATATGCTAACTCTAACCCGTACCCTAACATGTACGCTCACCCTAAAGAGTTGTCGTACACTAACCTCTACCCTAAACCGTCCCCGTCCCCGTCCCCTAACCCTAACCCTAACCCTAACCCTTACCCGAAGCCTTACCCTAACAAGTCCCCAATCCTACCCGTACGCTAACACTAACACATACCCTAACACGTACGCTCACCCTAAACCGTTGTCGTACCCTAGCCTATAAACTAAACAGTCCCCGTACCCTAACCCTAACCCTAACCCTAACCCTTACCCGAAGCCTTACCCTAACCCATCACCTAATCGGAACCCGTACGCTAACACTAAACCCTACCCTATCACGTACGCTCACCCTAAACCGTTATTGTACACTAACCTGTACCCTAAACCCTCCCCATCCCCTAACCCTAACCCTAAACCTAACCCTAACCCTAACCCTTACCCGAAGCTTATCCTAACCCGTCCCCTAATCCTAACCCGTTCGCTAACACTAACACATACCCTACCACGTACGCTCACCCTAAAGCATTGTTGTACCCTAACGTGTACCCTAAACCATTCCCGTGCCCTAACCCTAACCCTAACCCTAACCCAAACCCTAACCCTTACCCGGAGCCTTACCCTAACCCATCCCCTAATCCTAACCCGTACGCTAACACTAACCCATACCCTAACACGCACGCTCACCCTAAATCTTTGTCGTACCCTAACATGTACCCTAAACCGTCCCCATCCCCTAACCCTAACCCTAACACTAACACTTACCCGAAGCATTACACTAAACCGTCCCCTAATCCTAATCCGTACGCTAACACTAACCCGTGTCCTAACACGTACCCTCACCCTAAACCGTTGTCGTACCCTAACCTGTACCCTAAACCGTCACCGTCCCCTAGCCCTAACCCTAACCCTAACCCTTACGCGAAGCCTTACCCTAACCCGTCCCCAATCCTAACCCGTACGCTAACACTAACAAGTACCCTAACACATACGCTCACCCTAAACTGTTGTCGTACACTAACCTGTAACCTAAACCGTCCCCGTCCCCTAACCCTAACCCTAACCCTAACACGAACCCTAACCCTTACCCGAAGCCTTACCCTAATCTGTCCCCTAATCCTAACCCGTATGCTAACACTAAGCCTTGCCCTAACACGTACACTCACCCTAAACCAATGTCGTACCCTAACCTGTACCCTGAGCCGTCCCTGTACCCTAACCCTAACCCTAACTCTAACCCTAACCCTAACCCTAACACTTACCCGAAGCCTTACCCTAAACCGTCCCATAATCCTAACCCGTACGCTAACACTAACCCATACCCTAACACGTACGCTCACCCTAAACCGTTGACGTACCCAAACCTGTACCTTAAACCGTCCCCGTCCCCTAACCCTAACCCTAACCCTAACCCTTACCAGAAGCCTTACCCTAACCCGTCCCGTAATCCTAACCCGTAAGCTAACACTAACCCGTACCGTAACACGTACGCTCACCCTAAAACCTTGTCGTACCCTAACCTGTACCATAAATCGTCCCTGTTCCCTAACCCTAACCCTAACCCTAACCTTAAACCTTATCCGAAGCCTTACCCTAACCGGTCCCCTAAACCTAACTCGCACGCTAACACTAACCCGTGCCCTAACTCGTACGCTCACCCGAAACATTTGTCGTACACTAAGCTGTACCCTAAACCGTCCCCATTACCTAACACTAACCCGAACCCTAACCATAACCCTAAACCTTACCCGAAGCCTTACCCTAAACCGTCCCCTAATCCTAACCGTACGCTAACACTAATCTGTGCCCTAACACCTACGCTCACCCTAAAGCGTTGTCGTACCCTAACCTGTACCCTAAACCGTTCCTGTCCCTGTACCCTAACCCTAACCCTAACCCAAACCCTAACCCTTACCCGAAGCCTTACACTAACCCATCCCATAATCCTAAACGCTACGCTAACACTAACCCGTGCCCTAACACGTACGCTCACCCTAAACCGTTGTCGTACATTAATCTGTACCCTAAATCGTCCCTGTCCCCTAACACTAACCCTAACCCTAATCCTTACCCGAAGCCTTACCCTAACTCGTCCCCTAATTCTAACCCGTATGCTAACACTAACCTGTATCCTAACACATACGCTCACCCTAAAACTTTGTCATACACTAAGCTGTACCCTAAATCGTCCCCGTCCCCTAACCCTAAACCTAACCCTTACACAAAGCCTTACCCTAATCCGTCCCCTAATCCTAACCCGTACGCTAACACTAACCCGTAACCCAACCCGTATGCTCAACCTAAACCGTTCTCGTACACTAACCTGTACCCTAAACCGTCCCGTCCCCGTCCCCTAAACCTAGCCCTTACCCGAAACCTTACCCTAACATGTCCCCTATTCCTAACCCGTACGCTAACACTATCCCGTACCCTTACACGTACGCTCACCTTAAAACGTTGTCGTACACTAACCTGTAACCTAAACCGTCTCCGTCCCCTAACCCTAACCCTAACCCTAACCCTAACCCTTATCCTAACCCTAACGCTTACCCGAAGCCTTACCCTAACCCGTCCCCTAATCCTAACCCGTACGCTAACACTAACCCGTACCCTAACACGTACGCTCACCCTAAACCATTGTCGTATCCTAAACTGTACCCTAAACCTTCCCCGTCCCCTAAACCTAACCCTAACTCTAACCGTTACCCGAAGCCTTACTCTAACCCGTCCCCTAATCCTAACGTGTACGCTAACACTAACGTGTACCCTAACACGTACGCTCACCCTAAACCGTTGTCGTACCCTATCCTGTACCCTAAACCGTCCCCGTCCCCTAACCCTAACCCTAACCCTAACACTTACCTGAAGCCTTACCGTAAACTGTCCCCTAATCCTAACCCGTATGCTCACACTAACCCATACCCTAACACGTACGCTCACCCTAAACCGTTGTCGTACACTAGCCTGTACCCTAAACGGTCCCCGTTCCCTAACCCTAACCGTAACCCTAACCCTAACCCTTACCCGAAACCTTACCCTAAACCGTCCCCTAATCCTAACACGCACGCTAACACTAAACCTTACCCTAACACGTACGCTCACCCTAAACCATTGTCGTACCCTAACCTGTACCCTAAACTGTCCCCGTCCCCTAACCCTAAACCTAACCCTAACCCTAACCCTTACCCGAAGCCTTACCCTAACCCGTCCCCTAATCCTAACCCGTACGCTAACACTAACCCGTACCCTAACACGTACGCTCACCCTAAACCATTGTCATGCCCTAACCTGTACCCTAAACGGTCCTCGTCCCCTAACCCTATCCCTAACCCTAACCCTTACCCGAAGCCTTACCCTAACCCATCCCCTAATCCTAACCCGTACGCTAACACTAAACCGTACCCTAACATGTACGCTCACCCTAAACCATTGTCGTACCCTAACCTGTACCCTAAACGTTCCCCGTCCCCTAACCCTAACCCTAAACCTAAACCATCCCCGTCCCCTAAACCTAACCCTAACCCTAACCGTAACCCTTACCCGAAGCCTTACCCTCACCCTTCACCTAATCCTAAACCTTATGCTAACACTAACACGTACCCTAACAGGTACGCTCACCCTGAACCGTTGTCGTACACTAAACTGTACCCTAAACGGTCCCCATCACTTAACCCTAACCCTAACCCTAACCCTAACCCTAATCCTAACTCTTACCCAAAGCCTTAGCCCAACCCGTCCCCTAATCCTAACGTGTACGCTGACACTAACGTGTACCCTAACAGGTACGCTCACCCTAAACCGTTGTCTTACTCTAACCTCTACCTTAAACCATCCCCGTCCCCTAACCCTAACCCTAACCCTTACCCAAAGCCTTACCCTAAACCGTCCCCTAATCCTCACACGCACGCTAACACCAAACCGTACCCTAACACGTACGCTCACCCTAAGCCATTGTCGTACCCTAACCTGTGCCCTAAACTGTCCCCATCCCCTAACCCTAAACCTAACCCTAACGCTAAACCTTACCCGTAGACTTACCCTAACCCGTCCCCTAATACTAACCGGTACGCTAACACTAACCCGTACCCTAACACGTATGCTCACCCTAAAATTTTTCGTACCCTAACCTGTACCCTAAACTGTCCCCATCCCTGTCCCCTAACCCTGAAGCTAACCCTAACCCTATCACTTACCCGAAGCCTTACCCTAACCCGTCCCCTAATCCTAACCCGTATCCTAACTCTAACCCGTACACTAACATGTACGCTCAACCTAAACCGTTGTCATGCCCTAACCTGTACCCTAAACTATCCCCGTCCCCTAACCCTAACCCTAACCCTTACCCGAAGCCTTACCCTAACCCGTCCCCTAATCCTAAACCGTACGCAAACACTAAGCCGTACCCTAACACGTATGTTCACCCTAAACCGTTGTCGTACCCTAACCTGTACCCTAAACCATCCCCGTTCCCGTCCCCTAAACCTAACCCTAACCCTAACCCTAACCCTTATCCGAAGCCTTACCCTAACGCGTCCACTAACCCTAACCCGTACGCTAACACTAACTCGTACCCTAACATGTACGCTCACCCTAAACGGTTGTCGTACCCTAACCTGTACCCTAAACCGGCCCCGTTCCCTAACCCTAACACTAAACCTAACCCTTACCCGAAGTCTTACCCTAACCCGTCCCCTAATCCTAATCCGTACACTAACACTAACACGTACCCTAACACGTATGCTCACCCTAAACCGTTGTCGTACACTAACCTGTACCCTAATCCGTCCCCGTTCCCGTCCCCTAACCCTAACCCTAGCCCTAACCCTAACCTTACCCGAAGCCTTACCCTAAACCGTCCCCTAATCCTAACCCGTATGCTAACACTAACCCGTATCCTAACACGTACGCTCAGCCTAAACCGTTGTCGTACACTAACCTGTACCATAAACCGTCCCCTTCCCCTAACCCTAACTCTAACCCTAACCCTAACCGTAACCCTTACCCGAAGCCTTACCCTAACCCTTCCCCTAATCCTAACCCGTATGCTAACACTAACACGTACCCTAACAAGTACGCTCACCATGAACCGTTGTCGTACACTAAACTGTACCCTAAACGAACCCCATGCCTTAACCCTAACCCTAACCCTAACCCTTACCCGAAGCCTTACCCTAACCCGTCCCCTAATCCTAACCTGTTCGCTAACACTAACCCATACCATAACATGTACGCTCAACCTAAACCGTTGTCGCACCCTAACCTGTACCCTAAACCGTCCCCGTCCCCGTCCCCTAACCCTAACCCTAGCCCTAATCCTAACCCTTACCCAAAGCCTTAGCCTAACCCGTCCCCTAATCCTAACGTGTACGCTAACACCAACGTGTACCCTAACACGTACGCTCACCCTAAACCGTTGTCTTACCCTAACTTCTACCTTAAACCATCCCCGTCCCCTAACCCTACCGCTAACCCTAACCCTTACCCGAAGCCTTACCCTAACCCGTCCCTTAATCCTAACACGCACGCTAACACTAAACCGTACCCTAACACGTACGCTCACCCTAAACCATTGTCGTACCCTAACCTGTACCCTAAACCATCCCCGTCCCCGTCCCCTTCCCCTAACCCTAACCCTAACCCTTTCCCGAAGCCTTACCTTAACCCATCCACTAATCCTAACCCGTACGCTAACACCAACTCGTACCCTAACACGTACGCTCACCCTAAACCGTTGTCGTACCCTAACCTGTACCCTAAACTGGCCCCGTCCCCTAACCCTAACCCTAAACCTAACCCTAACCCTTACCCGAAGCCTTACCCTAACCCGTCCCCTAATCCTAATCCGTACGCTAACACTATCCCATAACCTAACACGTACGCTCACCCTAAACCATTGTCCTACCCTAACCTGTACCCTAAACCATCTCCGTCCTCTAACCCTAACCCTTGCCAGAAGCCTTACCCTAACCCATCACCTAATACTAACCCGTACGCTAACACTAACTCCTACGCTAACAGTAACCCGTACACTAAGACGTATGCTCACCCTAAACCGTTGTCGTACACAAACTTGTACCCTAAACCGTCCCTGTCCCCTAACCCTAACCCTAACACTTACCCGAAGCCTTACCCTAACCCGTCCCATAATCCTAACCCGTACGATAACACTAACCCGTACCCTAACACGTACGCTCACCCTAAACCGTTGTCGTTGCCTACCCTGTACCCCAAACCATCCCCGTCCCCTAACCCTAACACTAAACCTAACCCTAACACTTACCCGAAGCCTTACCCTAATACGTCCCTTAATCCTAAACCGTACGCTACCAATAACCAATACCCTAACACATACGCTCACCCTAAACCGTTGTCATACGCTAACCTCTACCCTAAACCGTCCCCATCACCTAACCTTAACCCATACACTAACACTTACCCGAAGCCTTACCCTAACCCGTCCACTAACCCTAACTGGTACGCTAACACTAACCCGTACCCTAACACGTACGCTCACCCTAAACCGTTGTCGTACGCTAACCTGTACCCTATACCGTCCCCTCCCCTCACCCTAACCCTAACCTTAACCATAAACCTTACCCGAAGCCTTACCCAAACACGTCCCCTAATCCTAACACGTACGCTCACCCTAAACCATTGTCATGCACTAACCTGTACCCTAAACCATCCCCGTCCCCTAACCCTAAACCTAACCCTTACCAGAAGCCTTACCCTAACCCTTCCCCTAATACTAACCCGTCCGCTAACACTTACTCATACGCTAACACTAACCTGTACCCTAACACGTACGCTCACCCTAAACCTTTGTCATACACTAACCTGTAACCTAAACCGTCCCCGTCCCCTAACCCTTACCCGAAACCTTACCCTAACCCGTACCCTAATCCTAACCTGTATGCTAACACTAACCCATACCCTAACACGTACACTCACCCTAAAACTTTGTCGTAACCTAACCTGTACCCTAAACCATCCTCGTCCGCTAACCCTAACCCTAACCACAACCCTTACCCGAAGCCTTACCCTAACACATCCCCTAATCCTAACCCGTATGCTAACACTAAACTCTACCCTAACACGTACGCTCACCCTAAACCGTTGTCGTACCCTAACCTGTACCCTAAACAGTTCCCGTCCCCTAACCCTAAACCTAACCCTAACCCTTACCTGAAGCCTTACCCTAACCCGTCCCCTAATCCTAACCCATACGCTAACACTAACCAGTACCCTAACACATACACTCAAACTAAATATAATATATAATGTAAATATATATATATATATATAATAATATATTGTAATATATTCAGGAAAATACGCATACGCTCTTTTTGGCCAACCAAGAAAGCGTGTAAAGGAAATCTGCACCAAAATGAAGTCTCACTGCCCCCCGGTCAAAAGGGCCATGTGAAAAAAGTGTAAAATCCAGAAAGGCAGCACAGGCCATGGAGAACCGGGAGCCTTGTTATGCTGATGGGCGGGATGTAAATTGCCAACAGCCACTCTGGAGAAGTGTATAGTGTTTCCTGGAACAGCTAAAAAACAAAGCAACAGAGCCTACAGCACTTCCACTTATGGTCCTATAGCTCAGGGAAATTAAAATCAAAAACACACAGCCACCCCAAAGTTTCGGACGGCTCTGTTTACAAGAACCTCGTCTACGGTACAAGTTAAATATCCCAGAACGTGAAAAATCGATAAAGAAGTTGTGGTATGTACGTACAATGGAATATCACTCAGCAATGAAATTTATGTCATCAGGCCCGTCGCGGCATAATGAGTGGATTCAGGTACGATGATTCTAAGTGAAATAAGTCACACAGAAAATGAAACATCATAAGATATCACTAATACAAGGAATGTAAACTTGGCTACATATGAACTTAATTACAAAACAGAACAGGGTCTCAAATTTAGAAAACCAACTTATGCTTGCTTAAGGGGAAAGGTGAGTTGGGGTGCTGCATAAAACCAGAGATAGAAATTAGCACAGATACCGTTCCATAAGCCAAATATGTAATTGTCAAGACCTACCCCTTGCTCAACGAAATGGACTAAACAACCCATATTCAACAACTAGGAATACACCTGACTAGTAAGAATCTTCAAACCCATGGATTTATATGTCTCCGTAAGAGAATGAAGCGTGTGTACAGAGGCATGAATGCAGCAGAGAAACTCCGATAAACCCCATTATCAAAATGAATTACAAAAACAAAACACAAGGACAGTGAAATAGAGAGCAATTCTTAAATAATTCATTCAGGGCTTGTGATGCAACCTGAATTTACCACATCTACACCCAGAGCTGAGTGAGACATAAGGTTGGGCACTTTGGGCTGATAGCATTGGTGAGGTTCGATGAGCAAATGCAGACCCTTTGAAGTCATACTGCATGGTACCCATTCCATGGGTCCCATCTCTCCAGGTTTAACGAATTCTTCCTTCAGCTAAAACATGCATGGGAAACCCACAGTATGGTGCACCGAGGGACCGGCAAACGTTTTCAAATGCATCTCAGTTTTCGTCCCCTTTTACTCGGGTTCACCATTCCAGACCCTTTACTAACACTCTCCCCACTTGGAGAGTCAGTGCCTTTAACCTCCTGTTTGGCACAGTTTGCAATTTCTGCGCAAGATGAACAGGAATAGGGAGAACCAATGAGAGACTAGCTTTAGGTGTCTGCACGGGCAAATGTAGCGCTCATTTCCCACCAGGAAGAAGAATTAACCACAGGGTCAGCATCCCGTGCGGGAACCAGATTAGTGCCTGAAGCAATCCTGCGGGTTTGCGGCCAGCTCACAAGATAGCGAGTTGAAGAAAGGAGCTCAGGGGCACTGTAACTCACAAACCTGCAGAGTTATAAATGACAGCTATCGTCCAAAAATATATTGAAGGAAGGCTGCGAAGAGGACTTGTAAGTGGGGCAGAATTGCAGGATAACGATTTCAGGAGGTAGACGAAAATTGCATTTAAAGCATAGGAAAAAAGGCAGAACGTCAACAATGATGCTCTTGGCCAAAAAGGGCGTATGCGTTTTTTCCTGAATATATTCAGGAAAAAACGCATACGCCCTTTTTGGCCAACCAAGCAAGCATGTTAAAGAAATCTGCACTACAATGAAGTCTCACTACCCCCCGGTCTAAAGGGCCATATGAAAAAAGGGTAAATTCCAAAAAGGCAGCACAGGCCATGGAGAACAGGGAGCCTTGTTATGCTGATGGGCGGGATGTAAATTGCCAACAGCCACTCTGGAGAAGTGTATGGTGTTTCCTGGAACAGCTTAAAAACAAAGCAACGGAGCCTACGGCACTTCCACTTATGGTCCTTTAGCTTAGGGAAATTAAAATCAAAAACACACAGCCACCCCAAAGTTTCGGACAGCTCTGTTTACAAGAACCTCGTCTACGGTACAAGTTAAATATCCCAGAACGTGAAAAATGGATAAAGAAGTTGTGGTACGTACGTACAATGGAATATCACTCAGCAATGTAATCTATGTCATCAGGCCCGTCGCGGCATAATGAGTGGATTCAGGTACGATGATTCTAAGTGAAATAAGTCACACAGAAAATGAAACATCATAAGATATCACTAATACAAGGAATGTAAACTTGGCTACACATGAACTGAATTACAAAACAGAACAGGGTCTCAAATTTAGAAAACCATCTTATGCTTGCTTAAGGGGAAAGGTGAGTTGGGGTGCTGCATAAAATCAGAGATAGAAATTAGCACAGATACCTTTCCATAAGCCAAATATGTAATTGTCAAGACCTACCCCTTGCTCAACGAAATGGACTCAACACCCCATATTCAACGCCTGGGAATATACCTGACAAGTAAGAATCTTAAGACCACTGGATTTATATGTCTCCATAAGGAAATCAAGCGTGTGTACAGCGGCCTAAACGCAGCAGTGAAAATCCGATAAATCCCATTTTCAAAATAAATTTCAAAAACACAACACAATGACAGTGAAATAGAGAGCAATTCTTAAATAATTCATTCATGGCTTGTGATGCAACCTGGATTTATCACATCTACACCCAAAGCTGTTTGAGACATAAGGCTAGACACTTCGGGCTGATAGCATTGGTGAGGTTCGTTGAGCAAACGCAGACCCTTTGAAGTCATACTGCATGGTAGCCATTCCATGGGTCCCAACTCTCCAGGTTTAAGGGATTCTTCCTTCAGCTAAAACATGAATGGGAAACCCAGAGTATGGTCCACCGTGTGATGGGGAAACGTTTTCAAATGCATCTCTGGTTTCGTCCCCTGGTACTCGGGTTCACCGTTCCAGACGCTTTACTAACACTCTCCCCACTTGGAGAGTCAGTGCCTTTAACCTCCTGTTTGGCACAGTTTGGAATTTCTGCGCAAGATGCACAGGAATAGGGAGAACCAATGAGAGACTAGCTGTAGGTGTCTGCACGGGCAAATGGAACGCTCATTTCCCAGCAGGAAGAGGAATTAACCAAAGGCTCAGCGTGCCCTACCGGAACCAGATTAGGGCCTGAAGCAATCCTGCGGTTTTGCGACCAGCTCACAAGAAAGCGAGTTGAAGAAAGGAGCTCAGGGGCACTGTAATTCACAAACCTGCAGAGTTATGAATGACAGCTATCGTCCAAAAATATATTGAAGTAAGTCTTCGAAGAGGACTAGAAAGCGGGGCAGAATTTCAGAAAAACGATTTCAGGGGGGAGACTGGAATTGCACTTAAAGCATAGGAAAAGAGGCAGAATGTCGACAATGATGCAGTTGGCCAAAAAGTGCATATGCGTTTTTTCCTGAATATATTCAGGAAAAAACGCATACGCCCTGTTTGGCTAACCAAGCAAGCATGTAAAGGAAATCTGCACTACAATGAAGTCTGACTGCCCCCCGGTCAATAGGGCCGTCTGAAAAAAGTGTAAAATCCAGAAAGGCAGGACAGGTCATGCAGAACAGGGAGTCTTGTTATGCTGATGGGCGGGATGTAAATTGCCAACAGCCACTCTGGAGAAGTGTATGGTGTTTCCTGAAACACGTAGGAAACAAAGCAACACAGCCTATGGCACTTCCACTTACGGTCCTATAGCTTAGGGAAATTAAAATCAAAAACACACAGCCACCCCAAAGTTTGGGACGGCTCTCTTTACAAGAACCTCTTCTACGGTACAAGTTAAATATCCGAGAAAGCAAGAAATAGATAAAGAAGTTGTGGTACGTACGTACAATGCAATATCACTCAGCAAAGAGATCGACGTCATCAGGCCCGTAGCGGCATAATGAGTGCATTCAGGTACGACGATTCTATGAGAAATAAGTCACACAGAAAAAGAAACATCATAAGATATCACTAATACACGAAACGTAAACTTGGCTACACATGAACTGAATTACAAAACAGAACAGGGTCTCAAATTTAGAAAACCAACTTATGCTTGCTTATGGGGAAAGGTGAGTTTGATTGCTGCATCAAACCAGAGATTGAAATTAGCACAGATACCGTTCCATAAGCCAAATATATAACAGACAAGACCTACTCCTTGCTCAACGAAATGGACTCAATACCCCATATTCAACGCCTGGGAATATACCTGACAAGTAAGAATCTTAAGACCCATGGATTTATATGTCTCCATAAGGAAATCAAGCGTGGGTACTGCGGCCTAAACGCAGCAGTGAAAATCCGATAAATCCCATTATCAAAATAAATTTCACAAACAAAACACAATAACAGTGAAATAGAGAGCAATTGTTAAATAATTCATTCAGAGCTTGTGATGCAACCTGGATTTACCACATCTACACCCAGAGCTGGGTGAGACATAAGGCTGGACACTTCGGGCTGATAGCATTGGTGAGGTTCGGTGAGCATACGCAGACCCTTTGAAGTCATACTGCATGGTAGCCATTCCATGTTTCCCAACTCTCCAGGTTTAAGGGATTCTTCCTTCAGCTATAACATGCATGGGAAACCCAGAGTATGGTCCACCGTGTGATTGGGAAACGTTTTCAAATGCATCTCAGGTTTTGTACCCTGGTACTCGGGTTCATCGTTCCAGACGCTTTACTAACACTCTCCCCCCTTGGAGAGTCAGTGCCTTTAACCTCCTGTTTGGCACAGTTTGCAATTTCTGCGCAAGATGAACAGGAATAGGGAGAACCAATGAGAGACTAGCTGTAGGTGTCTGCAGGGCAAATGGAACGCTCATTTCCCACCAGGAAGAGGAATTAACCAAAGGCTCACCGTGCCCTGCCTGAACCAGATTAGGGCCTGAAGCAATCCTGTGGTTTTGCGGCCAGCTCACAAGAAAGCGAGTTGAAGAAAGGAGCTCAGGGGCAATGTAATTCACAAACCTGCAGAGTTATGAATGACAGCTATCGTCCAAAAATGTATTGAAGTAAGTATTCGAAGAGGACTTGAAATCGGGGCACAATTTCAGGAAAACGATTTCAGGGGGTAGACTGGAATTGCACTTAAAGCATAGGAAAAGAGGCAGAATGTCGACAATGATGCACTTGGCCAGAAAGGGCGTATGCGTTTTTTCCTGAATATATTCAGGAAAAAATGCATACGCCCTTTTTGACCAACCAAGCAAGCGTGTAAAGGAAATCTGCACTACAATGAAGTCTCACTGCCCCCCGGTCAAAAGGGCCATCTGAAACAAGTGTAAAATCCAGAAAGGCAGGACAGGTCATGGAGAACAGGGAGCCTTGTTATGCTGATGGGCGGGATGTTAATTGCCAACAGCCACTCTGGAGAAGTGTATGGTGTTTCCTGAAACACGTAGGAAACAAAGCAACACAGCCTATGGCACTTCCACATAGGGTCCTATAGCTTAGGGAAATTAAAATCAAAAACACACAGCCACCCCAAAGTTTGGGACGGCTCTCTTTACAAGAACCTCGTCTACGGTACAAGTTAAATATCCGAGAAAGCAAAAAATGTATAAAGAAGTTGTGGTACGTAGGTACAATGGAATATCCCTCAGCAATGAGATCTACGTCATCAGGCCCGTAGAGGCATAATGAGTGGATTCAGGTACGACGATTCTACGAGAAATAAGTCACACAGAAAAAGAAACATCATAACATATCACTAATACACGGAACGTAAACTTGGCTACACATGAACTGAATTACAAAACAGAACAGGGTCTCAAATTTAGAAAACCAACTTATGCTTGCTTATGGGGAAAGGTGAGTTGGGGTGCTGCATAAAACCAGAGATTGAAATTAGCACAGATACCGTTCCATAAGCCAAATATGTAATAGACAAGACTTACTCCTTGCTCAACGAAATGGACTCAATACCCCATATTCAACGCCTGGGAATATACCTGACAAGTAAGAATCTTAAGACCCATGGATTTATATGTCTCCATAAGGAAATCAAGTGTGTGTACAGCGGCCTAAACGCAGCAGTGAAAATCCGATAAATCCCATTATCAAAATAAATTTCACAAACACAACACAATGACAGTGAAATAGAGAGCAATTCTTAAATAATTCATTCAGGGCTTGTGATGCAACCTGGATTTACCACATCTACACCGAAAGATGGTTGAGACATAAGGCTGGACACTTCGGGCTGATAGCATTGGTGAGGTTCGTTGAGCAAAGGCAGACCCTTTGAAACCATACTGCCTGGTAGCCATTCCTTGGGTCCCAATTCTCCAGGTTAAGGGATTCTTCCTTCAGCTAAAACATGCATGTGAAACCCAGAGTATGGTCCACCGTGTGATTGGGAAACGTTTTCAAATGCATCTCAGGTTTCGTCCCCTGGTACTCGGGTTCACCGTTCCAGACGCTTTACTAACACTCTCCCCACTTGGAGAGTCAGTGTCTTTAACCTCCTGTTTGGCACTGTTTGCAATTTCTGCAAAACATGAACAGGAATAGGGAGAACCAATGAGAGACTAGCTGTAGGTGTCTGCACGGAAAATGGAACGCTCATTTCCCACCAGGAAGAGGAATTAACCAAAGGCTCAGCATGCCCTGCCGGAACCAGATTAGGTCCTGAAGCAATCCTGTAGTTTTGCGGCCAGCTCACAAGATAGTGAGTTGAAGAATGGAGCCCAGGGGCACTGTAATTCACAAACCTGCAGAGTTATGAATGACAGCTATCGTCCAAAGATTTATTGAAGTAAGTCTTCGAACAGGACTTGAAAGTGGGGCAGAATTTCAGGAAAACGATTTCATTGGGTAGACTGGAATTGCACTTAAAGCATAGGAAAAGAGGCATAATGTCCACAATGATGCACTTGGCCAAAAAGGGCGTATGCGTTTTTTCCTGAATATATTCAGGAAAAAACGCATACGCCCTTTTTGGCCAACCAAGCAAGCGTGTAAAGGAAATCTGCACTACAATGAAGTCTCACTGCCCCGAGGTGAAAAGGGCCATCTGAAACAAGTGTAAAATCCAGAAAGGCAGGACAGGTCATGGAGAACAGGGAGCCTTGTTATGCTGATGGGCGGGATGTAAATTGCCAATAGCCACTCTGGAGAAGTGTATGGTGTTCCCTGAAACACGTAGGAAACAAAGCAACACAGCCTATGGCAATTCCACTTAGGGTCCTATAGCTTAGGGAAATTAAAATCAAAAACACACAGCCACCCCAAAGTTTGGGACGGCTCTGTTTACAAGAACCTCGTCTACGGTACAAGTTAAATATCCGAGAAAGCAACAAATGGATAAAGAAGTTGTGGTACGTACGTACAATGGAATATCACTCAGCAATGAAATCTACGTCATCAGGCCGGTAGCGGCATAATGAGTGGATTCAGGTACGACGATTCTACAAGAAATAAGTCCCACAGAAAAAGAAACATCATAAGATATCACTAATACACGGAACGTAAACTTGGCTACACATGTACTGAATTACAAAACAGAACAGCGTCTCAAATTTAGAAAACCAACTTATGCTTGCTTATGGGGAAAGGTGAGTTGGGGTGCTGCATAAAACCAGAGATTGAAATTAGCACAGATACCGTTCCATAAGCCAAATATATAATAGACAAGACCTACTCCTTGCTCAACGAAATGGACTCAACACCCCATATTCAACGCCTGGGAATATACCTGACAAGGAAGAATCTTAAGACCCATGGATTTATATGTCTCCATAAGGAAGTCAAGCGTGTGTACAGTGGCCTAAACGCAGCAGTGAAAATCCGATAAATCCCATTAACAAAATAAATTTCAAAAACAAAACACAATGACAGTGAAATAGAGAGCAATTCTTAGATAATGTATTCAGGGCTTGTGATGCCACCTGGATTTACCACATCTACACCCAGAGCTGGGTGAGACATAAGGCTGGACACTTCGGGCTGATAGCATTGGTGAGGTTCGGTGAGCAAAGGCAGACCCTTTCAAGTCATACGGCATGGTACCCATTCCAAGGGTCCCAACTCTCCAGGGTTAAGGGATTCTACCTTCAACTAAAACATGCATGGGAAACCCAGAGCATGGTCCACCGTGTGATTGGGAATCGTTTTCAAATGCATCTCAGGTTTCGACTCCTGGTACTCGGGTGCACCATTCCAGACGCTTTACTAACACTCTCCCCACTTGGAGAGTCAGTGTCTTTAACCTCCTGTTTGGCACAGTTTGCAATTTCTGCGCAAGATGAACAGGAATAGGGACAACCAATGAGCGACTAGCTGTATGTGTCTGCACGGGAAAATGGAACGCTCATTTCCCACCAGGAAGAGGGACTAACCAAAAGCTCAGCATGCCCTGCTGGAACCAGATTAGGGCCTGAAGCAATCCTGCGGTTTTGCGGCCAGCTCACAAGAAAGCGAGTTGAAGAAAGGAGCTCAGGGGCACTGTAATTCACAAACCTGCAGAGTTATGAATGACAGCTATCGTCCAAAATTATACTGAAGTAAGTCTTTGAAGAGGACTTGAAAGCGGGGCAGAATATCAGGAAAACGATTTCAGGGGGTAGACTGGAATTGCACTTAAAGCCTAGGAAAAGACGCAGAATGTCCACAATGATGCACTTGGCCAAAAAGTGCGTATGCGTTTTTTCCTGAATATATTCAGGAAAAAACGCATACGCACTTTTTGGCCAACCAAGCAAGCGTGTAAAGGAAATCTGCACTACAATGAAGTCTCACTGCCCCCCGGTCAAAAGGGCCATCTGAAAAAAGTGTAAAATCCAGAAAGGCAGGACAGGTCATGGAGAACAGAGAGCCTTGTTATGCTGATGGGCGGGATGTAAAATGCCAACAGCCACTCTGGATAAGTGTATGGTGTTTCCTGAAACATGTAGGAAACAAAGCAACACAGCCTATGACACTTCCACTTATGGTCCTATAGCTTAGGGAAATTAAAATCAAAAACACACAGCCACCCCAAAGTTTGGGACGGCTCTGTTTACAAGAACCTCGTCTACGGTAATAGTTAAATATCCGAGAAAGCAAAAAATGGATAAAGAAGTTGTGGTACGTACGTACAATGGAATATCACTCTGCAATGAGATCTACATCATCAGGCCCGTAGCAGCATAATGAGTGGATTCAGGTACGACGATTCTACGAGAAATAAGTCACACAGAAAAAGAAACATCATAAGATATCACTAATACACGGAACGTAAACTTTTCTACACATGAACTGAATTACAAAACAGAACAGGATCTCAAATTTAGAAAACCAACTTATGCTTGCTTATGGGAAAAGGTGAGTTGGGGTGCTGCATCAAACCAGAGATTGAAATTAGCACAGATACCGTTCCATAAGCCAAATATATAATAGACAAGACCTACTCCTTGCTCAACGAAATGGACTCACACCCCATATTCAACGCCTGGGAATATACCTGACAAGTAAGAATCTTAAGACCCATGGATTTATATGTCTCCATAAGGAAATCAAGCCTGTGTACAGTGGCCTAAACGCAGCAGTGAAAATACGATAAATCCCATTATCAAAATATATTTCAAAAACAAAACACAATGACAGTGAAATAGAGAGCAATTCTTAAATAATTCATTCAGGGCTTGTGAATCAACCTGGATTTAACACATCTACAGCCACAGCTCGGTGAGGCATAAGGCTGGACACTTCGGGCTGATAGCATTGGTGAGGTTCGGTGAGCAAACGCAGACCCTTTGAAGTCATACTGCATGGTACCCATTCCATGGGTCCCAACATTCCAGGTTTAAGGGATTCTTCCTTCAGCTAAAACATGCATGGGAAACCCAGAGTAATGTCCACCGTGTGATTGGGAAACGTTTTCAAATGCATCTCAGGTTTCGTCCCCTGGTACTCCGGTTCACCATTCCAGACGCTTTACAAACACTCTACCCACTGGGAGACTCAGTGCCTTTAACCTCCTGTTTGGCACAGTTTGCAAATTCTGCGCAAGATGAACAGGAATAGGGAGAACCAATGAGAGACTAGCTGTAGGTGTCTGCACGGGCAAATGGAACGCTCATTTCCCACCAGGAAGAGGGATTAACCAAAGGCTCAGCGTGCCCTGCCGGAACCAGATTAGGGCCTGAAGCAATCCTGCGGTTTTGCGGCCAGCTCACAAGAAAGCCAGTTGAAGAAAGGAGCTCAGGGGCACTGTAATTCACAAACCTGCAGAGTTATGAATGACAGCTATCGTCCAAAAATGTATTGAAGTAAGTCTTCGAAGAGGACTTGAAAGCGGGGCAGAATTTCAGGAAAACGATTTCAGGGGTTAGACTGGAATTGCACTTAAAGCATAGGAAAAGAGGCAGAATGTCGACAATGGTACACTTGGCCAAAAAGGGCGTATGCGTTTTTTCCAGAATATATTCAGGAAAAAACGCATACGCCCTTTTTGGCCAACCAAGCAAGCGTGTAAAGGAAATGTGCACTACAGTGATGTCTCACTACCCCCGGTCCAAACGGTCATCTGAAACAAGTGTAAAATCCAGAAAGGCAGGACAGGTCATGGAGAAGAGGGAGCCTTGTTATGCTGATGGGTGGGATGTAAATTGCCAACAGCCACTCTGGATAAGTGTATGGTGTTTCCTGAAACACGTAGGAAACAAAGCAACACAGCCTATGGCACTTCCACTTACGGTCCTATAGCTTAGGGAAATTAAATTCAAAAACACAAAGCCACCCCAAAGTTTGGGACGGCTCTGTTTACAAGAACCTCGTCTACGGTACAAGTTAAATATCCGAGAAAGCAAAAAATGGATAAAGAAGTTGTGGTATGTACGTACAATGGAATATCACTCAGCAATGAGATCCACGTCATCAGGCCCGTAGCGGCATAATGAGTGGATTCAGGTACGATGATTCTACGAGAAATAAGTCACAGAGAAAAAGAAACATCATAAGATATCACTAATACACGGAACTTAAACTTGTCTTCACATGAACTGAATTACAAAACAGAACAGGGTCTCAAATTTAGAAAACCAACTTATGCTTGCTTATGGGGAAAGGTGAGTTGGGGTGCTGCATAAAACCAGAGATTGAAATTAGCACAGAAACCGTTCCATAAGGCAAATATATAATAGACATGACCTGCTCCTTGCTCAACGAAATGGACTCAACACCCCACATTCAACGCCTGGGAATATACCTGACAAGTTAGAATCTTAAGACCCATGGATTTATATGTCTCCATAAGGATATCAAGCGTGTGTACAGCGGCCTAAACGCATCAGTGAAAATCCGATAAATCTCATTATCAAAATATATTTCAAAAACAAAACACAATGACAGTGAAATAGAGAACAATTCTTAAATAATTCATTCAGGGCTTGTGATGCAACCTGGATTTACCACATCTACACCCAGAGCTGGGTGAGACATAAGGCTGGACACTTCGGGCTGATAGCATTGGTGAGGTTCGGTGAGCAAACGCAGACCCTTTGAAGTCATACTGCATGGTACCCATTCCATGGGTCCCAACTCTCCAGGTTTAAGGGATTCTTCCTTCAGCTAAAACATGAATGGGAAACACAGAGTAATGTCCACCATGTGATTGGGAAACGTTTTCAAATGCGTCTCAGGTTTCGACCCCTGGTACTCGGGTTCACCGTTCCAGACGCTTTACTAACACTCTCCCCACTTGGAGAGTCAGTGCCTGTAACCTCCTGTTTGGCACAGTTTGCAATTTCTGCGCAAAATGAACAGGAATAGGGACAACGAATGAGAGACTAGCTGTAGGTGTCTGCACGGGCAAATGGAACGCTCATTTCCCACCAGGAAGAGGGACTAACCAAAGGCTCAGCGTGCCCTGCTGGAACCAGATTAGGGCCTGAAGCAATCCTGCGGTTTTGCGGCCAGCTCACAAGAAAGCGAGTTGAAGAAAGGAGCTCAGGGGCACTGTAATTCACAAACCTGCAGAGTTATGAATGACAGCTATCGTCCAAAATTATATTGAAGTAAGTCTTTGAAGAGGACTTGAAAGCGGGGCAGAATTTCAGGAAAACGATTTCAGGGGGTAGACTGGAATTGCACTTAAAGCATAGGAAAAGAGGCCGAATGTCCACAATGATGCACTTGGCCAAAAAGGGCGTATGCGTTTTTTCCTGAATATATTCAGGAAAAACCGCATACGCCCTTTTTGGCCAACCAAGCAAGCGTGTAAAGGAAATCTGCACTACAATGAAGTCTCTCTGCCCCCCGGTCAAAAGGGCCATCTGAATAAAGTGTAAAATCCAGAAAGGCAGGACAGGTCATGGAGAACAGGGAGCCTTGTTATGCTGATGGGCGGGATTTAAATTGCCAACAGCCACTCTGGAGAAGTGTATGGTGTTTCCTGAAACACGTAGGAAACAAAGCAACACAGCCTATGGCACTTCCACTTAGGGTCCTATAGCTTAGGGAAATTAAAATCAAAAACAAAAAGCCACCCCAAAGTTTGGGACGGCTCTGTTTACAAGAACCTCATCTACGGTACAATTTAAATATCCGAGAAAGCAAAAAATGGATAAAGAAGTTGTGGTACGTACGTACAATTGAATATCACTCAGCAATGAGATCTACGTCATCAGGCCCGTAGCGGCATAGTGAGTGGATTCAGGTACGACGATTCTACGAGAAATAAGTCACACAGGAAAAGAAATATCATAAGATATCACTAATACATGGAACGTAAACTTGGCTACACATGAACTGAATTACTAAACAGAACAGGGTCTCAAATTTAGAAAACCAACTTATGCTTGCTTATGGGGAAAGGTGAGTTGGGGTGCTGCATCAAACCAGAGATTGAAATTAGCACAGATACCGTTCCATAAGCCAAATATATAATAGACAAGACCTACTCCTTGCTCAACGAAATGGACTCAACACCCCATATCCAACACCTGGGAATATACCTGTCAAGTAAGGAACTTAAGACCCATGGATTTATATGTCTGCATAAGGAAGTCAAGCGTGTGTACAGTGGCCTAAACGCAGCAGTGAAAATCCAATAAATCCCATTAACAAAATAAATTTCAAAAACAAAACACAATGACAGTGAAATAGAGAGCAATTCTTAAATAATTCATTCAGGGCTTGTGATGCAACCTGGATTTACCACATCTACACCCAAGCTGGTTGAGACATAATGCTGGACACATCGAGCTGATAGTATTGGTGAGGTTTGGTGAGCAAACGCAGACCCTTTGAAGTCATACTGCATGGTACCCATTCCATGGGTCCCAACTCTCCAGGTTTAAGGGATTCTTCCTTCAGCTAAAACATGCATGGGAAACCCAGAGTATGGTCCACCGTGTGATTAGGAAACGTTTTCAAATGCATCTCAGGTTTCGACCCCTGGTACTCGGGTTCACTGTTCCAGACGCTTTACTAACACTCTCCCCACTTGGAGAGTCAGTGTCTTTAACCTCCTGTTTGGCACAGTTTGCAATTTCGGCACAAGATGAACAGGAATAGCGAGAGCCAATGAGAGACTAGCTGTAGGTGTCTGCACGGGCAAATGGAACGCTCATTTCCCAACAGGAAGAGGAATTAACCAAAGGCTCAGCGTGCCATGCCGGAACAAGATTAGGGCCTGAAGCAATCCTGCGGTTTTGCGGGCAACTCACAAGAAAGCGAGTTGAAGAAAGGAGCTCAGGGGCACTGTAATTCACAAACCTGCAGAGTTATGAATGACAGCTATCGTCCAAAAATTTATTGAAGTAAGTTTTCGAAGAGGACTTGAAAGCGGGGCAGAATTTCAGGAAAACGAATTCAGGGGGTAGACTGGAATTGCACTTAAAGCATAGGAAAAGAGGCAGAATGTCCACAATGATGCACTTGGCCAAAAAGTGCGTATGCGTTTTTTCCTGAATATATTCAGGAAAAAACGCATACGCACTTTTTGGCCAACCAAGCAAGCGTGTAAAGGAAATCTGCACTACAATGAAGTCTCACTGCCCCCCGGTCAAAAGGGCCATCTGAAAAAAGTGTAAAATCCAGAAAGGCACGACAGGTCATGGAGAACAGGGAGCCTTGTTATGCTGATGGGCGGGATGTAAATTGCCAACAGCCACTCTGGAGAAGTGTATGGTGTTTCATGAAACACGTAGAAAACAAAGCAACACAGCCTATGGCACTTCCACTTACGGTCCTATAGCTTAGGGAAATTAAATTCAAAAACACACTGCCACCCCAAAGTTTGGGACGGCTCTGTTTACAAGAACCTCGTCTACGGTACAAGTTAAATATCCGAGAAAGCAAAAAATGGATAAAGAAGTTGCGGTACGTACGTACAATGGAATATCACTCAGCAATGAGATCCACGTCATCAGGCCCGTAGCGGCATAATGAGTGGATACAGGTACGACGATTCTACGAGAAATAAGTCACACAGAAAAAGAAACATCATAAGATATCACTAATACACGGAACGTAAACTTGGCGACACATGAACTGAATTACAAAACAGAACACGGTCTCAAATTTAGAAAACCAACTTATGCTTGCTTATGGGGAAAGGTGAGTTGGGGTGCTGCATAAAACCAGAGATTGAAATTAGCACAGATTCCGTTCCATAAGGCAAATATATAATAGACAATACCTACTCCTTGCTCAACGAAATGAACTCAACACCCCATATTCAACGCCTGGGAATATACCTGACAAGTAAAAAACTTAAGACCCATGGATTTATATGTCTCCATAAGGATATCAAGCGTGTGTACAGTGGTCTCAACGCAGCAGTGAAAATCCGATAAATCCCATTATCAAAATATATTTCAAAAACAAAACACAATGACAGTGAAATAGAGAACAATTCTTAAATAATTCATTCAGGGCTTGTGATGCAACCTGGATTTACCACATCTACACCCAGAGCTGGGTGAGACATAAGCCTGGACACTTCGGGCTGATAGCATTGGTGAGGTTCGGTGAGCAAACGCAGACCCTTTGAAGTCATACTGCATGGTACCCATTCCATGGGTCCCAACTCTCCAGGTTTAAGGGATTCTTCCTTCAGCTAAAACATGCATGGGAAACCCAGAGTAATGTCCACCATGTGATTGGGAAACGTTTTCAAATGCGTCTTAGGTTTCGACCCCTGGTACTCGGGTTCACCGTTCCAGACGCTTTACTAACACTCTCCTCACTTGGAGAGTCAGTGCCTTTAAACTCCTGTTTGTCACAGTTTGCAATTTCTGCGCAATATTAACAGGAATAGGGACAACGAATGAGAGACTAGCTGTAGGTGTCTGCACGGGCAAATGGAACGCTCATTTCCCACCAGGAAGAGGGACTAACCAAAGGCTCAGCGTGCCCTGCCGGAACAAGATTAGGGCCTGAAGCAATCCTGCAGTTTTGCGGGCAACTCACAAGAAAGCGAGTTGAAGAAAGGAGCTCAGGGGCACTGTAATTCACAAACCTGCAGAGTTATGAATGACAGCTATCGTCCAAAATTATATTGAAGTAAGTCTTTGAAGAGGACTTGAAAGCGGGGCAGAATTTCAGGAAAACGATTTCAGGGGGTAGACTGGAATTGCACTTAAAGCATAGGAAAAGAGGCAGAATGTCCACAATGATGCACTTGGCCAAAAAGGGCGTATGCGTTTTTTCCTGAATATATTCAGGAAAAAACGCATAAGCCCTTTTTGGCCAACCAAGCAAGCGTGTAAAGGAAATCTGCACTACAAAGAAGTCTCACTACCCCCGGTACAAACGGCCATCTGAAACAAGTGTAAAATCCAGAAAGGCAGGACAGGTCATGGAGAACAGGGAGCCTTGTTATGCTGATGGGCGGGATTTAAATTGCCAACAGCCACTCTGGAGAAGTGTATGGTGTTTCCTGAAACACGTAGGAAACAAAGCAACACAGCCTATGGCACTTCCACTTATGGTCTTATAGCTTAGGGAAATTAAAATCAAAAACACACAGCCACCCCAAAGTTTGGGACGGCTCTGTTTACAAGAACCTCGTCTACGGTACAAGTTAAATATCCGAGAAAGCAAAAAATGGATAAAGAAGTTGTCGTACGTACGTACAATGGAATATCACTCAGCAATGAGATCTACGTCATCAGGCCCGTAGCGGCATAATGAGTGCATTCAGGTACGATGGTTCGACGAGAAATAAGTCACAGAGAAAAAGAAACATCATAAGATATCACTAATACACGGAACGTAAACTTGGCTACACATGAACTGAATTACAAAACAGAACAGGGTCTCAAATTTAGAAAACCAACTTATGCTTGCTTATGGGGAAAGGTGAGTTCGGGTGCTGCGTCAAACCAGAGATTGAAATTAGCACAGATACCGTTCCATAAGCCAAATATATAAGAGACAAGACCTACACCTTGCTCAACGAAATGGACTCAACACCCCATATTCAACGCCTGGAAATATACCTGACAAGTAAGAATCTAAAGACCCATGGATTTATATGTCTCCCTAAGGAAGTCAAGCGTGTGTACAGGGGCCTAAACGCAGCAGTGAAAATCCGATAAATCCCATTAACAAAATAAATTTCAAAAACAAAACACAATGACAGTGAAATAGAGAGCAATTCTTAAATAATTCATTCAGGGCTTGTGATGCAACCTGGATTTACCACATCTACACCCAGAGCTGGTTGAGACATAAGGCTGGACACATCGAGCTGATAGTATTGGTGAGGTTTGGTGAGCAAACGCAGACCCTTTGAAGTCATACTGCATGGTACCCATTCCATGGGTCCCAACTCTCCAGGTTTAAGGGATTCTTCCTTCAGCTAAAACATGCATGGGAAACCCAGAGTATGGTCCACCGTGTGATTGGGAAACGTTTTAAAATGCATCTCAGTTTTCGACCCCTGGTACTAGGGTTCACCGTTCCAGACGCTTTACTAACACTCTTCCCACTTGGAGAGTCAGTGTCTTTAACCTCCTGTTTGGCACAGTTTGCAATTTCGGCACAAGATGAACAGGAATAGCGAGAGCCAATGAGAGACTAGCTGTAGGTGTCTGCACGGGCAAATGGAACGCTCATTTACCAACAGGAAGAGGAATTAACCAAAGGCTCAGCGTGCCCTGCCGGAACAAGATTAGGGCCTGAGGCAATCCTGCGGTTTTGCGGCCAGCTCACAAGAAAGCGAGTTGAAGAAAGGAACTCAGGGGCACTGTAATTCACAAACCTGCAGAGTTATGAATGACAGCTATCGTCCAAAAATGTATTGAAGTAAATTTTCGAAAAGGACTTGAAAGCGGGGCAGAATTTCAGGAAAACGAATTCAGGGGGTAGAGTGGAATTGCACTTAAAGCATAGGAAAAGAGGCAGAATGTCCACAATGATGCACTTGGCCAAAAAGTGCATATGCGTTTTTTCCTGAATATATTCAGGAAAAAACGTATACGCACTTTTTGGCCAACCAAGCAAGCGTGTAAAGGAAATCTGCACTACAATGAAGTCTCACTGCCCCCCGGTCAAAAGGGCCATCTGAAAAAAGTGTAAAATCCAGAAAGGCAGGACAGGTCATGGAGAACAGGGAGCCTTGTTATGCTGATGGGCGGGATGTAAATTGCCAACAGCCACTCTGGAGAAGTGTATGGTGTTTCCTGAAACACGTAGGAAACAAAGCAACACAGCCTATGGCACTTCCACTTACGGTCCTATAGCTTAGGGAAATTAAATTCAAAACCACACTGCCACCCCAAAGTTTGGGACGGCTCTGTTTACAAGAACCTCGTCTACGGTACAAGTTAAATATCCGAGAAAGCAAAAAATGGATAAAGAAGTTGTGGTACGTACGTACAATGGAATATCACTCAGCAATGAGATCCACGTCATCAGGCCCGTAGCGGCATAATGAGTGGATTCAGGTACGACGATTCTACGAGAAATAAGTCACACAGAAAAAGAAACATCATAAGATATCACTAATACACGGAACGTAAACTTGGCTACACATGAACTGAATTACAAAACAGAACAGGGTCTCAAATTTAGAAAACCAACTTATGCTTGCTTATGGGGAAAGGTGAGTTGGGGTGCTGCATAAAACCAGAGATTGAAATTAGCACAGATTCCGTTCCATAAGGCAAATATATAATAGACATGACCTACTCCTTGCTCAACGAAATGAACTCAACACCCCATATTCAACGCCTGGGAATATACCTGACAAGTAAGAATCTAAAGACCCATGGATTTATATGTCTCCATAAGGAAGTCAAGCGTGTGTACAGGGGCCTAAACGCAGCAGTGAAAATCCGATAAATCCCATTAACAAAATAAATTTCAAAAACAAAACACAATGACAGTGAAATAGAGAGCAATTCTTAAATAATTCATTCAGGGCTTGTGATGCAACCTGGATTTACCACATCTACACCCAGAGCTGGTTGAGACATAAGGCTGGACACATCGAGCTGATAGTATTGGTGAGGTTTGGTGAGCAAACGCAGACCCTTTGAAGTCATACTGCATGGTACCCATTCCATGGGTCCCAACTCTCCAGGTTTAAGGGATTCTTCCTTCAGCTAAAACATGCATGGGAAACCCAGAGTATGGTCCACCGTGTGATTGGGAAACGTTTTCAAATGCATCTCAGTTTTCGACCCCTGGTACTCGGGTTCACCGTTCCAGACGCTTTTCTAACACTCTCCCCACTTGGAGAGTCAGTGTCTTTAACCTCCTGTTTGGCACAGTTTGCAATTTCGGCACAAGATGAACAGGAATAGCGAGAGCCAATGAGAGACTAGCTGTAGGTGTCTGCACGGGCAAATGGAACGCTCATTTCCCAACAAGGAGAGGAATTAACCAAAGGCTCAGCGTGCCCTGCCGGAACCAGATTAGGGCCTGAGGCAATCCTGCGGTTTTGCGGCCAGCTCACAAGAAAGCGAGCTGAAGAAAGGAGCTCAGGGGCACTGTAATTCACAAACCTGCAGAGTTATGAATGACAGCTATCGTCCAAAAATGTATTGAAGTAAGTTTTCGAAGAGGACTTGAAAGCGGGGCAGAATTTCAGGAAAACGAATTCTGGGGGTAGAGTGGAATTGCACTTAAAGCATAGGAAAAGAGGCAGAATGTCCACAATGATGCACTTGGCCAAAAAGGGCGTATGCGTTTTTTCCTGAATATATTCAGGAAAAAATGCATACGCCCTTTTTGGCCGACCAAGCAAGCGTGTAAAGGAAATCTGCACTACAATGAAGTCTCTCTGCCCCCCGGTCAAAAGGGCCATCTGAAAAAAGTGTAAAATCCAGAAAGGCAGGACAGGTCATGGAGAACAGGGAGCCTTGTTATGCTGATGGGCGGGATGTAAATTGCCAACAGCCACTCTGGAGAAGTGTATGGTGTTTCCTGAAACACGTAGGAAACAAAGCAACACAGCCTATGGCAATTCCACTTAGGGTCCTATAGCTTAGGGAAATTAAAATCAAAAACAAACAGCCAACCCAAAGTTTGGGACGGCTCTGTTTACAAGAACCTCGTCTACGGTACAAGTTAAATATCCGAGAAAGCAAAAAATGGATAAAGAAGTTGTGGTACGTACGTACAATGGAATATCACTCAGCAATGAGATCTACGTCATCAGGCCCATAGCGGCATAATGAGTGGATTCAGGTACGACGATTCTATGAGAAATAAGTCACACAGGAAAAGAAATATCAAAAGATATCACTAATACACGGAACGTAAACTTGGCTACACATGAACTGAATTACAAAACAGAACAGGGTCTCAAATTTAGAAAACCAACTTATGCTTGCTTATGGGGAAAGGTGAGTTGGGGTGCTGCATAAAACCAGAGATTGAAATTAGCACATATTCCGTTCCATAAGGCAAATATATAATAGACAAGACCTACTCCTTGCTCAACGAAATGAACTCAAAACCCCATATTCAACGCCTGGTAATATATCTGACAAGTAAGAAACTTAAGACCCATGGATTTATATGTCTCCATAAGGATATCAAGCGTGTGTACAGCGGCCTCAACGCAGCAGTGAAAATCCGATAAATCCCATTAACAAAATATATTTCAAAAACAAAACACAATGACAGTGAAATAGAGAACAATTCTTAAATAATTCATTCAGGGCTTGTGATGCAACCTGGATTTACACATCTACACCCAGAGCTGGGTGAGACATAAGGCTGGACACTTCGGGCTGATAGCATTGGTGAGGTTCGGTGAGCAAACGCAGACCCTTTGAAGTCATACTGCATGGTACCCATTCCATGGGTCCCAACTCTCCAGGTTTAAGGGATTCTTCCTTCAGCTAAAACATGCATGGGAAACCCAGAGTAATGTCCACCATGTGATTGGGAAACGTTTTCAAATGCGTCTCAGGTTTCGACCCCTGGTACTCGGGTTCACCGTTCCAGACGCTTTACTAACACTCTCCCCACTTGGAGAGTCAGTGCCTGTAACCTCCTGTTTGGCACAGTTTGCAATTTCTGCGCAATATTAACAGGAATAGGGACAACAAATGAGAGACTAGCTGTAGGTGTCTGCACGGGCAAATGGAACGCTCATTTCCCACCAGGAAGAGGGACTAACCAAAGGCTCAGCGTGCCCTGCCGGAACCAGATTAGGGCCTGAAGCAATCCTGCGGTTTTGCGGCCAGCTCACAAGAAAGCGAGTTGAAGAAAGGAGCTCAGGGGCACTGTAATTCACAAACCTGCAGAGTTATGAATGACAGCTATCGTCCAAAATTATATTGAAGTAAGTCTTTAAAGAGGACTTGAAAGCGGGGCAGAATTTCAGGAAAACGATTTCAGGGGGTAGACTGGAATTGCACTTAAAGCATAGGAAAAGAGGCAGAATGTCCACAATGATGCACTTGGCCAAAAAGGGCGTATGCGTTTTTACCTGAATATATTCAGAGAAAAACGCATACGCCCTTTTTGGCCAACCAAGCAAGCGTGTAAAGGAAATCTGCACTACAATGAAGTCTCTCTGCCCCCCGGTCAAAAGGGCCATCTGAAAAAAGTGTAAAATCCAGAAAGGCAGGACAGGTCATGGAGAACAGGGAGCCTTGTTATGCTGATGGGCGGGATTTAAATTGCCAACAGCCACTCTGGAGAAGTGTATGGTGTTTCCTGAAACACGTAGGAAACAAAGCAACACAGCCTATGGCACTTCCACTTATGGTCCTATAGCTTAGGGAAATTAAAATCAAAAACAAACAGCCACCCCAAAGTTTGGGACGGCTCTGTTTACAAGAACCTCGTCTACGGTACAAGTTAAATATCCGAGAAAGCAAAAAATGGATAAAGAAGTTGTGGTACGTACGTACAATTGAATATCACTCAGCAATGAGATCTACGTCATTAGGCCCGTAGCGGCATAATGAGTGGATTCAGGTACGACGATTCTACGAGAAATAAGTCACACAGGAAAAGAAATATCATAAGATATCACTAATACACGGAACGTAAACTTGGCTACACATGAACTGAATTACAAAACAGAACAGGGTCTCAAATTTAGAAAACCAACTTATGCTTGCTTATGGGGAAAGGTGAGTTGGGGTGCTGCATCAAACCAGAGATTGAAATTAGCACAGATACCGTTCCATAAGCCAAATATATAATAGAGAAGACCTACTCCTTGCTCAACGAAAGGGACTCAACACCCCATATTCAACTCCTGGGATTATATCTGACAAGTAAGAATCTTAAGACCCATGGATTTATATGTCTCCATAAGGAAATCAAGCGTGTGTACAGCGTCCTAAACGCAGCAGTGAAAATCCGATAAATCCCATTAACAAAATAAATTTCACAAACAAAACACAATGACAGTGAAATAGAGAGCAATTCCTAAATAATTCATTCAGGGCTTGTGATGCAACCTGGATTTACCACATCTACACCCAGAGCTGGGTGAGACATAAGGCTGGACACATCGGGCGGATAGCATTGGTGAGGTTGGGTGAGCAAACGCAGACCCTTTGAAGTCATACTGCATGGTAGCCATTCCATGGGTCCCAACTCTCCAGGTTTAAGGGATTCTTCCTTCAGCTAAAACATGCATGGGAAACCCAGAGTATGGTCCACCGTGTGATTGGGAAACGTTTTCAAATGCATCTCAGGTTTCGTACCCTGGTACTCGGGTTCACCATTCCAGACGCTTTACTAACAATCTCCCCACTTGGAGAGAAATTGCCTTTAACCTCCTGTTTGCCACACTTTGCAATTTCTGCGCAAGATGAACAGGAATAGGGAGAACCAATGAGAGACTAGCTGTAGGTGTCTGCACGGGCAAATGGAACGCTCATTTCCCACCAGGAAGAGAGATTAACCAAAGGCTCAGCGTGCCCTGCCGGAACCAGATTAGGGCCTGAAGTAATCCTGCGGTTTTGCGGCCAGCTCACAAGAAAACGAGTTGAAGAAAGGGGCTCAGGGGCACTGTAATTCACAAACCTGCAGAGTTATGAATGACAGCTATCGTCCAAAAATGTATTGAAGTAAGTCTTCGAAGAGGACTTGAAAGCGGGGCAGAATTTCAGGAAAACGATTTCAGGGGGTAGACTGGAATTGCACTTAAAGCATAGGAAAAGAGGCCGAATGTCGACAATGGTGCACTTGGCCAAAAAGGGCGTATGCGTTTTTTCCTGAATATATTCAGGAAAAAACGCATACGCCCATTTTGGCCAACCAAGCAAGCGTGTAAAGGAAATCTGCACTACAATGAAGTCTCACTACCCCCGGTCCAAACGGCCATCTGAAACAAGTGTAAAATCCAGAAAGGCAGGACAGGTCATGGAGAACAGGGAGCCTTGTTATGCTGATGGGCGGGATGGAAATTGCCAACAGCCACTCTGGAGAAGTGTATGGTGTTTCCTGAAACATGTAGGAAACAAAGCAACACAGCCTATGGCACTTCCACTTATGATACTATAGCTTAGGGAAAAGTAAAATCAAAAACACACAGCCACCCCAAAGTTTGGGACGGCTCTGTTTACAAGAACCTCGTCTACGGTACAAGTTAAATATCCGAGAAAGCAAAAAATGGATTAAGAAGTTGTGGTACGTATGTACAATGGAATATCACTCAGCAATGAGATCTACGTCGTCAGGCCCATAGCGGCATAATGAGTGGATTCAGGTACGACGATTCTATGAGAAATAAGTCACACAGGAAAAGAAATATCATAAGATATCACTAATACACGGAACGTAAACTTGGCTACACATGAACTGAATTACAAAACAGAACAGGGTCTCAAATTTAGAAAAGCAACTTATGCTTGCTTATGGGGAAAGGTGAGTTGGGGTGCTGCATAAAACCAGAGATTGAAATTAGCACAGATTCCGTTGCATAAGGCAAATATATAATAGACAAGACCTACTCCTTGCTCAACGAAATGAACCCAACACCCCATATTCAACGCCTGGGAATATACCTGACAAGTAAGAAACTTAAGACCCATGGATTTATATGTCTCCATAAGGATATCAAGCGTGTGTACAGCGGCCTCAACGCAGCAGTGACAATCCGATAAATCCCATTATCAAAATATATTTCAAAAACAAAACACAATGACAGTGAAATAGAGAACAATTCTTAAATAATTCATTCAGGGCTTGTGATGCAACCTGGATTTACCACATCTACACCCAGAGCTGGGTGAGACATACGGCTGGACACTTCGGGCTGATAGCATTGGTGAGGTTCGGTGAGCAAACGCAGACCCTTTGAAGTCATACTGCATGGTACCCATTCCATGGGTCCCAACTCTCCAGGTTTAAGGGATTCTTCCTTCAGCTAAAACATGCATGGGAAACCCAGAGTAATGTCCACCATGTGATTGGGAAACGTTTTTAAATGCGTCTCAGGTTTCGACCCCTGGTACTCGGGTTCACCGTTCCAGACGCTTTACTAACACTCTCCCCACTTGGAGAGTCAGTGCCTGTAACCACCTGTTTGGCACAGTTTGCAATTTCTGCGCAATATTAACAGGAATAGGGACAACGAATGAGAGACTAGCTGTAGGTGTCTGCACGGGCAAATGGAACGCTCATTTCCCACCAGGAAGAGGGACTAACCAAAGGCTCAGCGTGCCCTACCGGAACCAGATTAGGGCCTGAAGCAATCCTGCGGTTTTGCGGCCAGCTCACAAGAAAGCGAGTTGAAGAAAGGAGCTCAGGGGCACTGTAATTCACAAACCTGCAGAGTTATGAATGACAGCTATCGTCCAAAATTATATAGAAGTAAGTCTTTGAAGAGGACTTGAAAGCGGGGCAGAATTTCAGGAAAACGATTTCAGGGGGTAGACTGGAATTGCACTTAAAGCATAGGAAAAGAGGCAGAATGTCCACAATGATGCACTTGGCCAAAAAGGGCGTATGCGTTTTTACCTGAATATATTCAGGGAAAAACGCATACGCCCTTTTTGGCCAACCAAGCAAGCGTGTAAAGGAAATCTGCACTACAATGAAGTCTCTCTGCCCCCCGGTCAAAAGGGCCATCTGAAAAAAGTGTAAAATCCAGAAAGGCAGGACAGGTCATGGAGAACAGGGAGCCTTGTTATGCTGATGGGCGGGATGTAAATTGCCAACAGCCACTCTGGAGAAGTGTATGGTGTTTCCTGAAACACGTAGGAAACAAAGCAACACAGCCTATGGCACTTCTACTTATGGTCCTATAGCTTAGGGAAATTAAAATCAAAAACAAACAGCCACCCCAAAGTTTGGGACGGCTCTGTTTACAAGAACCTCGTCTACGGTACAAGTTAAATATCCGAGAAAGCAAAAAATGGATAAAGAAGTTGTGGTACATACGTACAATGGAATATCACTCAGCAATGAGATCTACGTCATCAGGCCCATAGCGGCATAATGAGTGGATTCAGGTACGACGATTCTATGAGAAATAAGTCACACAGGAAAAGAAATATCAAAAGATATCACTAATACACGGAACGTAAACTTGGCTACACATGAACTGAATTACAAAACAGAACAGGGTCTCAAATTTAGAAAACCAACTTATGCTTGCTTATGGGGAAAGGTGAGTTGGGGTGCTGCATAAAACCAGAGATTGAAATTAGCACATATTCCGTTCCATAAGGCAAATATATAATAGACAAGACCTACTCCTTGCTCAACGAAATGAACTCAACACCCCATATTCAACGCCTGGTAATATACCTGACAAGTAAGAAACTTAAGACCCATGGATTTATATGTCTCCATAAGGATATCAAGCGTGTGTACAGCGGCCTCAACGCAGCAGTGAAAATCCGATAAATCCCATTATCAAAATATATTTCAAAAACAAAACACAATGACAGTGAAATAGAGAACAATTCTTAAATAATTCATTCAGGGCTTGTGATGCAACCTGGATTTACCACATCTACACCCAGAGCTGGGTGAGACATAAGCCTGGACACTTCGGGCTGATAGCATTGGTGAGGTTCGGTGAGCAAACGCAGACCCTTTGAAGTCATACTGCATGGTACCCATTCCATGGGTCCCAACTCTCCAGGTTTAAGGGATTCTTCCTTCAGCTAAAACATGCATGGGAAACCCAGAGTAATGTCCACCATGTGATTGGGAAACGTTTTCAAATGCGTCTCAGGTTTCGACCCCTGGTACTCGGGTTCACCGTTCCAGACGCTTTACTAACACTCTCCCCACTTGGAGAGTCAGTGCCTGTAACCTCCTGTTTGGCACAGTTTGCAATTTCTGCGCAATATTAACAGGAATAGGGACAACAAATGAGAGACTAGCTGTAGGTGTCTGCACGGGCAAATGGAACGCTCATTTCCCACCAGGAAGAGGGACTAACCAAAGGCTCAGCGTGCCCTGCCGGAACCAGATTAGGGCCTGAAGCAATCCTGCGGTTTTGCGGCCAGCTCACAAGAAAGCGAGTTGAAGAAAGGAGCTCAGGGCACTGTAATTCACAAACCTGCAGAGTTATGAATGACAGCTATCGTCCAAAATTATATTGAAGTAAGTCTTTAAAGAGGACTTGAAAGCGGGGCAGAATTTCAGGAAAACGATTGCAGGGGGTAGACTGGAATTGCACTTAAAGCATAGGAAAAGAGGCAGAATGTCCACAATGATGCACTTGGCCAAAAAGGGCGTATGCGTTTTTACCTGAATATATTCAGGGAAAAACGCATACGCCCTTTTTGGCCAACCAAGCAAGCGTGTAAAGGAAATCTGCACTACAATGAAGTCTCTCTGCCCCCCGGTCAAAAGGGCCATCTGAAAAAAGTGTAAAATCCAGAAAGGCAGGACAGGTCATGGAGAACAGGGAGCCTTGTTATGCTGATGGGCGGGATTTAAATTGCCAACAGCCACTCTGGAGAAGTGTATGGTGTTTCCTGAAACACGTAGGAAACAAAGCAACACAGCCTATGGCACTTCCACTTATGGTCCTATAGCTTAGGGAAATTAAAATCAAAAACAAACAGCCACCCCAAAGTTTGGGACGGCTCTGTTTACAAGAACCTCGTCTACGGTACAAGTTAAATATCCGAGAAAGCAAAACATGGATAAAGAAGTTGTGGTACGTACGTACAATGGAATATCACTCAGCAATGAGATCTACGTCATTAGGCCCGTAGCGGCATAATGAGTGGATTCAGGTACGATGATTCTACGAGAAATAAGTCACACAGGAAAAGAAATATCATAAGATATCACTAATACACGGAACGTAAACTTGGCTACACATGAACTGAATTACAAAACAGAACAGGGTCTCAAATTTAGAAAACCAACTTATGCTTGCTTATGGGGAAAGGTGAGTTGGGGTGCTGCATCAAACCAGAGATTGAAATTAGCACAGATACCGTTCCATAAGCCAAATATATAATAGACAAGACCTACTCCTTGCTCAACGAAATGGACTCAACACCCCATATTCAACACCTGGGAATATACCTGACAAGTAAGAAACTTAAGACCCATGGATTTATATGTCTCCATAAGGAAGTCAAGCGTGTGTACAGTGGCCTAAACGCAGCAGTGAAAATCCAATAAATCCCATTAACAAAATAAATTTCAAAAACAAAACACAATGACAGTGAAATAGAGAGCAATTCTTAAATAATTCATTCATGGCTTGTGATGCAACCTGGATTTATCACATCTACACCCAGAGCTGGTTGCGACATAAGGCTGGACACTTCGGGCTGATAGCATTGGTGAGGTTCGTTGAACAAACGCAGACCTTTTGAAGTCATACTGCATGGTAGCCATTCCATGGGTCCCAACTCTCCAGGTTTAAGGGATTCTTCCTTCAGCTAAAACATGTATGGGAAACCCAGAGTATGGTCCACCGTATGATTGGGAAACGTTTTCAAATGCATCTCAGGTTTCGTTACCTGGTACTCGGGTTCACCGTTCCAGACGCTTTATTAACACTCTCCCCACTTGGAGGGTCAATGCCTTTAACCTCCCGTTTGGCACAGTTTGGAATTTCTGCGCAAGATGAACAGGAATAGGGAGAACCAATGAGAGACTAGCTGTAGATGTCTGCACGGGCAAATGGAACGCTCATTTCCCACCAGGTAAGGGAATTAACCAAAGGCTCAGCGTGCCCTGCCAGAACCAGATTAGGGCCTGAAGCAATCGTGCGGTTTTGCGGCCAGCTCACAAGAAAGCGAGTTGAAGAAAGGAGCTCAGGGGCACTGTAATTCACAAACCTGCAGAGTTATGAATGACAGCTATCATCTAAAAATATATTGAAGTAAGTCTTCGAAGAGGACTTGAAAGCGGGGCAGAATTTCAGGAAAACGATTTCAGGGGGTAGACTGCAATTGCACTTAAAGCATAGGAAAAGAGGCAGAATGTCGACAATGATGCAGTTGGCCAAAAAGTGCATATGCGTTTTTTCTTGAATATATTCAGGAAAAGACGCATACGCCCTTTTTGGCCAACCAAGCAAGCATGTAAAGGAAATCTGCACTACAATGAAGTCTCACTGCCCCCCGGTCAAAAGGGCCATCTGAAAAATGTGTAAAATCCAGAAAGGCAGAACAGGTCATGGAGAACAGGGAGCCTTGTTGTGCTGATGGGCGGGATGTAAATGGCAAACAGCCACTCTGGAGAAGTGTATGGTGTTTCCTGAAACACGTAGGAAACAAAGCAACACAGCCTATGGCACTTCCACTTAGGGTCCTATAGCTTAGGGAAATTAAAATCAAAAACAAACAGCCACCCCAAAGTTTGGGACGGCTCTGTTTACAAGAACCTCGTCTACGGTACAAGTTAAATATCCGAGAAAGCAAAAAATAGATAAAGAAGTTGTGGTACGTACGTACAATGGAATATCACTCAGCAATGAGATCCACGTCATCAGGCCCGTACCGGCATAATAAGTGGATTCAGGTACGACGATTCTACGAGAAATAAGTCACACAGAAAAAGAAACATCATAAGATATCACTAATACACGGAACGTAAACTTAGCTACACATGAACTGAATTACAAAACAGAACAGGGTCTCAAATTTAGAAAACCAACTTATGCTTGCTTATGGGGAAAGGTGAGTTGGGGTGCTGCATCAAACCAGAGATTGATATTAGCACAGATACCGTTCCATAAGGCAAATATATAATAGACACAACCTACTCCTTTCTCAACGAAATGGACTCAACACCCCATATTCAACGCCTGGGAATATACCTGACAAGTAAGAAACTTAAGACCCATGGATTTATATGTCTCCATAAGGATATCAAGCGTGTGTACAGCGGCCTAAACATAGCAGTGAAAATCCGATAAATCCCATTATCAAAATATATTTCAAAAACAAAACACAATGACAGTGAAATAGAGAGCAATTTTTAAATAATTCATTCATGGCTTGTGATGCAACCTGGATTTACCACATCTACACCCAGAGCTGGGTGAGACATAAGCCTGGACACTTCGGGCTGATAGCATTGGTGAGGTTCGGTGAGCAAACACAGACCCTTTGAAGTCATACTGCATGGTACCCATTCCATGGGTCCCAACTCTCCAGGTTTAAGGGATTCTTCCTTCAGCTAAAACATGCATGGGAAACCCGGAGTAACGTCCACCATGTGATTGGGAAACGTTTTCAAATGCGTCTCAGGTTTCGTCCCCTGGGACTCGGGTTCACCGTTCCAGACGCTTTACTAACACTCTCCCCACTTGGAGAGTCAGTGCCTTTAACCTCCTGTTTGGCACAGTTTGCAATTTCTGCGGAATATGAACAGGAATAGGGACAACCAATGAGAGACTAGCTGTAGGTGTCTGCACCGGCAATTGGAACGCTCATTTCCCACCAGGAAGAGGGACTAACGAAAGGCTCAGCGTGCCCTGCCAGAACGGGATTAGGGCCTGAAGCAATCCTGCGGTTTTGCGGCCAGCTCACAAGAAAGCGAGTTGAAGAAAGGAGCTCAGGGGCACTGTAATTAACAAACCTGCAGAGTTATGAATGACAGCTATCTTCCAAAATTATATTGAAGTAAGTCTTTGAAGAGGACTTGAAAGCGGGGCAGAATTTCAGGAAAACGATTTCATGGGGTAGACTGGAATTGCACTTAAAGCATAGGAAAAGAGGCAGAATGTCCACAATGATGCACTTGGCCAAAAAGGGCGTATGCGTTTTTTCCTGAATATATTCAGGAAAAAACGCATACGCCCTTTTTGGCCAACCGAGCAAGCGTGTAAAGGAAATCTGCACTACAATGAAGTCTCACTGCCCCACGGTCAAAAGGGCCATCTGAAAAAAGTGTAAAATCCAGAAAGGCAGGACAGGTCATGGAGAACAGGGAGCTTTGTTATGCTGATGGGCGGGATGTAAATTGCCAACAGCCACTCTGGAGAAGTGTATGGTGTTTCCTGAAACACGTAGGAAACAAAGCAACACAGCCTATGGCACTTCCACTTAAGGTCCTATAGCTTAGGGAAATTAAAATCAAAAACACACAGCCACCCCAAAGTTTGGGACGGCTCTGTTTACAAGAACCTGGTCTACGGTACAAGTTAAATATCCGAGAAAGCAAAAAATGGATAAAGAAGTCGTGGTACGTACGTACAATGGAATATCACTCAGCAATGAGATCTACGTCATCAGTCCCGTAGCGGCATAATGAGTGGATTCAGGTACGACGATTCTACGAGAAATAAGTCACACAGGAAAAGAAAGATCATAAGATATCACTAATACACGGAACGTAAACTTGGCTACACATGAACTGAATTACAAAACAGAACAGGGTCTCAAATTTAGAAAACCAACTTATGCTTGCTTATGGAGAATGGTGAGTTCGGGTGCTGCATCAAACCAGAGATTGAAATTAGCACAGATAGCGTTCCATAAGCCAAATATATAATAGACAAGACCTACTCCTTTCTCAACGAAATGGACTCAACACACCATATTCAACGCCTGGGAATATACCTGACAAGTAAGAATCTTAAGACCCATGGATTTATATGTCTCCATAAGGAAATCAACCGTGTGTACAGCGGCCTAAACGCAGCAGTGAAAATCCGATAAATCCCATTATCAAAATAAATTTCACAAACAAAACACAATGACAGTGAAATAAAGAGCAATTCTTAAATAATTCATTCAGGGCTTGTGATGCAACCTGGATTTACAACATCTACACCCAGAGCTGGGTGAGACATAAGGCAGGACACTTCGGGCTGATAGCATTGGTGAGGTTCGGTGAGCAAACGCAGACCCTTTGAAGTCATACTGCATGGTACCCATTCCATGGGTCCCAACTCTCCAGGTTTAAGGGATTCTTCCTTCAGCTAAAACATGCATGGGAAACCCAGAGTATGGTCCACCATGTGATTGGGAAACGTTTTCAAATGCATCTCAGGTTTCGTCCCCTGGTACTCGGGTTCACCGTTCCAGACGCTTTACTAACACTCTCCCCACTTGGAGAGTCAGTGCCTTTAACCTCCTGTTTGGCACAGTTTGCAATTTTTGCGCAAGATGAACAGGAATAGGGAGAACCAATGAGAGACTAGCTGTAGGTGTCTGAACGGGCAAATGGAACGCTCATTTCCCACCAGGAAGAGGGATTAACCAAAGGCTCTGCATGCCCTGCCGGAACCAGATTAGGGCCTGAAGCAATCCTGCGGTTTTGCGGCCAGCTCACAAGAAAGCGAGTTGAAGAAAGGAGCTCAGGGGCACTGTAATTCACAAACCTGCAGAGTTATGAATGACAGCTATCGTCCAAAAATATATTGAAATAAGTCTTCGAAGAAGACTTGAAAGTGGGGCAGAATTTCAGGAAAACGATTTCAGGGGGGAGACTGGAATTGCACTTAAAGCATAGGAATAGAGGCAGAATGTCCACAATGATGCACTTGGCCAAAAAGGGCGTATGCGTTTTTTCCTGAATATATTCAGGAAAAACCGCATACGCCCTTTTTGGCCAACCAAGCAAGCGTGTAAAGGAAATCTGCACTACAATGAAGTCTCACTGCCCCCCGGTCCAAACGGCCATCTGAAACAAGTGTAAAATCCAGAAAGGCAGGACAGGTCATGGAGAACAGGGAGCTTTGTTATGCTGATGGGCGGGATGTAAATTGGCAACAGCCACTCTGGAGAAGTGTATGGTGTTTCCTGAAACACGTAGGAAACAAAGCAACACAGCCTATGGCACTTCCACTTAGGGTCCTATAGCTTAGTGAAATTAAAATCAAAAACACACAGCCACCCCAAAGTTTGGGACAGCTCTGTTTACAAAAACCTCGTCTACGGTACAGGTTAAATATCCGAGAAAGCAAAAAATGGATAAAGAAGTTGTGGTACGTACGTACAATGGAATATCACTCAGCAATGAGCTCTACCTCATCAGGCCCGTAGCGGCATAATGAGTGGATTCAGGTATGACGATTCTACGAGAAATAAGTCACACAGAAAAAGAAACATCATAAGATATCACTAATACACGGAACGTAAACTTGGCTACACATGAACTGAATTACAAAACAGAACAGGGTCTCAAATTTAGAAAACCAACTTATGATTGCTTAGGGGAAAGGTGAGTTGGGGTGCTGCATCAAACCAGAGATCGAAATTAGCACAGATACCGTTCCATAAGCCAAATATATAATAGACAAGACCTACTCCTTGCTCAACGAAATGGATTCAACACCCCATATTCAACGCCTGGGAATATACCTGACAAGTAAGAATCTTAAGACAAATGGATATATATGTCTCCATAAGGAAATCAAGCGTGTGTACAGCAGCCTAAACGCAGCAGTGAAAATCCGATAAATCCCATTATCAAAATAAATTTCAAAAACAAAACACAATGACAGTGAAATAGAGAGCAATTCTAAAATAATTCATTCAGGGCTTGTGATGCAACCTGGATTTACCACATCTACACCCAGAGCTGGGTGAGACATAAGGCTGGACACTTCGGGCTGATAGCATTGGTGAGGTTCGGTTAGCAAACGCAGACCCTTTCAAGTCATACTGCATGGTACCCATTCCATGGGTCCCAACTCTCCAGGTTTAAGGGATTCTTCCTTCAGCTAAAACATGCATGGGAAACCCAGAGTATGGTCCACCGTGTGATTGGGAAACCTTTTCAAATGCATCTCAGGTTTCGCCCCTGGTACTCGGGTTCACCGTTCTAGACGCTTTACTAACACTCTCTCCACTAGGAGAGTAATTCCCTTTAACCTCCTGTTTGGCACAGTTTGCAATTTCTGCGCAAGATGAACAGGAATAGGGAGAACCAATGAGAGACTAGCTGTAGGTGTCTGCACGGGCAAATGGAATGCTCATTTCCCACCAGGAAGAGGGATTAACCAAAGGCTCAGCGTGCCCTGCCGGAACCAGATTAGGGCCTGAAGCAATCCTGCGGTTTTGCGGCCAGCTCACAAGAAAGCGAATTGAAGAAAGGAGCTCAGGGGCACTGTAATTCACAAACCTGCAGAGTTATGAATGACAGCTATCGTCCAAAAATGTATTGAAGTAAGTCTTCGAAGAGGGCTTGAAAGCGGGGCAGAATTTCAGGAAAACGATGAAAGGGGGGAGACTGGAATTGCACTTAAAGCATAGGATAGGAGGCAGAATGTCGACAATGATGCACTTGGCCAAAAAGGGCGTATGCGTTTTTTCCTGAACATATTCAGGAAAAAACGCATACGCCCTTTTTGGCCAAACAAGCAAGCGTGTAAAGGAAATCTGCACTACAATGAAGTCTCACTGCCCCCCGGTCAAAAGGGCCATCTGAAAAAAGTGTAAAATCCAGAAAGGCAGGACAGGTCATGGAGAACAGGGAGCCTTGTTATGCTGATGGGCGGGATGTAAATTGCCAACAGCCACTCTGGAGAAGTGTATGGTGTTTCCTGAAACACGTAGGAAACAAAGCAACACAGCCTATGGCACTTCCACTTAGGGTCCTATAGCTTAGGGAAATTAAAATCAAAAACACACAGCCACCTCAAAGTTTGGGACGGCTCTGTTTACAAGAACCTCGTCTACGGTACAAGTTAAATATCCGAGAAAGCAAAAAATGGATAAAGAAGTTGTGGTACGTACGTACAATGGAATATCACTCAGCAATGAGATCCACGTCATCAAGCCCGTACCGGCATAATGAGTGGATTCAGGTACGACGATTCTACGAGAAATAAGTCACACAGAAAAAGAAACATCATAAGATATCACTAATACACGGAACGTAAACTTAGCTACACATGAACTGAATTACAAAACAGAACAGGGTCTCAAATTTAGAAAACCAACTTATGCTTGCTTATGGGGAAAGGTGAGTTGGGGTGCTGCATCAAACCAGAGATTGAAATTAGCACAGATACCGTTCCATAAGGCCAATATATAATAGACACAACCTACTCCTTGCTCAACGAAATGGACTCAACACCCCATATTCAACGCCTGGGAATATACCTGACAAGTAAGAAACTTAAGACCCATGGATTTATATGTCTCCATAAGGATATCAAGCGTGTGTACAGCGGCCTAAACATAGCAGTGAAAATCCGATAAATCCCATTATCAAAATATATTTCAAAAACAAAACACAATGACAGTGAAATAGAGAGCAATTCTTAAATAATTCATTCAGGGCTTGTGATGCAACCTGGAGTTACCACATCTACACCTAGAGCTGGGTGAGACATAAGGCTGGACACTTCGGGCGGATACCATTGGTGAGGTTCAGTGAGCAAATGCAGACCCTTTGAAGTCATACTGCATGGTACACATTCCATGGGTCCCAACTCTCCAGGTTTAAGGGATTCTTCCTTCAGCTAAAACATGCATGGGAATCCCAGAGTATGGTCCACCGTGTGACCGGGAAACGTTTTTAAATGCGTCTCAGTTTTCGTCCCCTGGTACTCGGGTTCACCATTCCAGACGCTTTACTTACACTGTCCCTACCTGGAGAGTCAGTGCCTTTAACCTCCTGTTTGGCACAGTTTGCAATTTCTGCGGAAGATGAACAGGAATAGGGAGAACCCATGAGAGACTAGCTTTAGGTGTCTGGACGGGCAAATTTAACGCTCATTACCAACCAGGAAGAGGAATTAGCCAAAGGCTCAGCATGCCGTGCCGGAACCAGATTAGGGCCTGAAGCAATCCTGCGGTTTTGCGGCCAGCTCACAAGAAAGCGAGTTGAAGAAAGGAGCTCAGGGGCACTGTAATTCACAAACCTGCAGAGTTATAAATGACAGCAATCATCCAAAAATATATTGAAGTAAGGCTACAAAGAGGACTTGAATGTGGGGCAGAATTCCAGGACTACGATTTCAGGAGGTAGACGGGAAATCCTCTGAAAGTATAGGAAAAGAGTCAGAATGTCGACAATGATGCACTTGGTCAAAAAGGGCATATGCGTTTTTCCAGGGCCCTCATTAAAGAGGGTAGGAGGCTCCCAGTATGCTTCAGTGGCCAACAGAAGACCCACGTCACCAAGGCGACGTGAGCCAGCCATGCAGGAGTGACCTCACATCAGAGGGCCCACCTCACAGAAGGGTAAGGAACCCAGTCAGGATCAGACCCTCACCAGAGTGCCCACAACAGCAAGGGGCTGGGAACCAGGCAGGAGTGTCCTCACACCCGTGGGACCACATCATCGAAAGTTGAGGTACCCAGCACATGTGGCCTCAAACCAGAGGACCCACATCACCATGGGTCTCGGAGCAAGGCAGGCAGGATTATCCTCCCAACACATGGCCCATTGTATAAAAAAGGTGAGGAATCCAGCCGTTGGAACATCCCAGCAGGCGGCCCAGATCACCAAGGCTATGGGATCCAGGCAGTGATGAACTCACAACAGAAGGCCCTCATCGTGATACTGTAAGCAACCCAGCCGTTGTGACCTCAGAGCACAAGGCCCACATCCCCATGGGGAAGGGAACCAAGCAGGAGTGTCATTGCACCAGTGGGCACACATCAGAAAATGTGGGGAGCCCAGCAGTTAGGGCCAGACGCCAGAGGGCCCTCATCACTGAGGAGAGGAGGCTCCCAGCAAGCTCCAACTGTTACCAGAGGGCTGACATCGCCAATGCAGTGTGTGCCAGCCAGGCAGGAGTGACCTCAGAGCAGAGGGCCAACCACACAAAAGTGTGAGGAACCCAAAGAGGATCAGACTCTCACCAGAGGGCCCACATCACCAAGGGAATGGAAACCAGGCAGGAGTGTCCTCACACCAGTGGGGCCACATCACCGAAATGTGATGGACCCAGCACACGTGGCCTCAAACTAGAGGACACACATCACCAAGGGGCTGGGAGTGAGGCAGGCAGGAGGAGCCTCAAAACAGAGGGCCCATAGAATAAAAAAGGTGAGGAATCCCGCAGTTGGAACCTCCCAGCAGGCGGCCAGGAGCAGCGAGGATATGGGATCCAGGCCTGACTGAACACAAAACAGAGGGCCCTCATCATGAAACTGTGAGCAACCCAGCCGTTGGGACCTCAGAGCAGAAGGCCCACATTCCCATGTGGTTGGGAACCTGGCAGGAGTGTACTCGCACCACAGGGCGCACATTAGAGAATTTTGGGAGCCCAGAAGTTAGGGCCTGACGCCAGAGGGCCCTCATCACCGAGGAGAGGAAGCTCCCAGCAGGCTCCAACTGCCACAAGAGGGCCGACGTTGCCAAGGTGGGGTGTGCCAGCCAGGCAGGAGTGATCTCACAGCAGAGGGTCCACCTCACAGAAGGGTGAGGAACCCAGCCAGGATCAGACTCTCACCAGAGGGCCCACATCACCAAGGGGATAGGAACCAGGCAGGAGTGTCCTCACACCAGTGGGGCCACATAATCGAAAGGTGAGGGACCCAGCACACGTAGCCTCAAACCAGAGGACACACATCGCCAAGGGGCTGGGAGTCAGGCAGGCAGGAGGAGTCTCAAAACAGAGGGCCCATAGAAGAAAAAAGGTGAGGAATCCTGCAGTTGGAACCTCCCCGCAGGCAGCCAGGAGCAGCGAGGCTATTGGATCCAGGGCGGAGTGAACTCACACCAGAGGACCCTCATCATGAAACTGAGCAACCCACCGTTGGGACCTCAGAGCAGAAGACCCACATTCCCATGGGGTTGGGAACCTGGCAGGAGTGTACTCGCACCACAGGGCACACATCAGAAAATTTTGGGAGCCCAGGAGTTAGGGTCTGACGCCAGAGGGCCCTCATTACCGAGGGGTGGAGACCCCCAGCAGGCACCAACTCCCAACTGAGGGCCCACGTCGCCAAGGTGATGTGTGCCAGCCAGGCAGGAGTGACCTCACAGCAGAGGGTCTACCTCACAGAAGGGTGAGGAAACCAGCCAGGATAAGACTCTCACCAGAGAGCCCACATCACCAAGGGGATCGGAAAAAGGCAGCAGTGTCCTCACACCAGTGTGGCCACATTATAGAAAGGTGAGGAACCCAGCACATGTGGCCTAAACCAGAGGACCCACATTTCCAAGATGCTCCGAGTGAGGCAAGCAGGAGTAGCCTAACAACACAGGGCCCACAGAATAAAAAATGTGAGGAATCCAGCAGTTTGAACCTCCCAGCAGGTGGCCCAGAGCATGGAGTCTATGGGATCCAGGCCACAGTGAACTCACAGCAGAGGGCCCACATCATGAAACTGTGAGCAACCCAGCCGGTGGAACCTCAGAGCAGAAGACCCACATCCCCATGGGGATAGGAACCTCGCAGGAGTGTCCTCGCACAACTTAACACGTATCAGAAAATGTGGGAACCCAGCAGTTAGGGCCTGACGCCAGAGGGCCCTCATCACCGAGGAGAGGAGGCTACCAGCAGGCTCCAAATGCCACCAGAGGGCCGACGTCACCAAGGCAATGGGAGCAAGCCAGGCAGGAGTTACCTCACAGCAGAGGGCCCACCTCACAGAAGTGTGAGGAACCCAACCAGGATCAGACTCTAACCAGAGGGCCCACATCACCAAGGGGATGGAAACCAGGCAGGAGTGTCCTCACACCAGTGGGGCCACATCAGCCAAAGGTGAGGAACACAGCACATGTGGCCTCAAATAAGGGGACACACATCACGAAAGGGCTGGGAGTGAGGCATGCAGGAGGAGACTCACAACAGAGGGCCCATAGAATAAAAAGGTGAGGAACCCCGCCGTTGGAAGCTCCAAGCAGGTGGCCCAGAGCACCGAGGCTATGGGATCCATGCCGGAGTGAACTCACAGCAGAGGGCCCACATTCTGACACTGTGAGCAACCCAGCCGTTGGGACCTCAGAGCAGAAAGCCAACATCCCCATGGGGATGGGACCCTGGCAGGAGTGTACTCGCACGACAGGGCGCACATCAGAAAATTTTGGGAGCCCATGAGTTAGGGCCTGACGCCAGAGGGCCCTCATTACCGAGGGGAGGAGACTCTCAGCAGGCACCAACTCCCAACTGAGGGCCCACATCGCCAAGGTGACGTGTGCCAGCCAGGCAGGAGTGACCTCACAGCAGAGGGTCTACCTCACAGAAGGGTGAGGAATCCAGCCAGGATCAGGCTCTCACCAGAGGGCCCCCATCACCAAGTGGATGGGAACCAGGCAGGAGTGTCCTCACACCAGTGGGGCCACATCAATAAAGGTGAGGAAACCGGCACATGTGGCCTCAAACCAGAGGACCTACATCACAAAGGGGCTGGGAGTGAGTCAGGAAGGAGGAGCATGAAAACACAGAACCCAAAGAATAGAAAAGGTAAGGAATTCAGCAGTAGGAACCTCCCAGCAGGCGGCTCAGAGCACAGAGTCTATGGGATCTAGGCCTGAGTGAACTAACACCAGAGAGCCAACATCATGAAACGGTGAACAACACAGGTGTTGGGACCTTAGAGCAGAAGGCCCACATGCCCATGGGGATGGGAACCTGGCAGGAGTGCCCTCGCACCACTTAGGACGTATCAGAAAATGTGGGAACCCAGCAGTTAGGGCCTGATGCCAGAGAGCCTCATCACCGAGGGGAGGAGGCTCCCAGCAGGCTCCAACTGCCACCAGAGGTCTGACGTCGCCAAGGCGGGATGTGCTAGCCAGGCAGGAGTGACCTCAGAGAAGAGGGCCCACCTCACAGAAGTGTGAGGAACCCAACCAGGATCAGACTCTCGCCGGAGGGACCACATCACCAAGGGGATGGGAAGCAGGCAGGAGTGTCCTCACACCAGTGGGGCCACATCATCAAAAGATGAGGAACCCATCACATGTGGCCTCAAACCAGAGGACACACATCACCAAGGGGCTGGGAGTGAGGCAGGTGTCTGGAGGGGCACATTTAACTCTAATTTCCCACCAGGAAGAGGAATTAACCAAAGGCTCAGAGTGCCGTGCCACACCCTGATTACGGCCTGAAGCAAACCTGCGGTTTTGTGGCCAGCTTTCAAGGAAGCGAGTTAAGAAAGGAAATCACGGGCACTGTAATTCACAAACCTGCAGAGTTATAAATGACAGCTATTGGCAAAAATATATTGAAGTAAGTCTGCAAAGAGGACTTGAAAACGAGGCAAAATTGAGGAATCATATTTCAGGAGGTAGAATGGAATTGCATTTAAAACATGTGAAAAGTGGCAGATCTTTGACAGTGATGCACTTGGATGAACAGTGCGTATACATTTTTTCCTGAATATATTCAGGAAATAACGCATATGCCCTTTTTGGCCAACCAAGCACTCGAGCAATGGAAATCCGTACTACAATGAAGTCTCATTTCCCATTCGTCAAAAGGGCCATCTGAAAAAAGTGTAAAAAGCAGAAACACAGGACAGGCCATGGAGAACAGGGAGCCTTGTTATGCTGATGGGCGGGATGTAAATTGCCAACAGACACTCTGGAGATGTTTATGGTGTATCCTGAAACATCTGAAAAACAAAGCTACAGAGACTAGGGCACTTCCACTTTTGGCCCTATAGCTTAGGAAAATTAAAATCAACAAGACACAGCCAACACAAAATTTAGGGCTGCTGTGTTTACAAGAACCTCGAGTCCAGTACAAATTAAATATCCCAGAAAGAAAAAAATGGATAAAGGAGTTGTGCTACTTATGTACAACGGAATATCACTCAGCAATGAAATCAATGTCATCAGGCCTGTAGCAGCAAATTGAGTGGATTTAAGTATGATGATTCTAAGAGAAATAGGTCACACAGAGAAAGATAATTATCATAAGATATCACTAATAGAGGGAGTGTAAACTTGGCTACACATAAACTGAATTACAAAACCGAACAGTCTCAAATTTAGATAAAAACTTATGCTTGCTTAAGGGGAAAGTTGAGTTGGGGTGCTGTATAAAACCAGAGATTGAAATTAGCACACATACCATTCCATAAGCCAAATATGTAATAGACAAGACCTACTCTTTGCTCAACGAAATAGACTCATCCATGGTGTATCACCTCACACCTGTTAGAATGGGCATCATCAGAAAATCTACAAACAACAAATGCTGGAAAGGGTGTGGAGATAAGGAACCCTCTTCCACTATTGTTGGGAATGTAAATTGATACAGTCACTGTGGAGAACATTATGGAGTTTCTTATAAAACTAAGAATAGAATTACCATATGATACAGCAATCCCACTACTGGGCATATACCCAGACAAAACCATAAATCAAAAAGAGACATTCACCGCAATGTTCATTGCATCACTATTTACAATATCCAGGTAATGGAAGCAACCTAAATGCCCACAGACAGACGAATGCATAAAGATGTGGTACAAATATAAAATGGAATATTACTAAGCCATAAAAAGGAATGAAATTGGGTCATTTGTAGAGACGTTGATGGATCTAGAGACTGTCATACAGAGTGAAGTAAGTCAGAAAGAGAAAAACAAATCTTGTGTATTAATGCATATATGTGGAACCTAGAAAAATTATACAGATGAACCGTTTTGCAAGGCAGAAATAGAGCAACAGATGTAGACAACAAACGTATGGACACCAAGGGGGGAAAGCTGTTGGGGGGTGGTGGTGGGAGGATTGAGAGATTGGGATTGGCATGTATACATTTATATGTATAAAATAGATAACCAAAAAGAACCTGCTGTATAAAAAAATAAAATAAAATTCAAAATTACAAAAAGTAAAACAGAAAAAATATTCTTCCCTTCACATACATGTATTTATACGAATAAATTATTTCCATGCTTATATCTGTAAATACAAAAAAGAGGAATAAAATCTACCTTGAACCAAAAATGAAAAAAAGAAAAAAAAAACAGAACCCACCAGTTACACAGAGGAAAACCGTATCAGGGCACTTGCTCCAGTTGTAAACAATTCTGTAGTTGGCCAGTGGTGGGGAATCATCTCCCATTCAGCCAGCAGGCCCCACGCAACAAGCGTCCTCATTGCAAAGCTGGGGGACCGTGCCAAGGCATCTGTGAGTAAATGTGGGCCGAGCCCCAGGCCAGCTGCTGCTGAAATGTTCCCACCCTTCCCAGGTAAAACACCTGAATATGTACAAGGACTTGAAAGCCTAGAGGAAGGGCCATGGAGCCACATGAGCGACAGCATGCCAGCCGATTTGGTGCCTGCAGGCCAGCCAGGATGGTCCTGGCCCTGGGTACTATTCTGGAAGCTTTCCATTTCCCTGCCTGAGATACCCCTGCTGTCCGGGCCCCCACTGCTTTCTTCCTCACTCACCTCTGCCCAGGGAGAAATTCCAGAGGCAGGTATGGGTGACACATCCTCTTCTTTAGCAGGTGGCATCTTGGTAACTGCTGCAGAAAGTCCAGCAGAGCCCCACTCACACTGGGCCACCCACAAAGCCGTGGCCTCTCACTCCCTCCCACCAGTCCAGCCCCGAGACTGCTGACAGGGCAGAGAAAATGGCGTCAGGCACAGCTGCAGGGGCTCTTGCTGCCTGGAGTGGTGTTTATATTGATCTCAAACAGGCACACCTGGGGAGGGCTGGCCGGCACGGTCAGGCTTCCCAGGCCAGCCAATAATCACCCCTCAGGCGCTCACAGTTGCAGAAACTGGAACTTGCTGAATCGGCCAGGTCCAAGGAACAGGTGTGGGCTCCTGAGAGTCAGGATAAACAAGGGGTTGCAGCTCTGGCTTGTTTTCTAATTATATTATCTGGCCCATGAGTGGGAGACAACTTCAAGAAAACCCTCTCCTAATGAGAGGAACCCAGGAGTCAGGGAGAGGAGGGGTGGGTGGTGGGTGGAGACAGAGGCCTGGTGCCCCGGGTGCAGTGGAAGTCTCTGGAAGACCAGGTGGAGGGAGGCCACACAGAGTGATGCCCAGGGTCACAGACCTGTTGGAGATGCTGTTTCTTAGTTCAAGTCCTGCTCTGAGGTGCTCTGTGTCAGATCTGAGTGACAGGTGAGCTGGAAGTGCTCTGCAATGAGGGCGATGTGCACGGTACCTGTGTGCCCAGCCCTGCCAGGGTAACTGCAAGGGTAGCTCTGTATCCTGGGAGGGGCCTGACCATGAGAGCCCCATGGGCTGCAGGGGAACCTGCCCAGGGAACCCCATATCCTGGGAGGGGCCTGAACAGGAGAGCACCGTGGGCTGCGGTGGGGGTGGGGTACCTGCCCAGGTGAGCTCCATATCCTGGGATTGGCCTGACCTCGAGAGCCCCATGGGCTGCTGGAGTCCTGGTAAAGGATGTCAGGACAGTCAGTGAAGCCACCGAGGATATACTTCCAGTAGTTCCTAAATCCTACACCCTGCTGGTCATTCTACCAACCACCGGGACATGGTATTCTGTATTAGTCTTCAATGATGCCTTCTTTTGTATTCTATTAGTCCCAGAGTCACAAGAAATTTTGGCTTGTGAGTGGCAGGACTCAACATACAACTAAAACAATACTTCTGGGCCGTGTTGCCCCAAGGGTTCAAAAATTCCCACACCATCTTTGGGGAAAGCTCAGTTAAAGACCTAAAAGTTCTACCTCTGGAAAAGGAAACACTCCTTCAATATGCAGACGACATTCTGATCGCCAGCCCTACTAAGGAGACCTCTGAACTACCAAGCCAATAAAGGATAGAAGTTGTCCAAGAAAAAGCTCAAATATCACAGACTACGGTGACCTGCCTGGGCTTCATTCTCACAGAAGGTCGGAGAAGCCCATCTCAGGAAAGGGAAGAAACAATTTACAGCCTTACCCATTTCTAAAACTAGAAGACAGCTTAGGGGTTCCTGGGGAGGCCAGGGTTGGTGCTTCTGGATCCCTAACTACAGTCTACTAGCTGGGCCTCTATATGAAACACTGAAAGGAAAAGATGATGATCCTTTTGAATAGAATCCAGAAGTGGCCTTTCAAGAATGGAAAGAGCAGTCAATTCAGACCCTTGCCCTGGAACTCCCTAATTTAGCTAAACCCTTTGACCTTTACATTCCTGGTGAATGGTGAATCGCTATTGGAGTATTAGTGCAAAAACTGGGACCACTTGAAATGGAACAATGCAAGAATGCCATTCCGGTAGGATAAACTATGGTCACCAATGGGCTTGGCCCACCGCCACATCTGGCCAAGATACTGGCGGTATCTGAAAACCTGGAAATCAGCAGCACAAAAGGCCACCTCCCTCCTAAGGGAAAAGGACCCCACGTGGTGATCCTAAGCCCCAACCATGCCCTGAAGTTGCAGGGTTTGCTCCATGGGCACACTGACCTCGAGTGAGGAGGCCCTCCAACTCCAACCTCCAGAGAGATAACCGGGGTAAAGGGGCACCATGACGACTCATGTGACCATCACTTGACCTGGAGTTTCTCTCATAAAACAACAAGAGTGTGTCCCAAAAGAGTAGACTACTGCTTGCAGGACTTACTGCACCCAGAGCGGACCTAATAATCTTGGCGGGGGAAGCGTATATCACGCTGTCACCATAGAAGAGCCTACAGACACTGTGATGATGGTGGCCAATAAGACCGGCTGGACTCCTGTTTACTTCAAAAGGCTGTTGACTCAGTGGCCATCATGGTCCTTCATCACCACTGACCCTGGACTGTCTGGGAGTTGAGCAGGCAGGGTCCTGACACCTGGTGCTCTTTTTACGTTAATTCAGGGGCCTAATTGAAGAAAGTGCAGACTACTGGTCAGAGCATCTAGGCTGGCAGAAAGGGTCAGCCTAAGGTGGCCGAACAAATGCAGGGCGGGGTGAAACTGGACCTCACAGCGTCACTGCACATCTCCTTCCTGGACCCTTAAAGGTCATTAGAATCTATAACGCTTCCAATACTGGTGCTCAGGTGGACGAGCGGGGAGGCAGGAGGCCTGGGGACAATCAACGTCACCTGGAGGCTGCTGGGGAGAAGTTCTGACCCTCGCCCACCGGTATGAGGGCTCCTAACTCAGCACTCAGCAGTTACAGAAGAAGGGTCTGCACCCTCAGCACTCTAAGAATGAGGAAGGGGAAAAAAGGCAGAAGAGGGCTTTTTCCCAGGCAAAGCCCCTTAAAAATCCCTGGGAGATAAAAATAGAATCTGGGCAATAAAATAAAGTCTAACCTTTTTTATCCTTTGTGCTTTGTCTAATTTCACGTGCTCCTAGGGTCCCGCATACAGAGGTTCAACAGCCGGCACTTCAGACCAGATTTCCTAGTGCGGAATGGCTGGGTCGACACCTCAGCTCCTGGGACACAGTGCACACTCCGCGATATAGAGCCTGAGCTGCAGCCAACCGGGCCCTCGAGAGCTCCGCCCCCTCCCTCCCACTGACTCTGACAGGATCTCTACACAGCAGCCCAGCCCACAGCCCACGGGGTAGCACATGCTCTCACCTCTCCATTCTCTGATCAAAATATAAAGTTTCCTTTGCTTCTGAACCAAACTCAGTCTCAATCTGTTGGCTCCAATGACACTGGGCAGGGGGACACTTGTTGGGGTCCACTCTGGAGGATCAGTAACAGAAATTGAGAACATTGTAACTTCAATGAACAGATGTTTGAGCCAAACTGTAATTAACATAGAACAGTGTATAAGGCTCAGGTAAAATAAGATGTTTCTAACACTCCCATTTGATATTTCCATCACTTTATTATAAGCAAGTTCAGTGAAAAGGTTTGTCTTATTTGTCAGGTCAATATTAGAGAAACGAAGTGATTTCTTTCCAAGGATGTACATCTAAAAATCTTGGTTAAAGCTTCAATCTTGTTTTAAATGCTTTTCCATTGAAAATGATACCTCTCTTTCAGTTCCCCCAATTCTGAGAAGTATAAAATCTTATAATTTATTATTACCAAAGGGGAAAGGTGGGAGGAGGGATAAATTAACAGTTTGGGATTAACACATACACACTGCTATGTATAAAATCGATCATCAACAAGGAACTACTGTATAGCCCCGGGAACTACACTCAATATTTTACAATAACCTATAAGGGGAAATAATCTGAAAAAGAATAGATATTTTTATTGACATCATCTATTAATGACAGTTAAAATGGAACCTAAGGGAAGCCGGTGGTGAGTGCTTCTGACCCTGAAGACTTCAATCATCTAAAGTTTGGACTCTGCCTACTTCCCAAGGCCCTTAATGAACATATGTGTAGCCGTAGCTTAAAAAATTCCCCAGTTTGGGTTGTGGAGAGACACTGATTTTGTAAAAGCCCTGGTGTTCTCCTCACATGAATGGGACACTTCCTACAGCTAAAACATGCCTGTCACACCCAGAGGATGGTATACCGTCTGATCGGGAAGAGTTTGGAAAAGGCATCTCATCTCCTCATCTCCTGGTGCTCGGGTTCACCCCTCCAGCGTCTTTACGAACAGTCTCCCCACTTGGAGATGTCAGCACTGTCAACATCCTGTTGCAGACAGTTTGGAATTTGTCCAGAGGATGAAGCAGAAGGAGGAGGAACAATGAGAGACAAGTCCTAGGTGTTCGGACAGGCACATGTCACTCTTATTTCCAATCAGGAAGACGAATTGACCAAAGGCTAGGGTTGCCCATGGAAACAGAATAGGGCTTGAGGAAATTCCGCTGCTTTGTGGCCAGTTCCCATAAACACAAGTTGAAAAATGGAACGCAGGGACACTAAAATTCACGAAACTGCAGAGTTGAAAATATCTATCACTGAAAAATGTCTTGAGGAAAGTCAGAGGAAAGGACTTGTAAGCAACGGAGAATGGCAGGAAAGGGATTGGAAGAGGTAGAAAGGACTCGCCATTAAGCACAAGAAAAGGGGCTGAACATTGCCAACATTGCAATTGGTCAAAAAGGGTGTATGCGTCTTTTTCTGTATGTATTCAAGAAAAGGGCATACACTTTTTTAGCCAACCAAACAGGTGGGCACTGGAAATCAATACTACAAAACATATCACTTCGCATCAGTCAGAAGAGCCTTCCTCATAAAGTGTAAACACCAGAAATGCAGGACAGGGCAAGGAGAAAAGGGAGCCCTCTGAGGCTTATACTGGAAATGTATATTGCCAACGGTCACTCTGGAGAAGTGTATTGTGTTTACTAAAGCATCTAAAAAATGAGCTACAGAGCACAGGGCACTTGCACTCATGGACGTATATCTTGGGAAAAACAAAAATCGAGAGGACACAGGCACCCCAATATTTACCGCCTCTATGTTTAAAAGATCCTTGACTAGGATATAATTTATAAGTCTCTGGAGGGAAAAAATGGATAGAGATGTGGCACTTATGTAGAGTGGAATATTACTCAGCCTGGAAATCAATGAAATATGGCCAGTTGTAACAACCACAGAGGAGTTACGTATGATCATTTGAAGTCACATAATTCAAAAAGAAAAAGACACACGATATTACTAATACATGGAATGTAAACGTGGCTACAAATGAACTGAATTACAAAACAGAACGGGGTCTCAAATTTAGAAAACCAACATATGCTTGCTTAAGGATAAAGGAGAGTTGGGGTGCTGCATAAAACCAGAGATAGAAATTAGCACAGATACCTTTCCATAAGCCAAATATGTAATAGTCAAGACCTACCAGTTGCTCAACGAAATGGACTAAACACCCCATATTCAACGCCTAGGAATACACCTGACTAGTAAGAATCTTCAAACCCATGGATTTATATGTCTCTGTAAGAGAATCAAGCGTGTGTATAGATTTATGAACGCAGCAGAGAAAATCCGATAAATCCAATTATCAAAATGAATTACAAAAACAAAACAAAATGACAGTGAAATAGAGAGCTATTCTTAAATAATTCATTCAGAGCTTGTGATGCAACCTGGATTAACCACATCTGCACCAAGAGCTGAGTGAGACATAAGGTTGGACACTTCGGGCGGATAGCACTGGTGAGGTACGATGAGCAAATGCAGACCCTTTGAAGTCATACTGCATGGTACCCATTCCATGGGTCCAAACTCTCCAGGTTTAAGAGATTCTTCCTTCAGCTAAAACATGCATGGGAAACACAAAGTATGGTACACCGTGTGACTGGGAAGCGTTTTCAAATGCATCTCAGTTTTCGTCCCCTTTTACACGGGTTCACCATTCCAGACCCTTTACTAACACTCTCTTCACTTGGAGAGTCAGTGCCTTTAACCTCCTGTTTGGCACAGTTTGGAAATTCTGCGGAAGGTGAACAGGAATAGGGAGAACCAATTAGAGACTAGCTGTACGTGTCTGCACGTGCAAATTTAATGCTCATTTCCCACCAGGAAGAGGAATTAACCAAAGGCTCAGCATGACGTGCCAGAACCAGATTAGGGCCTGAAGCAATCATGTGGGTTTGCGGCCAGCTCACAAGAAAGCGAGTTGAAGAAAGGAGCTCAGGGGCACTGTAATTCACAAACCTGCAGAGTTATGAATGACAGCTATCGTCCAAAAATGTATTGAAGTAATTCTTCGAAGAGGACTTGAAAGTGGGGCAGAATTTCAGGAAAACGATTTCAGGGGGGAGACTGGAATTGCACTTAAAGCATAGGAAAAGAGGCAGAATGTCGAAAATGATGCACTTGGTCAAAAAGGGCGTATGCGTTTTTTCCTGAATATATTCAGGAAAAAACGCATACGCACTTTTTGGCCAACCAAGCAAGCGTGTAAAGGAAATCTGCACTAAAATGAAGTCTCACTGCCCTCCGGTCCAAAGGGCAATCTGAATAACGTGTAAAATCCAGAAAGGCAGGACAGGTCATGGAGAACAGGGAGCCTTGTTATGCTGATGGGCGGGATGTAAATTGCCAACAGCCACTCTGGAGAAGTGTATGGTGTTTCCTGAAACACGTAGGAAACAATGCAACACAGCCTATGGCACTTCCACTTAGGGTCCTATAGCTTAGGGAAATTAAAATCAAAAACACACAGCCACCCCAAAGTTTGGGACGGCTCTGTTCACAAGAACCTCGTCTACGGTACAAGTAAAATATCCGAGAAAGCAAAAAATGGATAAAGAAGTTGTGGTATGTACGTACAATGGAATATCACTCAGCAATGAGATCTACGTCATCAGGCCCGTAGCGGCATAATGAGTGGATTCAGGTATGACGATACTACGAGACATAAGTCAAACAGGAAAAGAAACATCATAAGATATCACTACTACACGGAACGTAAACTTGGCTACACATGAACTGAATTACAAAACAGAACAGGGCCTCAAATTTAGAAAACCAACTTATGCTTGCTTATGGGGAAAGGTGAGTTGGGGTGCTGCATAAAACCAGAGATTGAAATTAGCACAGATACCGTTCCATAAGCCAAATATATAATAGACAAGACCTACTCCTTGCTCAACGAAATGGACTCAACACACCATATTCAACGCCTGGGAATATACCTGACAAGTAAGAATCTTAAGACCCATGGATTTATATGTCTCCATAAGGAAATCAACCGTGTGTACAGCGGCCTAAACGCAGCAGTGAAAATCCGATAAATCCCATTATCAAAATAAATTTCACAAACAAAACACAATGACAGTGAAATAGAGAGCAATTCTTAAATAATTGATTCAGGGCTTGTGATGCAACCTGTATTTACCACATCTACACCCAGAGCTGGGTGAGACATAAGGCTGGACACTTCGGGCTGATAGCATTGGTGAGGTTCGGTGAGCAAACGCAGACCCTTTGAAGTCATACTGCATGGTACCCATTCCATGGGTCCCAACTCTCCAGGTTTAAGGGATTCTTCCTTCAGCTAAAACATGCATGGGAAACCCAGAGTATGGTCCACCATGTGATTGGGAAACGTTTTCAAATGCATCTCAGGTTTCGTCCCCTGGTACTCGGGTTCACCGTTCCAGACGCTTTACTAACACTCTCCCCACTTGGAGAGTCAGTGCCTTTAACCTCCTGTTTGGCACAGTTTGCAATTTTTGCGCAAGATGTACAGGAATAGGGAGAACCAATGAGAGACTAGCTGTAGGTGTCTGCACGGGCAAATGGAACGCTCATTTCCCATCAGGAAGAGGGATTAACCAAAGGCTCTGCATGCCCTGCCCGAACCAGATTAGGGCCTGAAGCAATCCTGCGGTTTTGCGGCCAGCTCACAAGAAAGCGAGTTGAAGAAAGGAGCTCAGGGGCACTGTAATTCACAAACCTGCAGAGTTATGAATGACAGCTATCGTCCAAAAATATATTGAAATAAGTCTTCGAAGAGGACTTGAAAGTGGGCAGAATTTCAGGAAAACGATTTCAGGGGGGAGACTGGAATTGCACTTAAAGCATAGGAAAAGAGGCAGAATGTCGACAATGATGCACTTGGCCAAAAAGGGCGTATGCGTTTTTTCCTGAATATATTCAGGAAAAAACCCATACGCCCTTTTTGGCCAACCAAGCAAGTGTGTAAAGGAAATCTGCACTACAATGAAGTCTCACTGCCCCCCGGTCCAATGGGCCATCTGAAACAAGTGTAAAATCCAGAAAGGCAGGACAGATCATGGAGAACAGTGAGCCTTGTCATGCTGATGGGCAGGATGTAACTTGCCAACAGCCACTCTGGAGAAGTGTATGGTGTTTCCTGAAACACGTAGGAAACAAAGCAACACAGCCTATGGCACTTCCACTTAGGGTCCTATAGCTTAGGGAAAATAAAATCAAAAACACACAGCCACCCCAAAGTTTGGGACGGCTCTGTTTACAAGAACCTCGTCTACGGTACAAGTTAAATATCCGAGAAAGCAGAAAATGGATAAAGAAGTTGTGGTACGTATGTACAATGGAATATCATTCAGCAATGAGATCTACGTCATCAGGCCCGTAGTGGCATAATGAGTGGATTCAGGTACGACGATTCTACGAGAAATAAGTCACACAAAAAAGAAACATCATAAGATATCACTAATACACGGAACGTAAACTTGGCTACACATGAACTGAATTACAAAACAGAACAGGGTCTCAAATTTAGAAAAGCAAGTTATGCTTGCTTATGGGGAAAGGTGAGTTGGGGTGCTGCATCAAACCAGAGATTGAAATTAGCACAGATACCGTTCCATAAGCCAAATATATAATAGACAAGACCTACTCCTTGCTCAACGAAATGGAATCAACACCCCATATTCAACGCCTGGGAATACACCTGACAAGTAAGAATCTTAATACCCATGAATTTATATATCTCCATAAGGAAATCAAGCATGTGTACATCGGCCTAAACGCAGCAGTGAAAATCCGATAAATCCCATTATCAAAATAAATTTCACAAACACAACACAATGACAGTGAAATAGAGAGCAATTCTTAAATAATTCATTCAGGGCTTGTGATGCAACCTGGATTTACCACATCTACACCCAGAGCTGGGTGAGACATAAGGCTGGACACTTCTGGCTGATAGCATTGGTGAGGTTCGGTGAACAAACGCAGACCCTTTGAAGTCATACAGCATGGTACCCATTCCATGGGTCCCAACTCTCAAGGTTTAAGGGATTCTTCCGTCAGCTATAACATGCATGGGAAACCCAGAGTATGGTCCACCGTGTGATTGGGAAACGTTTTCAAATGCATCTCAGGTTTCGTCCCCTGGTACTCGGGTTCACCGTTCCAGACGCTTTACTAACACTCTCCCCACTTGGAGAGTCAGTGCCTTTAACCTCCTGTTTGGCACAGTTTGCAATTTCTGCGCAAGATGAACAGGAATAGGGAGAACCAATGAGAGACTAGCTGTAGGTGTCTGCACGGGCAAACGGAACGTTCATTTCCCACCAGGAAGATGAATTAACCAAAGGCTCAGCGTGCCCTGCGGGAACCAGATTAGGGCCTGAAGCAATCCTGCGGTTTTGCGGCCAGCTCACAAGAAAGCGAGCTGAAGAAAGGAGCTCAGGGGCACTGTAATTCACAAACCTGCAGAGTTATGAATGACAGCTATCGTCCACAAATATATTGAATTAAGTCTTCGAAGTGGACATGAATGCGGGGCAGAATTTCAGGAAAACGATTTCAGGGGGTAGACTGGAATTGCACTTAAAGCATAGGAAAAGAGGCAGAATGTAGACAATGATGCACTTGGCCAAAAAGGGCGTATGCGTTTTTTCCTGAATATATTCAGGAAAAAACGCATACGCCCTTTTTGGCCAACCAAGCAAGCGTGTAAAGGAAATATGCACTACAATGAAGTCTCACTGCCCCCGGTCAAAATGGCCATCTGAAAAAAGTGTAAAATCCAGAAAGGCAGGACAGGTCATGGAGAACAGGGAGCCTTGTTATGCTGATGGGCGGGATGTAAATTGCCAACACTCAATCTGGAGAAGTGTATGGTGTTTGCTGAAACACGTAGGAAACAAAGCAACACAGCCTATGGCACTTCCACTTACGGTCCTATAGCTTAGGGAAATTAAAATAAAAAACACACAGCCATCCCAAAGTTTGGGACGGCTCTGTTTACAAGAACCTTGTCTACGGTACAAGTTAAATATCCGAGAAAGCAAAAAATGAATAAATAATTTGTGATACGTACATACAATGGAATATCACTCAGCAATGAGATCTACGTCATCAGCCCCGTAGCGGCATCATGAGTGGATTCAGGTACGACGATTCTACGAGAAATAAGTCACACAGAAAAACAAACATCATAAGATATCACTAATACACGGAACGTAAACTTGTCTACACATGAAATGAATTACAAAACAGAAAAGGGCCTCAAATTTAGAAAACCAACTTATGCTTGCTTATGGGGAAAGGTGAGTTGAGGTGCTGCATAAAACCAGAGATTGAAATTAGCACAGATACCGTTCCATAAGCCAAATATATAATAGACAAGATCTACTCCTTGCTCAACGAAATGGACTCAACACCTCATATTCAACGCCTGGGAATATACCTGACAAGTAAGAATCTTAAGACCCATGGATTTATATGTCTCCATAAGGAAGTCAAGCGTGTGTACAGGGGCCTAAACGCAGCAGTGAAAATCCGATAAATCCCATTATCAAAATAAATTTCACAAACAAAACACAATGACAGTGAAATAGAGAGCAATTCTTAAATAATTCATTCAGGGCTTGTGATGCAACCTGGATTTACCACATCTACACCCAGAGCTGGGTGAGACATAAGCCTGGACACTTCGGGCTGATAGCATTGGTGAGGTTCGGTGAGCAAACGCAGACCCTTTGAAGTCATACTGCATGGTACCCATTCCATGGGTCCCAACTCTCCAAGTTTAAGGGATTCTTCCTTCAGCTAAAACATACATGGGAAACCGAGAGTATGGTCCACCGTGTGATTGGGAAACGTTTTCAAATTCATCTCAGGTTTCGTCCCCTGGTGCTCGAGTTCACTGTTCCAGACGCTTTACTAACACTCTCCCCACTTGGAGAGTCAGTGTCTTTAACCTCCTGTTTGGCACAGTTTGCAATTTCTGCGCAAGATGAACAGGAATAAGGAGAAACAATGAGAGACCAACTGTAGGTGTCTGCACGTGAAAATGGAACGCTCATTTCCTACCAGGAAGAGGAATTAACCAAATGCTCAGCATGCCCTGCCAGAACCAGATGAGGGCCTGAAGCAATCCTGCGGTTTTGCGGCCAGCTCACAAGAAAGCAAGTCAAAGAAATGAGCTCAGGGGCACTGAAATTCACAAACTTGCAGAGTTATGAATGACAGCTGTCGTCCAAAAATGTATTGAAGTAAGTCTTCGAAGAGGACTTGAAAGCGGGGCAGAATTTCAGGAAAACGATTTCAGGGGGTAGACAGGAATTGCACTTAAAGCATAGGAAAAGAGGCAGAATGTCGACAATGGTGCACTTGGCCAAAAAGGGCGTATGCGTTTTTTCCTGAATATATTCAGGAAAAAACGCATACGCCCTTTTTGGCCAACCAAGCAAGCGTGTAAAGGAAATCTGCACTACAATGATGTCTCACTACCCCCTGTCCAAACGGCCATCTAAAACAAGTGTAAAATCCAGAAAGGCAGGACAGGTCATGGAGAAGAGGGAGCCTTGTTATGCTGATGGGCGGGATGTAAGTTGCCAACAGCCACTCTGGAGAAGTGTATGGTGTTTCCTGAAACACGTAGGAAACAAAGCAACACAGCCTATGGCACATCCACTTATGGTCCTATAGCTTAGGGAAATTAAAATAAAAAACTCACAGCCACCCCAAAGTTTGGGACGGCTCTGTTTACAAGAACCTCGTCTACGGTACAAGTTAAATATCCGAGAAAGCAAAAAATGGATAAAGAAGTTGTGGTACGTACGTACAATGGAATATTACTCATCAATGAGATCTACGTCATCAGGCCCGTAGCAGCATAATGAGTGGATTCAGGTACGACGATTCTACGAGAAATAAGTCACACAGAAAAAGAAACATCATAAGTTAACACTAATACACGGAACGTAAACTTGTCTACACATGAAGTGAATTACAAAACAGAACAGGGTCTCAAATTTAGAAAACCAACTTATGCTTGCTTATGGGGAAAGGTGAGTTGGGGTGCTGCATCAAACCAGAGATTGAAATTAGCACAGATACCGTTCCATAAGCCAAATATATAATAGACAAGACCTACTCCTTGCTCAACGAAATGGACTCAACACCCCATATTCAACTCCTGGGAATATACCTGACAAGAAAGAATCTTAAGACCCATGGATTTATATGTCTCCATAAGGAAATCAAGCGTGTGTACAGCGGCCTAAATGCAGCAGTGAAAATCCGATAAATCCCATTATCAAAATAAATTTCACAAACAAAACACAATGACAGTGAAATAGAGAGCAATTCTTAAATAATTCATTCAGGGCTTGTGATGCAACCTGGATTTACCACAGCTACACCCAGAGCTGGGTGAGACATAAGGCTGGACACTTCAGGCTGATAGCATTGGTGAGGTTCGGTGAGCAAACGCAGACCCTTTGAAGACATACTGCATGGTACCCATTCCATGGGTCCCAACTCTCCAGGTTTAAGGGATTCTTCCTTCAGCTAAAACATGCATGGGAATCCCAGAGTAATGTCCACCATGTGATTGGGAAACGTTTTCAAATGCATCTCAGGTTTCGACCCCTGGTACTCGGGTTCACCGTTCCAGAGGCTTTACTAACACTCTCCCCACTTGGAGAGTCAGTGCCTTTAACCTCCTGTTTGGCACAGTTTGCAATTTCTGCGCAATATGAACAGGAATAGGGACAACCAATGAGAGACTAGCTGTAGGTGTCTGCACGGGCAAATGGAATGCTCATTTCCCACCAGGAAGAGGGACTAACCAAAGGCTCAGCGTGCCCTGCCGGATCCAGATTAGGGCCTGAAGCAATCCTGCGGTTTTGCGGCCAGCTCACAAGAAAGCGAGTTGAAGAAAGGAGCTCAGGGGCACTGTAATTCACAAACCTGCAGAGTTATGAATGACAGCTATCGTCCAAAATTATATTGAAGTAAGTCTTTGAAGAGGACTTGAAAGCGGGGCAGAATCTCAGGAAAACGATTTCAGGGGGTAGAATGGAATTGCACTTAAAGCATAGGAAAAGAGGCCGAATGTCCACAATGATGTACTTGGCCAAAAAGGGCGTATGCGTTTTTTCCTGAATATATTCAGGAAAAACCGCATACGCCCTTTTTGGCCAACCAAGCAAGCGTGTAAAGAAATCTGCACTACAATGAAGTCTCTCTGCCCCCCGGTCAAAAGGGCCATCTGAAAAAAATGTAAAATCCAGAAAGGCAGGACAGGTCATGGAGAACAGGGAGCCTTGTTATGCTGATGGGCGGGATTTAAATTGCCAACAGCCACTCTGGAGAAGTGTATGGTGTTTCCTGAAACACGTAGGAAACAAAGCAACACAGCCTATGGCACTTCCACTTATGGTCCTATAGCTTAGGGAAATTAAAATCAAAAACACACAGCCACCCCAAAGTTTGGGACGGCTCTGTTTACAAGAACCTCGTCTACGGTACAAGTTAAATCTCCGAGAAAGCAAAAAATGGATAAAGAAGTTGTGGTACGTACGTACAATGGAATATCACTCAGCAATGAGATCTACGTCATCAGGCGCGTAGCGGCATAATGAGTGGATTCAGGTACGACGATTCTACGAGAAATAAGTCACACAGGAAAAGAAATATCATAAGATATCACTAATACACGGAACGTAAACTTGGCTACACATGAACTGAATTACAAAACAGAACAGGGTCTCAAATTTAGAAAACCAACTTTTGCTTGCTTATGGGGAAAGGTGAGTTGGGGTGCTGCATAAAACCACAGATTGAAATTAGCACAGATACCGTTCCATAAGCCAAATATATAATAGACAAGACCTACTCCTTGCTCAACGAAATGGACTCAACACCCTATATTCAACTCCTGGGAATATACCTGACAAGTAAGAAACTTAAGACACATGGATTTATATGTCTCCATAAGGAAGTCAAGCATGTGTACAGCGGCCTAAACGCAGCAGTGAAAATCCGATAAATCCCATTAACAAAATAAATTTCAAAAACAAAACACAATGACAGTGAAATAGAGAGCAATTCTTAAATAATTCATTCAGGGCTTGTGATGCAACCTGGATTTACCACATCTACACCCAGAGCTAGTTGAGACATAAGGCTGGACACATCGGGCTGATAGCATTGGTGAGGTTTGGTGAACAAACGCATACCCTTTGAAGTCATACTGCATGGTACCCATTCCATGGGTCCCAACTCTCCAGGTTTAAGGGATTCTTACTTCAGCTAAAACATGCATGGGAAACCCAGAGTATGGTCCACCGTGTGATTGGGAAACGTTTTCAAATGCATCTCAGGTTTCGACCCCTGGTACTCGGGTTCACATTTCCAGACGCTTTACTAACACTCTACCCACTTGGAGAGTCAGTGCCTTTAACCTCCTGTTTGGCACAGTTTGCAATTTCTGCGCAAGATGAACAGGAATAGGGACAACCAATGAGAGACTAGCTGTAGGTGGCTGCACGGGAAAATGGAACGCTCATTTCCCACCAGGAAGAGGAATTAACCAAAGGCTCAGCATGCCCTGCCCGAACCAGATTAGGGCCTGAAGCAATACAGCGATTTTTCGACCAGCTCACAAGAAAGCGAGTTGAAGAAAGGAGCTCAGGGGCACTGTAATTCACAAACCTGCAGAGTTATGAATGACAGCTATCGTCCAAAAATGTACTGAAGTAAGTCTTCGAAGAGGACTTGAAAGCGGGGCAGAATTTCAAGAAAACGATTTCAGGGGGTAGACTGGAATTGCACTTAAAGCATAGGAAAAGAGGCAGAATGTCGACAATGGTGCACTTGGCCAATAAGGGCGTATGCGTTTTTTCCTGAATATATTCAGGAAGAAACGCAAACGCCCTTGTTGGCCAACCAAGCAAGCGTGTAAAGGAAATCTGCACTACAATGAAGTCTCACAGCCCCCCTGTCCAAAAGGCCATCGGAAACAAGTGTAAAATACAGAAAGGCAGGACAGGTCATGGAGAACAGGGAGCCTTGTTATGCTGATGGGCGGGATGTAAATTGCCAACAGCCACTCTGGAGAAGTGTATGGTGTTTCCTGAAACACGTAGGAAACAAAGCAACACAGCCTATGGCACTTCCACTTATGGTCCTATAGCTTAGGGAAATTAAAATCAAAAACACACAGCCACCTCAAAGTTTGGGACAGCTCTGTTTACAAGAACCTCGTCTACGGTACAAGTTAAATATCCGAGAAAGCAAATAATGGATAAAGAATTTCTGGTACGTACGTAGAATGGAATATCACTCAGCAATTAGATCTACGTCATCAGGCCCGTAGCGGCATAATGAGTGGATTCAGGTACGACGATTCTACGAGAAATAAGTCACACAGGAAAAGAAAGATCATAAGATATCACTAATACACGGAACGTAAACTTGTCTACATATGAACTGAATTACAAAACAGAACAGGGTCTCAAATTTAGAAAACCAACTTTTGCTTGCTTATGGGGAAAGGTGAGTTGGGGTGCTGCATAAAACCAGAGATTGAAATTAGCACAGATACCGTTCCATAAGCCAAATATATAATCGACAAGACCTACTCCTTGCTCAACGAAATGGACTCAACACCCCATATTCAACGCCTGGGAATATACCTGACAAGTAAGAATCTTAAGACCCATAGATTTATATGTCTCCATAAGGAAGTCAAGCCTGTGTACAGTGGCCTAAACGCAGCAGTGAAAATCCGATAAATCCCATTAACAAAATAAATTTCAAAAACAAAACACAATGACAGTGAAATAGAGAGCAATTCTTAAATAATTCATTCAGGCCTTGTGATGCAACCTGGATTTACCACATCTACACCCAGAACTGGTTGAGACATAAGGCAGGACACTTCGGGCTGATAGCATTGGTGAGGTTCCGTGAGCAAAGGCAGACCCTTTGAAGTCATACTGCATGGTACCCATTCCATGGGTCCCAACTCTCCAGGTTTAAGGGATTCTTCCTTCAGCTAAAACATGCATGGGAAACCCAGAGTATGGTCCACCGTGTGTTTGGGAAACGTTTTCATATGCATCTCAGGTTTCGTCCCCTGGTACTCGGGTGCACCGTTCCAGACGCTTTACTAACACTATCCCCACTTAGAGAGTCAGTGCCTTTACCCTCCTGTTTGTCACAGTTTGCAATTTCTCGCAAGATGAACAGGAATAGGGAGAACCAATGAGAGACTAGCTGTAGGTGTCTGCACGGGCAAATGGAACCCTCATTTCCCACCAGGAAGACGAATTAACCAAAGGCTCAGCGTGCCCTGCCGGAACCAGATTAGGGCCTGAAGCAATCCTGCGGTTTTGCGGCCAGCTCACAAGAAAGCGAGTTGAAGAAAGGAGCTCAGGGGCACTGTAATTCACAAACCTGCAGAGTTATGAATGACAGCTATCGTCCAAAATTATATTGAAGTAAGTCTTTGAAGAGGACTTGAAAGCGGGGCAGAATTTCAGGAAAACGATTTCAGGGGGTAGACTGGAATTGCACTTAAAGCATAGGAAAAGAGGCAGAATATCCACAATGATGCACTTGGCCAAAAAGGGCGTATGCGTTTTTAAATGAATATATTCAGGGAAAAACGCATACGCCCTTTTTGGCCAACCAAGCAAGCGTGTAAAGGAAATCTGCACTAAAATGAAGTCTCTCTGCCCCCCAGTCAAAAGGGCCATCTGAAAAAAGTGTAAAATCCAGAAAGGCAGGACAGGTCATGGAGAACAGGGAGCCTTGTTATGCTGATGTGCGGGATTTAAATTGCCAACAGCCACTCTGGAGAAGTGTATGGTGTTTCCTGAAACACGTAGGAAACAAAGCAACACAGCCTATGGCACTTCCACTTATGGTCCTATAGCTTAGGGAAATTAAAATCAAAAACAAACAGCCACCCCAAAGTTTGGGACGGCTCTGTTTACAAGAACCTCGTCTACGGTACAAGTTAAATATCCGAGAAAGCAAAAAATGGATAAAGAATTTGTGGTACGTACGTACAATGGAATATCACTCAGCAATGAGATCTACGTCATCAGGCCCGTAGCGGCATAATGAGTGGATACAGGTACGACGATTCTACGAGAAATAAGTCACACAGGAAAAGAAATATCATAAGATATCACTAATACACGGAACGTAAACTTGGCTACACATGAACTGAATTACAAAACAGAACAGGGTTTCAAATTTAGAAAATCAACTTATGCTTGCTTATGGGGAAAGGTGAGTTGGGGTGCTGCATCAAACCAGAGATTGAAATTAGCACAGATACCGTTCCATAAGCCAAATATATAATAGACAAGACCTACTCCTTGCTCAACGAAATGGACTCAACACCCCATATTCAACACCTGGGATTATACCTGACAAGTAAGAATCTTAAGACCCATGGATTTATATGTCTCCATAAGGAAGTCAAGCGTGTGTACAGTGGCCTAAACGCAGCAGTGAAAATCCAATAAATCCCATTAACAAAATAAATTTCAAAAACAAAACACAATGACAGTGAAATAGAGAACAATTCTTAAATAATTCATTCAGGGCTTCTGATGAAACCTGGATTTACCACATCTACACCCAGAGCTAGTTGAGACATAAGGCTGGACACATCGGGCTGATAGCATTGGTGAGGTTCGTTGAACAAACGCAGACCCTTTGAAGTCATACTGCATGGTACCCATTCCATGGGTCCCAACTCTCCAGGTTTAAGGGATTCTTCCTTCAGCTAAAACATGCATGGGAGACCCAGAGTAATGACCACCATGTGATTGGGAAACGTTTTCAAATGCGTCTCAGGTTTCGACTCCTGGTACTCGGGTTCACCGTTCCAGATGCTTTACTAACACTCTCCCCACTTGGAGAGTCAGTAACTTTAACTTCCTGTTTGGCACAGTTTGCAATTTCTGCGCAATATTAACAGGAATAGGGACAACCAATGAGAGACTAGCTGTAGGTGTCTGCACGGGCAAATGGAACGCTCATTTCCCACCAGGAAGAGGGACTAACCAAAGGCTCAGCGTGCCCTGTCGGAACCAGATTAGGGCCGGAAGCAATCCAGCGGTTTTTCGACCAGCTCACAAGAAAGCGAGTTGAAGAAAGGAGCTCAGGGGCACTGTAATTCACAAACCTGCAGAGTTATGAATGACAGCTATCGTCCAAAAATGTATTGAAGTAAGTCTTCGAAGAGGACTTGAAAGCGGGGCAGAATTTCAGGAAAACGATTTCAGGGGGTAGACTGGAATTGCACTTAAAGCATAGGAAAAGAGGCAGAATGTCCACAATGATGCACTTGCCCAAAAAGGGCGTGCGCGTTTTTTCCTGAATATATTCAGGAAAAAACGCATACGCCCTTTTTGGCCAACCAAGCAAGCGTGTAAAGAAATCTGCACTACAATGAAGTCTCACTGCCCCGCGGTCAAACGGGCCATCTGAAAAATGTGTAAAATCCAGAAAGGCAGGACAGGTCATGGAGAACAGGGAGCCTTGTTATGCTGATGGGCGGGATGTAAATTGCCAACAGCCACTCTGGAGAAGTGTATGGTGTTTCCTGAAACACGTAGGAAACAAAGCAACACAGCCTATGGCACTTCCACTTAGGGTCCTATAGCTTAGGGAAATTAAAATCAAAAACACACAGCCACTCCTAATTTTGGGATGGCTCTGTTTACAAGAACCTCGTCTATGGTACAAGTTAAATATCTGAGAAAGCAAAATATGGATAAAGAAGTTGTGGTACGTACGTACAATGGAATATCACTCACCGATGAGATCTACGTCATCAGGCCTGTAGCGGCATAATGAGTGGATTCAGGTACGACGATTCTACGAGCAATAAGTCACACAGAAAAAGAAACATCATAAGATATCACTAATACACGGAACATAAACTTGGCTACACATGAACTGAATTACAAAACAGAACAGGGTCTCAAATTTAGAAAACCAACTTATGCTTGCTTATGGGGAAAGGTGAGTTGGGGTGCTGCATCAAACCAGAGATTGAAAAGAGCACAGATACCTTTCCATAAGCCAAATATATAATAGACAAGACCTACTCCTTGCTCAACGAAAAGGACTCAACACCCCATATTCAATGCCTGGGAATATCCCTGACCAGTAAGAATCTTAAGACCCATGGATTTATATGTCTCCATAAGGAAATCCAGCGTGTGTACAGCGGCCTAAACGCAGCAGTGAAAATCTGATAAATCCCATTAACAAAATAAATTTCAAAAACAAAACACAATGACAGTGAAATAGAGAGCAATTCTTAAATAATTCATTCAGGGCTTGTGATGAAACCTGGATTTACCACATCTACACCCAGAGCTAGTTGAGACATAAGGCTGGACACATCGGGCTGATAGCATTGGTGAGGTTCGGTGAACAAACGCAGACCCTTTGAAGTCATACTGCATGGTACCCATTCCATGGGTCCCAACTCTCCAGGTTTAAGGGATTCTTCCTTCAGCTAAAACATGAATGGGAAACCCAGAGTATGGTCCACCGTGTGATTGGGAAACGTTTTCAAATGCATCTCAGGTTTCGTGCCGTGGTACTTGGGTTCACCGTTCCAGACGCTTTACTAACACTCTCCCCACTTGGAGAGTCAGTGCCTTTAACCTCCTGTTTGGCACAGTTTGCAATTTCTGCGCAAGATGAACAGGAATAGGGAGAACCAATGAGAAACTAGCTGTAGGTGTCTGCACGTGCAAATGGAACGCTCATTTCCCACCAGGAAGAGGGATTAACCAAAGGCTCAGCGTGCCCTGCCGGAACCAGATTAAGGCCTGAAGCAATCCTGCGTTTTTGCGGCCAGCTCACAAGAAAGCGAGTTGAAGAAAGGAGCTCAGGGGCACTGTAATTCACAAACCTGCAGAGTTATGAATGACAGCTATCGTCCAAAAATGTATTGAAGTAAGTCTTCGAAGAGGACTTGAAAGCGTGTCAGAATTTCAGGAAAACGATTTCAGGGGGTAGACAGGAATTGCACTTAAAGCATAGGAAAAGAGGCAGAATGTCCACAATGATGCCCTTGGCCAAAAAGGGCGTATGCGTTTTTTCCTGAATATATTCAGGAAAAAACGCATACGCACTTTTTGGCCAACCAAGCCAGCGTGTAAAGGAAATCTGCACTACAATGAAGTCTCACTGCCCCCCGGTCCAAACGGCCATCTGAAACAAGTGTAAAATCCAGAAAGGCAGGACAGGTCATGGAGAACAGGGAGCCTTGTTATGCTGATGGGCGGGTTGTAAATTGCCAACAGCCACTCTGGAGAAATGTATGCTGTTTCCTGAAACACGTAGGAAACAAAGCAACACAGCCTATGGCACATCCACTTAGGGTCCTATAGCTTAGGGAAATTAAAATCAAAAACACACAGCCACTCCAAAGTTTGGGACGGCTCTGTTTACAAGAACCTCCTCTACGGTACAAGTTAAATATCCGAGAAAGCAAAAAATGGATAAAGAAGTTGTCGTACGTACGTACAATGGAATATCACTCAGCAATGAGATCTACGTCATCAGGCCCATAGCGGCATAATGAGTGCATTCAGGTACGATGATTCGACGAGAAATAAGTCACAGAGAAAAAGAAACATCATAAGATATCACTAATACACGGAACGTAAACTTGGCTACACATGAACTGAATTACAAAACAGAACAGGGTCTCAAATTTAGAAAACCAACTTTTGCTTGCTTATGGGGAAAGGTGAGTTGGGGTGCTGCATCAAACCAGAGATTGAAATTAGCACAGATACCGTTCCATAAGCCAAATATATAAGAGACAAAACCTACACCTTGCTCAACGAAATGGACTCAACACCCCATATTCAACGCCTGGGAAGATACCTGACAAGGAAGAATCTTAAAACCCATGGATTTATATGTCTCCATAAGGAAATCAAGAGTGTGTACAGCGGCCTAAATGCAGCAGTGAAAATCCGATAAATCCCATTATCAAAATGAATTTCAAAAACAAAACACAATGACAGTGAAATAGAGAGCAATTCTTAAATAATTCATTCAGGGCTTGTGATGCAACCTGGATTTACCACATCTACACCCAGAGCTGGGTGAGACATAAGGCTGGACATTTCGGGCTGATACCATTGGTGAGGTTCGGTGAGCAAACGCAGACCCTTTGAAGTCATACTGCATGGTACCCATTCCATGGGTCCCAACTCTCCAGGTTTAAGGGATTCTTCCTTCAGATAAAACATGCATGGGAAACCCAGAGTATGGTCCACCGTGTGATTGGGAAATGTTTTCAATTGCATCTCAGTTTTCGAACCCTGGTACTCGGGTTCACCATTCCAGACGCTTTACTAACACTCTCCCCACTTGGAGAGTCAGTGCCTTTAACCTCCTGTTTGGCACAGTTTGCAATTTCTGCCCAAGATGAACTGGAATAGGGAGAACCAATGAGAGACTAGCTGTACGTGTCTGCACGGGCAAATGGAACGCTCATTTCCCACCAGGAAGAGGAATTAACCAAAGGCTCAGCGTGCCCTCCCGGAAACAGATTAGGGCCTGAAGCAATCCTGCGGTTTTGCGGCCAGCTCACAAGAAAGCGAGGTGAAGAAAGGAGCTCAGGGGCACTGTAATTCACAAACCTGCAAAGTTATGAATGACAGCCATCGTCCAAAAATGTATTGAAGTAAGTCTTCGAAGAGGACTTGAAAGGGGGGCAGAATTTCAGGAAAACGATTTCAGGGGGTAGACTGGAATTGCACTTAAAGCATAGGAAAAGAGGCAGTATGTCGACAATGATGCACTTGGCCAAAAAGGGCGTATGCGTTTTTTCCTGAATATATTCAGGAAAAAACGCATACGCCCTTTTTGGCCAACCAAGCAAGCGTGTAAAGGAAATCTGCACTACAATGAAGTCTCACTGCCCCCCGGTCCAAACGGCCATCTGAAAAAAGTGTAAAACCTAGAAAGGCAGGACAGGTCATGGAGAACAGGGAGCCTTGTTATGCTGATGGGCGGGATGTAAATTGCCAACAGCCACTCTGGAAAAGCAAATGGTGTTTGCTGAAACACGTAGGAAACAAAGCAACACAGCCTATGGCACTTCCACTTATGGTCCTATAGTTTAGGGAAATTAAAATCAAAAACACACAGCCACCCCAATGTTGGGGATGGCTCTGTTTACAAGAACCTCGTCTACGGTACAAGTAAAATATCGGAAAAAGCAAAAAATGGATAAAGAAGAAGTGGTACGCACGTACAATGGAATATCACTCAGCAATGAAATCTACGTCATCAGGTCCGTAGCGGAATAATGAGTGCATTCAGGTACGATGATTCTACGAGAAATAAGTCACACAGAAAAAGAAACATCATAAGATATCACTAATACACGGAATGTAAACTTGGCTACACATGAACTGAATTACAAAACAGAACAGGGTCTCAAATTGAGAAAACCAACTTACGCTTGCTTATGGGGAAAGGTGAGTTGGGGTGCTGCAGAAAACCAGAGATTGAAATTAGCACAGATACCATTCCATAAGCCAAATATATAATAGACAAGACCTACTCCTTGCTCAACGAAATGGACTCAACACCCCATATTCAACGCCTGGGAAGATACCTGACAAGTAAGAATCTTAAAACCCATGGATTTATATGTCTCCATAAGGAAATCAAGCGATGTACAGCGGCCTCGACGCAGCAGTGAAAATCCGAAAAATCCCATTATCAAAATAAATTTCAAAAACAAAACACAATGACAGTGAAATAGAGAGCAATTCTTAAATAATTCATTCAGGGCTTGCGATGCAACCTGGATTTACCACATCTACACCCAGAGCTGGGTGAGACATAAGGCAGGACACTTACGGCTGATAGCATTGTTGAGGTTCGGTGAGCAAACGCAGACCCTTTGAAGTCATACTGCATGGTACCCATTCCATCGGTCACAACTCTCCAGGTTTAAGGGATTCTTCCTTCAGCTAAAACATGCATGGGAAACACAGAGTATGGTCCACCGTGTGATTGGGAAACATTTTCAAATGCATCTCAGTTTTCGAACCCTGGCACTCGGGTTCACCATTCCAGACGCTTTACTAACACTCTCCCCACTTGGAGAGTCAGTGCCTTTAACCTCCTGTTTGGCACAGTTTGCAATTTCTGCGCAAGATGAACAGGAATAGGGAGAACCAATGAGAGACTACCTGTAGATGTCTGCATGGGCAAATGGAACGCTCATTTCCCACCAGGAAGAGGAATTAAACAAAGGCTCAGCGTGCCCTGCCGGAAACAGATTACTACCTGAAGCAATCCTGCGGTTTTGCGGCCAGCTCACAAGAAAGCGAGTTGAAGAAAGGAGCTCAGGGGCACTGTAATTCACAAACCTGCAGAGTTATGAATGACAGCTATCGTCCAAAAATGTACTGAAGTAAGTCTTCGAAGAGGACTTGAAAGCAGGGCAGAATTTCAGGAAAACGATTTCAGGGGTAGACTGTAATTGCACTTAAAGCATAGGAAAAGAGGCAGAATGTCGACAATGATGCACTTGGCCAAAAAGGGCGTATGCGTCTTTTCCTGAATATATTCAGGAAAAAACGCATACGCCCTTTTTGGCCAACCAAGCAAGCGTGTAAAGGAAATCTGCACTACAATGAAGTCTCACTGCCCCCCGGTCAAAAGCGCCATCTGAGAAAAGTGTAAAATCCAGAAAGGCAGAACAGGTCATGGAGAACAGGGAGCCTTGTTATGCTGATGGGCGGGATGTAAATTGCCAACAGCCACTCTGGAGAAGTGTATGGTGTTTCCTGAAACACATAGGAAACAAAGCAACACAGCCGGTGGCACTTCCACTTATGGTCCTATAGCTCAGGGAAATTAAAATCAAGAACACACAGCCACCCCAATGTTTGGGATGGATCTGTTTACAAGAACCTCATCTACGGTACAATTTAAATATCCGAGAAAGCAAAAAATGGATAAAGAAGTTGTGGTACGCACGTACAATGGAATATCACTCAGCAATGAAATCTACGTCATCAGGCCCGTAGCGGCATAATGAGTGGATTCAGGTACGATGATTCTACGAGAAATAAGTCACACAGAAAAGGAAACATCATAAGATATCCCTGATACACGGAATTTTAACTTGGCTACACATGAACTGAATTACAAAACAGAACAGGGTCTCAAATTTAGAAAACCAACTAATGCTTGCTTAGGGGAAAGGTGAGTTGGGGTGCTGCATAAAACCAGAGATTGAAATTAGCACAGATACCTTTCCATAAGTCAAATATATAATAGACAAGACCTACACCTTGCTCAACGAAATGGACTCAACGCCCCATATTCAACGCCTGGGAAGATACCTGACAAGTAAGAATCTTAAAACCCATGGATTTATATGTCTCCATAAGGAAATCAAGCGTGTGTACAGGGGCCTAAACGCAGCACTGAACGTCCAATAAATCCCATTATCAAAATAAATTTCTAAAACAAAACACAATGACAGTGAAATAGAGAGCAATTCTTAAATAATTCATTCAGGGCTTGTGATGCAACCTGGATTTACCACATCTACACCCAGAGCTGGGTGAGATATAAGGCTGGACACTTTGGGCTGATAGCATTGGTGAGGTTCGGTGAGCAAACGCAGACCCTTTGAAGTCATACTGCATGGTACCCATTCCATGGCTCCCAACTCTCCAGGTTTAAGAGAGTCTTACTTCAGCTAAAACATGCATGGGAAACCCAGAGTATAGTCCACTGTGTGATTGGGAAACGTTTTCAAATGCATCTCAGTTTTCATCCCCTTGTACTCGGGTTCACCATTCCAGACGCTTTACTAATACTCTCCCCACTTGGAGAGTCAGTGCCTTTATCCTCCTGTTTGGCACAGTTTGCAATTTCTGCGCAAGATGAACAGGAATAGGGAGAACCAATGAGGGACTAGACATAGTTGTCTGCACGGGCAAATGAAACGCTCATTTCCCACCAGGAAGAGGAATTAACTAAAGGCTCAGTGTGCCCTGCCGGAAACAGATTAGGGCCTGAAGCAATCCTGCGGTTTGGCGGCCAGCTCACATGAAAGCGAGTTGAAGAAAGGACATCAGGGACACTGTATTTCACAAACCTGCAGAGTTATGAATGACAGCTATCGTCCAAAAATGTACTGAAGTAAGTCTTCGAAGAGGACTGGAAAGCGGGGCAGAATTTCAGAAAAACGATTTCAGGGGGTAGACTGGAATTGCACTTAAAGCATAGGATAAGAGGTAGAATGTCGACAATGATGCACTTGGCCAAAATGGGCATATGCGTTTTTTCCTGAATATATTTAGGAAAACAGGCGTACGCCCTTTTTGGCCAACCAAGCAAGCATGTTAAGGAAATCTGCACTACACTGAAGTCTCTCTGCCCCCTGGTCAAAAGGGCCATCTGAAAAAAGTGTAAAATCCAGAAAAGCAGCACAGGCCATGGAGAAGAGGGAGCCTTGTTATGCTGATGGGTGGGATGTAAATTGCCAACAGCCACTCTTTAGAAGTGTATGTTGTTTCCTCAAACACCTAAAAAACAAAGCAACGGAGCCTACGGCATTTCCACTTATGGTCCTCTAGCTTAGGGAAATTAAAATCAAAAACACACAGCCACCCCAAAATTTTGGACGGCTCTGTTTACAAGAACCTCGTCTACGGTACAAGTTAAATATCCTAGAATGTGAAAAATGGATAAAGAATTTGTGGTACGTACGTACAATGGAATATCACTCACCAATGAAATCAATGTCATCAGGCCCGTCGCGGCATAATGAGTGGATTCAGGTACGATGATTCTAAGTGAAATAAGTCACACAGAAAATGAAACATCATAAGATATCAGTAATACACGGAATGTAAACTTGGCTACACATGAACTAAATTAAAAAACAGAACAGGGTCTCAAATTTAGAAAACCAACTTATGCTTGCTTAAGGGGAAAGGTGAGTTGGGGTGCTGCATAAAACCAGAGATAGAAATTAGCACAGATACCTTTCCATAAGCCAAATATGTAATAATCAAGACATACTCCTTGCTCAACGAAATGGACTCAACACTCCATATTCAAAGCCTAAGAATACACCTGACTAGTAAGGATCTTCAAACCCATGGATTTATATGTCTCCATAAGAGACTCAAATGTGTGTACAGCGGCATGAATGCAGCAGAGAAAATCCGATAAATCCCATTATCAAAATGAATTACAAAAACAAACACAATGACAGTGAAATAGAGAGCAATTCTTAAATAATTCTTTCAGGGCTTGTGCTGCAACCTGGATTTACCACATCTATACCAAGAGCTGAGTGAGACATAAGGTTGGACAATTCGGGCTGATAGCATTGTTGAGGTTCGATGAGCCAATGCAGACCCTTTGAAGTCATACTGCATGGTACCCATTCCATGGGCCCCAACTCTTCAGGTTTAAGGGATTCTTCCTTCAGCTAAACGTGCATGGGAAACCCACAGTATGGTGCACCGTGTGACCGGAAAACGTCTTCAAATGCATCTCAGTTTTCGTCCCCTTTTACTCGGGTTAACCATTCCAGACCCTTTACTAACACTCTCCGCACTAGGAGAGTCAGTGCCTTTAACCTCCTGCTTGGCACAGTTTGCAATTTCTGCGCAAGATGAACAAAAATAGGGAGAACCAATGAGAGACTAGCTCTAGGTGTCTGCACGTTCAAATATAACGCTCATTTCCCACCAGGAAGAGGAATTTACCAAAGGATCAGCGTGCTGTCCTGGAACCAGATTAGGGCCTGAAGCAATCCTGCGGGTTAGCGGCCAGCTCACAAGAAAGCAAGTAGAAGAAAGGAGCTCAGGCACACTGTCATTCACAAACTTGCAGAGTTATAAATGACAGCTATGGTCCAAAAATATATTGAAGTAAGTCTACGTAGAGGACTTGAAAGCGGGGCAGAATTGCAGGAAAACATTTTCAGGGGCAGACTGGAATTGCATTTAAAGAATAGGGAAAGAGACAGAAAGTCGACAATGATGCACTTGGTCAAAAAGGTCGTATGCGTTTTTTCCTGAATATATTCAGGAAAAAACGCATACGCGCATTTTGGCCAACCAAGCAAGCGTGTAAAGAAATCTGCACTACAATGAAGCCTCACTGCTCCCCTGTCAAAAGGGACATCTGAAAATAGTGAAAAATCCAGAATCGCAGGACAGGCCATGGAGAACAGGGAGCCTTGTTATGCTGATGGGCGGGATGTAAATTGCCAACAGCCACTCTGGAGAAGTGTATGGTGTTTCCTCAAACACCTAAAAAACTAAGCAACGGAGCCTATGGCACTTCAACTTATGGTTCTATAGCTTAGGGAAATTAAAATCAAAAAGACACAGCCACCCATCAATTTTGGATGGCTCTGCTTACAAGAACCTCGTCTGCGGTACAAGTTAAATATCCGAGAAAGCGAAAAATGGATAAAGAAGTTGTGGTACGTACGTACAATGGAATATCACTCAGCAATGAAATCTGTCATGAGGCGCATTGCGGCATAGTGAGTTTATTCAGGTACGATGATTCTAAGTTAACTAAGTCACACAGAAAAAGAAACACCATAAGATATCTCAAATACACGGACTGTAAACATGGCTGCACATGAACTCAATTACAAAAACAGAAAAGGGTCTCAAATTTAGAAAACCAACTTATGCTTGCTTAAGGGGAAAGGTGAGTTGTGGTGCTGCATAAAACCAGAGATTGAAATTAGCACAGATACCTTTCCATAAGCAAATATGTAATAGTCAGGACCTACTCCTTGCTCCACGAAATGGACTCAACACCGCATATTCAATGCCTAGGAATATACCTGACTAGTAAGAATCTTAAAACCCATGGATTTATATGTCTCCATAAGAGAATCAAGCATGTGTACAGTGGCAAAAATGCAGCAGTGAAAATCCGATAAATCCCATTATCAAAATAAATTACAAACACAAAACTCAATGACAATGAAATAGAGAGCAATTCTTAAATAATTCATTCAGGGCTTGTGATGCAACCTGGATTTACCACATCTACACCCAGAGCTGAGTGAGACATAAGGCTGGACACTTCGGGCTGATAGCATTGGTGACGTTCGGTTAGGAAAGGCAACCCTTTGAAGTCATACTGCATGGTACCCATTCCATGGGTCCCAACTCTCCAGGTTTAAGGGATTCTTCCTTCAGGAAAAACATGCATGGGAAACCCAGAATATGGTCCACCGTGTGACTGGGAAACCTTTTTAAATGCATCTCAGTTTTCGTCCCGTCGTACTCGGTTTAACCATTCCAGACGCTTTACTAACACTCTCTCCACTTGCAGAGTCTGTGCCTTTAACCTCCTGTTTGGCACAGTTTGGAATTTCTGCGCAAGATGAACAGGAATAGGGAGAACCAATGAGAGATTAGCTGTAGGTGTCTGCACGAGCAAATTTAACGCTCATTTCGCACCAGGAGGAGGAATTAGCCAAAGGCTCAGCATGCCATGCCGGAACCAGTTTAGGGCCTGAAGCAATCCTGCGGTTTTGCGGCCAGCTCACAAGAAAGCGAGTTGAAGAAAGGAGCTCAGGGGCACTGTAATTCACAAACCTGCAGAGTTATAAATGACAGCTATTGTCCAAAAATATATTGAAGTAAGGCTGCAAAGAGGACTTGATCGCGGGGCAGAATTCCAGGAATACGATTTCAGGAGGTAGATGGGAAGTCCTCTGAAAGTATAGGAGAAGAGGCAGAACCTCGACAATGATGCACTTGGTCAAAAAGGGCATATGCGTTTCTTTCAGGGCCCTCATTAAAGAGGGTAGGAGGCTCCCAGCATGCTTCAGTGACCAATAGAGGGCCTACGTCGCCAAGGCAACGTGAGCCATCCAGGCAGGAGTGACCTCACATCAGAGGGCCCACCTCACAGAAGGGTAAGGAACCCAGTCAGGATCAGACTCTCACCAGAGTGCCCACATAAGCAAGGGGCTGGGAACCAGGCACGAGTGTCCTCACGCCCGTGGGGCCACATCATCGAAAGTTGAGGTACCCAGCACATGTGGCCTCAAACCAGAGGACCCACATCACCATGGGTCTCGGAGCGAGGCAGGCAGGATTAACCTCAAAACACATGGCCCATTGTATAAAAAAGGTGAGGAATCCAGCAGTTGGAACGTCCCAGCAGGCGGCCCAGATCACCGAGGCTATGGGATCCAGGCAGTGATGAACTCACAACAGAGGGCCCTCATCGTGATACTGTAAGCAACCCAGCCGTTGTGACCTCAGAGCACAAGGCCCACATTCCCATGGGGAAGGGAACCAAGCAGGAGTGTCATCGCACCAGTGGGCACACATCAGAAAATGTGGAGAGCCCTGCAGTTAGGGCTGGACGCCAGAGGGCCCTCATCACTGAGGAGAGGAGGCTCCCAGCAAGCTCCAACTGCTACCAGAGGGCCGACGTCGCCAATGCGGGGTGTGCCAGCCAGGCAGGAGTGACCTCAGAGCAGAGGGCCAACAACACAAAAGTGTGAGGAACCCAAAGAGGATCAGACTCTCACCACAGGGCCCACATCACCAAGGGAATGGAAACCAGGCAGGAGTGTCCTCACACCAGTGGGGCCACATCACCGAAATGTGACGGACCCAGCACACGTGGCCTCAAACTACAGGACACACATCACCAAGGGGCTGGGAGTGAGGCAGGCAGGAGGAGTCTCAAAACAGAGGGCCCATAGAAGGAAAAAGTTGAGGAATCCCGCAGTTGGAAGCTCCCCGCAGGTGGCCAGGAGCAGCGAGGCTATGGGATCCATGCCGGAGTGAACTCACACCAGAGGGCCCTCATCATGAAACTGAGCAACGTAACATTGGGACCTCAGAGCAGAAAGCCCACATTCCCATGGGGTTGGGAACCTGGCAGGAGTGTACTCGCACCACAGGGCACACATCAGAAAATTTTGGGAGCCCAGCAGTTAGGGTCTGACACCAGAGGGCCCTCATTACCGAGGGGAGGAGACTCCCAGCAGGCACCAACTCCCAACTGAGGGCCCATGTCGCCAAGGTGACGTGTGTCAGCCAGGCAGGAGTGACCTCACAGCGGAGGGCCTACCTCACAAAGGGTGAGGAACGCAGCCAGGATAAGACTCTCACCAGAGGGCCCACATCACCAAAGGGATCGGAACAAGGCAGGAGTGTCCTCACACCAGTGTGCCCACATTATAGAAAGGTGAGGAACCCAGCACATGTGGCCTAAACCAGAGGACCCACATTTCCAAGGTGCTCCGAGTGAGGCAGGCAGGAGTAGCCTAACAACACAGGGCCCACAGAATAAAAAATGTGAGGAATCCAGCAGTTGGAACCTCCCAGCAGGTGGCCCAGAGCACGGAGTCTATGGGATCCAGGCCACAGTGATCTCACAGCAGAGGGCCCACATCATGAAACTGTGAGCAACCCAGCCAGTGGGACCTCAGAGCAGAAGGCCCACATCCCCATGGGGATGGGAACCTCGCAGGAGTGTCCTCGCACAACTTAGCACGTATCAGAAAATGTGGGAACCCAGGAGTTATGGCCTGACGCCAGAGGGCCCACATCACGGAGGAGAGGAGGCTACCAGCAGGCTCCAAATGCCACCAGAGGGCCGACGTCACCAAGGCAACGGGAGCAAGCCAGGCAGGAGTTACCTCACAGCAGAGGGCCCACCTCACAGAAGTGTGAGGAACCCAAAGAGGATCAGACTCTAACCAGAGCGCGCACATCACCAAGGGGATGGAAACCAGGCAGGAGTGTCCTCACACCAGTGGGGCCACATCAGCGAAAGGTGAGGAACACAGCACATGTGGCCTCAAACAAGGGGACACACATCACGAAAGGGCTGGGAGTGAGGCGTGCAGGAGGAGACTCACAACAGAGGGCCCATAGAATAAAAAAGGTGAGGAACCCCCCAGTTGGAAGCTCCAAACAGGTGGCCCAGAGCACCGAGGCTATGGGATCTATGCCGGAGTGAACTCACAGCAGAGGGCCCACATTCTGACACTGTGAGCAGCCCAGCCGTTGGGACCTCAGAGCAGAAAGCCCACATGCCCATGGGGATGGGACCCTGGCTAGAGTGTACTCGCCTGACAGGGCGCACATCAGAAAATTTTGGGAGCCCATGAGTTAGGGCCTGACGCCATAGGGCCCCCATCACCGAGGGGAGGAGACTCCCAGCAGGCACCAACTCCCAACTGAGGGCCCACATCGCCAAGGTGACGTGTGCCAGCCAGGCAGGAGTGACCTCACAGCAGAGGGCCCACCTCACAGAAGTGGGAGGAACCCAGCCAGGATCAGACTCTCACCAGAGGGCCCACATCACCAAGGGGATCAGAACAAGGCAGGAGTGTCCTCACACCAGTGGGGCCACATCATTGAAAGGTGAGGAACCCAGCACACGTGGCCTCAAACCAGAGGACACACATCACCGAGGGGCTGGGAGTGAGGCAGGCAGGAGGAGTCTCAAAACAGAGGGCCCATAGAAGGAAAAAGGTGAGGAATCCCACAGTTGGAACCTCCCCGCAGGTGGCCAGAAGCAGGGAGGCTATGCGATCCATGCGGGAGTGAACTCACACCAGAGGGCCCTCATCATGAAACTGAGCAACGTACCATTGGGACCTCAGAGCAGAAGGCCCACATTCCCATGGGGTTGGGAACCGGGCAGGAGTGTACTCGCACCACAGGGCGCACATCAGAGAATTTTGGGAGCCCAGGAGTTAGGGTCTGACGCCAGAGGGCCCTCATTACTGAGGGGAGGAGACTCCCGGCAGGTACCAACTCCCAACTGAGGGCCCACATCGCCAAGGTGACATGTGCCAGCCAGGCAGGAGTGACCTCACAGCAGAGGGCCCACCTCACAGAAGGGTGAGGAACCCAGCCAGGATCAGACTCTCACCAGAGGGCCCACATCATCAAGGGGATAGGAAGCAGGCAGGAGTGTCCTCACACCAGTGGGGCCACACCATCGAAAGGCGAGGGACCCAGCACACGTGGCCTCAAACCAGAGGAAACACATCACCAAGGGGCTGGGAGAGAGGCAGGCAGGAGGAGTCTCAAAACAGAGGGCCCATAGAAGAAAAAAGGTGAGGAATCCCGCAGTTGGAACATTCCAGCAGGTGGCCAGGAGCAGAGAGGCTATGGGATCCAGGCCGGAGAGAACTCACAGCAGAGGGCCCTCATCATGAAACTCAGCAACCCATGGTTGGGACCTCAGAGCAGAAGGCCCACATTCCCATGGGGTTGGGAACCTGGCAGGAGTGTACTCGAACAACAGGGCGCATATCAGAAAATATTGGGAGCCCAGGGGTTAGGGTCTGACGCCAGAGGGCCCTCATTACCGAGGGGAGGAGACACCCAGCAGGCACCAAATCCCACCAGAGGGCCGACGTCGCCAAGGCGGGGTGTGCCAGCCAGGCAGGAGTGACCTCAGAGAAGAGGGCCCACCTCACAGAAGTGTGAGGAACCCAACCAGGATCAGACTCTCACCGGAGGGCCCACATCACCAAGGGGATGGGAACCAGGCAGGAGTGTCCTCACACCAGTAGGGCCACATCAGCCAAAGGTGAGGAACCCAGCACATGTGGCCTCCAACCAGAGGACACACATCACCAAGGGGCTAGGAGTGAGGCAGGTGTCTGGAGGGGTACATTTAACTCTAATTTCCCACCAGGAAGTGGAATGAACCAAAGTCTCAGAGTGCCGTGCCGGACCCTGATTACGGCCTGAAGCAAACCTGTGGCTTCTTGGCCAGTTTTCAAGGAAACGAGTTAAGAAAGGAAATCACGGTCACTGTAATTCACAAACCTGCAGAGTTATAAATGACAGCTATTGGCAAAAATATATTGAAGTAATTCTCCAAAGAGGACTTGAAAACGAGGCAGAATTGCAGGAATCATATTTCAGGGGGTAGATTGGAATTGCATTTAAAGCATGTGAAAAGCGGCAGATCTTTGACAGTGATGCACTTAGACAAAAGTGCGTAAACATTGTTTCCTGAATATATTCAGGAAAAAACACATATGCCCTTTTTGGCCAACCAAGCACTCTAGCAATGGAAATCCGCACTACAATGAAGTCTCATTTCCCATTCGTCAAAAGGGCCATCTGAAAAAAGTGTAAAAACCAGAAACACAGGACAGGCCATGGAGAACAGGGAGCCTTGTTATGCTGATGGGCGGGATGTAAATTGCCAACAGACACTCTGGAGATGTTTATGGTGTATCCTGAAACATCTGAAAAACAAAGCTACAGACCCTAGGGCACTTCCACTTTCGGCCCTATAGCTTAGGAAAATTAAAATCAACAAGACACAGCCAACACAAAATTTTGAGCTGCTGTGTTTACAAGAACCTTGAGTCCAGTACAAATTAAATATCCCAGAAAGAAAAAAAATGGATAAAGGAGTTGTGCTACTTACGTACAACGGAATATCACTCAGCAATGAAATCAATGTCATCAGGCCTGTAGCAGCAAATTGAGTGGATTTAAGTATGATGATTCTAAGAGAAATACGTCACACAGAGAAAGATAATTATCATAAGATATCACTAATAGAGAGAGTGTAAACTTGGCTACACATAAACTGAATTCCAAAACCGAACAGAGTCTCACATTTAGATAAAAACTTATGCTTGCTTAAGGGGAAAGTTGAGTTGCGGTGCTGTATAAAACCAGAGATTGAAATTAGCACACATACCGTTCCATAAGCCAAATATGTAATAGACAAGACCTACTCTTTGCTCAACGAAATAGACTCATCCATGGTGTATCACCTCACACCTGTTAGAATGGGCATCATCAGAAAATCTACAAACAACAAATGCTGGAAAGGGTGTGGAGATAAGGAACCCTCTTCCACTATTGTTGGGAATGAAAATTGATACAGTCACTGTGGAGAACATTATGGAGTTTCTTATAAAACTAAGAATAGAATTACCATATGATACAGCCATCCCACTACTGGGCATATACCCAGACAAAACCATAAATCGAAAAGAGACATTCACCGCAATGTTCATTGCATCACTATTTACAATATCCAGGTAATGGAAGCAACCTAAATGCCCACAGACAGACGAATGCATAAAGATGTGGTACATATATAAAATGGAATATTACTAAGCCATAAAAAGGAATGAAATTGGGTCATTTGTAGAGACGTTGATGGATCTAGAGACTGTCATACAGAGTGAAGTAAGTTAGAAATAGAAAAACAAATCTTGTCTATTAATGCATATATGTGGAACCTAGAAAAATTGTACAGATGAACCGTTTTGCAAGGCAGAAATAGAGCAACAGATGTAGACAACAAACGTATGGACACCAAGGGGGGAAAGCTGTTGGGGGGTGGTGGTGGGAGGAGTTGAGAGATTGGGATTGGTATGTATACATTTATATGTATAAAATAGATAACCAAAAAGAACCTGCTGTATAAAAAATAAAATAAAATTCAAAATTAAAAAAAATAAAATTAAAAAAAGTAAAACAGAAAAAATATTCTGCCCTTCACATACATGTATTTATATGAATAAATTATTTCCATGCATATATCTGTAAATACAGAAAAGAGGAATAAATTCTACCTTGAACCAAAAACGAAAAAAAGAAAAAGAAAAACAGAACCCACCAGTTACACAGAGGAAATCCCTATCAGGGCAATTGCTCCAGTTGTAAACAATTCTGAAGTTGGTCAGTGGTGGGGAATCATCTCCCATTCAGCCAGCAGGCCCCACGCAACAAGCGTCCTCATTGCAAAGCTGGGGGACCGTGCCGAGGCATCTGTGAGTAAACGTGGGCCGAGCCCCAGGCCAGCTGCTGCTGAAATGTTCCCACCCTTCCCAGGTAAAACACCTGAATATGTACAAGGACTTGAAAGCCTAGAGGAAGGGCCATGGAGCCACACGAGCGACAGCATGCCGGCCGACTTGATGCCTGTAGGCCAGCCAGGATGGCCCTGGCCCTGGGTGCTCTTCTGGAAGCTTTCCATTTCCCTGCCTGAGATACCCCTCCTGTCCCGGCCCCCACTGCTTTCTTCCTTCCTCACCTCTGCCCAGGGAGGAATTCCAGCGGCAGGTATGGGTGACACATCCTCTTCTTTAGCAGGTGGCATCTTGGCAACTGCTGCAGAAAGTCCAGCAGAGCCCCACTCACACTGAGCCACCCACAAAGCCGTGGCCTCTCACTCCCTCCCACCAACCCAGCCCCGAGACTGTTGACAGGGCAGAGAAAATGGCGTCAGGCACAGCTGCAGGGGCTCTTGCTGCCTGGAGTGGTGTTTATATCGATCTCAACCCAGGCACACCTGGGGAGATCTGGCCGGCACGGTCAGGCTGCCCAGGTCAGCCTATCATCACCCCTCAGGGTCTCACAGTTACAGAAAATGGAACTTGCTGAATCGGCCAGGTCCAAGGAACAGGTGTGGGCTCTTGAGAGTCAGGATAGACAAGGGGCTGTAGCTCTGGCTTGTTTTCTAATCATTTTATCTGGCCCATGAGTGGGAGACAACTTCAAGAAAACCCTCTCCTAATGAGAGGAACCCAGGAGTCAGGGAGAGGAGGGGTGGGTGGTGGGTTTAGACAGAGGCCTGGTGCCCCGGGTGCAGTGGAAGCCTCTGGAAGACCAGGTGGAGGGAGGCCGCACAGAGTGATCCCCAAGGTCACAGACCTTTTGGAGCTGCTGTTTGTTAGTTCAAGTACTGCTCTGAGGTGCTCTGTGTCAGATCTGAGCGACAGGTGAGCTGGGAGTGCTTTGCAATGTGCACTATGTGCACGGTTCCTGTTTGCCCAGACTTGCCACGGTACCTGCAAGGGTAGCTCTGTATCCTGGGAGGGGCCTGACCACGAGAACCCCATGGGCTGCAGGGTACCTGCCCAGGGAACACCATATCCTGGGAGGGGCCTGACCACGAGGGCCCTGTGTCCTGGGGTGGGGGTGGGGTACCTGCCTGGGTAAGCTCCATATCCTGGGATTGGCCTGACCTTGAGAGCCCCATGGGCTGCAGCAGTCAAGGTAACGGATGTCAGGAGAGTCAGTGAAGCCACCGAGGATATACCTCCAGTAGTTCCTAAATCCTATACCCTGCTGGTCATTCTACCAACAACCAGGACTTGGTATTCTGTATTAGTCTTCAATGATGCCTTCTTTTACACTTTTTTCACATGGCCCGTTTGACCGGGGGGCAGTGAGGCTTCATTGTAGTGCAGATTTCCTTTACACGCTTGCTTGGTTGGCCAAAAAGTGCATATGTGTTTTTTCCTGAATATAGTCAGGAAAAAACCCATATGCACTTTTTGGCCAAGTGCATCATTGTCGACATTCTGCCTCTTTTCCTATGCTTTAAGTGCAATTCCAGTCTACCCGCTGAAATCGTTTTCCTGAAATTCTGCACCGCTTTAAAGCCCTCTTCACAGACTTACTTGAATATATTTTTGGACGATAGCTATCATTCATAACTCTGCAGGTTTGTGGACTACAGTCCACTTGAGCTCTTTTCTTCAACACGCTTTCTTGTGAGCTGACCGCAAAACTGCAGGATTGCTTCAGGCCCTAATCTGTTTCTGGCAGGGCATGCTGAGCCTTTGGTTAATTCCTCTTCCTGGTGGGAAATGAGCGTTCCATTTGCCCGTGCAGACACCTACAGCTAGTCTCTCATTGGTTCTCCCTATTCCTATTCATCTTGCGCAGAAATTGCAAACTGTGCCAAACAGGAGGTTAAAGGCACAGACTCTCCAAGAGGGGAGAGTGTTGGTAAAGCGTCTGGAATGGCGAACCCGAGTACCAGGGGACGAAAACTGCGATGCATTTGAAAACGTTTCCCAATGACATGGTGGACCGTACTCTGCGTTTCCCATGCATGTTTTAGCTGAAGGAAGAATCCCTTAAACCTGGAGAGTTGAGACCCATGGAATGGGTACCATGCAGTATGTCTTCAAAGGGTCTGCATTTGCTCACCGAACCTCACCAATGCCATCAGCCCGAAGAGTCCAGCCTTATGTCTCACCCTAACCCTTACTCGAAGCCTTGCCCTAATCCGTCCCGTAATCCTAACCCATACGCAAACACTAACCCGTATCCTAACACGTACGCTCATCCTAAACAGTTGTCGTACCCTAACCTGTACCCTAAACCGTCCCTATCCCCTAACCCTAACAAACCATAACCCTAACACTTACCCAAAGCCTTACCCTAAACCGTCCCCTAATCCTAACCCGTACGTTAACACTAACTCATACCCTAACATGTACGCTCACCCTAAACCATTGTCGTACCCTAACCTGTACCCTAAACTGTCCCCGTCCCCTAAACATAACACTAACCCTAACCCTAAACCTAACCCTTACCCGAAGCCTTACCGTAACCCGTCCCCTAAAACTAACCTGGGCGCTAACACTAACCCATACCCTAACACGTACACTCACCCTAAACCGTTGGCGAACCCTAACCTGTACCCTAAACTGTCCCCATCCCTGTCCTCTAACACTAACCCTAACCCTTACCCGAAGCGTCACCCTAATCCGTCCCATAATCCTAAACCGTACGCTAAAACTAACCCGTGCCCTACCACATACGCTCACCTGAAAACGTTGTCGTACCCTAACCTGTACCCTAAACCGTCACCGTCCCCTAATCCTAACCCTAACCCTTACCCAAAGCCTTACCCTAACCGTCGCCTAATCCTAACCCGTACGCTAACACTAACTGTACCCTAACACATATGCTGACCCTAAACCGTTGTCGTACCCTAACCTGTACCCTAAACAATCCCCGTCCCCTAACCCTAACCCTAACCCTAACCCTAACCATTAAGCGAAGCCTTACCCTAACCCGTCCCTAATCCTAACCCGTACGCTAACACTAACACGTACCCTAACACATACGCTCACACTAAACCCTTGTTGTACCCTAAACTGTACCCTAAACCGTCCCCGTACCTTACCCTAACCCTAACCCTAAACCTTACCTGAAGCCTTGCCCTAACCTGTCCCCTAATCCTAACATGGACGCTAACACTAACCCGTACCCTAACATGTACGCTCACCCTAAACCGTTGTCGTACCCTAACCTGTACCCTAAACCGTCACCGTCCCCTAACCCTAACCCTAACCCTAACACTTACACGAAGCCTTACACTAACCCGTCCCCTAATCCTAACCCGTGCGCTAACAATAACCCGTACCCTAACACGTACACTCACGCTAAACCGTTGTCTTACCCTAACCTCTACCCTAAACCGTCACTGTCCCCTAACACTAACCCTAATCCTAACCCTTAACCGAAGCCTTACCCTAACCTGTCCCCTTATCCTAACCAGTACACTAACACTAACCCGTAACCTAACACGTACGCTCACCCTAAACCGTTGTCGTACCCTAACCTGTACCCTAAACCGTCCCCGTCCCCTAACCCTAAACCTAACCTTAACGCTAATCCTAAACCTTACCCGAAGCCTTACCCTAAACCGTTCCCTAATCCTAACCCGTATGCTAAAACTAACCCGTACCCCAACACGTACGCTCACACTAAACCGTTGTTGTACCCTAACCTGTATCCTAAACTGTCCCTGTCACCGTCCCCTAACACTAACCCTAACCCTAACCCTAACCCTTAGCCGAAGCCTTACCCTAACCCGTCCCCTAATCCTAACCCGTAGGCTAACACTAACCCGTACCCTAACACGTACGCTCACCCTAAACCGTTGTTGTACACTAACCTGTACCCTAAACCGTCCCCGTCACCTAACACTAACCCTAACCCTAACCCTAACCCTAACCCTTACCTGAAGCCTTACCCAAACCATTCCCTAATCCTAACCCGTACGCTAACACTAACCCGTGCCCTAACATGTACAGTCATCCTAAACCGTTGTCGTACGCTAACCTGTATCCTGAACCGTCCCCGTCCCCGTCCCCTAACCCTAACCCTAAACCTAACCCTAACCCTTCCCCGAAACCTTACTCTAAACTGTCCCATAATCCTAACCCGTACGCTAACACTAATCCATACCGTAACACGTATGCTCACCCTAAACCGTTGTCGTACCCTAACCTGTACCCTAAACCGTCCCCATCCCCAAACCCTAACCCTAAACCTAACCCTAACCCTAAACCTTACCTTAAGCCTTACGCTAACCCGTCCCCTAATCCGAACACGTACGCTAACCATAACCCGTACCCTTACACGTACGCTCACACTAAACCGTTGTCGTACCCTAACCTGTACCCTAAACCGTCCCCGTCCCCTAACCCTAACCCTAAACCTAAGCCTAACCCTTAACCGAAGCCTTACCCTAACCCGTCCCCTAATCCGAACCCGTATGCTAACACTAACCCGTACTCTAATACGTACACTCACCCTAAACCGTTTTCGTATGCTAACCTGTACCCTAAACCGTCCCCGTCCCCGTCCCCTAACCCTAACGCTAACCCTAACACTAACCCTTACCCGAAGCCTTACACTAACCCGTCCCCTAATCCTAAGCCGTACGCTAACACTAAAACGTGCGCTACCACGTACGCTCACCATAAACTGTTGTCGTACACTAAAGTGTACCCTAAACCGTCCTCTTCCCCGTTCCGTAAACCTAAACCTAACCCTAACAATGACCCTTACCTGAAGCCTTACCCTAACCCATCCCATAATCCTAACCCGTACGCTAACACTAACCCGTACCCAAACACGTACGCTCACCCTAAACCGTTGTCGTACCCTAACCTGTACCCTAAACCGTCCCCGTCCCCTAACCCTAACCCTAACCCTAACCCCAACCCGAAAACTTATCCGAAGCCTTACCCTAACCCATCCCTTATTCCTAACCCGTACGCTAACACTAACCCGTACCCTAACACTAACCCGTACCCTAACACGTACGCTCAACCTAAACCGTTGTGTACCATAACCTGTACCCTAAACCATCCCCGTACACTACCCCTAACCCTAACCTAAACCTAGCCCTTACTCGAAGCCTTACCCTAATCCGTCCCCTAATCCTAACCCATACGCTAACACTAAATGATACCCTAACACGTACGCTCACCCTAAACCGTTGTTGTACCCTAAACTGTACCCTAAACCGTTCCCGTCCCCGTCCCCCAACCGTAAACCTAACCCTAAACCTAATCCTTACCCGAAGCCTTACCCTAAACCGTCCCATAATCCTAACCGTACGCTAACACTAACCCGTACCCTAACACGTACGCTCACCCTAAACAGTTGTCGTACCCTAACCTGTACCCTAAACCGTCCCCGTCACCTAACCCGAACCCTAACCCTAGCCCTAACTCTAACCCTTACCCGAAGCCTTACACTAACCCGTCCCCTAATCCTAACCCATACGCTAACACTAAACTGTACCCAAACACGTACGCTCAACCTAAACCGTTGTCGTACCCTAACCTGTACCATAAAGCGTCTCCGTCCCCTAACCCTAACCATAACCCTAACCCTAACACTTACTCGAAGCCTTATCCTAACCTGTCCCCTAATCCGAACCCGTACGCTAACACTAACCCGTACCCTAACACGTACGCTCACCCTAAACCGTTGTGTAACCTAACCTGTACCCTAAACCGTCCCCGTCCCCTAACCCTAACCCTAACCTTAATCCTAACCCTTACCCGAAGCCTTACCACAACCCGTCCCCTAATCCTAACCCGTACGCTAATACTAACACGTACCCTAACACGTACGCTCACTCTAAACCGTTGTCGTACCCTAACCTGTACCCTAAAGCATCTCCGTCCCCGTCCCCTAACCCTAATCCTAACCCTAAACCTTACCCAAAGCAGTACCCTAACCCGTCCCCTAATCCTAACCCGTACGGTAACACTAACCCGTAGCCTAACACGTACGCTCAACGTAAACCGTTGTGTACCCTAACCTGTACATTAAACCATCCCCGTACACTAACCCTAAAGCTAACCCTAAACCTAACGCTTACCGGAAGCCTTACCCTAACCCGTCCCCTAATCCTAAACCGTACGCTAACACTAAACCGTACCCTAACACGTACGCACACCCTAAACCGTTGTTGTACCCTAACGTGTACCCTAAACCGTTCCCGTCCCGTCCCCTAACCCTAAACCTAACCCTAAACCTAACCCTTACCCGAAGCCTTACCCTAACCCGTCACCTAATCCTAACCCGTAGGCTAACACTAACCCGTACCCTAACACGTACGCTCACCCTAAACCGTTGTCGAACCATAATCTGTACCCTAAACCGTCCCCCTCACCTAACCCTAACCCTAACCCTAACCCTAATTCTAACCCTTACCCGAAGCCTTACACTAAACCGTCACCTAATCCTAACCTGTACGCAAACACTAAACCGTACCCTCACACGTACGCTCACCCGAAACATTTGTCGTACACTAACCTGTACCCTAAACCGTCTCCGTCTCCCTCACCCTAACCCTAACCCTAACCCTAACCCTTACCCGAAGCCTTACCCTAAACCGTCCCCTAATCCGAACCCGTATGCTAACACTAACCCGTGCCCTAACACGTACACTCAACCTGAACAGTTGTCATACCCTAAACTGTACCCTAAACCGTCCCCATTCCGTAACCCTAACCCTAACCCTAAACCTAACCATAAAACTTACCCAAAGCCTTACACTAACCCGTTCCCTAATCCAAATCCATACGCTAACACTAACCCGTACCCTAATACATGCGCTCACACTAAACCGTTGTCGTACCCTAAACTGTACCCTAAAAAGTCACTGTCCCCTAATTCTAACCCTAACGCTAACCCTAACACTTACCCGAAGCCTTACACTAACCCGTCCCCTAATCCTAACCCGTACGCTAACACTAACCCATACCCTAACATGTACGCTCACCCTAATCCATTGTCGTACCCTAACCTGTACCCTAAACCGTCCCCGTCCCCTAACCCTAACACTAAACCTAATCATTACCCGAAGCCTTACCCTAACCTGTCCCCTAATCCTAACCCGTACGCTAACGCTAACCAGTACCCTAACACGTACCCTCACTCTAAACCGTTGTCGTACCCTAACCTGTACCCTAAAACGTCCCCATCCCCTAACCCTAACCCTAACCCTTACCCGAAGCCTTCCCCTAACCCGTCCCCTAATCCTAACCCGTACGCTAACACTAACCCATACCCTAACACGTATGCTCACCCTAAACCGTTGTCGTACCCTAACCTCTACCCTAAACCGTCCCCGTCCCCTAACCCTAACCCTAAACCTAACCCTAAACCTAACCCTTACCCGAAGCCTTACCCTAACCCGTCCCCTAATCCTAACCTGTACGCTAACACTAACCCGTACACTAACAAGTACACTCACCCTAAAACGTTGTCATACCCTAATCTGTACCCTAAACCTTCCCCTAACCCTAACCCTAAACCTAACCCTTACCCGAAGCCTTACCCTAACCCGTCCTCTAATTCTAAACCGTACGCTAACAGTAAACCGTGCCCTAACACGTACGCTCACCCTAAACCGTTGTCGTACCCTAACCTCTACCCTAAACCGTCCCCGTCCCCTAAACCTAACCTTAACCCTAACCCTAACCCTTAACCGGAGCCTTACACTAACCCGTCCCGTAATACTCAGCCGTACGCTAACTCTAACCCATACCCTAACACGTACGCTCACCCTAAACCGTTGTCGTACCCTAACCTGTATCCTAAACCATCCCCGTCCCCTAACCCTATCCCTAACACTAACCCTAACCCTTACCCGAATCCTTACCCTAACACGTCCCCTAATCTAAACTGTACGCTAACACTAACCCGTACCCTAACACGTACGCTCACCCTAACCATTGTCGTACCCTAACCTGTACCCTAAATCGTGCCCATCCCCTAACCCTTACCCGAAGCCTAACCCTAACTGTAAACCTTACCCGAAGCCTTACACTAACCCGTCACCTAAAACTAACCGTATGCTAACACTAATCCGTGCCCTAACACGTACGCTCACCCTAAAGCGTTGTCGTGCACTAACCTGTACCCTAAACCGTCCCCGTCCCCTAACACTAGCCCTAAACCTAACCCTAACACTAACCCTAAACCTTACCCGAAGCCTTACCCTAACCCGTCCCCTAATCCTAACCCGTACCCTAACACTAACCCGTACCCTAACACGTACGCTCACCCAAAACCGTTGTCGTACCCTAACCTGTACCCTAAACCGTCCATGTCCCCTGACCCTAACCCTAACCCTAACCCTTACCTGAAGCCTTACACTAACCCGTCCCCTGAACGTAACCTGTACGCTAACACTAACCAGTACCCTAACACGTATGCTCACCCTATACCTTTGTCGTACATTAACCTGTACCCTAAATCGTCCTTGTCCCCTAACCCTAACCCTAACCCTAACCCTAATCCTAACCCTTACCGGAAACCTTACCCTAAACCGTTCCCTAATACTAACCCGTATGCTAACACTAACCCGTACCATAACACCTATGCTCACCCTAATCCGTTGTCGTAACCTAACCTGTACCCTAAACCGTCCCTGTCCCCGTCCCCTAACACTAACCCTAACCTTAACCCTAACACTTACCCGAAGCTTTACCCTAACCCGTCACCTAATCCTAACCCGTACGCTAACACTAAACTGTACCCTAACCCGTACGCTCACCCTAAAACGTTGTTTTACCCTAACCTGTACCCTAAACCATCCCCGTCACCTAAGCCTAACCCGAATCCTAACCCTAACCCTAACCCTTACCCAAAGCCTTACCCTAACCCGTCCCCTAATCCTAACGTGTACGCTAACACTAACCCGTACCCTAACACGTACGCTCACCCTAAACCGTTGTCATACGCTAACCTGTACCCTAAAACTTCCCCGTCCCCTAACCCTAACCTTAACCATAACCCGAACCCTAACGCTTACCAGAAGCCTTACCCTAACCCGTCCCTAATCCTAACCCGTATGCTAACACTAACCCGTACCCTAACACATACGCTCAACCTAAACCTTTGTCGTACCCTAACCTGTACCCTAAACAATCCCTGTCCCCTAACCATAACCCTAACCCTACCTCTAAACCTAAACCTTACCCGAAGCCTTACCCTAACCCGTCCCCTAATCCTAACCCGTTAGCTAACACTAACTTGTACACTGACATGTACGCTCACCCTAAACCGCTGTCGTACCCTAACCTGTACCCTAAACCATCCCGGTCGCCTAACCCTAAACCTAACCCTAACCCTAACCCTAACCCTTACCCGAAGCCTTACCCTAACACGTCCCATAATCGTATCCCGTACACTAACACTAACCCGTGCCCTAACACATACTCTCACACTAAACCGTTGTTGTAACCTAACCTGTACCCTAAACTGTCCCCTTCCCCTAATCCCTAACCCTAACCCTAATCCTAACCCTTACCCGAAGCCTTACCCTAACCTGCCCCCTAATCCTAACCCGTACGCTAACTCTAACCCGTACCGTAACACGTACGCTCACGCTAAATCGTTGTCATACACTAACCTGTACCCTAAACCGTCCGCATCCCCGTCCTCTAAACCTAACCCTAACCCTAACCCTAACCCTTACCCGAAGCCTTACCCTAAACCGTCCCCTAATCCTAACCCATACGCTAACACTAACCCGTACCCTAACACTTACGCTCACCCTAAACCGTTGTTGTGCACTAACCTGTACCGTACACCGTCCTTTTCCCCGAACCCTAACCCTAACCCTAACCCTAACACTAACGCTTACCCGAAGCCTTACCCTAACCCGTCCCCTAATCCGAACCCGTAAGCTAACAATAATCCGTACACTAACACGTACGCTCACCCTAAATCTTTGTCGTACCCTAATCTGTACCCTAAACCGTCCACATCCCCTAACCCTAACCCTAAACCTAACCCTAACTCTAAACCTTACCTGAAGCCTTACCCTAAACCGTCCCCTAAACCGAACCCGTACCCTAACAATAACCCGTACACTAACACGTACGCTCACCCTAAACGGTTGTCGTACCCTAACCTGTACCCTAAACCGTCCCCGTCCCCGTCCACTAACCCTAACCATAAGCCTAACCCTTACCCGAAGCCTTACCCTAACCCATCCCCTAATCCGAACCGTACGCTAACACTAACCCGTACCCTAACCGTACACTCACCCTAAACAGTTGTCGTACGCTAACCTGTATTCTAAACTGTCCCCGTCCCCGTCCCCTTACCCTAAACCTAACCCTAACACTAACCCTTACCCGAAGCCTTACCCTAAACCGTTCCATAATCCTAACCCGTACGCTAACACTAAACCATGCGCTACCACGTAGGCTCAGCCTAAACTGTTGTCATACACTAACCTGTACCCTAAACCGTCCCCGTCCCCGTCCCCGTCCCCTAACCCTAACCCTAACCCTTACCCAAAGCCTTACCCTAACCCGTCCCCTAATCATAAACCGTAGGCTAACACTAACCCGTACCCTAACACGCACACTCACCCTAAACCGTTTGCGTACACTAACCTGTACCCTAAACCGTCCCCGTCCCCTAAACCTAACCCTAACCCTAACCCAAACCCTTATCCAAAGCCTTACCCTAAACGGTCCCCTAATCCTAACCCGTACGCTAACACTAACAAGTACCCAAACACGTACGCTCACCATAAACCGTTGTCGTACCCTAACCTGTACCCTAAACTCTCCCCGTCCCCGTCCCCTAAACTTAACCCTAACCCTAACCCTTACCCAAAGCCTTACACTAACCCCTCCCCTAATCCTAACCCGTACGCTAACACTAAACCATACCCTAACACGTACACTCACCCTAAATCGTTGTTGTACCCTAACCTGTACCCTAAACCGTCCCCGTCCCCGTCCCCTAACCCTAAACCTAACCGTAAACTTAACCCTTACCCGAAGCCTTACCCTAACACGTCCCCTAATCATAACCCGTACGCTAACACTAACCCGTACCCTAACACGTATGCTCACCCGAAACCGTTGTCGTAACCTAACCTGTACCCTAAACCATCCCCGTCCCCTAACCCTAAGCCTAAACCTAACCCTAACCCTAACCCTTACCCGAAGCCTTACCCTAACCCGTCATCTAATCCTAACCCGTACGCTAACACTAACCCGTACCCTAACACGTACGCTCACCCTAAACCGTTATCTTACCCTATCCTGTACACTAAACTGTCCCCATCCCCTAACCCTAACCCTAACCCTCACCCTAACCCTTACCCAAATCCTTACGCTAACCCGTCCCCTAATCCTAACCTGTACGCTAACACTAACCCGTACCCTAATACGTGCGCTCACCCTAAACCGTTGTCATACCCTAAACTGTACCCTAAACAGTCCCCGTGCCCTAACCCTAACCCTAACCCTAACCCAAACACTTACCCGAAGCCTTACCCTAACCCGTCCCCTAATGCTAATCCGTACGCTAACACTAACCCCTACCCTAACACATATGCTCACCCTAAACCGTTGTCGTACGCTTACATGTACACTAAACCGTCCCCGTCCCCTAACCCTAACCCTAACCATGACCCTAACCATTACCCGAAGCCTTACCCTAAACCGTCCCCTAATACTAACCCGTATGCTAACACTAACCCATACCCTAACACGTAAGATCACCATAATCAATTGTCGTACCATAACCTGTACCCTAAACTGTCCCCGTCCCCTAACCCTATCACTAACCCTAATCCTAACCCTTACCCGAAGCCTTAACCTAACCCCTCTCCTACTCTAACATGTACGCTAACACTAACCCATACCCTAACACGTACGCTCACCCTGAACCGTTGTCGTACCCTAACCTGTACCCTAAACCGTCCCCGTGCCCTAACCCTAACCCTAACGCTAACCCTAACTCTAACACTTACCTGAAGCCTTACCCTAACCCGTCCCGTAATCCTAACCCGTACGCTAACACTAACCCGTACCCTAACACGTACGCTCACCCTAAAACCTTGTCGTACCCTAACCTGTACCCTAAATCGTCCCTGTCCCCTAACCCTAACCCTAACCCTAACCTTAAACCTTACCCGAAGCCTTACCCAAACCGGTCCCCTAAACCTAACCCGCACGCTAACACTAACCCGTGCCCTAACACGTACGCTCACCCGAAACATTTGTCGTACACTAAGCTGTACCCTAAACCGTCCCCATTACCTAACACTAACCCGAACCCTAACCATAACCCTAAACCTTACCCGAAGCCTTACCCTAACCCGTCCCCTAATCCTAACCGTACGCTAACACTAATCCGTGCCCTAACAGGTACGCTCACCCTAAAGCGTTGTCGTACCCTAACCTGTACCCTAAACCGTTCCTGTCCCTGTACCCTAACCCTAACCCTAACCCAAACCCTAACCCTTACCCGAAGCCTTACACTAACCCATCCCATAATCCTAAACGCTACGCTAACACTAACCCGTGCCCTAACACGTACACTCACCCTAAACCGTTGTCGTACATTAACCTGTACCCTAAATCGTCCCTGTCCCCTAACCCTAACCCTAACCCTAATCCTTACCCAAAGCCTTACCCTAACTCGTCCCCTAATTCTAACCCGTATGCTAACACTAACCTGTATCCTAACACATACGCTCACCCTAAAACTTTGTCGTACACTAAGCTGTACCCTAAATCGTCCCCGTCCCCTAACCCTAAACCTAACCCTTACACAAAGCCTTACCCTAACCCGTCCCCTAATCCTAACCCGTACGCTAACACTAACCCGTGCCCTAACACGTACGCTCACCCGAAACATTTGTCGTACACTAAGCTGTACCCTAAACCGTCCCCATTACCTAACACTAACCCGAACCCTAACCATAACCCTAAACCTTACCCGAAGCCTTACCCTAACCCGTCCCCTAATCCTAACCGTATGCTAACACTAACCCGTGCCCTAACACGTACGCTCACCCTAAAACTTTGTCGTACACTAAGCTGTACCCTAAATCGTCCCCGTCCCCTAACCCTAAACCTAACCCTTACACAAAGCCTTACCCTAACCCGTCCCCTAATCCTAACCCGTACGCTAACACTAACCCGTAACCTAACCCGTATGCTCAACCTAAACCGTTCTCGTACACTAACCTGTACCCTAAACCGTCCCGTCCCCGTCCCCTAACCCTAGCCCTTACCCGAAACCTTACCCTAACATGTCCCCTATTCCTAACCCGTACGCTAACACTATCCCGTACCCTTACACGTATGCTCACCTTAAAACGTTGTCGTACACTAACCTGTAACCTAAACCGTCTCCGTCCCCTAACCCTAACCCTAACCCTAACCCTAACCCATACCCGGAGCCTTACCCTAACCTGTCCCCTAATCCTAACCCGTACGCTAACACTAGCCCTTGCCCTAACACGTACGCTCACCCTAAACCGTTGTCGTACCCTAACCTGTACCCTAAACCGTCCCTCTACCCTAACCCTAACCCTTATCCTAACCCTAAAGCTTACCCGAAGCCTTACCCTAACCCTTCCCATAATCCTAACCCGTACGCTAACACTAACCCGTACCCTAACATGTACGCTCTCCCTAAACTGTTGTCGTACACTAAACTGTACCCTAAACCGTCCCTGTCCCTGACCATTAACCCTAACCCTAACCCTAACCCTAACCCTTACCCGACGCCTTACCCTAACCCGTCCCATAATCCTAACCCGTACGCTAACACTAACCCGTACCCTAACATGTACACTCACCCTAAACTGTTCTCGTACACTAACCTGTACCCTAAACCGTCCCTGTCCCCGACCCTTAACCCTAACCCTAACCCTAACCCTAACCCTTACCTGACGCCTTACCCTAACCCGTCCCCAAATCCTAACCCGTACGCTAACACTAACCCGTACCCTAACACGCACGCTCACCCTAAACCGTTGTCGTACCCTAACATGTACCCTAAACCGTCCCCATCCCCTAACACTAAACCTAAACCTAACCCTTACCCGAAGCCTTACCATAACCCGTCCTCTAATCCTAACCCATACGCTAACAGTAAACAGTGCCCTAACATGTACGCTGAACCTAAACCATTGTCCTACCCTAACCTGTACCCTAAACCGTCCCCCTCCCCTAACCCTAACCCTAACCCTAACCCTAACCCTTACACCAAGCCTTACCCTAACCCGTGCCCTAATCCTAACCCGTACGCTAACACTAACCCATACCCTAACACGTACGCTGACCCTAAACCGCTGTCGTACACTAACCTGTACCCTAAACCGTCCCCGTCCCCATCCCCGTCCCCTAACCCTAACCCTAAACCTAACCCTTACCCGAAGCCTTACCCTAACCCGTCCCCTAATCCTAACCCGTAAGCTAACACTAACCCGTGCCCTAAAACGTACGCACACCCTAAAGTGTGGTTGTACCCTAACCAGTACACTAAACCGTCCCCGTCCCCGTTCCCTAACCCTAACCCTAACCCAAACCCTAAGCCTTACCCGAAGCCTTACCCTAACCCGTCTCATAATCCTAAACGATACGCTAAAACTAACCCATGCCCTAACACATACGCTCACCCTAAACCGTTGTCGTACCCTAACCTGTACCCTAAGCCGTCCCCGTCCCCTAACCCTAACCCTAATCCTTACCCGAAGCCTTACACTAACCCGTCCCCTAATCCTAACCCATACACTAACTCTAACCCGTATCCTAACACGTACGCTCACCCTAAACCATTCTCATACACTAACCTGTACCCTAAACCATCCCCGTCAACTAACCTTAACCCTAACCCTTACCCGAAGCCTTACCATAACCCGTCCTCTAATCCTAACCCCTACGCTAACAGTAAACTGTGCCCTAAAATGTACGCTCAACCTAAACCATTGTCCTACCCTAACTTGTACCCTAAACCGTCCCCGTCCCCTAACCCTAACCCTAAACCTAGCCCTAAACCTAAACCTTACCCCGAGCCTTACCCTAACCCGACCCTTAATCCTAACCCGTACGCTAACACTAACCCATACCCTAACACGCACGCTCACCCTAAATCTTTGTCGTACCCTAACATGTACCCTAAACCGTCCCCGTCCCCTAACCCTAACCCTATCCCTAACCCTAACACTTACCCGAAGCATTACACTAACCCGTCCCCTAATCCTAATCCGTACGCTAACACTAACCCGTGTCCTAACACGTACCCTCACCCTAAACGGTTGTTGTACCCTAACCTGTACCCTAAACCGTCACCGTCCCCTAGCCGTAACCCTAACCCTAACCCTTACGCGAAGCCTTACCCTAACCCGTCCCCAATCCTAACCTGTACACTAACACTAACAAGTACCATAACACATACGCTCACCCTAAACTGTTGTCGTACACTAACCTGTAACCTAAACCGTCCCCGTCCCCTAACCCTAACCCTAACCCTAAGCCTAACCCTAACCCTTACCCGAAGCCTTACCCTAATCTGTCCCCTAATCCTAACCCGTATGCTAACACTAACCCTTGCCCTAACACGTACACTCACCCTAAACCATTGTCGTACCCTAACCTGTACCCTGAACCGTCCCTGTACCCTAACCCTAACCCTAAATCTAACCCTAACCCTAACCCTAACACTTACCCGAAGCCTTACCCTAACCCGTCCCATAATCCTAACCCGTACGCTAACACTAACCCGTTCCCTAACACGTACGCTCACCCTAAACCGTTGACGTACCCTAACCTGTACCCTAAACCGTCCCTGTCCCCTAACCCTAACCCTAACCCTAACCCTTACCAGAAGCCTTACCCTAACCCGTCCCGTAATCCTAACCCGTACGCTAACACTAACCCGTACCCTAACACGTACGCTCACCCTAAAACCTTGTCGTACCCTAACCTGTACCCTAAATCGTCCCTGTCCCCTAAAGCTAACCCTAACCCTATCCTTAAACCTTACCCGAAGCCTTACCCTAACCGGTCCCCTAAACCTAACCCGCACGCTAACACTAACCCGTGCCCTAACACGTACGCTCACCCGAAACATTTGTCGTACACTAAGCTGTACCCTAAACCGTCCCCATTACCTAACACTAACCCGAACCCTAACCATAACCCTAAACCTTACCCGAAGCCTTACCCTAACCCGTCCCCTAATCCTAACCGTACGCTAACACTAACCCGTGCCCTAACACGTACGCTCACCCTAAAGCGTTGTCGTACCCTAACCTGTACCCTAAACCGTTCCTGTCCCTGTTCCCTAACCCTAACCCTAACCCAAACCCTAACCCTTACCCAAAGCCTTACACTAACCCATCCCAAAATCCTAAACGCTACGCTAACACTAACCCGTGCCCTAACACGTACGCTCACCCTAAACCGTTGTCGTACATTAACCTGTACCCTAAATCGTCCCTGTCCCCTAACACTAACCCTAACCCTAATCCTTACCCGAAGCCTTACCCTAATTCGTCCCCTAATTCTAACCCGTATGCTAACACTAACCTATATCCTAACACATACGCTCACCCTAAAACTTTGTCGTACACTAAGCTGTACCCTAAATTGTCCCCGTCCCCTAACCCTAAACCTAACCCTTACACAAAGCCTTACCCTAACCCGTCCCCTAATCCTAACCCGTACGCTAACACTAACCCGTAACCCAACCCGTATGCTCAACCTAAACCGTTCTCGTACACTAACCTGTACCCTAAACCGTCCTGTCCCCGTCCCCTAACCCTAGCCCTTACCCGAAACCTTACCCTAACATGTCCCCTATTCCTAACCCGTACGCTAACACTATCCCGTACCCTTACACGTACGCTCACCTTAAAACGTTGTCGTACACTAACCTGTAACCTAAACCGTCTCCGTCCCCTAACCCTAACCCTAACCCTTACCCGGAGCCTTACCCTAACCTGTCCCCTAATCCTAACCCGTACGCTAACACTAACCCTTGCCCTAACACGTACGCTCACCCTAAACCGTTGTCGTACCCTAAACCGTCCCTCTACCCTAACCCTAACCCTAACCCTTATCCTAACCCTAAAGCTTACCCGAAGCCTTAACCTAACCCGTCCCCTAATCCTAACCCGTATGCTAACACTAACCCGTCCCCTAACACGTAATCTCACCCTAAATCGTTGTCGTACCCTAACCTATACCCTAAACCGTCACCGTCCCCGTCCCCTATCCCTAACCCTAAGCCTAACCCTGAAGCTTACCCGAAGCCTTACCCTAACCCGTCCCCTAATTCTAACCCGTACGGTAACACTAACCCGTACCCTAACACGTACGCTCACCCTAAACGGTTGTCGTACCCTAACCTGTACCCTAAACCGTGTCCATCCCCTAAACCTAACCCTAACCCTAACCCTAACCTTAACCCTTACCCGAAGCCTTACCCTAACCCGTCCCCTAATCCTAACCCGTACACTAACACTAACACGTACCCTAACACTTACGGTCACCCTGAACCATTGTCGTACCCTAAACTGTACCCTAAACCGTCCCCGTCCCCTAACCCTAACCCTAACCCTAACCCTAACCCTAACCCTTACCCGAAGCCTTATCCTAACCCGTCCCCTAATCCTAAACTGTACGCTGACACTAACACGTACCCTAACACGTACGATCACCCTAAACCGTTGTCGTAACCTAACCTGTACCCTAAACCGTCCCCGTCCCCGTCACCTAACCATAACGCTAAGCCTAACCCTGAAGCTTACCCGAAGCCTTACCCTAACCCGTCCCCAATCCTAACCCGTACTGTAACACTAACCCGTACCCTAACACGTACACTCACCCTAAACCGTTGTCGTACACTAAACTGTACCCTAAACCGTGTCCGTCCCCTAAACCTAACACTAAACCTAAACCTAACCCTAACCCTTACCCGAAGCCTTACCCTAACCCGTCCCCTAAACATAACCCGTACGCGAACACTAACACGTACCCTAACACGTACGGTCACCCTGAACCGTTGTCGTACACTAAACTGTACCCTAAACCGTCCCCGTCCCTTAACCCTAACCCTAACCCTAACCCTAACCAAAACCCTAATCCTTACCCGAAGCCTTACCATAACCCGTCCCCTAATCCTAACCCATACATTAACACTAAACCGTAACCTAACACCTACGCTCACCCTAAACCGTTGTCGTACACTAACCTGTACCCTAAACCGTCCCTGTCCCCTACACCTAACCATAACCCTAACCCTAACACTAACCCTTACCCGAAGCCTTACCCTAACCCGTCCCCTAATCCTAAGCCGTACGCTAACACTAACCCGTACACTAACACGTATGATCACCCTAAACCGTTGTCGTACCCTTACTTGTAACCTAAACCGTCCCCGTCCCCTAACCCTAACCCTAACCCTAATCCTAACACTTACCCAAAGCCTTACCCTAACACATCAACTAAACCTAAATCGTACGCTAACACTAACCCATGCCCTAACACGTACGCTCACCCTAAACCGTTGTCGTACACTAAACTGTACCCTAAACTGTCCCTGTCCCCTAACCCTAACCCTAAGCCTAACCCTAACCATTACGCAAAGCCTTACCCTAACCCGTCCCCCAATCCTAACCCGTACGCTAACACTAACACGTACCCTAACACTTACGGTCACCCTGAACCATTGTCGTACCCTAAACTGTACCCTAAACCGTCCCCGTCCCTTAACCCTAACCCTAACCCTAACCCGAACCCTAACCCTAATCCTTACCCGAAGCCTTACCATAACCCGTCCCCTAATCCTAACCTGTACGCTAACACTAAACCGTAACCTATCACGTACGCTCACACTAAACTGTTGTCGTACCCTAACCTGTACCCTAAACCGTCCCTGGCCCCTAACCCTAACTCTAACACTAACCCTTACCCGAAGCCTAACACTAACCCGTCCCCTAATCCTAAGCCGTGCGCTAACAATAACCCATAACCCAACATGTACGCTCAAACTAAACCGTTGTCGTACCCTAAACTGTCCCCATCCCCTAACCCTAACCCTAACCCTAACCCTAACCCTTACCCGAAGCCTTACCCTAACCCGTCCCCTAATCCTAACCCGTATGCTAACACTAACCCGTACCCTAACACGTACGCTCACCCTAAAACGTTGTTGTACCCAAACTTTTGCCCTAAACCGTCCCCGTCCCCGTCCCCTAACCCTAACGCTAACCCTTACCCAAAGCCTTACCCTAACACGTCCCCTAATCCTAACCCGTACGCTAACACTAAACCGTACCTTAACACGTACGCTCACTCTAAACAGTTGTCGTACCCTAACCTGTACCCTAAACCGTCCCCGTCCCCTAACCCTAACCCTAACCCTAACCCTAACCCTTACACAAAGCCTTACCGTAACCTGTCCCCTAATCCTAACCCATATGCTAACACTAAGCCGTACCCTAAGACGTATGCTCACCCTAAACCATTGTCGTACCCTAACCTGTACCCTAAACCATCCCCGTGCCCTAACCCTAACCCTATCCCTAACCCTAACCCTAACCCTAACCCTAACCCTTACTCGAAGCCTTCCCATAACCCGTCCCCTAATGCTAACCCGTACGTTAACACTAACCCGTAACCTAACACGTACGCTCACCCTAAACCGTTGTCGTACCCTAGCCTGTAACCTAAACCGTCCCTGTCCCCTAGCCCTAACAGTAAACCTAACCCTAACACTAACCCTTACCCGAAGCCTTTCCCTAACCCGTACCCTAATCCTAACCCGTACGCTAACACTAACTTGTACCCTAAAACGTACGCTCACCCTAAACCGTTGTTGTACCCTAACCTGTACCCTAAACCGTCCCCGTCCCCTAACCATAACCCTAACCCTAAACCTTACCCGAAGCCTTACACTAACCCGTCCCCTAATCCTAAACCGTACGCTGACACTAACACGTAGCCTAACACGTACGCTCACCCTAAACCGTTTTCGTACACTAACCTGTACCCTAAACCGTGTCCGTCCCCTATACCTAACCCTAACCCTAACCCTAAACCTAACCCTTACACGAAGCCTTACCCTTACCCGTCCCCTAATCCTAACCCGTACGCTAACAATAACACGTACCCTAAAACGTACGGTCACCCTGAACCATTGTCGTACCCTAAATTGTACCCTAAACCGTACCCGTCCCTTAACCCTAACCCTAACCCTAACCCTAACCCTAACCCTAATTCTTTCCTGAAGCCTTAACATAACCCGTCCCCTAAACCTAACCCGTACACTAACATTAAATTGTAACCTAACACGTACGCTCACACTAAACCGTTGTCGTACTCTAACCTGTACACTAAACCCTCCCTGTCCCCTAACCCTAACCGTAACCCTAACCCTATCACTAACCCTTACCCGAAGCCTAACACTAACCCGTCCCCTAATCCTAAGCCGTGTGCTAACAGTAACCCATACCCCAACATGTACGCTCAACCTAAACCGTTGTCGTACCCTAAACTATCCCCATCCCCTAACCCTAACCCTAACCCTAACCCCAACCCTAACCCTTACCCGAAGCCTTACCCTAACCCGTCCCCTAATCCTAACCCGTACGCTAACACTAACCCGTACCCTAACACGTACGCTCACCCTAAAACTTTGTCGTACCCTAACCTGTACCCTAAACCGTCCCCGTCCCCTAACCCTAACCCTAACCCTTACCCGAAGCCTTACCCTAACCCGTCCCCTAATGCTAACCCGTACGCTAACACTAACCCGTACCCTAACACGTACGCTCACCCTAAACCGTAGTTGTACCCTTACCTGTACCCTAAACCATCCCCGTCCCCTAACCCTAACCCTAACCCTTACCGGAAGCCTTAACCTAACCCGTCCCCTAATCCTAACCCGTACGCTAACACTAAACAGTACCCTAACACGTACGCTCACCCTAAACCGTGGACGTACCCTAACCTGTACCTTAAACCGTCCCCATCCCCTAACCCTAACCCGAACCCTAACACTAACCCTTACCCGAATACTTAACCTAACCTGTCCCCTACTCCTAACCCGTACGCTAACACTAACCCGTACCCTAACACGTACGCTCACCCTAAACCACTGTCATACCCTAACCTGTACCCTAAACAGTCCCCGTCCCCTAACCCTAACCCTAACCCTAACTCTTACCTGAAGCCTTACACTAACCCGTACCCTAATCCTAACCCGTACGCTATCACTAAACCGTACCCTGAGACGTACGCTCACCCTAAAAGGTTGTCGTACTCTAACCTGTACCCTACACCGTCCCCTAACCCTAACCCTAACCCTTACCCGAAGCCTTACCCTAACCCGTCCCCTAATCCTAAACCGTACGCTAACACTAACCCGTGCCCTAACACATACGCTCACCCTAAAGCGTTGTCGTACCCTAACCTGTACCCTAAACCGTCCCCGTCCCCGTCCCCTAACCCTAACCCTAACCCTAACCGTAACACTTACCCGAAGCCTTACCCTAACACGTCCCCTAATCCTAACCCGTATGCTAACACTAACCCATACCCTAACACGTACGCTCACCCTAAACCATTGTCCTACCCTAACCTGTACCCTAAACCGTCCCCGTCCCCGTCCCCTAAACCTAACACTAACCCTAACCCTAACCATTCCCCAAAGCCTTACCCTAACCGTCCCCTAATCCTAAACCGTACGCTCACACTAACCCGTGCCCTAACACGTACGCTCACCCTGAACTGTTGTCGTACCCTAACCTGTACCCTAAACCGTCCCCGTCCCCTAAACCTAACCCTAACCTCACCCTAATCCTATCCCTTACCCAAAGCCTTACCCTAACCCGTCCCCTAATCCTAAGCCGTACACTAACACTAACCCGTGCCCTAAAACATACGCTCAACCTAAACCGTTGTTGTACCCTAACCTGTACCCTAAACCGTCCCCGTGCCCTAACCCTAACCCTAACCCTAACCCTAACCCTAAACCTTACCCGAAGCCTTACACTAAACCGTCCCCTAATCCTAAACCGTACACTGACACTAACACGTAGCCTAACACGTACGCTCACCCTAAACCGTTGTCGTACTCTAACCTGTACCCTAAATCGTGTCCCTCCCCTAAACCTAACCCTAACCCTAACCCTAAATCTAACCCTTACCCGAAGCCTTACCCTAACCCGTCCCCTAATCCTAACCCGTACGCTAACAATAACACATACCCTAAAACGTACGGTCACCCTGAACCATTGTCGTACCCTAAACTGTACCCTAAACCTTCCCCGTCCCTTAACCCTAACCCTAACCCTAACCCTAACCCTAATCCTTTCCCGAAGCCTTAACATAACCCGTCCCCTAATCCTAACCCGTACGCAAATATTAAATCGTAACCTAACACGTACGCTCACACTAAACCGTTGTCGTACCCTAACCTGTACCCAAACCATCCCCGTCCCCGTCCCCGTCCCCTAACCCTAACCCTTACCCGAAGCCTTATCCTAACCCGTACCCTAATCATAACCTGTAGGCTAACACTAACCCGTACCCTAAAACGCACACTCACCCTAAACCGTTTCCGTACACTAACCTGTACCCTAAACCGTCCCCGTCCACTAAACCTAACCCTAACCCTAACCCTAACCCTTACCCGAAGCCTTACCCTAACACTTCCCCTAATCCTAACCCGTACGCTAACACTAACCCGTACCCTAACACGTATGCTCAACCTAAACGGTTGTTGTACCTTAACCTGTACCCTAAACCGTCCCCGTCCCCTAAACCTAACCCTAACCCTAACCCAAACCCTTACCCAAAGCCTTACCCTAAACGGTCCCCTAATCCTAACCCGTACGCTAACACTAACAAGTTCCCAAACACGTACGCTCACCATAAACCGTTGTCGTACCCTAACCTGTACCCTAAACTCTCCCCGTCCCCATACCCTAAGCTTAACCCTAACCCTAACCCTTACCCAAAGCCTTACACTAACCCCTCCCCTAATCCTAACCCGTACGCTAACACTAAACCATACCCTAACACGTACACTCACCCTAAATCGTTGTTGTACCCTAACCTGAACCCTAAACCGTCCCCGTCCCCGTCCCCTAACCCTAAACCTAACCGTAAACTTAACCCTTACCCGAAGCCTTACCCTAACACGTCCCCTAATCATAACCCGTACGCTAACACTAACCCGTACCCTACCACGTACGCTCACCCGAAAACGTTGTCGTAACCTAACCTGTACCCTAAACCGTCCCTGTCTCCTAACCCTAACAGTAAACCTAACCCTAACACTAACCCTTACCCGAAGCCTTTCCCTAACCCGTACCCTAATCCTAACCCGTACGCTAACACTAACTTGTACCCTAAAACGTACGCTCACCCTAAACCGTTGTTGTACCCTAACCTGTACCCTAAACCGTCCCCGTCCCCTAACCATAACCCTAACCCTAAACTTATCCCTAACCCTTACCCGACGCCTTACCCTACTCCTAACCTGTACGCTAACACTAACCCATACCCTAATATGTACGCTCACCCTAAACAGTTGTCGTACACTAAACTGTACCCTAAACCGTCCCCGTCCCCTAACCCTAACCCTAACCCTAACCCTAACCCTAAACCTTACCCGAAGCCTTACCCTAACGCATCCCCTACTCCTAACCCATACGCTAACACTAAACCATACCCTAACACGTACACTCACCCTAAATCGTTGTTGTACCCTAACCTGAACCCTAAACCGTCCCCGTCCCCGTCCCCTAACCCTAAACCTAACCGTAAACTTAACCCTTACCCAAAGCCTTACCCTAACACGTCCCCTAATCATAACCCGTACGCTAACACTAAACCGTACCCTACCACGTACGCTCACCCGAAACCGTTGTCGTAACCTAACCTGTACCCTAAATCATCCCCGTCCCCTAACCCTAAGCCTAAACGTAACCCTAACCCTAAACCTTACCCGAAGCCTTACCCTAACCCGTCCCCTAATCCTAACCCGTACGCTAACACTAACCCATACCCTAACACGTACGCTCACCCTAAACCGTTTTCGTACCCTAACCTGTACCCTAAACCGTCCCCGTCCCCTAACCCTAACCCTAACCCTAACCCTAAACTTAACCCTTACCCGAAGCCCTACCCTAAACCGTCCCCTAATCTTAAACTGTACGCTAACTCTAACCCGTACCCTAACACGTACGCTCACGCTAAACCGTTGTCGTACCCTAACGTGTACCCTAATCCGTCCCCGTTCCCGTCACCTAACCCTAATCCTAAACCTTACCCGTAGCCTTACCCCAACCCGTCCCCTAATCCTAACCCGTACGCTAACACTAACACGTACCCTAATATGTACGCTCACCCTAAAACTTTGCCGTACCCTAACCTGTACCCTAAACCGTCCCGGTCCCCTAACCATAACCCTAACCCTAACCCTAACCCTAAACCTTACCCAAAGCCTTACACTAACCCGTCCCCTAATCCTAACCCATACGCTAACACTAACCCGTACCCTAACACGTACGCTCACCCTAAACCGTTGTCGTAGCCTAACCTGTACCCTAAACCGTCTCCGTCACCTAACCCTAACCCTAACCCTAACACTTACCCGAAACCTTGCCCTAACTCGTCCCTAATCCTAAGCCGTAGGCTAAAACTAACCCTTACCCTAACACGTACGCGCACACTAAACTGTGGTCGTACGCTAACCTGTACACTAAACCGTCCCCGTCCCCTAACCCTAACCCTAACCCTAACCCTAGCCCTTACCTGAAGCATTACCCTAACCCGTCCCCTAATCCGAACCCGTACGCTAACACTAACCCGTACCGTAACACGTACACTCACCTTAAACAGTTGTCGTACCCTAAACTGTACCCTAATACATCCCCGTCCCCGTCCCCTAACCCTAACCTTAACCCTAACCCTAACCCTTACCCGAAGCCTTACCCTAACCCGTCATCTAATCCCAACCCGTACACTAACACTAACCCGTACCCTAACACGTACGCTCACCCTAAACCGTTATCTTACCCTAACCTGTACCCTAAACTGTCCCCGTCCCCTAACCCTAACCCTAACCCTCACCCTAACCCTTACCCAAAGCCTTACGCTAACCCGTCCCCTAATCCTAATCTGTACGCTAACACTAACCCGTACCCTAATACGTGCGCTCACCCTAAACCGTTGTCATACCCTAACCTGTACCCTAAACCGTCCCGTCCCCGTCCCCTAACCCTAGCCCTTACCCGAAACCTTACCCTAACATGTCCCCTATTCCTAACCCGTACGCTAACACTATCCCGTACCCTTACACGTACGCTCAACTTAAAACGTTGTCATACACTAACCTGTAACATAAACCGTCTCCGTCCCCTAACCCTAACCCTAACCCTAAAACTAACCCTAACCCTTACCCGGAGCCTTACCCTAACCTGTCCCCTAATCCTAACCCGTACGCTAACACTAACCCTTGCCCTAACACGTACGCTCACCCTAAACCGTTGTCGTACCCTAACCTGTACCCTAAACCGTCCCTCTACCCTAACCCTAACCCTAACCCTTATCCTAACCCTAAAGCTTACCCTAACCCGTCCCATAATCCTAACCCGTACGCTAACACTAACCCGTACCCTAACATGTACGCTCACCCTAAACGTTTGTCGTACCCTAAACTGTACCCTAAACCGTCCCTGTCCCTGACCATTAACCCTAACCCTAACCCTAACCCTAACCCTAACACTAACCCTAACCTTTACCCGGAGCCTTACCCTAAACTGTCCCCTAATCCTAACCCGTACGCTAACACTAACCCTTGCCCTAACACGTACGCTCACCCTAAACCGTTGTCGTACACCAACCTGTACCCTAAACCGTCCCTCTACCCTAACCCTAACCCTAACCCGTATCCTAACCCTAAAGCTTACCCGAAGCCTTACCCTAACCCGTCCCATAATCCTAACCCGTATGCTAACACTAACCCGTACCCTAACATGTACGCTCACCCTAAACGGATGTCGAACCCTAAACTGTACCCTAAACCGTCCCTGTCCCTGACCATTAACCCTAACCCTAACCCTAACCCTAACCCTTACCCGACGCCTTACCCTAACCCGTCCCATAATCCTAACCCGTACGCTAACACTAACCCGTACCCTAACATGTACGCTCACCCTAAACTGTTGTCGTACACTAACCTGTAGCCTAAACCGTCCCTGTCACCGACCCTTAACCCTAACCCTAACCCTAACCCTAACCCTTACCTGACGCCTTACACTAACCCGTCCCCAAATCCTAAACCGTACGCTAACACTAACCCGTACCCTAACACGCACGCTCACCCTAAACCGTTGTCGTACCCTAACATGTACCCTAAACCGTCCCCGTCCCCTAAACCTAACCCTAACCCTAAACCTAAACCTAACCCTTATCCGAAGCCTTAACATAACCCGTCCCCTAAACCTAACCCGTACACTAACATTAAATTGTAACCTAACACGTACGCTCACACTAAACCGTTGTCGTACTCTAACCTGTACACTAAACCCTCCCTGTCCCCTAACCCTAACCGTAACCCTAACCCTATCACTAACCCTTACCCGAAGCCTAACACTAACCCGTCCCCTAATCCTAAGCCGTGTGCTAACAGTAACCCATACCCCAACATGTACGCTCAACCTAAACCGTTGTCGTACCCTAAACTGTCCCCATCCCCTAACCCTAACCCTAACCCTAACCCCAACCCTAACCCTTACCCGAAGCCTTACCCTAACCCGTCCCCTAATCCTAACCCGTACGCTAACACTAACCCGTACCCTAACACGTACGCTCACCCTAAAACTTTGTCGTACCCTAACCTGTACCCTAAACCGTCCCCGTCCCCTAACCCTAACCCTAACCCTTACCCGAAGCCTTACCCTAACCCGTCCCCTAATGCTAACCCGTACGCTAACACTAACCCGTACCCTAACACGTACGCTCACCCTAAACCGTAGTTGTACCCTTACCTGTACCCTAAACCATCCCCGTCCCCTAACCCTAACCCTAACCCTTACCGGAAGCCTTAACCTAACCCGTCCCCTAATCCTAACCCGTACGCTAACACTAAACAGTACCCTAACACGTACGCTCACCCTAAACCGTGGACGTACCCTAACCTGTACCTTAAACCGTCCCCATCCCCTAACCCTAACCCGAACCCTAACACTAACCCTTACCCGAATACTTAACCTAACCTGTCCCCTACTCCTAACCCGTACGCTAACACTAACCCATACCCTAACACGTACGCTCACCCTAAACCACTGTCATACCCTAACCTGTACCCTAAACAGTCCCCGTCCCCTAACCCTAACCCTAAACCTAACTCTTACCTGAAGCCTTACACTAACCCGTACCCTAATCCTAACCCGTACGCTATCACTAAACCGTACCCTGAGACGTACGCTCACCCTAAAAGGTTGTCGTACTCTAACCTGTACCCTACACCGTCCCCTAACCCTAACCCTAACCCTTACCCGAAGCCTTACCCTAACCCGTCCCCTAATCCTAAACCGTACGCTAACACTAACCCGTGCCCTAACACATACGCTCACCCTAAAGCGTTGTCGTACCCTAACCTGTACCCTAAACCGTCCCCGTCCCCGTCCCCTAACCCTAACCCTAACCCTAACTGTAACACTTACCCGAAGCCTTACCCTAACACGTCTCCTAATCCTAACCCGTATGCTAACACTAACCCGTACCCTAACACGTACGCTCACCCTAAACCATTGTCCTACCCTAACCTGTACCCTAAACCGTCCCCGTCCCCGTCCCCTAAACCTAACACTAACCCTAACCCTAACCATTCCCCAAAGCCTTACCCTAACCGTCCCCTAATCCTAAACCGTACGCTCACACTAACCCGTGCCCTAACACGTACGCTCACCCTGAACTGTTGTCGTACCCTAACCTGTACCCTAAACCGTCCCCGTCCCCTAAACCTAACCCTAACCTCACCCTAATCCTATCCCTTACCCAAAGCCTTACCCTAACCCGTCCCCTAATCCTAACCCGTACACTAACACTAACCCGTGCCCTAAAACATACGCTCAACCTAAACCGTTGTCGTACCCTAACCTGTACCCTAAACCGTCCCCGTGCCCTAACCCTAACCCTAACCCTAACCCTAACCCTAAACCTTACCCGAAGCCTTACACTAAACCGTCCCCTAATCCTAAACCGTACACTGACACTAACACGTAGCCTAACACGTACGCTCACCCTAAACCGTTGTCGTACTCTAACCTGTACCCTAAATCGTGTCCCTCCCCTAAACCTAACCCTAACCCTAACCCTAAATCTAACCCTTACCCGAAGCCTTACCCTAACCCGTCCCCTAATCCTAACCCGTACGCTAACAATAACACATACCCTAAAACGTACGGTCACCCTGAACCATTGTCGTACCCTAAACTGTACCCTAAACCTTCCCCGTCCCTTAACCCTAACCCTAACCCTAACCCTAACCCTAATCCTTTCCCGAAGCCTTAACATAACCCGTCCCCTAATCCTAACCCGTACGCAAATATTAAATCGTAACCTAACACGTACGCTCACACTAAACCGTTGTCGTACCCTAACCTGTACCCAAACCATCCCCGTCCCCGTCCCCTAACCCTAACCCTAACCCTTACCCGAAGCCTTATCCTAACCCGTACCCTAATCATAACCTGTAGGCTAACACTAACCCGTACCCTAAAACGCACACTCACCCTAAACCGTTTCCGTACACTAACCTGTACCCTAAACCGTCCCCGTCCACTAAACCTAACCCTAACCCTAACCCTAACCCTTACCCGAAGCCTTACCCTAACACTTCCCCTAATCCTAACCCGTACGCTAACACTAACCCGTACCCTAACACGTATGCTCAACCTAAACGGTTGTTGTACCTTAACCTGTACCCTAAACCGTCCCCGTCCCCTAAACCTAACCCTAACCCTAACCCAAACCCTTACCCAAAGCCTTACCCTAAACGGTCCCCTAATCCTAACCCGTACGCTAACACTAACAAGTTCCCAAACACGTACGCTCACCATAAACCGTTGTCGTACCCTAACCTGTACCCTAAACTCTCCCCGTCCCCATACCCTAAGCTTAACCCTAACCCTAACCCTTACCCAAAGCCTTACACTAACCCCTCCCCTAATCCTAACCCGTACGCTAACACTAAACCATACCCTAACACGTACACTCACCCTAAATCGTTGTTGTACCCTAACCTGAACCCTAAACCGTCCCCGTCCCCGTCCCCTAACCCTAAACCTAACCGTAAACTTAACCCTTACCCGAAGCCTTACCCTAACACGTCCCCTAATCATAACCCGTACGCTAACACTAACCCGTACCCTACCACGTACGCTCACCCGAAAACGTTGTCGTAACCTAACCTGTACCCTAAACCGTCCCTGTCTCCTAACCCTAACAGTAAACCTAACCCTAACACTAACCCTTACCCGAAGCCTTTCCCTAACCCGTACCCTAATCCTAACCCGTACGCTAACACTAACTTGTACCCTAAAACGTACGCTCACCCTAAACCGTTGTTGTACCCTAACCTGTACCCTAAACCGTCCCCGTCCCCTAACCATAACCCTAACCCTAAACTTATCCCTAACCCTTACCCGACGCCTTACACTACTCCTAAACTGTACGCTAACACTAACCCATACCCTAATATGTACGCTCACCCTAAACAGTTGTCGTACACTAAACTGTACCCTAAACCGTCCCCGTCCCCTAACCCTAACCCTAACCCTAACCCTAACCCTAAACCTTACCCGAAGCCTTACCCTAACGCATCCCCTACTCCTAACCCATACGCTAACACTAAACCATACCCTAACACGTACACTCACCCTAAATCGTTGTTGTACCCTAACCTGAACCCTAAACCGTCCCCGTCCCCGTCCCCAAACCCTAAACCTAACCGTAAACTTAACCCTTACCCAAAGCCTTACCCTAACACGTCCCCTAATCATAACCCGTACGCTAACACTAAACCGTACCCTACCACGTACGCTCACCCGAAACCGTTGTCGTAACCTAACCTGTACCCTAAATCATCCCCGTCCCCTAACCCTAAGCCTAAACGTAACCCTAACCCTAAACCTTACCCGAAGCCTTACCCTAACCCGTCCCCTAATCCTAACCCGTACGCTAACACTAACCCATACCCTAACACGTACGCTCACCCTAAACCGTTTTCGTACCCTAACCTGTACCCTAAACCGTCCCCGTCCCCTAACCCTAACCCTAACCCTAACCCTAAACTTAACCCTTACCCGAAGCCCTACCCTAAACCGTCCCCTAATCTTAAACTGTACGCTAACTCTAACCCGTACCCTAACACGTACGCTCACGCTAAACCGTTGTCGTACCCTAACGTGTACCCTAATCCGTCCCCGTTCCCGTCACCTAACCCTAATCCTAAACCTTACCCGTAGCCTTACCCCAACCCGTCCCCTAATCCTAACCCGTACGCTAACACTAACACGTACCCTAATATGTACGCTCACCCTAAAACTTTGCCGTACCCTAACCTGTACCCTAAACCGTCCCGGTCCCCTAACCATAACCCTAACCCTAACCCTAACCCTAAACCTTACCCAAAGCCTTACACTAACCCGTCCCCTAATCCTAACCCATACGCTAACACTAACCCGTACCCTAACACGTATGCTCACCCTAAACCGTTGTCGTAGCCTAACCTGTACCCTAAACCGTCTCCGTCACCTAACCCTAACCCTAACCCTAACACTTACCCGAAACCTTGCCCTAACTCGTCCCTAATCCTAAGCCGTAGGCTAAAACTAACCCTTACCCTAACACGTACGCGCACACTAAACTGTGGTCGTACGCTAACCTGTACACTAAACCGTCCCCGTCCCCTAACCCTAACCCTAACCCTAACCCTAGCCCTTACCTGAAGCATTACCCTAACCCGTCCCCTAATCCGAACCCGTACGCTAACACTAACCCGTACCGTAACACGTACACTCACCTTAAACAGTTGTCGTACCCTAAACTGTACCCTAATACATCCCCGTCCCCGTCCCCTAACCCTAACCTTAACCCTAACCCTAACCCTTACCCGAAGCCTTACCCTAACCCGTCATCTAATCCCAACCCGTACACTAACACTAACCCGTACCCTAACACGTACGCTCACCCTAAACCGTTATCTTACCCTAACCTGTACCCTAAACTGTCCCCGTCCCCTAACCCTAACCCTAACCCTCACCCTAACCCTTACCCAAAGCCTTACGCTAACCCGTCCCCTAATCCTAATCTGTACGCTAACACTAACCCGTACCCTAATACGTGCGCTCACCCTAAACCGTTGTCATACCCTAACCTGTACCCTAAACCGTCCCGTCCCCGTCCCCTAACCCTAGCCCTTACCCGAAACCTTACCCTAACATGTCCCCTATTCCTAACCCGTACGCTAACACTATCCCGTACCCTTACACGTACGCTCACCTTAAAACGTTGTCATACACTAACCTGTAACATAAACCGTCTCCGTCCCCTAACCCTAACCCTAACCCTAAAACTAACCCTAACCCTTACCCGGAGCCTTACCCTAACCTGTCCCCTAATCCTAACCCGTACGCTAACACTAACCCTTGCCCTAACACGTACGCTCACCCTAAACCGTTGTCGTACCCTAACCTGTACCCTAAACCGTCCCTCTACCCTAACCCTAACCTTAACCCTTATCCTAACCCTAAAGCTTACCCGAAGCCTTACCCTACCCCGTCCCATAATCCTAACCCGTACGCTAACACTAACCCGTACCCTAACATGTACGCTCACCCTAAACGGTTGTCGTACCCTAAACTGTACCCTAAACCGTCCCTGTCCCTGACCATTAACCCTAACCCTAACCCTAACCCTAACCCTAACACTAACCCTAACTTTACCCGGAGCCTTACCCTAACCTGTCCCCTAATCCTAACCCGTACGCTAACACTAACCCTTGCCCTAACACGTACGCTCACCCTAAACCGTTGTCGTACACCAACCTGTACCCTAAACCGTCCCTCTACCCTAACCCTAACCCTAACCCGTATCCTAACCCTAAAGCTTACCCGAAGCCTTACCCTAACCCGTCCCATAATCCTAACCCGTACGCTAACACTAACCCGTACCCTAACATGTACGCTCACCCTAAACGGATGTCGAACCCTAAACTGTACCCTAAACCGTCCCTGTCCCTGACCATTAACCCTAACCCTAACCCTAACCCTAACCCTTACCCGACGCCTTACCCTAACCCGTCCCATAATCCTAACCCGTACTCTAACACTAACCCGTACCCTAACATGTACGCTCACCCTAAAGTGTTGTCGTACACTAACCTGTAGCCTAAACCGTCCCTGTCCCCGACCCTTAACCCTAACCCTAACCCTAACCCTAACCCTTACCTGACGCCTTACACTAACCCGTCCCCAAATCCTAAACCGTACGCTAACACTAACCCGTACCCTAACACGCACGCTCACCCTAAACCGTTGTCGTACCCTAACATGTACCCTAAACCGTCCCCATCCCCTAAACCTAACCCTAACCCTAAACCTAAACCTAACCCTTATCCGAAGCCTTACCATAACCCGTCCTCTAATCCTAACCCGTACGCTAACAGTAAACTGTGCCCTAACGTGTACGCTGAACCTAAACCATTGTCCTACCCTAACCTGTACCCTAAACCGTCCCCCTCCCCTAACCCTAACCCTAACCCTAACCCTAACCCTTACACCAAGCCTTACCCTAACCCGTGCCCTAATCCTAACCCGTACGCAAACACTAACCCGTACCCTAACACGTATGCTCACTCTAAACCGTTGTCGTACCCTAACCTGTACCCTAAACCGTCCCCATCCCCTAAACCCAACCCTAAACCTAACCCTAACCCTTACCCGAAGCCTTCCCCTAACCCGTCCCCTAATCCTAACCCGTACGTTAACACTAATTCGTACCCTAACACGTACGCTCACCCTAAACCGTTGTCGTACCCTAACCTTTACCATAAACCGTCCCCGTCCCCTAACCCTAATCCTAAACCTAAACCTAACCCTTACCGAAGCCTTACACTAACCAGTCCACTAAACCTAACCCGTACGCTAACACTAAACCGTACCCTAACACGTACACTCACCGTAAAACGTTGTCACACCCTAACCTGTACCCTAAACCGTCCCCGTCCCTAACCGTAACCCTAACACATACCCGAAGCCTTACCCTAACCCGTGTCCTAATCCTAATCCGTACGTTTACACTAACCCGTACCCTAACACGTACGCTCACCCTAAACCGTTGTCGTACCCCAACCTGTACCCTAAATCGTCCCCGTCCCCTAACCCTAACCCTAACCCTAAACCAAAACCTAAACTTTACCCGAAGCTTTACCCTAACCCATCCCATAATCCTATCCCGTACGCTAACCCTAACCCGTACCCTACCACGTACGCTCACCCTAAACCTTTGTCGTAAACTAACCTGTACCCTAAACCGTCCCCATCCCCTAACAGTAACCCTAAACCTAACCCTAACCCTAACCCTTAACCGAAGCCTTACCCTAACCCGTCCCTTAATCCTAACCCGTACGCTAACACTAAACCGAGTCCTAACACGTACGCTCACCCTAAAACTTTGTCGTACCCTAACCTGTACCCTAAACCGTCCCCATCCCGTAACCCTTACCCTAACCCTAACGCTTACCCGAAGCCTTACCCTAACCCGTCCCATAATCCTAACCCGTACGCTAACACTAACCCGTACCCTAACACGTACGCTCACCCTAAACCGTTGACGTACCCTAACCTGTACCCTAAACCGTCCCCATCCCCTAACCCTAACCCTAACCCTAACCCTTACCAGAAGCCTTACCCTAACCCGTCCCGTAATCCTAACCCGTACGCTAACACTAACCCGTACCCTAACACGTACGCTCACCCTAAAACCTTGTCGTACCCTAACCTGTACCCTAAATCGTCCCTGTCCCCTAACCCTAACCCTAACCCTAACCTTAAACCTTACCCGAAGCCTTACCCTAACCGGTCCCCTAAACCTAACCTGCACGCTAACACTAACCCGTGCCCTAACACGTACGCTCACCCGAAACATTTGTCGTACACTAAGCTGTACCCTAAACCGTCCCCATTACCTAACACTAACCCGAACCCTAACCATAACCCTAAACCTTACCCGGAGCCTTACCCTATCCCGTCCCCTAATCCTAACCGTACGCTCACACTAATCCGTGCCCTAACACGTACGCTCACCCTAAAGCGTTGTCGTACCCTAACCTGTACCCTAAACTGCTCCTGTCCCCGTACCCTAACCCTAACCCTAACCCAAACCCTAACCCTTACCCGAAGCCTTACACTAACCCATCCCATAATCCTAAACGCTACGCTAACACTAACCCGTGCCCTAACACGTACGCTCACACTAAACCGTTGTCGTACATTAACCTGTACCCTAAATCGTCCCTGTGCCCTAACCCTAAACCTAACCCTAATCCTTACCCGAAGCCTTACCCTAACTCGTCCCCTAATTCTAACCCCTACGCTAACACTAACCTGTATCCTAACACGTACGCTCACCCTAAAACTTTGTCGTACACTCAGCTGTACCCTAAATCGTCCCCGTCCACTACCCCTAACCCTAAACCTAAACCTAACCCTTACCCGAAGCCTTACCATAACCCGTCCTCTAATCCTAACCCGTACGCTAACAGTAAACTCTGCCCTAACATGTACGCTGAACCTAAACCATTGTCCTACCCTAACCTGTACCCTAAACCGTCCCCCTCCCCTAACCCTAACCCTAACCCTAACCCTAACCCTTACACCAAGCCTTACCCTAACCCGTGCCCTAATCCTAACCCGTACGCTAACACTAACCCATACCCTAACACGTACGCTCACCCTAAACCGCTGTCGTACACTAACCTGTACCCTAAACCGTCCCCGTCACCGTCCCCGTCCTCTAACCCTAACCCTAAACCTAACCCTTACCCGAAGCCTTACCCTAACCCGTCCCCTAATCCTAACCCGTACGCTAACACTAACCCGTGCCCTAACAGGTACGCTCACCCTAAAGCGTGGTCGTACCCTAACCTGTACATTAAACAGTCCCCGTCCCCGTTCCCTAACCCTAACCCTATCCCAAACCCTACCCCTTACCCGAAGCCTTACCCTAACCCGTCCCATAATCCTAAATAATACGCTAAAACTACCCCATGCCCTAACACATACGCTCACCCTAAACCGTTGACGTACCCTAACCTGTACCCTAAACCGTCCCCGTCCCCTAACCCTAACCCTAATCCTTACCCGAAGCCTTACCCTAACCCGTCCCCTAATCCTAACACATACGCTAACTCTAACCCGTACCCTAACACTTACGCTCACCCTAAACCATTCTCATACACTAACCTGTACCCTAAAACGTCCCCATCACCTAACCCTAACCCTAACACTTACCTGACGCCTTACCCTAAACCATCCCCTAATCCTAACCCGTACGCTAACACTAACCCGTACCCTAACACGTACACTCACCCTAAAACTTAGTCGTACCCTAAACAGTACCCTAAACCGTCCCCGTCCCCATCCCCTAACCCTAACTCTAACCCTAACCCTAACCCAAACCCTTACCCAACGCCTTACCCTAAGCCTTCACCTAATACTAACCCGTACGCTAACACTAACCCGTACCCTAACATGTACGCTCACCCTAAACTGTTGTCGTACACTAAACTGTACCCTAAACCGTCCCTCTACCCTAACCCTAACCATAACCCTTATCCTAACCCTAAAGCTTACCCGAAGCCTTACCCTAACCCGTCCCATAATCCTAACCCGTACGCTAACACTAACCCGTACCCTAACATGTACGCTCACCCTAAACTGTTGTCGTACACTAAACTGTACCCTAAACCGTCCCTGTCCCCGACCCTTAACCCTAACCCTAACCCTAAACCTAACCCTTACCCGAAGCCTTACCCTAACCCGTCCCCTAATCCTAACCCGTACGCTAACACTAACCCGTGCCCTAACACGTACGCTCACCCTAAAGTGTGGTTGTACCCTAACCAGTACACTAAACCGTACCCGTCCACGTTCCCTAACCCTAACCCTAACCCAAACCCTAAGCCTTACCCGAAGCCTTACCCTAACCCGTCTCATAATCCTAACCGATACGCTAAAACTAACCCATGCCCTAACACATACGCTCACCCTAAACCGTTGTCGTACCCTAACCTGTACCCTAAACCGTCCCCGTCCCCTAACCCTAACCCTAATCCTTACCCGAAGCCTTACACTAACCCGTCCCCTAATCCTAACCCATACGCTAACTCTAACCCGTATCCTAACACGTACGCTCACCCTAAACCATTCTCATACACTAACCTGTACCCTAAACCATCCCCGTCAACTAACCTTAACCCTAACCCTTACCCGAAGCCTTACCATAACCCGTCCTCTAATCCTAACCCGTACGCTAACAGTAAACTGTGCCCTAAAATGTACGCTCAACGTAAACCATTGTCCTACCCTAACTTGTACCCTAAACCGTCCCCGTCCCCTAACCCTAACCCTAAACCTAGCCCTAAACCTAAACCTTACCCCAAGCCTTACCCTAACCCGACCCTTAATCCTAACCCGTACGCTAACACTAACCCATACCCTAACACGCACGCTCACCCTAAACCGTTGTCGTACCCTAACATGTAACCTAAACCGTCCCCGTCTAATAACCCTAACCCTAACCCTAACCCTAATCCTAACCCTAGCTTTTACCCGAAGCCTTACCCTAACCGGTCCCCTAATCCGAACCCGTATGCTAACACTAACCCGTACCCTAACACGTACGCTCAACCTAAACTTTGTCGTGCCCTAACCTGTACCCTAAACCGTCCCCATCCCCTAACCCTAACCCTAACCCTAACACTAACCCTTACCCGAAGCCTTACCCTAACCCGTCCCCTAATCCTAAACTGTACGCTGACACTAACACGTACCCTAACACGTACGATCACCCTAAACCGTTGTCGTAACCTAACCTGTACCCTAAACCGTCCCCGTCCCCGTCCCCTAACCATAACGCTAAGCCTAACCCTGAAGCTTACCCGAAGCCTTACCCTAACCCGTCCCCAATCCTAACCCGTACTGTAACACTAACCCGTACCCTAACACGTACACTCACCCTAAACCGTTGTCGTACCCTAACCTGTACCCTGAACCGTGTCCGTCCCCTAAACCTAACACTAAACCTAAACCTAACCCTAACCCTTACCCGAAGCCTTACCCTAACCCGTCCCCAAAACATGACCCGTACGAAAACACTAACACGTACCCTAACACGTACGGTCACCCTGAACCGTTGTCGTACACTAAACTGTACCCTAAACCGTCCCCGTCCCTTAACCCTAACCCTAACCCTAACCAAAACCCTAATCCTTACCCGAAGCCTTACCGTAACCCGTCCCCTAATCCTAACCCATACATTAACACTAAACCGTAACCTAACACGTACGCTCAACCTAAGCCGTTGTCGTACACTAACCTGTACCCTAAACCGTCCCTGTCCCCTACCCCTAACCATAACCCTAACCCTAACACTAACCCTTACCCGAAGCCTTACCCTAACCCGTACCCTAATCCTAACCCGTACGCTAACACTAACCCGTACACTAACACGTATGCTCACCGTAAACCGTTGTCGTACCCTAACTTGTAACCTAAACCGTCCCCGTCCCCTAACCCTAACCCTAACCCTAACCCTAACACTTACCCAAAGCCTTACCCTAACACGTCAACTAAACCTAAATCGTACGCTAACACTAACCCATGCCCTAACACGTACGCTCACCCTAAACCGTTGTCGTACACTAACCTGTACACTAAACTGTCCCTGTCCCCTAACCCTAACCCTAACCCTAACCCTAACCATTACGCAAAGCTTTACCCTAACCCGTCCCCCAATCCTAAACCATACGCTAACACTAACCCGTACCCTAACATGTACGCTCACCCTAAACTGTTCTCGTACCCTAAACTGTTCCCTAAACCATCCTCGTCCCCTAACCCTAACCCTAACCCTAACCCTAACCCTAACCCTAGCTTTTACCCGAAGCCTTACACTAACCGGTCCCCTAACCCTAGCCCGTACGCTAACACTAACCAGTACCCTAACATGTACGCTCACCCTTAACCATTGTCGTACCCTAACCTATACCCTAAACCGTCCCCGTCCCCTAACCTAACCCTAACCCTAACCCTTACGTGAAGCCTTACCCTAACCTGTCCCCTAATCCTAAACCGTACGCTGACACTAACGCGTACCCTAACACGGACGCTCACCCTGAAACATTGTCGTACACTAAACTGTACCCTAATCCGTCCCCGTCCCCGTCCCCGTCCCCTAACCCTAACCCTAACCCAAACCCTAACACTAACCCTTACCCAAAGCCTTACCCTAATCGGTCCCCTAATTCTAACCCGTATGCTAACACTAACCCGTACCCTAACACGTACTCTCACCCTAAACAGTTGTCATACCCTAACCTATACCCTAAACCGTCCCCGTCCCCGTCCCCTATCCCTAACCCTAACCCTAAACCTGAAGCTTACCCGAAGCCTTACCCTAACCCGTCCCCTAATTCTAACCCGTACGGTAACACTAACCCATACCCTAACACGTACGCTCACCCTAAACGGTTGTCGTACCCTAAACCGTGTCCGTCCCCTAAACCTAACCCTAACCCTAACCCTAACCTTAACCCTTACCCGAAGCCTTACCGAACCCGTCCCCTAATCCTAACCCGTACGCTAACACTAACACGTACCCTAACACTTACGGTCACCCTGAACCATTGTCGTATCCTAAACTGTACCCTAAACCGTCCCCGTCCCTTAACCCTAACCCTAACCCTAACCCTAACCCTAACCCTAATCCTTACCCGAAGCCTTACCATAACCCGTAACCTAATCCTAACCCGTATGCTAACACTAAACCGTAACCTAACACGTACGCTCACACTAAACCGTTGTCGTACCCTAACCTGTACCCTAAACCGTCCCTGGCCCCTAACCCTAACCCTAACACTAACCCTTACCCGAAGCCTAACACTAACCCGTCCCCTAATCCTAAGCCGTGCGCTAACAATAACCCATACCCCAACATGTACGCTCAACTTAAACCGTTGTCGTACCCTAAACTGTCCCCATCCCCTAACCCTAACCCTAACCCTAACCCTAACACTTACCCGAAGCCTTACCCTAACCTGTCCCCTAATCCTAACCCGTATGCTAACACTAACCCGTACCCTAACACGTACGCTCACCCTAAAACGTTGTTGTACCCTAACCTTTGCCCTAAACCGTCCCCGTCCCCTAACCCTAACGCTAACCCTTACCCAAAGCCTTACCCTAACACGTCCCCTAATCCTAACCCGTACACTAACACTAAACCGTACCCTAACACGTACGCTCACTCTAAACCGTTGTCGTACCCTAACCTGTACCCTAAACCGTCCCGGTCCCCTAACCCTAACCCTTACCCGAAGCCTTACCATAACCTGTCCCCTAATCCTAAACCATACGCTAACACTAAGCCGTACCCTAACACGTATGCTCACCCTAAACAATTGTCGTACCCTAAACTGTACCCTCAACCATCCCCGTGCCCTAACCCTAACCCTAACCCTAACCCTAACCCTAAACCTTACCCGAAGCCTTACACTAACCCGTCCCCTAATCCTAAACCGTACGCTGACACTAACACGTAGCCTAACACGTACGCTCACCCTAAACCGTTTTCGTACACTAACCTGTACCCTAAACCGTGTCCGTCCCCTATACCTAACCCTAACCCTAACCCTAAACCTAACCCTTACCCGAAGCCTTACCCTTACCCGTCCCCTAATCCTAACCCGTACGCTAACAATAACACGTACCCTAAAACGTACGGTCACCCTGAACCATTGTCGTACCCTAAACTGTACCCTAAACCGCCCCCGTCCCTTAACCCTAACCCTAACCCTAACCCTAACCCTAAACCTTACCCGAAGCCTTAACATAACCCGTCCCCTAATCCTAACCCGTACACTAACATTAAATTGTAACCTAACACGTACGCTCACACTAAACCGTTGTCGTACCCTAACCTGTACCCTAATCCGTCCCCGTCCCCTAACCCTAACCGTAACCCTAACCCTATCACTAACGCTTACCCGAAGGCTAACACTAACCCGTCCCCTAATCCTAAGCCGTGCACTAACAGTAACCCATACCCCAACATGTTCGCTCAACCTAAACCGTTGTCGTGCCCTAAACTGTCCCCAACCCCTAACCCTAACCCCAACCCTAACCCTTACCCGAAGCCTTACCCTAACCCGTCCCCTAATCCTAAACCGTACGCTAACACTAACCCGTACGCTAACACGTACGCTCACCCTAAAACGTTGTCCTACACTAACCTGTACCCTAAACCGTCCCCGTCCCCTAACCCTAACCCTAAACCTTACCCGAAGCCTTACCCTAACCCGTCCCCTAATCCTAACCCGTACGCTAACACTAACCCGTACCCTAACACGTACGCTCACCCTAAAACGTTGTCGTACACTAACCTGTACCCTAAACCGTCCCCGTGCCCTAACCCTAACCCTAAGCCTAACCCTACCACTAAACCTTACCCGAAGCCTTACACTAAACCGTCCCCTAATCCTAAACCATACGCTGACACTAACACATAGCCTAACACGTACGCTCACCCTAAACCGTTGTTGTACCCTAAACTGTACCGTAAACCGTGTCCATCCCCTAACTCTAACCCTAACCCTAACCCTAACCCTAACCCTAAACCTAACCCTTACCCGAAGCCTTACCCTAACCCGTCCCCTAATCCTAACCCGTACGCTAACACTTACCCGTACCCTAACACGTACGCTCACCCTAAACTGTTGTCGTACCCTAACCTGTTCTCTAAAGCTTCCCCATCCCCTAACCCTAAACCTAACCCTAACACTTACCCTTACCCTAACCTTTACCCGAAGCCTTACACTATCCCGTCCCCAATCCGAACCCGTAGGCTAACACTAACCCGTGCCCTAAAACGTACGCTCACCTAAACCGTTGTCGTACCCTAACCTGTACCCTAAAACGTCCCCTAACTGTAACCCTAACCCTAACCCTAACCCTTACCCGAAACATTACCCTAACCCGTCCCCTAATCCGAATCCGTACGCTAACACTAACCCATACCCTAACACGCACGCTCATCTAAACCGTTGTCGTACCCTAACATGTACCCTAAACCGTCCCGGTCTAATAACCCTAACCCTAACCCTAACCCTAGCTTTTACCCGAAGCCTTACCCTAACCGGTCCCCTAATCCGAACCCGTATGCTAACACTAACCCGTACCCTAACACGTACGCTCAACCTAAACTTTTGTCGTGCCCTAACCTGTACCCTAAACCGTCCCCATCCCCTAACCCTAACCCTAACCCTAACCCTAACCCTAACCCTTACCCGAAGCCTTACCCTAACCCGTCCCCTAATCCTAAACTGTACGCTGACACTAACACGTACCCTAACACGTACGATCACCCTAAACCGTTGTCGTAACCTAACCTGTACCCTAAACCGTCCCCGTCCCCGTCCCCTAACCATAACGCTAAGCCTAACCCTGAAGCTTACCCGAAGCCTTACCCTAACCCGTCCCCAATCCTAACCCGTACTGTAACACTAACCCGTACCCTAACACGTACACTCACCCTAAACCGTTGTCGTACCCTAACCTGTACCCTGAACCGTGTCCGTCCCCTAAACCTAACACTAAACCTAAACCTAACCCTAACCCTTACCCGAAGCCTTACCCTAACCCGTCCCCTAAACATGACCCGTACGAAAACACTAACACGTACCCTAACACGTACGGTCACCCTGAACCGTTGTCGTACACTAAACTGTACCCTAAACCGTCCCCGTCCCTTAACCCTAACCCTAACCCTAACCAAAACCCTAATCCTTACCCGAAGCCTTACCATAACCCGTCCCCTAATCCTAACCCATACATTAACACTAAACCGTAACCTAACACGTACGCTCAACCTAAACCGTTGTCGTACACTAATCTGTACCCTAAACCGTCCCTGTCCCCTACCCCTAACCATAACCCTAACGCTAACACTAACCCTTACCCGAAGCCTTACCCTAACCCGTACCCTAATCCTAACCCGTACGCTAACACTAACCCGTACACTAACACGTACGCTCACCGTAAACCGTTGTCGTACCCTAACTTGTAACCTAAACCGTCCCCGTCCCCTAACCCTAACCCTAACCCTAACCCTAACACTTACCCAAAGCCTTACCCTAACACGTCAACTAAACCTAAATCGTACGCTAACACTAACCAATGCCCTAACACGTACGCTCACCCTAAACCGTTGTCGTACACTAACCTGTACACTAAACTGTCCCTGTCCCCTAACCCTAACCCTAACCCTAACCCTAACCATTACGCAAAGCTTTACCCTAACCCGTCCCCCAATCCTAAACCATACGCTAACACTAACCCGTACCCTAACATGTACGCTCACCTTAAACCGTTCTCGTACACTAAACTGTTCCCTAAACCATCCTCGTCCCCTAACCCTAACCCTAACCCTAACCCTAACCCTAGCTTTTACCCGAAGCCTTACACTAACCGGTCCCCTAACCCTAACCCGTACGCTAACACTAAACAGTAACCTAACATGTACGCTCACCCTTAACCATTGTCGTACCCTAACCTATACCCTAAACCGTCCCCGTCCCCTAACCTAACCCTAACCCTAACCCTTACGTGAAGCCTTACCCTAACCTGTCCCCTAATCCTAAACCGTACGCTGACACTAACGCGTACCCTAACACGGACGCTCACCCTAAAACATTGTCGTACACTAAACTGTACCCTAATCCGTCCCCGTCCCCGTCCCCGTCCCATAACCCTAACCCTAACCCAAACCCTAACACTAACCCTTACCCAAAGCCTTACACTAATCGGTCCCCTAATTCTAACCCGTATGCTAACACTAACCCGTACCCTAACACGTACTCTCACCCTAAACCGTTGTCGTACCCTAACCTATACCCTAAACCGTCCCCGTCCCCGTCCCCTATCCCTAACCCTAACCCTAAACCTGAAGCTTACCCGAAGCCTTACCCTAAACCGTCCCCTAATTCTAACCCGTACGGTAACACTAACCCATACCCTAACACGTACCCTCACCCTAAACGGTTGTCGTACCCTAACCTGTACCCTAAACCGTGTCCGTCCCCTAAACCTAACCCTAACCCTAACCCTAACCTTAACCCTTACCCGAAGCCTTACCCTAACCCGTCCCCTAATCCTAAACCGTACGCTAACACTAACACGTACCCTAACACTTACGGTCACACTGAACCATTGTCGTACCCTAAACTGTACCCTAAACCGTCCCCGTCCCTTAACCCTAACCCTAACCCTAACCCTAACCCTAACCCTAATCCTTACCCGAAGCCTTACCATAACCCGTCCCCTAATCCTAACCCGTACGCTAACACTAAACCGTAACCTAACACGTACGCTCACACTAAACCGTTGTCGTACCCTAACCTGTACCCTAAACCGTCCCCGTCCCATGACCCTAACCCTAACCCTAACCCTTACCCGAAGCCTTACCATAACCTGTCCCCTAATCCTAAACCGTATGCTAACTCTAAGCCGTACCCTAACACGTATGCTCACCCTAAACAATTGTCATACCCTAAACTGTACCCTCAACCATCCCCGTGCCCTAACCCTAACCCTAACCCTAACCCTAACCCTAAACCTTACCCGAAGCCTTACACTAACCCGTCCCCTAATCCTAAACCGTACGCTGACACTAACACGTAGCCTAACATGTACGCTCACCCTAAACCGTTTTCGTACACTAACCTGTACCCTAAACCGTGTCCGTCCCCTATACCTAACCCTAACCCTAACCCTAAACCTAACCCTTACCCGAAGCCTTACCCTTACCCGTCCCCTAATCCTAACCCGTACGCTAACAATAACACGTACCCTAAAACGTACTGTCACCCTGAACCATTGTCGTACCCTAAACTGTACCCTAAACCGTCCCCGTCCCTTAACCCTAACCCTAACCCTAACCCTAACCCTAATCCTTACCCGAAGCCTTAACATAACCTGTCCCCTAATCCTAACCCGTACACTAACATTAAATTGTAACCTAACACGTACGCTCACACTAAACCGTTGTCGTACCCTAACCTGTACCCTAAACCGTCCCCGTCCCCTAACCCTAACCGTAACCCTAACCCTATCACTAACGCTTACCCGAAGCCTAACACTAACCCGTCCCCTAATCCTAAGCCGTGCACTAACAGTAACCCATACCCCAACATGTACGCTCAACCTAAACCGTTGTCGTACCCTAAAATGTCCCCATCCCCTAACCCTAACCCTAACCCTAACCCCAACCCTAACCCTTACCCGAAGCCTTACCCTAACCCGTCCCCTAATCCTAACCCGTACGCTAACACTAACCCGTACCCTAACACGTACGCTCACCCTAAAACGTTGTCGTACACTAACCTGTACCCTAAACCGTCCCCGTCCCCTAACCCTAACCCTAAACCTTACCTGAAGCCTTACCCTAACCCGTCCCCTAATGCTAACCCGTACGCTAACACTAACCCTTACTCTAACACGTTCGCTCACCCTAAACCGTGGACGTACCCTAACCTGTACCTTAAACCGTCCCCGTCCCCTAACCCTAACCCGAACCCTAACACTAACCCTTACCCGAATACTTAACCTAACCTGTCCCCTACTCCTAACCCGTACGCTAACACTAACCCGTACCCTAACACGTACGCTCACCTTAAACCACTGTCATACCCTAACCTGTACCCTAAACAGTCCCCGTCCCCTAACCCTAACCCTAAACCTAACCCTTACCTGAAGCCTTACACTAAACCGTACCCTAATCCTAACCCGTACGCTATCACTAAACCATACCCTGAGACGTACGCTCACCCTAAAAGGTTGTCGTACTCTAACCTGTACCCTACACCGTCCCCTAACCCTAACCCTAACCCTTACCCGAAGCCTTACCCTAACCCGTCCCCTAATCCTAAACCGTACGCTAACACTAACCCGTGCCCTAACACATACGCTCACCCTAAAGCGTTGTCGTACCCTAAGCTGTACCCTAAACCGTCCCTGTCCCCGTCCCCTAACCCTAAACCTAACCCTAACCGTAACACTTACCCGAAGCCTTACCCTAACACGTCCCCTAATCCTAACCCGTATGCTAACACTAACCCGTACCCTAACACGTACGCTCACCCTAAACCATTGTCTTAACCTAAACTGTACCCTAAACCGTCCCCGTCCCCGTCCCCTAAACCTAACCCTAACCCTAACCCTAACCATTCCCCGAAGCCTTACCCTAACCGTCCCCTAATCCTAACCCGTACGCTCACACTAACCCGTGCCCTAACACGTACGCTCACCCTGAACCGTTGTCGTACCCTAACCTGTACCCTAAACCGTCCCCATCCCCTAAACCTAACCCTAACCTCACCCTAATCCTAACCCTTACCCAAAGCCTTACCCTAACCCGTCCCCTAATCCTAACCCGTACACTAACACTAACCCATGCCCTAAAACATACGCTCAACCTAAACCGTTGTCGTACCCTAACCTGTACCCTAAACCGTCCCCGTGCCCTAACCCTAACCCTAACCCTAACCCTAACCCTAAATCTAACCCTTACCCGAAGCCTTACCCTAACCCGTCCCCTAATCCTAACCCGTACGCTAACAATAACACATACCCTAAAACGTACGGTCACCCTGAACCATTGTCGTACCCTAAACTCTACCCTAAACCTTCCCCGTCCCTTAACCCTAACCCTAACCCTAACCCTAACCCTAACCCTAATCCTTTCCCGAAGCCTTAACATAACCCGTCTCCTAATCCTAACGCGTACGCTAATATTAAATCGTAACCTAACACGTACGCTCACACTAAACCGTTGTCGTACCCTAACCTGTACCCTAAACCGTCCCTGTCCCCTAACCCTAACCGTAACCCTAACCCTAACACTAACCCTTACCCGGAGCCTAACACTAAACCGTCCCCTAATCCTAACTCGTACACTAACACTAAACCGTGCCCTAAAACATATGCTCAACCTAAACCGTTGTCGTACACTAACCTGTACCCTAAACCGTCCCCGTGCCCTAACCCTAACCCTAAGCCTAACCCTACCACTAAACCTTACCCGAAGCCTTACACTAAACCGTCCCCTAATCCTAAACCATACGCTGACACTAACACATAGCCTAACACGTACGCTCACCCTAAACCGTTGTCATACCCTAAACTGTACCGTAAACCGTGTCCATCCCCTAACCCTAACCCTAACCCTAACCCTAACCCTAACCCTTACCCGAAGCCTTACCCTAACCCGTCCCCTAATCCTAACCCGTACGCTAACACTAACCCGTACCCTAACACGTACGCTCACCCTAAACTGTTGTCGTACCCTAACCTGTTCTCTAAATCTTCCCCATCCCCTAACCCTAAACCTAACCCTAACACTTACCCTTACCCTAACCTTTACCCGAAGCCTTACACTATCCCGTCCCCAATCCGAACCCGTAGGCTAACACTAACCCGTGCCCTAAAACGTACGCTCACCTAAACCGTTGTCGTACCCTAACCTGTACCCTAAAACGTCCCCTAACTGTAACCCTAACCCTAACCCTAACCCTTACCCGAAACATTACCCTAACCCGTCCCCTAATCCGATTCAGTACGCTAACACTAACCCGTACCCTAACACGTACACCCACCCTAAAACGTTGTCGTCCCCTAACCTGTACCCTAAACCATCCCCGTCCCCTACCCTAACCCTAACACTAACCCTAACCCTAACCCTTACCCAAAGCCTTACCCTAACATGTCACCTAATCCTAACCCGTACGCTAACACTAACCCGTGCCCTAACACGTACGGTCACCCTAAACCTTTGTCGTACCCTAACCTATACCCTAAACCGTCCCTGTCCCCATCCCCTAACCCTAAACCTAAACCTAACACTAACCCTTACCCAAGGCCTTACCCTAACCCATCCCCTAATCCTAACCCGTATGCTAACACTAACCCGTACCCTAACACGTACACTCACCCTAAACCGTTGTCCTACCCTAACCTGTACCGTAAACCGTCCCCGTCCCCTAACCGTAACACTAACCCTAAACCTTACCCTTACCCAAAGCCTTACCCTAACCCATCACCTAATCCTAACCCGTACGCTAACACTAACACGTGCCCTAACACGTACGCTCACCCTAAACCGTTGTTGTACCCTAACCTGAACCCTAAACCGCCCCATCCCCTAACCCTAACCCTAAACCTAACCCTAATCCTAACCCTTACCCGAAGCCTTACCCTAACCCGTCCCATAATCATAACCCGTACGCTAACACTAACCCGTACCCTAACACGTACGCTCACCCTAAAACGTTGTCGTACACTAACCTGTACCCTAAACCGTCCCCGTCCCCTAACCCTAACCCTAAACCTTACCTGAAGCCTTACCCTAACCCGTCCCCTAATGCTAACCCGTACGCTAACACTAACCCTTACTCTAACACGTTCGCTCACCCTAAACCGTGGACGTACCCTAACCTGTACCTTAAACCGTCCCCGTCCCCTAACCCTAACCCGAACCCTAACACTAACCCTTACCCGAATACTTAACCTAACCTGTCCCCTACTCCTAACCCGTACGCTAACACTAACCCGTACCCTAACACGTACGCTCACCTTAAACCACTGTCATACCCTAACCTGTACCCTAAACAGTCCCCGTCCCCTAACCCTAACCCTAAACCTAACCCTTACCTGAAGCCTTACACTAAACCGTACCCTAATCCTAACCCGTACGCTATCACTAAACCATACCCTGAGACGTACGCTCACCCTAAAAGGTTGTCGTACTCTAACCTGTACCCTACACCGTCCCCTAACCCTAACCCTAACCCTTACCCGAAGCCTTACCCTAACCCGTCCCCTAATCCTAAACCGTACGCTAACACTAACCCGTGCCCTAACACATACGCTCACCCTAAAGCGTTGTCGTACCCTAACCTGTACCCTAAACCGTCCCTGTCCCCGTCCCCTAACCCTAAACCTAACCCTAACCGTAACACTTACCCGAAGCCTTACCCTAACACGTCCCCTAATCCTAACCCGTATGCTAACACTAACCCGTACCCTAACACGTACGCTCACCCTAAACCATTGTCCTAACCTAACCTGTACCCTAAACCGTCCCCGTCCCCGTCCCCTAAACCTAACCCTAACCCTAACCCTAACCATTCCCCGAAGCCTTACCCTAACCGTCCCCTAATCCTAACCCGTACGCTCACACTAACCCGTGCCCTAACACGTACGCTCACCCTGAACCGTTGTCGTACCCTAACCTGTACCCTAAACCGTCCCCATCCCCTAAACCTAACCCTAACCTCACCCTAATCCTAACCCTTACCCAAAGCCTTACCCTAACCCGTCCCCTAATCCTAACCCGTACACTAACAGTAACCCGTGCCCTAAAACATACGCTCAACCTAAACCGTTGTCGTACCCTAACCTGTACCCTAAACCGTCCCCGTGCCCTAACCCTAACCCTAACCCTAACCCTAAATCTAACCCTTACCCGAAGCCTTACCCTAACCCGTCCCCTAATCCTAACCCGTACGCTAACAATAACACATACCCTAAAACGTACGGTCACCCTGAACCATTGTCGTACCCTAAAATCTACCCTAAACCTTCCCCGTCCCTTAACCCTAACCCTAACCCTAACCCTAATCCTTTCCCGAAGCCTTAACATAACCCGTCTCCTAATCCTAACCCGTACGCTAATATTAAATCGTAACCTAACACGTACGCTCACACTAAACCGTTGTCGTACCCTAACCTGTACCCTAAACCGTCCCTGTCCCCTAACCCTAACCGTAACCCTAACCCTAACACTAACCCTTACCCGGAGCCTAACACTAAACCGTCCCCTAATCCTAACTCGTACACTAACACTAAACCGTGCCCTAAAACATACGCTCAACCTAAACCGTTGTCGTACCCTAACCTGTACCCTAAACCGTCCCCGTGCCCTAACCCTAACCCTAAGCCTAACCCTACCACTAAACCTTACCCGAAGCCTTACACTAAACCGTCCCCTAATCCTAAACCATACGCTGACACTAACACATAGCCTAACACGTACGCTCACCCTAAACCGTTGTCATACCCTAAACTGTACCGTAAACCGTGTCCATCCCCTAACCCTAACCCTAACCCTAACCCTAACCCTAACCCTTACCCGAAGCCTTACCCTAACCCGTCCCCTAATCCTAACCCGTACGCTAACACTAACCCGTACCCTAACACGTACGCTCACCCTAAACTGTTGTCGTACCCTAACCTGTTCTCTAAATCTTCCCCATCCCCTAACCCTAAACCTAACCCTAACACTTACCCTTACCCTAACCTTTACCCGAAGCCTTACACTATCCCGTCCCCAATCCGAACCCGTAGGCTAACACTAACCCGTGCCCTAAAACGTACGCTCACCTAAACCGTTGTCGTACCCTAACCTGTACCCTAAAACGTCCCCTAACTGTAACCCTAACCCTAACCCTAACCCTTACCCGAAACATTACCCTAACCCGTCCCCTAATCCGATTCAGTACGCTAACACTAACCCGTACCCTAACACGTACACCCACCCTAAAACGTTGTCGTCCCCTAACCTGTACCCTAAACCATCCCCGTCCCCTACCCTAACCCTAACACTAACCCTAACCCTAACCCTTACCCAAAGCCTTACCCTAACATGTCACCTAATCCTAACCCGTACGCTAACACTAACCCGTGCCCTAACACGTACGGTCACCCTAAACCTTTGTCGTACCCTAACCTATACCCTAAACCGTCCCTGTCCCCATCCCCTAACCCTAAACCTAAACCTAACACTAACCCTTACCCAAGGCCTTACCCTAACCCATCCCCTAATCCTAACCCGTATGCTAACACTAACCCATACCCTAACACGTACACTCACCCTAAACCGTTGTCCTACCCTAACCTGTACCGTAAACCGTCCCCGTCCCCTAACCGTAACACTAACCCTAAACCTTACCCTTACCCAAAGCCTTACCCTAACCCATCACCTAATCCTAACCCGTACGCTAACACTAACACGTGCCCTAACACGTACGCTCACCCTAAACCGTTGTTGTACCCTAACCTGTACCCTAAACCGCCCCATCCCCTAACCCTAACCCTAAACCTAACCCTAATCCTAACCCTTACCCGAAGCCTTACCCTAACCCGTCCCATAATCATAACCCGTACGCTAACACTAACCCGTGCCCTAACACGTAGGCTCACCATAAATCATTGTCATACCCTAACCTGTACCCTAAACCATCCCCATCCCCGTCCCCGTCTCCTAACCCTAACCCGAACCCTAACCCTAACCCTTACCCGAAGACTTACCCTAACCTGTCCCCTAATCCTAACACTTACGCTAACACTAACCCTTGCCCTAACATGTACACTCACCCTAAACCGTTGTCTTACCCTAACCTGTACCCTAAACCGTCCCTGTACCCTAACCCTAACCCTAACCCTAACCCTAAACCGAACCCTTACCCGAAGCCTTCCCCTAACCCGTCCCCTAATCCTAAACCTTACGCTAACCCTAACCCGTGCCCTAGCACGTACGCTCACCTTAAACTGCTGTCGTACCCTAAACTGTACCCTAAACCGTCCCCGTCCCCTAACCCTAACCCTAACCCTAAACCTTACCCGAAGCCTTCCCCTAACCCGTCCCCTAATCCTAACCCGTACGCTAACTCTAAGCCATACCCTAACACGTACGCTCACCCTAAACCGTTCTCGTACACTAACCTGTAACCTAAACTGTCCCCGTCCCCTAACCCTAACCCTAACCCTTACCCGAAGCCTTACCGTAACCCGTCCTCTAATCCTAACCCGTACGCTAACAGTAAACTGTGCCCTAACATGTACGCTGAACCTAAACCATTGTCCTACACTAACCTGTACCCTAAACCGTCCCCCTCCCCTAACCCTAACCCTAACCCTAACCCTAAACCTAACCCTTACCCGAAGCCTTACCATAACCCGTCCTCTAATCCTAACCCGTACGCTAACAGTAAACTGTGCCCTAACATGTACGCTGAACCTAAACCATTGTCCTACCCTAACCTGTACCCTAAACCGTCCCCCTCCCCTAACCCTAACCCTAACCCTAACCCTAACCCTTACACCAAGCCTTACCCTAACCCGTGCTCTAATCCTAACCCGTACGCTAACACTAACCCATACCCTAACACGTACGCTCACCCTAAACCGCTGTCATACACTAACCTGCACCCTAAACCGTCCCCGTCCCCGTCCCCGTCCCCTAACCCTAACCATAAACCTAACCCTTACCCGAAGCCTTACCCTAACCCGTCCCCTAATCCTAACCGTACGCTAACACTAATCCGTGCCCTAACACGTACGCTCACCCTAAAACGTTGTCGTACACTAACCTGTACCCTAAACCGTTCCTGTCCCTGTACCCTAACCCTAACCCTAACCCAAACCCTAACCCTTACCCGAAGCCTTACACTAACCCATCCCATAATCCTAAACTCTACGCTAACACTAACCCGTGCCCTAACACGTACGCTCACCCTAAACCGTTGTCGTACATTAACCTGTACCCTAAATCGTCCCTGTCCCCTAACCCTAACCCTAACCCTAATCCTTACCCGAAGCATTACCCTAACTCGTCCCCTAATTCTAACCCGTATGCTAACACTAAACTGTATCCTAACAGATACGCTCACCCTAAAACTTTGTCGTACACTAAGCTGTACCCAAAATCGTCCCCGTCCCCTAACCCTAAACCTAACCCTTACACAAAGCCTTACCCTAACCCGTCCCCTAATCCTAACCCGTACGCTAACACTAACCCGTAACCTAACCCGTATGCTCAACCTAAACCGTTCTCGTACACTAACCTGTACCCTAAACCGTCCCGTCCCGGTCCCCTAAACCTAGCCCTTACCCGAAACCTTACCCTAACATGTCCCCTATTCCTAACCCGTACGCTAACACTATCCCGTACCCTTACACGTACGCTCACCTTAAAACGTTGTCGTACACTAACCTGTAACCTAAACCGTCTCCGTCCCCTAACCCTAACCCTAAACCTAGCCCTAAACCTAAACCTTACCCCAAGCCTTACCCTAACCCGACCCTTAATCCTAACCCGTACGCTGACACTAACCCATACCCTAACACGCACGCTCACCCTAAAACTTTGTCGTACCCTAACATGTACCCTAAACCGTCCCCGTCCCCTAACCCTAACCCTAACCCTAACCCTAACACTTACCCGAAGCATTACACTAACCCGTCCCCTAATCCTAATCCGTACGCTAACACTAACCCGTGTCCTAACACGTACCCTCACCCTAAACCATTGTCGTACCCTAACCTGTACCCTAAACCGTCACCGTCCCATAGCCCTAACCCTAACCCTAACCCTTACGCGAAGCCTTACCGTAACCCGTCCCCAATCCTAACCCGTACGCTAATACTAACAAGTACCCTAACACATACACTCACCCTAAACTGTTGTCGTACACTAACCTGTAACCTAAACCGTCCCCGTCCCCTAACCCTAAACCTAACCCTAACCCTAACCCTAACCCTTACCCGAAGCCTTACCCTAATCTGTCCCCTAATCCTAACCCGTATGCTAACACTAACCCTTGCCCTAACACGTACACTCACCCTAAACCATTGTCGTACCCTAACCTGTACCCTGAACCGTCCCTGTACCCTAACCCTAACCCTAACTCTAACCCTAACCCTAACCCTAACACTTACCCGAAGCCTTACCCTAACCCGTCCCATAATCCTAACCCGTACGCTAACACTAACCCGTACCCTAACACGTACACTCACCCTAAATCGTTTTCGTACCCTAACCTGTACCCTAAACCATCCCCGTGCCCTAAACCTAACACTAACACTATCCCTAACCCTTACCCGAAGCCTTACCCTAACTCGGCCCCCAATTCTAAACCATACGCTAACACTAACCCGTACCCTAACACGTATGCTCACCCTAAAACTTTGTCGTAGCCTAACCTGTACCCTAAGTCGTCCCCTTCCCCTAAGACTAACCCTAACCCTAATACTTACCCGAAGCCTTACCCTAAACCGTCCCCTAATCCTAACCCATATGCTAACACTAACCCGTGCCCTAAAACGAATGCTCACCCTAAACTGCTGTCGTACACTAACCTGTACCCTAAACCGTCCCCGTCCCCGTCCCCTAACCCTAACCCTAAACCTAACCCTTACCCGAAGCCTTACCCAAACCCGTCCCCTAATCCTAACCCGTACGCTAACACTAACCCGTGCCCTAACAGGTACGCTCACCCTAAAGCGTGGTCGTACCCTAACCTGTACACTAAACCGTCCCCGTCCCCGTTCCCTAACCCTAACCCTATCCCAAACCCTACCCCTTACCCGAAGCCTTACCCTAACCCGTCCCATAATCCTAAATAATACGCTAAAACTACCCCATGCCCTAACACATACGCTCACCCTAAACCGTTGTCGTACCCTAACCTGTACCCTAAACCGTCCCTGTAGCCTAACCCTAACCCTAACCCTAACCCTAACCCTTACCCGAAGCCTTACCCTAACCCGTCCCATAATCCTACCCCGTACGCTAACACTAACCCGTACCCTAACACGTACGCTCACCCTAAACCGTTGTCGTACCATAACCTGTACCTAACCGTCCCCGTCCCCGTCCCCTAAACTTAACCCTAAACCTCACCCTTACCCGTAGCCTTACCCTAACCCGTCCCCTATTCCTAAGCTATACGCTAACTCTAACCCGTACCCTAACATGTACGCTCACCCTAAAGAGTTGTCGTACACTAACCTCTACCCTAAACCGTCCCCGTCCCCGTCCCCTAACCCTAACCCTAACCCTAACCCTTACCCGAAGCCTTACCCTAACAAGTCCCCAATCCTACCCGTACGCTAACACTAACACATACCCTAACACGTACGCTCACCCTAAACCGTTGTCGTACCCTAGCCTATACCCTAAACAGTCCCCGTACCCTAACCCTAACCCTAACCCTAACCCTTACCCGAAGCCTTACCCTAACCCGTCCCCTAATCCTAACCCGTACGCTAACACTAAACCTTACCCTAACATGTACGCACACTCTAAACAGTTGTCATATCCTATCCTGTACCCTAAACCTTCCCCGTGCCCGTCCCCTAACCCTAACCCTAACCCTTACCCGAAGCCTTACCCTAACCTGTCCCCTAATCCTAACCCGTACGCTAACACTAACCCTTACCCTAACACGTACGCACACCCTAAACTGTTGTCAAATCCTATCCTGTACCCTAAACCTTCCCCGTTCCTGCCCCCTAACCCTAACCCTAACCCTTACCCGAAGCCTTACCCTAACCTGTCCCCTAATCCTAACCCGTACGCTAACACTAACCCATGCCCTAACACATACGCTCACCCTAAAGCGTTGTCGTACCCTAACCTGTACCCTAAACCGTCCCCGTCCCCTAACCCTAACACTAACCTTAATACTAACCATTACCCGAAGCCTTCCGTTAACCCGCCCCCTAATCCTAACCCGTACGCTAATCCTAACCCGTACCCTAACACGTACGCTCACCCTAAACCGTTGTCGTGCCCTAAACTGTACCCTGAACCGTCCCCATCCCCAAACCCTAACCCTAACCCTTAACCGAAGCCTTACACTAACCTGTCCCCTAATCCTAACCCGTACGCTAACACTAACCCGTACCCTAACACATAGGCTCACTCTAAACCGTTCTCGTACACTAACCTGTACCCTAAACCGTCCCCATCCCCTAACCCTAACCCTAACCCTTACCCGGAGCCTTACCCTAACCCGTCCTCTAATCCTAACCCGTACGCTAACACTAACCCGTACCCTAACATGTTCGCTCACCCTAAAACTTTATCTTAAACTAAGCTGTACCTTAAACAGTCCCCGTAGCCTAAACATAACCGTAACCCTAACCCTAACACTAACACTTACCCGAAGGCTTACCCTAACCCGTCCCCTAATTCTAAACCGTACGCTAACACTAACCCGTACCCTAACACGTACGCTCACCCTAAACCGTTGCCGTAGCCTAACCTGTACCCTAAACCCTCCCCATGCCCTAACACTTACCCTAAACCTAACCCTAACCCTAACCCTTACCCGAAGCCTTACCCTAACCCATCACCTAATCGGAACCCGTACGCTAACACTAAACCCTACCCTATCACGTACGCTCACCCTAAACCGTTATTGTACCCTAACCTGTACCCTAAACCCTCCCCATCCCCTAACCCTAACCCTAAACCTAACCCTAACCCTAACCCTTACCCGAAGCTTATCCTAACCCGTCCCCTAATCCTAACCCGTTCGCTAACACTAACACATACCCTACCACGTACGCTCACCCTAAAGCATTGTTGTACCCTAACGTGTACCCTAAACCGTTCCTGTGCCCTAACCCTAACCCTAAACCTAACCATTACGCAAAGCTTTACCCTAACCCGTCCCCCAATCCTAAACCATACGCTAACACTAACCCGTACCCTAACATGTACGCTCACCCTAAACTGTTCTCGTACCCTAAACTGTTCCCTAAACCATCCTCGTCCCCTAACCCTAACCCTAACCCTAACACTAACCCTAGCTTTTACCCGAAGCCTTACACTAACCGGTCCCCTAACCCTAGCCCGTACGCTAACACTAACCAGTACCCTAACATGTACGCTCACCCTTAACCATTGTCGTACCCTAACCTATACCCTAAACCGTCCCCGTCCCCTAACCTAACCCTAACCCTAACCCTTACGTAAAGCCTTACCCTAACCTGTCCCCTAATCCTAAACCGTACGCTGACACTAACGCGTACCCTAACACGGACGCTCACCCTGAAACATTGTCGTACACTAAACTGTACCCTAATCCGTCCCCGTCCCCGTCCCCGTCCCCTAACCCTAACCCTAACCCAAACCCTAACACTAACCCTTACCCAAAGCCTTACCCTAATCGGTCCCCTAATTCTAACCCGTATGCTAACACTAACCCGTACCCTAACACGTACTCTCACCCTAAACAGTTGTCGTACCCTAACCTATACCCTAAACCGTCCCCGTCCCCGTCCCCTATCCCTAACCCTAACCCTAAACCTGAAGCTTACCCGAAGCCTTACCCTAACCCGTCCCCTAATTCTAACCCGTACGGTAACACTAACCCATACCCTAACACGTACGCTCACCCTAAACGGTTGTCGTACCCTAAACCGTGTCCGTCCCCTAAACCTAACCCTAACCCTAACCCTAACCTTAACCCTTACCCGAAGCCTTACCGAACCCGTCCCCTAATCCTAACCCGTACGCTAACACTAACACGTACCCTAACACTTACGGTCACCCTGAACCATTGTCGTATCCTAAACTGTACCCTAAACCGTCCCCGTCCCTTAACCCTAACCCTAACCCTAACCCTAACCCTAACCCTAATCCTTACCCGAAGCCTTACCATAACCCGTAACCTAATCCTAACCCGTACGCTAACACTAAACCGTAACCTAACACGTACGCTCACACTAAACCGTTGTCGTACCCTAACCTGTACCCTAAACCGTCCCTGGCCCCTAACCCTAACCCTAACACTAACCCTTACCCGAAGCCTAACACTAACCCATCCCCTAATCCTAAGCCGTGCGCTAACAATAACCCATACCCCAACATGTACGCTCAACTTAAACCGTTGTCGTACCCTAAACTGTCCCCATCCCCTAACCCTAACCCTAACCCTAACCCTAACCCTTACCCGAAGCCTTACCCTAACCTGTCCCCTAATCCTAACCCGTATGCTAACACTAACCCGTACCCTAACACGTACGCTCACCCTAAAACGTTGTTGTACCCTAACCTTTGCCCTAAACCGTCCCCGTCCCCTAACCCTAACGCTAACCCTTACCCAAAGCCTTACCCTAACACGTCCCCTAATCCTAACCCGTACACTAACACTAAACCGTACCCTAACACGTACGCTCACTCTAAACCGTTGTCGTACCCTAACCTGTACCCTAAACCGTCCCCGTCCCCTAACCCTAACCCTAACCCTAACCCTTACCCGAAGCCTTACCATAACCTGTCCCCTAATCCTAAACCATACGCTAACACTAAGCCGTACCCTAACACGTATGCTCACCCTAAACAATTGTCGTACCCTAAACTGTACCCTCAACCATCCCCGTGCCCTAACCCTAACCCTAACCCTAACCCTAACCCTAAACCTTACCCGAAGCCTTACACTAACCCGTCCCCTAATCCTAAACCGTACGCTGACACTAACACATAGCCTAACACGTACGCTCACCCTAAACCGTTTTCGTACACTAACCTGTACCCTAAACCGTGTCCGTCCCCTATACCTAACCCTAACCCTAACCCTAAACCTAACCCTTACCCGAAGCCTTACCCTTACCCGTCCCCTAATCCTAACCCGTACGCTAACAATAACACATACCCTAAAACGTACGGTCACCCTGAACCATTGTCGTACCCTAAACTGTACTCTAAACCGTCCCCGTCCCTTAACCCTAACCCTAACCCTAACCCTAAACCTTACCCGAAGCCTTAACATAACCCGTCCCCTAATCCTAACCCGTACACTAACATTAAATTGTAACCTAACACGTACGCTCACACTAAACCGTTGTCGTACCCTAACCTGTACCCTAATCCGTCCCCGTCCCCTAACCCTAACCGTAACCCTAACCCTATCACTAACGCTTACCCGAAGCCTAACACTAACCCGTCCCCTAATCCTAAGCCGTGCACTAACAGTAACCCATACCCCAACATGTTCACTCAACCTAAACCGTTGTCGTGCCCTAAACTGTCCCCAACCCCTAACCCTAACCCCAACCCTAACCCTTACCCGAAGCCTTACCCTAACCCGTCCCCTAATCCTAACCCGTACGCTAACACTAACCCGTACCCTAACACGTACGCTCACCCTAAAACGTTGTCGTACACTAACCTGTACCCTAAACCGTCCCCGTCCCCTAACCCTAACCCTAAACCTTACCCGAAGCCTTACCCTAACCCGTCCCCTAATCCTAACCCGTACGCTAACACTAACCCGTACCCTAACACGTACGCTCACCCTAAAACGTTGTCGTACACTAACCTGTACCCTAAACCGTCCCCGTGCCCTAACCCTAACCCTAAGCCTAACCCTACCACTAAACCTTACCCGAAGCCTTACACTAAACCGTCCCCTAATCCTAAACCATACGCTGACACTAACACATAGCCTAACACGTACGCTCACCCTAAACCGTTGTTGTACCCTAAACTGTACCGTAAACCGTGTCCATCCCCTAACTCTAACCCTAACCCTAACCCTAACCCTAACCCTAAACCTAACCCTTACCCGAAGCCTTACCCTAACCCGTCCCCTAATCCTAACCCGTACGCTAACACTTACCCGTACCCTAACACGTACGCTCACCCTAAACTGTTGTCGTACCCTAACCTGTTCTCTAAAGCTTCCCCATCCCCTAACCCTAAACCTAACCCTAACACTTACCCTTACCCTAACCTTTACCCGAAGTCTTACACTATCCCGTCCCCAATCCGAACCCGTAGGCTAACACTAACCCGTGCCCTAAAACGTACGCTCACCTAAACCGTTGTCGTACCCTAACCTGTACCCTAAAACGTCCCCTAACTGTAACCCTAACCCTAACCCTAACCCTTACCCGAAACATTACCCTAACCCGTCCCCTAATCCGAATCCGTACGCTAACACTAACCCATACCCTAACACGCACGCTCATCTAAACCGTTGTCGTACCCTAACATGTACCCTAAACCGTCCCGGTCTAATAACCCTAACCCTAACCCTAACCCTAGCTTTTACCCGAAGCCTTACCCTAACCGGTCCCCTAATCCGAACCCGTATGCTAACACTAACCCGTACCCTAACACGTACGCTCAACCTAAACTTTTGTCGTGCCCTAACCTGTACCCTAAACCGTCCCCATCCCCTAACCCTAACCCTAACCCTAACCCTAACCCTAACCCTTACCCGAAGCCTTACCCTAACCCGTCCCCTAATCCTAAACTGTACGCTGACACTAACACGTACCCTAACACGTACGATCACCCTAAACCGTTGTCGTAACCTAACCTGTACCCTAAACCGTCCCCGTCCCCGTCCCCTAACCATAACGCTAAGCCTAACCCTGAAGCTTACCCGAAGCCTTACCCTAACCCGTCCCCAATCCTAACCCGTACTGTAACACTAACCCATACCCTAACACGTACACTCACCCTAAACCGTTGTCGTACCCTAACCTGTACCCTGAACCGTGTCCGTCCCCTAAACCTAACACTAAACCTAAACCTAACCCTAACCCTTACCCGAAGCCTTACCCTAACCCGTCCCCTAAACATGACCCGTACGAAAACACTAACACGTACCCTAACACGTACGGTCACCCTGAACCGTTGTCGTACACTAAACTGTACCCTAAACCGTCCCCGTCCCTTAACCCTAACCCTAACCCTAACCAAAACCCTAACCCTTACCCGAAGCCTTACCATAACCTGTCCCCTAATCCTAAACCATATGCTAACTCTAAGCCGTACCCTAACACGTATGCTCACCCTAAACAATTGTCATACCCTAAACTGTACCCTCAACCATCCCCGTGCCCTAACCCTAACCCTAACCCTAACCCTAACCCTAAACCTTACCCGAAGCCTTACACTAACCCGTCCCCTAATCCTAAACCGTACGCTGACACTAACACGTAGCCTAACATGTACGCTCACCTTAAACCGTTTTCGTACACTAACCTGTACCCTAAACCGTGTCCGTCCCCTATACCTAACCCTAACCCTAACCCTAAACCTAACCCTTACCCGAAGCCTTACCCTTACCCGTCCCCTAATCCTAACCCGTACGCTAACAATAACACGTACCCTAAAACGTACTGTCACCCTGAACCATTGTCGTACCCTAAACTGTACCCTAAACGGTCCCCGTCCCTTAAACCTAACCCTAACCCTAACCCTAACCCTAATCCTTACCCGAAGCCTTAACATAACCTGTCCCCTAATCCTAACCCGTACACTAACATTAAATTGTAACCTAACACGTACGCTCACACTAAACCGTTGTCGTACCCTAACCTGTACCCTAAACCGTCCCCATCCCCTAACCCTAACCGTAACCCTAACCCTATCACTAACGCTTACCCGAAGCCTAACACTAACCCGTCCCCTAATCCTAAGCCGTGCACTAACAGTAACCCATACCCCAACATGTACGCTCAACCTAAACCGTTGTCGTACCCTAAACTGTCCCCATCCCCTAACCCTAACCCTAACCCTAACCCCAACCCTAACCCTTACCCGAAGCCTTACCCTAACCCGTCCCCTAATCCTAACCCGTACGCTAACACTAACCCGTACCCTAACACGTACGCTCACCCTAAAACGTTGTCGTACACTAACCTGTACCCTAAACCGTCCCCGTCCCCTAACCCTAACCCTAAACCTTACCTGAAGCCTTACCCTAACCCGTCCCCTAATGCTAACCCGTACGCTAACACTAACCCTTACTCTAACACGTTCGCTCACCCTAAACCGTGGACGTACCCTAACCTGTACCTTAAACCGTCCCCGTCCCCTAACCCTAACCCGAACCCTAACACTAACCCTTACCCGAATACTTAACCTAACCTGTCCCCTACTCCTAACCCGTACGCTAACACTAACCCGTACCCTAACACGTACGCTCACCTTAAACCACTGTCATACCCTAACCTGTACCCTAAACAGTCCCCGTCCCCTAACCCTAACCCTAAACCTAACCCTTACCTGAAGCCTTACACTAAACCGTACCCTAATCCTAACCCGTACGCTATCACTAAACCATACCCTGAGACGTACGCTCACCCTAAAAGGTTGTCGTACTCTAACCTGTACCCTACACCGTCCCCTAACCCTAACCCTAACCCTTACCCGAAGCCTTACCCTAACCCGTCCCCTAATCCTAAACCGTACGCTAACACTAACCCGTGCCCTAACACATACGCTCACCCTAAAGCGTTGTCGTACCCTAAGCTGTACCCTAAACCGTCCCTGTCCCCGTCCCCTAACCCTAAACCTAACCCTAACCGTAACACTTACCCGAAGCCTTACCCTAACACGTCCGCTAATCCTAACCCGTATGCTAACACTAACCCGTACCCTAACACGTACGCTCACCCTAAACCATTGTCTTAACCTAAACTGTACCCTAAACCGTCCCCGTCCCCGTCCCCTAAACCTAACCCTAACCCTAACCCTAACCATTCCCCGAAGCCTTACCCTAACCGTCCCCTAATCCTAACACGTACGCTCACACTAACCCGTGCCCTAACACGTACGCTCACCCTGAACCGTTGTCGTACCCTAACCTGTACCCTAAACCGTCCCCATCCCCTAAACCTAACCCTAACCTCACCCTAATCCTAACCCTTACCCAAAGCCTTACCCTAACCCGTCCCCTAATCCTAACCCGTACACTAACACTAACCCATGCCCTAAAACATACGCTCAACCTAAACCGTTGTCGTACCCTAACCTGTACCCTAAACCGTCCCCGTGCCCTAACCCTAACCCTAACCCTAACCCTAACCCTAAATCTAACCCTTACCCGAAGCCTTACCCTAACCCGTCCCCTAATCCTAACCCGTACGCTAACAATAACACATACCCTAAAACGTACGGTCACCCTGAACCATTGTCGTACCCTAAACTCTACCCTAAACCTTCCCCGTCCCTTAACCCTAACCCTAACCCTAACCCTAACCCTAACCCTAATCCTTTCCCGAAGCCTTAACATAACCCGTCTCCTAATCCTAACGCGTACGCTAATATTAAATCGTAACCTAACACGTACGCTCACACTAAACCGTTGTCGTACCCTAACCTGTACCCTAAACCGTCCCTGTCCCCTAACCCTAACCGTAACCCTAACCCTAACACTAACCCTTACCCGGAGCCTAACACTAAACCGTCCCCTAATCCTAACTCGTACACTAACACTAAACCGTGCCCTAAAACATACGCTCAACCTAAACCGTTGTCGTACACTAACCTGTACCCTAAACCGTCCCCGTGCCCTAACCCTAACCCTAAGCCTAACCCTACCACTAAACCTTACCCGAAGCCTTACACTAAACCGTCCCCTAATCCTAAACCATACGCTGACACTAACACATAGCCTAACACGTACGCTCACCCTAAACCGTTGTCATACCCTAAACTGTACCGTAAACCGTGTCCATCCCCTAACCCTAACCCTAACCCTAACCCTAACCCTAACCCTTACCCGAAGCCTTACCCTAACCCGTCCCCTAATCCTAACCCGTACGCTAACACTAACCCGTACCCTAACACGTACGCTCACCCTAAACTGTTGTCGTACCCTAACCTGTTCTCTAAATCTTCCCCATCCCCTAACCCTAAACCTAACCCTAACACTTACCCTTACCCTAACCTTTACCCGAAGCCTTACACTATCCCGTCCCCAATCCGAACCCGTAGGCTAACACTAACCCGTGCCCTAAAACGTACGCTCACCTAAACCGTTGTCGTACCCTAACCTGTACCCTAAAACGTCCCCTAACTGTAACCCTAACCCTAACCCTAACCCTTACCCGAAACATTACCCTAACCCGTCCCCTAATCCGATTCAGTACGCTAACACTAACCCATACCCTAACACGTACACCCACCCTAAAACGTTGTCGTCCCCTAACCTGTACCCTAAACCATCCCCGTCCCCTACCCTAACCCTAACACTAACCCTAACCCTAACCCTTACCCAAAGCCTTACCCTAACATGTCACCTAATCCTAACCCGTACGCTAACACTAACCCGTGCCCTAACACGTACGGTCACCCTAAACCTTTGTCGTACCCTAACCTATACCCTAAACCGTCCCTGTCCCCATCCCCTAACCCTAAACCTAAACCTAACACTAACCCTTACCCAAGGCCTTACCCTAACCCATCCCCTAATCCTAACCCGTATGCTAACACTAACCCGTACCCTAACACGTACACTCACCCTAAACCGTTGTCCTACCCTAACCTGTACCGTAAACCGTCCCCGTCCCCTAACCGTAACACTAACCCTAAACCTTACCCTTACCCAAAGCCTTACCCTAACCCATCACCTAATCCTAACCCGTACGCTAACACTAACACGTGCCCTAACACGTACGCTCACCCTAAACCGTTGTTGTACCCTAACCTGAACCCTAAACCGCCCCATCCCCTAACCCTAACCCTAAACCTAACCCTAATCCTAACCCTTACCCGAAGCCTTACCCTAACCCGTCCCATAATCATAACCCGTACGCTAACACTAACCCGTACCCTAACACGTACGCTCACCCTAAAACGTTGTCGTACACTAACCTGTACCCTAAACCGTCCCCGTCCCCTAACCCTAACCCTAAACCTTACCTGAAGCCTTACCCTAACCCGTCCCCTAATGCTAACCCGTACGCTAACACTAATCCTTACTCTAACACGTTCGCTCACCCTAAACCGTGGACGTACCCTAACCTGTACCTTAAACCGTCCCCGTCCCCTAACCCTAACCCGAACCCTAACACTAACCCTTACCCGAATACTTAACCTAACCTGTCCCCTACTCCTAACCCGTACGCTAACACTAACCCGTACCCTAACACGTACGCTCACCTTAAACCACTGTCATACCCTAACCTGTACCCTAAACAGTCCCCGTCCCCTAACCCTAACCCTAAACCTAACCCTTACCTGAAGCCTTACACTAAACCGTACCCTAATCCTAACCCGTACGCTATCACTAAACCATACCCTGAGACGTACGCTCACCCTAAAAGGTTGTCGTACTCTAACCTGTACCCTACACCGTCCCCTAACCCTAACCCTAACCCTTACCCGAAGCCTTACCCTAACACGTCCCCTAATCCTAAACCGTACGCTAACACTAACCCGTGCCCTAACACATACGCTCACCCTAAAGCGTTGTCGTACCCTAACCTGTACCCTAAACCGTCCCTGTCCCCGTCTCCTAACCCTAAACCTAACCCTAACCGTAACACTTACCCGAAGCCTTACCCTAACACGTACCCTAATCCTAACCCGTATGCTAACACTAACCCGTACCCTAACACGTACGCTCACCCTAAACCATTGTCCTAACCTAACCTGTACCCTAAACCGTCCCCGTCCCCGTCCCCTAAACCTAACCCTAACCCTAACCCTAACCATTCCCCGAAGCCTTACCCTAACCGTCCCCTAATCCTAACCCGTACGCTCACACTAACCCGTGCCCTAACACGTACGCTCACCCTGAACCGTTGTCGTACCCTAACCTGTACCTAAACCGTCCCCATCCCCTAAACCTAACCCTAACCTCACCCTAATCCTAACCCTTACCCAAAGCCTTACCCTAACCCGTCCCCTAATCCTAACCCGTACACTAACAGTAACCCGTGCCCTAAAACATACGCTCAACCTAAACCGTTGTCGTACCCTAACCTGTACCCTAAACCGTCCCCGTGCCCTAACCCTAACCCTAACCCTAACCCTAACCCTAAATCTAACCCTTACCCGAAGCCTTACCCTAACCCGTCCCCTAATCCTAACCCGTACGCTAACAATAACACATACCCTAAAACGTACGGTCACCCTGAACCATTGTCGTACCCTAAAATCTACCCTAAACCTTCCCCGTCCCTTATCCCTAACCCTAACCCTAACCCTAACCCTAACCCTAATCCTTTCCCGAAGCCTTAACATAACCCGTCTCCTAATCCTAACGCGTACGCTAATATTAAATCGTAACCTAACACGTACGCTCACACTAAACCGTTGTCGTACCCTAACCTGTACCCTAAACCGTCCCTGTCCCCTAACCCTAACCGTAACCCTAACCCTAACACTAACCCTTACCCGGAGCCTAACACTAAACCGTCCCCTAATCCTAACTCGTACACTAACACTAAACCGTGCCCTAAAACATACGCTCAACCTAAACCGTTGTCGTACCCTAACCTGTACCCTAAACCGTCCCCGTGCCCTAACCCTAACCCTAAGCCTAACCCTACCACTAAACCTTACCCGAAGCCTTACACTAAACCGTCCCCTAATCCTAAACCATACGCTGACACTAACACATAGCCTAACACGTACGCTCACCCTAAACCGTTGTCGTACAATAAACTGTACCGTAAACCGTGTCCATCCCCTAACCCTAACCCTAACCCTAACCCTAACCCTAACCCTTACCCGAAGCCTTACCCTAACCCGTCCCCTAATCCTAACCCGTACGCTAACACTAACCCGTACCCTAACACGTACGCTCACCCTAAACTGTTGTCGTACCCTAACCTGTTCTCTAAATCTTCCCCATCCCCTAACCCTAAACCTAACCCTAACACTTACCCTTACCCTAACCTTTACCCGAAGCCTTACACTATCCCGTCCCCAATCCGAACCCGTAGGCTAACACTAACCCGTGCCCTAAAACGTACGCTCACCTAAACCGTTGTCGTACCCTAACCTGTACCCTAAAACGTCCCCTAACTGTAACCCTAACCCTAACCCTAACCCTTACCCGAAACATTACCCTAACCCGTCCCCTAATCCGATTCAGTACGCTAACACTAACCCGTACCCTAACACGTACACCCACCCTAAAACGTTGTCGTCCCCTAACCTGTACCCTAAACCATCCCCGTCCCCTACCCTAACCCTAACACTAACCCTAACCCTAACCCTTACCCAAAGCCTTACCCTAACATGTCACCTAATCCTAACCCGTACGCTAACACTAACCCGTGCCCTAACACGTACGGTCACCCTAAACCTTTGTCGTACCCTAACCTATACCCTAAACCGTCCCTGTCCCCATCCCCTAACCCTAAACCTAAACCTAACACTAACCCTTACCCAAGGCCTTACCCTAACCCATCCCCTAATCCTAACCCGTATGCTAACACTAACCCGTACCCTAACACGTACACTCACCCTAAACCGTTGTCCTACCCTAACCTGTACCGTAAACCGTCCCCGTCCCCTAACCGTAACACTAACCCTAAACCTTACCCTTACCCAAAGCCTTACCCTAACCCATCACCTAATCCTAACCCGTACGCTAACACTAACACGTGCCCTAACACGTACGCTCACCCTAAACCGTTGTTGTACCCTAACCTGAACCCTAAACCGCCCCATCCCCTAACCCTAACCCTAAACCTAACCCTAATCCTAACCCTTACCCGAAGCCTTACCCTAACCCGTCCCATAATCATAACCCGTACGCTAACACTAACCCGTGCCCTAACACGTAGGCTCACCATAAATCATTGTCGTACCCTAACCTGTACCCTAAACCATCCCCATCCACGTCCCCGTCTCCTAACCCTAACCCGAACCCTAACCCTAACCCTTACCCGAAGACTTACCCTAACCTGTCCCCTAATCCTAACACTTACGCTAACACTAACCCTTGCCCTAACATGTACACTCACCCTAAACCGTTGTCTTACCCTAACCTGTACCCTAAACCGTCCCTGTACCCTAACCCTAACCCTAACCCTAAACCGAACACTTACCCGAAGCCTTCCCCTAACCCGTCCCCTAATCCTAAACCTTACGCTAACCCTAACCCGTGCCCTAGCACGTACGCTCACCTTAAACTGCTGTCGTACCCTAAACTGTACCCTAAACCGTCCCCGTCCCCTAACCCTAACCCTAACCCTAAACCTTACCCGAAGCCTTCCCCTAACCCGTCCCCTAATCCTAACCCGTACGCTAACTCTAAGCCATACCCTAACACGTACGCTCACCCTAAACCGTTCTCGTACACTAACCTGTAACCTAAACTGTCCCCGTCCCCTAACCCTAACCCTAACCCTTACCCGAAGCCTTACCTTAACCCGTCCTCTAATCCTAACCCGTACGCTAACAGTAAACTGTGCCCTAACATGTACGCTGAACCTAAACCATTGTCCTACACTAACCTGTACCCTAAACCGTCCCCCTCCCCTAACCCTAACCCTAACCCTAACCCTAAACCTAACCCTTACCCGAAGCCTTACCATAACTCGTCCTCTAATCCTAACCCGTACGCTAACAGTAAACTGTGCCCTAACATGTACGCTGAACCTAAACCATTGTCCTACCCTAACCTGTACCCTAAACCGTCCCCCTCCCCTAACCCTAACCCTAACCCTAACCCTAACCCTTACACCAAGCCTTACCCTAACCCGTGCTCTAATCCTAACCCGTACGCTAACACTAACCCATACCCTAACACGTACGCTCACCCTAAACCGCAGTCATACACTAACCTGCACCCTAAACCGTCCCCGTCCCCGTCCCCGTCCCCTAACCCTAACCATAAACCTAACCCTTACCCGAAGCCTTACCCTAACCCGTCCCCTAATCCTAACCCGTACGCTAACACTAACCCGTGTCCTAACACGTACCCTCACCCTAAACCGTTGTCGTACCCTAACCTGTACCCTAAACCGTCACCGTCCCCTAGCCCTAACCCTAACCCTAACCCTTACGCGAAGCCTTACCCTAACCCGTCCCCAATCCTAACCCGTACGCTAACACTAACAAGTACCCTAACACATACGCTCACCCTAAACTGTTGTTGTACACTAACCTGTAACCTAAACCGTCCCCGTCCCCTAACCCTAACCCTAACCCTAACCCTAACACTAACCCTTACCCGAAGCCTTACCCTAATCTGTCCCCTAATCATAACCCGTATGCTAACACTAACCCTTGCCCTAACACGTACACTCACCCTAAACCATTGTCGTACCCTAACCTGTACCCTGAACCGTCCCTGTACCCTAACCCTAACCCTAACTCTAACCCTAACCCTAACCCTAACACTTACCCGAAGCCTTACCCTAACCCGTCCCATAATCCTAACCCGTACGCTAACACTAACCCATACCCTAACACGTACGCTCACCCTAAACCGTTGACGTACCCTAACCTGTACCCTAAACCGTCCCTGTCCCCTAACCCTAACCCTAACCCTAACCCTTACCAGAAGCCTTACCCTAACCCGTCCCGTAATCCTAACCCGTACGCTAACACTAACCCGTACCCTAACACGTACGCTCACCCTAAAACCTTGTCGTACCCTAACCTGTACCCTAAATCGTCCCTGTCCCCTAACCCTAACCCTAATCTTAAACCTTACCCGAAGCCTTACCCTAAACGGTTCCCTAAACCTAACCCGCACGCTAACACTAACCCGTGCCCTAACACGGACGCTCACCCGAAACATTTGTCGTACACTAAGCTGTACCCTAAACCGTCCCCATTACCTAACACTAACCCGAACCCTAACCATAACCCTAAACCTTACCCGAAGCCTTACCCTAACCCGTCCCCTAATCCTAACCGTACGCTAACACTAATCCGTGCCCTAACACGTACGCTCACCCTAAAACGTTGTCGTACACTAACCTGTACCCTAAACCGTTCCTGTCCCTGTACCCTAACCCTAACCCTAACCCAAACCCTAACCCTTACCCGAAGCCTTACACTAACCCATCCCATAATCCTAAACTCTACGCTAACACTAACCCGTGCCCTAACACGTACGCTCACCCTAAACCGTTGTCGTACATTAACCTGTACCCTAAATCGTCCCTGTCCCCTAACCCTAACCCTAACCCTAATCCTTACCCGAAGCCTTACCCTAACTCGTCCCCTAATTCTAACCCGTATGCTAACACTAAACTGTATCCTAACAGATACGCTCACCCTAAAACTTTGTCGTACACTAAGCTGTACCCAAAATCGTCCCCGTCCCCTAACCCTAAACCTAACCCTTACACAAAGCCTTACCCTAACCCGTCCCCTAATCCTAACCCGTACGCTAACACTAACCCGTAACCTAACCCGTATGCTCAACCTAAACCGTTCTCGTACACTAACCTGTACCCTAAACCGTCCCGTCCCGGTCCCCTAAACCTAGCCCTTACCCGAAACCTTACCCTAACATGTCCCCTATTCCTAACCCGTACGCTAACACTATCCCGTACCCTTACACGTACGCTCACCTTAAAACGTTGTCGTACACTAACCTGTAACCTAAACCGTCTCCGTCCCCTAACCCTAACCCTAAACCTAGCCCTAAACCTAAACCTTACCCCAAGCCTTACCCTAACCCGACCCTTAATCCTAACCCGTACGCTGACACTAACCCATACCCTAACACGCACGCTCACCCTAAAACTTTGTCGTACCCTAACATGTACCCTAAACCGTCCCCGTCCCCTAACCCTAACCCTAACCCTAACCCTAACACTTACCCGAAGCATTACACTAACCCGTCCCCTAATCCTAATCCGTACGCTAACACTAACCCGTGTCCTAACACGTACCCTCACCCTAAACCGTTGTCGTACCCTAACCTGTACCCTAAACCGTCACCGTCCCATAGCCCTAACCCTAACCCTAACCCTTACGCGAAGCCTTACCCTAACCCGTCCCCAATCCTAACCCGTACGCTAATACTAACAAGTACCCTAACACATACACTCACCCTAAACTGTTGTCGTACACTAACCTGTAACCTAAACCGTCCCCGTCCCCTAACCCTAAACCTAACCCTAACCCTAACCCTAACCCTTACCCGAAGCCTTACCCTAATCTGTCCCCTAATCCTAACCCGTATGCTAACACTAACCCTTGCCCTAACACGTACACTCAGCCTAAACCATTGTCGTACCCTAACCTGTACCCTGAACCGTCCCTGTACCCTAACCCTAACCCTAACTCTAACCCTAACCCTAACCCTAACACTTACCCGAAGCCTTACCCTAACCCGTCCCATAATCCTAACCCGTACGCTAACACTAACCCGTACCCTAACACGTACGCTCACCCTAAATCGTTTTCGTACCCTAACCTGTACCCTAAACCATCCCCGTGCCCTAAACCTAACACTAACACTATCCCTAACCCTTACCCGAAGCCTTACCCTAACTCGGCCCCCAATTCTAAACCATACGCTAACACTAACCCGTACCCTAACACGTATGCTCACCCTAAAACTTTGTCGTAGCCTAACCTGTACCCTAAGTCGTCCCCTTCCCCTAAGACTAACCCTAACCCTAATACTTACCCGAAGCCTTACCCTAAACCGTCCCCTAATCCTAACCCATACGCTAACACTAACCCGTGCCCTAAAACGAATGCTCACCCTAAACTGCTGTCGTACACTAACCTGTACCCTAAACCGTCCCCGTCCCCCTCCCCTAACCCTAACCCTAAACCTAACCCTTACCCGAAGCCTTACCCAAACCCGTCCCCTAATCCTAACCCGTACGCTAACACTAACCCGTGCCCTAACAGGTACGCTCACCCTAAAGCGTGGTCGTACCCTAACCTGTACACTAAACCGTCCCCGTCCCCGTTCCCTAACCCTAACCCTATCCCAAACCCTACCCCTTACCCGAAGCCTTACCCTAACCCGTCCCATAATCCTAAATAATACGCTAAAACTACCCCATGCCCTAACACATACGCTCACCCTAAACCGTTGTCGTACCCTAACCTGTACCCTAAACCGTCCCTGTAGCCTAACCCTAACCCTAACCCTAACCCTAACCCTTACCCGAAGCCTTACCCTAACCCGTCCCATAATCCTACCCCGTACGCTAACACTAACCCGTACCCTAACACGTACGCTCACCCTAAACCGTTGTCGTACCATAACCTGTACCTAACCGTCCCCGTCCCCGTCCCCTAAACTTAACCCTAAACCTCACCCTTACCCGTAGCCTTACCCTAACCCGTCCCCTATTCCTAAGCTATACGCTAACTCTAACCCGTACCCTAACATGTACGCTCACCCTAAAGAGTTGTCGTACACTAACCTCTACCCTAAACCGTCCCCGTCCCCGTCCCCTAACCCTAACCCTAACCCTAACCCTTACCCGAAGCCTTACCCTAACAAGTCCCCAATCCTACCCGTACGCTAACACTAACACATACCCTAACACGTACGCTCACCCTAAACCGTTGTCGTACCCTAGCCTATACCCTAAACAGTCCCCGTACCCTAACCCTAACCCTAACCCTAACCCTTACCCGAAGCCTTACCCTAACCCGTCCCCTAATCCTAACCCGTACGCTAACACTAAACCTTACCCTAACATGTACGCACACTCTAAACAGTTGTCATATCCTATCCTGTACCCTAAACCTTCCCCGTGCCCGTCCCCTAACCCTAACCCTAACCCTTACCCGAAGCCTTACCCTAACCTGTCCCCTAATCCTAACCCGTACGCTAACACTAACCCTTACCCTAACACGTACGCACACCCTAAACTGTTGTCAAATCCTATCCTGTACCCTAAACCTTCCCCGTTCCTGCCCCCTAACCCTAACCCTAACCCTTACCCGAAGCCTTACCCTAACCTGTCCCCTAATCCTAACCCATACGCTAACACTAACCCATGCCCTAACACATACGCTCACCCTAAAGCGTTGTCGTACCCTAACCTGTACCCTAAACCGTCCCCGTCCCCTAACCCTAACACTAACCTTAATACTAACCATTACCCGAAGCCTTCCGTTAACCCGCCCCCTAATCCTAACCCGTACGCTAATCCTAACCCGTACCCTAACACGTACGCTCACCCTAAACCGTTGTCGTGCCCTAAACTGTACCCTGAACCGTCCCCATCCCCAAACCCTAACCCTAACCCTTAACCGAAGCCTTACACTAACCTGTCCCCTAATCCTAACCCGTACGCTAACACTAACCCGTACCCTAACACATAGGCTCACTCTAAACCGTTCTCGTACACTAACCTGTACCCTAAACCGTCCCCATCCCCTAACCCTAACCCTAACCCTTACCCGGAGCCTTACCCTAACCCGTCCTCTAATCCTAACCCGTACGCTAACACTAACCCGTACCCTAACATGTTCGCTCACCCTAAAACTTTATCTTAAACTAAGCTGTACCTTAAACAGTCCCCGTAGCCTAAACATAACCGTAACCCTAACCCTAACACTAACACTTACCCGAAGGCTTACCCTAACCCGTCCCCTAATTCTAAACCGTACGCTAACACTAACCCGTACCCTAACACGTACGCTCACCCTAAACCGTTGCCGTAGCCTAACCTGTACCCTAAACCCTCCCCATGCCCTAACACTTACCCTAAACCTAACCCTAACCCTAACCCTTACCCGAAGCCTTACCCTAACCCATCACCTAATCGGAACCCGTACGCTAACACTAAACCCTACCCTATCACGTACGCTCACCCTAAACCGTTATTGTACCCTAACCTGTACCCTAAACCCTCCCCATCCCCTAACCCTAACCCTAAACCTAACCCTAACCCTAACCCTTACCCGAAGCTTATCCTAACCCGTCCCCTAATCCTAACCCGTTCGCTAACACTAACACATACCCTACCACGTACGCTCACCCTAAAGCATTGTTGTACCCTAACGTGTACCCTAAACCGTTCCTGTGCCCTAACCCTAACCCTAAACCTAACCATTACGCAAAGCTTTACCCTAACCCGTCCCCCAATCCTAAACCATACGCTAACACTAACCCGTACCCTAACATGTACGCTCACCCTAAACTGTTCTCGTACCCTAAACTGTTCCCTAAACCATCCTCGTCCCCTAACCCTAACCCTAACCCTAACACTAACCCTAGCTTTTACCCGAAGCCTTACACTAACCGGTCCCCTAACCCTAGCCCGTACGCTAACACTAACCAGTACCCTAACATGTACGCTCACCCTTAACCATTGTCGTACCCTAACCTATACCCTAAACCGTCCCCGTCCCCTAACCTAACCCTAACCCTAACCCTTACGTAAAGCCTTACCCTAACCTGTCCCCTAATCCTAAACCGTACGCTGACACTAACGCGTACCCTAACACGGACGCTCACCCTGAAACATTGTCGTACACTAAACTGTACCCTAATCCGTCCCCGTCCCCATCCCCGTCCCCTAACCCTAACCCTAACCCAAACCCTAACACTAACCCTTACCCAAAGCCTTACCCTAATCGGTCCCCTAATTCTAACCCGTATGCTAACACTAACCCGTACCCTAACACGTACTCTCACCCTAAACAGTTGTCGTACCCTAACCTATACCCTAAACCGTCCCCGTCCCCGTCCCCTATCCCTAACCCTAACCCTAAACCTGAAGCTTACCCGAAGCCTTACCCTAACCCGTCCCCTAATTCTAACCCGTACGGTAACACTAACCCATACCCTAACACGTACGCTCACCCTAAACGGTTGTCGTACCCTAAACCGTGTCCGTCCCCTAAACCTAACCCTAACCCTAACCCTAACCTTAACCCTTACCCGAAGCCTTACCGAACCCGTCCCCTAATCCTAACCCGTACGCTAACACTAACACGTACCCTAACACTTACGGTCACCCTGAACCATTGTCGTATCCTAAACTGTACCCTAAACCGTCCCCGTCCCTTAACCCTAACCCTAACCCTAACCCTAACCCTAACCCTAATCCTTACCCGAAGCCTTACCATAACCCGTAACCTAATCCTAACCCGTACGCTAACACTAAACCGTAACCTAACACGTACGCTCACACTAAACCGTTGTCGTACCCTAACCTGTACCCTAAACCGTCCCTGGCCCCTAACCCTAACCCTAACACTAACCCTTACCCGAAGCCTAACACTAACCCGTCCCCTAATCCTAAGCCGTGCGCTAACAATAACCCATACCCCAACATGTACGCTCAACTTAAACCGTTGTCGTACCCTAAACTGTCCCCATCCCCTAACCCTAACCCTAACCCTAACCCTAACCCTTACCCGAAGCCTTACCCTAACCTGTCCCCTAATCCTAACCCGTATGCTAACACTAACCCGTACCCTAACACGTACGCTCACCCTAAAACGTTGTTGTACCCTAACCTTTGCCCTAAACCGTCCCCGTCCCCTAACCCTAACGCTAACCCTTACCCAAAGCCTTACCCTAACACGTCCCCTAATCCTAACCCGTACACTAACACTAAACCGTACCCTAACACGTACGCTCACTCTAAACCGTTGTCGTACCCTAACCTGTACCCTAAACCGTCCCCGTCCCCTAACCCTAACCCTAACCCTAACCCTTACCCGAAGCCTTACCATAACCTGTCCCCTAATCCTAAACCATACGCTAACACTAAGCCGTACCCTAACACGTATGCTCACCCTAAACAATTGTCGTACCCTAAACTGTACCCTCAACCATCCCCGTGCCCTAACCCTAACCCTAACCCTAACCCTAACCCTAAACCTTACCCGAAGCCTTACACTAACCCGTCCCCTAATCCTAAACCGTACGCTGACACTAACACGTAGCCTAACACGTACGCTCACCCTAAACCGTTTTCGTACACTAACCTGTACCCTAAACCGTGTCCGTCCCCTATACCTAACCCTAACCCTAACCCTAAACCTAACCCTTACCCGAAGCCTTACCCTTACCCGTCCCCTAATCCTAACCCGTACGCTAACAATAACACATACCCTAAAACGTACGGTCACCCTGAACCATTGTCGTACCCTAAACTGTACCCTAAACCGTCCCCGTCCCTTAACCCTAACCCTAACCCTAACCCTAACCCTAAACCTTACCCGAAGCCTTAACATAACCCGTCCCCTAATCCTAACCCGTACACTAACATTAAATTGTAACCTAACACGTACGCTCACACTAAACCGTTGTCGTACCCTAACCTGTACCCTAATCCGTCCCCGTCCCCTAACCCTAATCGTAACCCTAACCCTATCACTAACGCTTACCCGAAGCCTAACACTAACCCGTCCCCTAATCCTAAGCCGTGCACTAACAGTAACCCATACCCCAACATGTTCGCTCAACCTAAACCGTTGTCGTGCCCTAAACTGTCCCCAACCCCTAACCCTAACCCCAACCCTAACCCTTACCCGAAGCCTTACCCTAACCCGTCCCCTAATCCTAACCCGTACGCTAACACTAACCCGTACCCTAACACGTACGCTCACCCTAAAACGTTGTCGTACACTAACCTGTACCCTAAACCATCCCCGTCCCCTAACCCTAACCCTAAACCTTACCCGAAGCCTTACCCTAACCCGTCCCCTAATCCTAACCCGTACGCTAACACTAACCCGTACCCTAACACGTACGCTCACCCTAAAACGTTGTCGTACACTAACCTGTACCCTAAACCGTCCCCGTGCCCTAACCCTAACCCTAAGCCTAACCCTACCACTAAACCTTACCCGAAGCCTTACACTAAACCGTCCCCTAATCCTAAACCATACGCTGACACTAACACATAGCCTAACACGTACGCTCACCCTAAACCGTTGTTGTACCCTAAACTGTACCGTAAACCGTGTCCATCCCCTAACTCTAACCCTAACCCTAACCCTAACCCTAACCCTAAACCTAACCCTTACCCGAAGCCTTACCCTAACCCGTCCCCTAATCCTAACCCGTACGCTAACACTTACCCGTAACCTAACACGTACGCTCACCCTAAACTGTTGTCGTACCCTAACCTGTTCTCTAAAGCTTCCCCATCCCCTAACCCTAAACCTAACCCTAACACTTACCCTTACCCTAACCTTTACCCGAAGCCTTACACTATCCCGTCCCCAATCCGAACCCGTAGGCTAACACTAACCCGTGCCCTAAAACGTACGCTCACCTAAACCGTTGTCGTACCCTAACCTGTACCCTAAAACGTCCCCTAACTGTAACCCTAACCCTAACCCTAACCCTTACCCGAAACATTACCCTAACCCGTCCCCTAATCCGAATCCGTACGCTAACACTAACCCATACCCTAACACGCACGCTCATCTAAACCGTTGTCGTACCCTAACATGTACCCTAAACCGTCCCGGTCTAATAACCCTAACCCTAACCCTAACCCTAGCTTTTACCCGAAGCCTTACCCTAACCGGTCCCCTAATCCGAACCCGTATGCTAACACTAACCCGTACCCTAACACGTACGCTCAACCTAAACTTTTGTCGTGCCCTAACCTGTACCCTAAACCGTCCCCATCCCCTAACCCTAACCCTAACCCTAACCCTAACCCTAACCCTTACCCGAAGCCTTACCCTAACCCGTCCCCTAATCCTAAACTGTACGCTGACACTAACACGTACCCTAACACGTACGATCACCCTAAACTGTTGTCGTAACCTAACCTGTACCCTAAACCGTCCCCGTCCCCGTCCCCTAACCATAACGCTAAGCCTAACCCTGAAGCTTACCCGAAGCCTTACCCTAACCCGTCCCCAATCCTAACCCGTACTGTAACACTAACCCATACCCTAACACGTACACTCACCCTAAACCGTTGTCGTACCCTAACCTGTACCCTGAACCGTGTCCGTCCCCTAAACCTAACACTAAACCTAAACCTAACCCTAACCCTTACCCGAAGCCTTACCCTAACCCGTCCCCTAAACATGACCCGTACGAAAACACTAACACGTACCCTAACACGTACGGTCACCCTGAACCGTTGTCGTACACTAAACTGTACCCTAAACCGTCCCCGTCCCTTAACCCTAACCCTAACCCTAACCAAAACCCTAATCCTTACCCGAAGCCTTACCATAACCCGTCCCCTAATCCTAACCCATACATTAACACTAAACCGTAACCTAACACGTACGCTCAACCTAAACCGTTGTCGTACACTAATCTGTACCCTAAACCGTCCCTGTCCCCTACCCCTAACCATAACCCTAACGCTAACACTAACCCTTACCCGAAGCCTTACCCTAACCCGTACCCTAATCCTAACCCGTACGCTAACACTAACCCGTACACTAACACGTACGCTCACCGTAAACCGTTGTCGTACCCTAACTTGTAACCTAAACCGTCCCCGTCCCCTAACCCTAACCCTAACCCTAACCCTAACACTTACCCAAAGCCTTACCCTAACACGTCAACTAAACCTAAATCGTACGCTAACACTAACCCATGCCCTAACACGTACGCTCACCCTAAACCGTTGTTGTACACTAACCTGTACACTAAACTGTCCCTGTCCCCTAACCCTAACCCTAACCCTAACCCTAACCATTACGCAAAGCTTTACCCTAACCCGTCCCCCAATCCTAAACCATACGCTAACACTAACCCGTACCCTAACATGTACGCTCACCGTAAACCGTTCTCGTACCCTAAACTGTTCCCTAAACCATCCTCGTCCCCTAACCCTAACCCTAACCCTAACCCTAACCCTAGCTTTTACCCGAAGCCTTACACTAACCGGTCCCCTAACCCTAACCCGTACGCTAACACTAAACAGTAACCTAACATGTACGCTCACCCTTAACCATTGTCGTACCCTAACCTATACCCTAAACCGTCCCCGTCCCCTAACCTAACCCTAACCCTAACCCTTACGTGAAGCCTTACCCTAACCTGTCCCCTAATCCTAAACCGTACGCTGACACTAACGCGTACCCTAACACGGACGCTCACCCTAAAACATTGTCGTACACTAAACTGTACCCTAATCCGTCCCCGTCCCCGTCCCCGTCCCATAACCCTAACCCTAACCCAAACCCTAACACTAACCCTTACCCAAAGCCTTACACTAATCGGTCCCCTAATTCTAACCCGTATGCTAACACTAACCCGTACCCTAACACGAACTCTCACCCTAAACCGTTGTCGTACCCTAACCTATACCCTAAACCGTCCCCGTCCCCGTCCCCTATCCCTAACCCTAACCCTAAACCTGAAGCTTACCCGAAGCCTTACCCTAACCCGTCCCCTAATTCTAACCCGTACGGTAACACTAACCCATACCCTAACACGTACGCTCACCCTAAACGGTTGTCGTACCCTAACCTGTACCCTAAACCGTGTCCGTCCCCTAAACCTAACCGTAACCCTAACCCTAACCTTAACCCTTACCCGAAGCCTTACCCTAACCCGTCCCCTAATCCTAACCCGTACGCTAACACTAACACGTACCCTAACACTTACGGTCACACTGAACCATTGTCGTACCCTAAACTGTACCCTAAACCGTCCCCGTCCCTTAACCCTAACCCTAACCCTAACCCTAACCCTAACCCTAATCCTTACCCGAAGCCTTACCATAACCCGTCCCCTAATCCTAACCCGTACGCTAACACTAAACCGTAACCTAACACGTACGCTCACACTAAACCTTTGTCGTACCCTAACCTGTACCCTAAACCGTCCATGGCCCCTAACCCTAACCCTAACACTAACCCTTACCCGAAGCCTAACACTAACCCGTCCCCTAATCCTAAGCCGTGCGCTAACAATAACCCATACCCCAACATGTACGCTCAACCTAAACCGTTGTCGTAACCTAAACTGTCCCCATCCCCTAACCCTAACCCTAACCCTAAACCTAACACTTACCCGAAGCCTTACCCTAACCCGTCCCCTAATCCTAACCCGTATGCTAACACTAACCCGTACCCTAACACGTACGCTCACCCTAAAACGTTGTTGTACCCTAACCTTTGCCCTAAACCGTCCCCGTCCCCATCCCCTAACACTAACGCTAACCCTTACCCAAAGCCTTACCCTAACACGTCCCCTAATCCTAACCCGTACGCTAACACTAAACCGTACCCTAACACGTACGCTCACTCTAAACCGTTGTCGTACCCTAACCTGTACCCTAAACCGTCCCCGTCCCCTGACCCTAACCCTAACCCTAACCCTTACCCGAAGCCTTACCATAACCTGTCCCCTAATCCTAAACCATATGCTAACTCTAAGCCGTACCCTAACACGTATGCTCACCCTAAACAATTGTCATACCCTAAACTGTACCCTCAACCATCCCCGTGGCCTAACCCTAACCCTAACCCTAACCCTAACCCTAAACCTTACCCGAAGCCTTACACTAACCCGTCCCCTAATCCTAAACCGTACGCTGACACTAACACGTAGCCTAACATGTACGCTCACCCTAAACCGTTTTCGTACACTAACCTGTACCCTAAACCGTGTCCGTCCCCTATACCTAACCCTAACCCTAACCCTAAACCTAACCCTTACCCGAAGCCTTACCCTTACCCGTCCCCTAATCCTAACCCGTACGCTAACAATAACACGTACCCTAAAACGTACTGTCACCCTGAACCATTGTCGTACCCTAAACTGTACCCTAAACCGTCCCCGACCCTTAACCCTAACCCTAACCCTAACCCTAACCCTAATCCTTACCCGAAGCCTTAACATAACCTGTCCCCTAATCCTAACCCGTACACTAACATTAAATTGTAACCTAACACGTACGCTCACACTAAACCGTTGTCGTACCCTAACCTGTACCCTAAACCGTCCCCGTCCCCTAACCCTAACCGTAACCCTAACCCTATCACTAACGCTTACCCGAAGCCTAACACTAACCCGTCCCCTAATCCTAAGCCGTGCACTAACAGTAACCCATACCCCAACATGTACGCTCAACCTAAACCGTTGTCGTACCCTAAAATGTCCCCATCCCCTAACCCTAACCCTAACCCTAACCCCAACCCTAACCCTTACCCGAAGCCTTACCCTAACCCGTCCCATAATCATAACCCGTACGCTAACACTAACCCGTACCCTAACACGTACGCTCACCCTAAAACGTTGTCGTACACTAACCTGTACCCTAAACCGTCCCCGTCCCCTAACCCTAACCCTAAACCTTACCTGAAGCCTTACCCTAACCCGTCCCCTAATGCTAACCCGTACGCTAACACTAACCCTTACTCTAACACGTTCGCTCACCCTAAACCGTGGACGTACCCTAACCTGTACCTTAAACCGTCCCCGTCCCCTAACCCTAACCCGAACCCTAACACTAACCCTTACCCGAATACTTAACCTAACCTGTCCCCTACTCCTAACCCGTACGCTAACACTAACCCGTACCCTAACACGTACGCTCACCTTAAACCACTGTCATACCCTAACCTGTACCCTAAACAGTCCCCGTCCCCTAACCCTAACCCTAAACCTAACCCTTACCTGAAGCCTTACACTAAACCGTACCCTAATCCTAACCCGTACGCTATCACTAAACCATACCCTGAGACGTACGCTCACCCTAAAAGGTTGTCGTACTCTAACCTGTACCCTACACCGTCCCCTAACCCTAACCCTAACCCTTACCCGAAGCCTTACCCTAACCCGTCCCCTAATCCTAAACCGTACGCTAACACTAACCCGTGCCCTAACACATACGCTCACCCTAAAGCGTTGTCGTACCCTAACCTGTACCCTAAACCGTCCCTGTCCCCGTCCCCTAACCCTAAACCTAACCCTAACCGTAACACTTACCCGAAGCCTTACCCTAACACGTCCCCTAATCCTAACCCGTATGCTAACACTAACCCGTACCCTAACACGTACGCTCACCCTAAACCATTGTCCTAACCTAACCTGTACCCTAAACCGTCCCCGTCCCCGTCCCCTAAACCTAACCCTAACCCTAACCCTAACCATTCCCCGAAGCCTTACCCTAACCGTCCCCTAATCCTAACCCGTACGCTCACACTAACCCGTGCCCTAACACGTACGCTCACCCTGAACCGTTGTCGTACCCTAACCTGTACCCTAAACCGTCCCCATCCCCTAAACCTAACCCTAACCTCACCCTAATCCTAACCCTTACCCAAAGCCTTACCCTAACCCGTCCCCTAATCCTAACCCGTACACTAACAGTAACCCGTGCCCTAAAACATACGCTCAACCTAAACCGTTGTCGTACCCTAACCTGTACCCTAAACCGTCCCCGTGCCCTAACCCTAACCCTAACCCTAACCCTAACCCTAAATCTAACCCTTACCCGAAGCCTTACCCTAACCCGTCCCCTAATCCTAACCCGTACGCTAACAATAACACATACCCTAAAACGTACGGTCACCCTGAACCATTGTCGTACCCTAAAATCTACCCTAAACCTTCCCCGTCCCTTAACCCTAACCCTAACCCTAACCCTAATCCTTTCCCGAAGCCTTAACATAACCCGTCTCCTAATCCTAACCCGTACGCTAATATTAAATCGTAACCTAACACGTACGCTCACACTAAACCGTTGTCGTACCCTAACCTGTACCCTAAACCGTCCCTGTCCCCTAACCCTAACCGTAACCCTAACCCTAACACTAACCCTTACCCGGAGCCTAACACTAAACCGTCCCCTAATCCTAACTCGTACACTAACACTAAACCGTGCCCTAAAACATACGCTCAACCTAAACCGTTGTCGTACCCTAACCTGTACCCTAAACCGTCCCCGTGCCCTAACCCTAACCCTAAGCCTAACCCTACCACTAAACCTTACCCGAAGCCTTACACTAAACCGTCCCCTAATCCTAAACCATACGCTGACACTAACACATAGCCTAACACGTACGCTCACCCTAAACCGTTGTCGTACACTAAACTGTACCGTAAACCGTGTCCATAACCTAACCCTAACCCTAACCCTAACCCTAACCCTAACCCTTACCCGAAGCCTTACCCTAACCCGTCCCCTAATCCTAACCCGTACGCTAACACTAACACGTGCCCTAACATGTACGCTCACCCTAAACCGTTGTTGTACCCTAACCTGAACCCTAAACCGCCCCATCCCCTAACCCTAACCCTAAACCTAACCCTAATCCTAACCCTTACCCGAAGCCTTACCCTAACCCGTCCCATAATCATAACCCGTACGCTAACACTAACCCGTGCCCTAACACGTAGGCTCACCATAAATCATTGTCGTACCCTAACCTGTACCCTAAACCATCCCCATCCCCGTCCCCGTCTCCTAACCCTAACCCGAACCCTAACCCTAACCCTTACCCGAAGACTTACCCTAACCTGTCCCCTAATCCTAACACTTACGCTAACACTAACCCTTGCCCTAACATGTACACTCACCCTAAACCGTTGTCTTACCCTAACCTGTACCCTAAACCGTCCCTGTACCCTAACCCTAACCCTAACCCTAACCCTAAACCGAACCCTTACCCGAAGCCTTCCCCTAACCCGTCCCCTAATCCTAAACCTTACGCTAACCCTAACCCGTGCCCTAGCACGTACGCTCACCTTAAACTGCTGTCGTACCCTAAACTGTACCCTAAACCGTCCCCGTCCCCTAACCCTAACCCTAACCCTAAACCTTACCCGAAGCCTTCCCCTAACCCGTCCCCTAATCCTAACCCGTACGCTAACTCTAAGCCATACCCTAACACGTACGCTCACCCTAAACCGTTCTCGTACACTAACCTGTAACCTAAACTGTCCCCGTCCCCTAACCCTAACCCTAACCCTTACCCGAAGCCTTACCTTAACCCGTCCTCTAATCCTAACCCGTACGCTAACAGTAAACTGTGCCCTAACATGTACGCTGAACCTAAACCATTGTCCTACACTAACCTGTACCCTAAACCGTCCCCCTCCCCTAACCCTAACCCTAACCCTAACCCTAAACCTAACCCTTCCCCGAAGCCTTACCATAACCCGTCCTCTAATCCTAACCCGTACGCTAACAGTAAACTGTGCCCTAACATGTACGCTGAACCTAAACCATTGTCCTACCCTAACCTGTACCCTAAACCGTCCCCCTCCCCTAACCCTAACCCTAACCCTAACCCTAACCCTTACACCAAGCCTTACCCTAACCCGTGCTCTAATCCTAACCCGTACGCTAACACTAACCCATACCCTAACACGTACGCTCACCCTAAACCGCTGTCATACACTAACCTGCACCCTAAACCGTCCCCGTCCCCGTCCCCGTCCCCTAACCCTAACCATAAACCTAACCCTTACCCGAAGCCTTACCCTAACCCGTCCCCTAATCCTAACCCGTACGCTAACACTAACCCGTGTCCTAACACGTACCCTCACCCTAAACCGTTGTCGTACCCTAACCTGTACCCTAAACCGTCACCGTCCCCTAGCCCTAACCCTAACCCTAACCCTTACGCGAAGCCTTACCCTAACCCGTCCCCAATCCTAACCCGTACGCTAACACTAACAAGTACCCTAACACATACGCTCACCCTAAACTGTTGTCGTACACTAACCTGTAACCTAAACCGTCCCCGTCACCTAACCCTAACCCTAACCCTAACCCTAACACTAACCCTTACCCGAAGCCTTACCCTAATCTGTCCCCTAATCATAACCCGTATGCTAACACTAACCCTTGCCCTAACACGTACACTCACCCTAAACCATTGTCGTACCCTAACCTGTACCCTGAACCGTCCCTGTACCCTAACCCTAACCCTAACTCTAACCCTAACCCTAACCCTAACACTTACCCGAAGCCTTACCCTAACCCGTCCCATAATCCTAACCCGTACGCTAACACTAACCCGTACCCTAACACGTACGCTCACCCTAAACCGTTGACGTACCCTAACCTGTACCCTAAACCGTCCCTGTCCCCTAACCCTAACCCTAACCCTAACCCTTACCAGAAGCCTTACCCTAACCCGTCCCGTAATCCTAACCCGTACGCTAACACTAACCCGTACCCTAACACGTACGCTCACCCTAAAACCTTGTCGTACCCTAACCTGTACCCTAAATCGTCCCTGTCCCCTAACCCTAACCCTAATCTTAAACCTTACCCGAAGCCTTACCCTAAACGGTTCCCTAAACCTAACCCGCACGCTAACACTAACCCGTGCCCTAACACGGACGCTCACCCGAAACATTTGTCGTACACTAAGCTGTACCCTAAACCGTCCCCATTACCTAACACTAACCCGAACCCTAACCATAACCCTAAACCTTACCCGAAGCCTTACCCTAACCCGTCCCCTAATCCTAACCCGTACGCTAACACTAACCCGTAACCTAACCCGTATGCTCAACCTAAACCGTTCTCGTACACTAACCTGTACCCTAAACCGTCCCGTCCCGGTCCCCTAAACCTAGCCCTTACCCGAAACCTTACCCTAACATGTCCCCTATTCCTAACCCGTACGCTAACACTATCCCGTACCCTTACACGTACGCTCACCTTAAAACGTTGTCGTACACTAACCTGTAACCTAAACCGTCTCCGTCCCCTAACCCTAACCCTAAACCTAGCCCTAAACCTAAACCTTACCCCAAGCCTTACCCTAACCCGACCCTTAATCCTAACCCGTACGCTGACACTAACCCATACCCTAACACGCACGCTCACCCTAAAACTTTGTCGTACCCTAACATGTACCCTAAACCGTCCCCGTCCCCTAACCCTAACCCTAACCCTAACCCTAACACTTACCCGAAGCATTACACTAACCCGTCCCCTAATCCTAATCCGTACGCTAACACTAACCCGTGTCCTAACACGTACCCTCACCCTAAACCGTTGTCGTACCCTAACCTGTACCCTAAACCGTCACCGTCCCATAGCCCTAACCCTAACCCTAACCCTTACGCGAAGCCTTACCCTAACCCGTCCCCAATCCTAACCCGTACGCTAATACTAACAAGTACCCTAACACATACACTCACCCTAAACTGTTGTCGTACACTAACCTGTAACCTAAACCGTCCCCGTCCCCTAACCCTAAACCTAACCCTAACCCTAACCCTAACCCTTACCCGAAGCCTTACCCTAATCTGTCCCCTAATCCTAACCCGTATGCTAACACTAACCCTTGCCCTAACACGTACACTCACCCTAAACCATTGTCGTACCCTAACCTGTACCCTGAACCGTCCCTGTACCCTAACCCTAACCCTAACTCTAACCCTAACCCTAACCCTAACACTTACCCGAAGCCTTACCCTAACCCGTCCCATAATCCTAACCCGTACGCTAACACTAACCCGTACCCTAACACGTACGCTCACCCTAAATCGTTTTCGTACCCTAACCTGTACCCTAAACCATCCCCGTGCCCTAAACCTAACACTAACACTATCCCTAACCCTTACCCGAAGCCTTACCCTAACTCGGCCCCCAATTCTAAACCATACGCTAACACTAACCCGTACCCTAACACGTATGCTCACCCTAAAACTTTGTCGTAGCCTAACCTGTACCCTAAGTCGTCCCCTTCCCCTAAGACTAACCCTAACCCTAATACTTACCCGAAGCCTTACCCTAAACCGTCCCCTAATCCTAACCCATACGCTAACACTAACCCGTGCCCTAAAACGAATGCTCACCCTAAACTGCTGTCGTACACTAACCTGTACCCTAAACCGTCCCCGTCCCCCTCCCCTAACCCTAACCCTAAACCTAACCCTTACCCGAAGCCTTACCCAAACCCGTCCCCTAATCCTAACCCGTACGCTAACACTAACCCGTGCCCTAACAGGTACGCTCACCCTAAAGCGTGGTCGTACCCTAACCTGTACACTAAACCGTCCCCGTCCCCGTTCCCTAACCCTAACCCTATCCCAAACCCTACCCCTTACCCGAAGCCTTACCCTAACCCGTCCCATAATCCTAAATAATACGCTAAAACTACCCCATGCCCTAACACATACGCTCACCCTAAACCGTTGTCGTACCCTAACCTGTACCCTAAACCGTCCCTGTAGCCTAACCCTAACCCTAACCCTAACCCTAACCCTTACCCGAAGCCTTACCCTAACCCGTCCCATAATCCTACCCCGTACGCTAACACTAACCCGTACCCTAACACGTACGCTCACCCTAAACCGTTGTCGTACCATAACCTGTACCTAACCGTCCCCGTCCCCGTCCCCTAAACTTAACCCTAAACCTCACCCTTACCCGTAGCCTTACCCTAACCCGTCCCCTATTCCTAAGCTATATGCTAACTCTAACCCGTACCCTAACATGTACGCTCACCCTAAAGAGTTGTCGTACACTAACCTCTACCCTAAACCGTCCCCGTCCCCGTCCCCTAACCCTAACCCTAACCCTAACCCTTACCCGAAGCCTTACCCTAACAAGTCCCCAATCCTACCCGTACGCTAACACTAACACATACCCTAACACGTACGCTCACCCTAAACCGTTGTCGTACCCTAGCCTATACCCTAAACAGTCCCCGTACCCTAACCCTAACCCTAACCCTTACCCGAAGCCTTACCCTAACCCGTCCCCTAATCCTAACCCGTACGCTAACACTAAACCTTACCCTAACATGTACGCACACTCTAAACAGTTGTCATATCCTATCCTGTACCCTAAACCTTCCCCGTGCCCGTCCCCTAACCCTAACCCTAACCCTTACCCGAAGCCTTACCCTAACCTGTCCCCTAATCCTAACCCGTACGCTAACACTAACCCTTACCCTAACACGTACGCACACCCTAAACTGTTGTCAAATCCTATCCTGTACCCTAAACCTTCCCCGTTCCTGCCCCCTAACCCTAACCCTAACCCTTACCCGAAGCCTTACCCTAACCTGTCCCCTAATCCTAACCCGTACGCTAACACTAACCCATGCCCTAACACATACGCTCACCCTAAAGCGTTGTCGTACCCTAACCTGTACCCTAAACCGTCCCCGTCCCCTAACCCTAACACTAACCTTAATACTAACCATTACCCGAAGCCTTCCGTTAACCCGCCCCCTAATCCTAACCCGTACGCTAATCCTAACCCGTACCCTAACACGTACGCTCACCCTAAACCGTTGTCGTGCCCTAAACTGTACCCTGAACCGTCCCCATCCCCAAACCCTAACCCTAACCCTTAACCGAAGCCTTACACTAACCTGTCCCCTAATCCTAACCCGTACGCTAACACTAACCCGTACCCTAACACATAGGCTCACTCTAAACCGTTCTCGTACACTAACCTGTACCCTAAACCGTCCCCATCCCCTAACCCTAACCCTAACCCTTACCCGGAGCCTTACCCTAACCCGTCCTCTAATCCTAACCCGTACGCTAACACTAACCCGTACCCTAACATGTTCGCTCACCCTAAAACTTTATCTTAAACTAAGCTGTACCTTAAACAGTCCCCGTAGCCTAAACATAACCGTAACCCTAACCCTAACACTAACACTTACCCGAAGGCTTACCCTAACCCGTCCCCTAATTCTAAACCGTACGCTAACACTAACCCGTACCCTAACACGTACGCTCACCCTAAACCGTTGCCGTAGCCTAACCTGTACCCTAAACCCTCCCCATGCCCTAACACTTACCCTAAACCTAACCCTAACCCTAACCCTTACCCGAAGCCTTACCCTAACCCATCACCTAATCGGAACCCGTACGCTAACACTAAACCCTACCCTATCACGTACGCTCACCCTAAACCGTTATTGTACCCTAACCTGTACCCTAAACCCTCCCCATCCCCTAACCCTAACCCTAAACCTAACCCTAACCCTAACCCTTACCCGAAGCTTATCCTAACCCGTCCCCTAATCCTAACCCGTTCGCTAACACTAACACATACCCTACCACGTACGCTCACCCTAAAGCATTGTTGTACCCTAACGTGTACCCTAAACCGTTCCTGTGCCCTAACCCTAACCCTAAACCTAACCATTACGCAAAGCTTTACCCTAACCCGTCCCCCAATCCTAAACCATACGCTAACACTAACCCGTACCCTAACATGTACGCTCACCCTAAACTGTTCTCGTACCCTAAACTGTTCCCTAAACCATCCTCGTCCCCTAACCCTAACCCTAACCCTAACACTAACCCTAGCTTTTACCCGAAGCCTTACACTAACCGGTCCCCTAACCCTAGCCCGTACGCTAACACTAACCAGTACCCTAACATGTACGCTCACCCTTAACCATTGTCGTACCCTAACCTATACCCTAAACCGTCCCCGTCCCCTAACCTAACCCTAACCCTAACCCTTACGTAAAGCCTTACCCTAACCTGTCCCCTAATCCTAAACCGTACGCTGACACTAACGCGTACCCTAACACGGACGCTCACCCTGAAACATTGTCGTACACTAAACTGTACCCTAATCCGTCCCCGTCCCCGTCCCCGTCCCCTAACCCTAACCCTAACCCAAACCCTAACACTAACCCTTACCCAAGGCCTTACCCTAATCGGTCCCCTAATTCTAACCCGTATGCTAACACTAACCCGTACCCTAACACGTACTCTCACCCTAAACAGTTGTCGTACCCTAACCTATACCCTAAACCGTCCCCGTCCCCGTCCCCTATCCCTAACCCTAACCCTAAACCTGAAGCTTACCCGAAGCCTTACCCTAACCCGTCCCCTAATTCTAACCCGTACGGTAACACTAACCCATACCCTAACACGTACGCTCACCCTAAACGGTTGTCGTACCCTAAACCGTGTCCGTCCCCTAAACCTAACCCTAACCCTAACCCTAACCTTAACCCTTACCCGAAGCCTTACCGAACCCGTCCCCTAATCCTAACCCGTACGCTAACACTAACACGTACCCTAACACTTACGGTCACCCTGAACCATTGTCGTATCCTAAACTGTACCCTAAACCGTCCCCGTCCCTTAACCCTAACCCTAACCCTAACCCTAACCCTAACCCTAATCCTTACCCGAAGCCTTACCATAACCCGTAACCTAATCCTAACCCGTACGCTAACACTAAACCGTAACCTAACACGTACGCTCACACTAAACCGTTGTCGTACCCTAACCTGTACCCTAAACCGTCCCTGGCCCCTAACCCTAACCCTAACACTAACCCTTACCCGAAGCCTAACACTAACCCGTCCCCTAATCCTAAGCCGTGCGCTAACAATAACCCATACCCCAACATGTACGCTCAACTTAAACCGTTGTCGTACCCTAAACTGTCCCCATCCCCTAACCCTAACCCTAACCCTAACCCTAACCCTTACCCGAAGCCTTACCCTAACCTGTCCCCTAATCCTAACCCGTATGCTAACACTAACCCGTACCCTAACACGTACGCTCACCCTAAAACGTTGTTGTACCCTAACCTTTGCCCTAAACCGTCCCCGTCCCCTAACCCTAACGCTAACCCTTACCCAAAGCCTTACCCTAACACGTCCCCTAATCCTAACCCGTACACTAACACTAAACCGTACCCTAACACGTACGCTCACTCTAAACCGTTGTCGTACCCTAACCTGTACCCTAAACCGTCCCCGTCCCCTAACCCTAACCCTAACCCTAACCCTTACCCGAAGCCTTACCATAACCTGTCCCCTAATCCTAAACCATACGCTAACACTAAGCCGTACCCTAACACGTATGCTCACCCTAAACAATTGTCGTACCCTAAACTGTACCCTCAACCATCCCCGTGCCCTAACCCTAACCCTAACCCTAACCCTAACCCTAAACCTTACCCGAAGCCTTACACTAACCCGTCCCCTAATCCTAAACCGTACGCTGACACTAACACATAGCCTAACACGTACGCTCACCCTAAACCGTTTTCGTACACTAACCTGTACCCTAAACCGTGTCCGTCCCCTATACCTAACCCTAACCCTAACCCTAAACCTAACCCTTACCCGAAGCCTTACCCTTACCCGTCCCCTAATCCTAACCCGTACGCTAACAATAACACATACCCTAAAACGTACGGTCACCCTGAACCATTGTCGTACCCTAAACTGTACCCTAAACCGTCCCCGTCCCTTAACCCTAACCCTAACCCTAACCCTAACCCTAAACCTTACCCGAAGCCTTAACATAACCCGTCCCCTAATCCTAACCCGTACACTAACATTAAATTGTAACCTAACACGTACGCTCACACTAAACCGTTGTCGTACCCTAACCTGTACCCTAATCCGTCCCCGTCCCCTAACCCTAACCGTAACCCTAACCCTATCACTAACGCTTACCCGAAGCCTAACACTAACCCGTCCCCTAATCCTAAGCCGTGCACTAACAGTAACCCATACCCCAACATGTTCGCTCAACCTAAACCGTTGTCGTGCCCTAAACTGTCCCCAACCCCTAACCCTAACCCCAACCCTAACCCTTACCCGAAGCCTTACCCTAACCCGTCCCCTAATCCTAACCCGTACGCTAACACTAACCCGTACCCTAACACGTACGCTCACCCTAAAACGTTGTCGTACACTAACCTGTACCCTAAACCGTCCCCGTCCCCTAACCCTAACCCTAAACCTTACCCGAAGCCTTACCCTAACCCGTCCCCTAATCCTAACCCGTACGCTAACACTAACCCGTACCCTAACACGTACGCTCACCCTAAAACGTTGTCGTACACTAACCTGTACCCTAAACCGTCCCCGTGCCCTAACCCTAACCCTAAGCCTAACCCTACCACTAAACCTTACCCGAAGCCTTACACTAAACCGTCCCCTAATCCTAAACCATACGCTGACACTAACACATAGCCTAACACGTACGCTCACCCTAAACCGTTGTTGTACCCTAAACTGTACCGTAAACCGTGTCCATCCCCTAACTCTAACCCTAACCCTAACCCTAACCCTAACCCTAAACCTAACCCTTACCCGAAGCCTTACCCTAACCCGTCCCCTAATCCTAACCCGTACGCTAACACTTACCCGTACCCTAACACGTACGCTCACCCTAAACTGTTGTCGTACCCTAACCTGTTCTCTAAAGCTTCCCCATCCCCTAACCCTAAACCTAACCCTAACACTTACCCTTACCCTAACCTTTACCCGAAGCCTTACACTATCCCGTCCCCAATCCGAACCCGTAGGCTAACACTAACCCGTGCCCTAAAACGTACGCTCACCTAAACCGTTGTCGTACCCTAACCTGTACCCTAAAACGTCCCCTAACTGTAACCCTAACCCTAACCCTAACCCTTACCCGAAACATTACCCTAACCCGTCCCCTAATCCGAATCCGTACGCTAACACTAACCCATACCCTAACACGCACGCTCATCTAAACCGTTGTCGTACCCTAACATGTACCCTAAACCGTCCCGGTCTAATAACCCTAACCCTAACCCTAACCCTAGCTTTTACCCGAAGCCTTACCCTAACCGGTCCCCTAATCCGAACCCGTATGCTAACACTAACCCGTACCCTAACACGTACGCTCAACCTAAACTTTTGTCGTGCCCTAACCTGTACCCTAAACCGTCCCCATCCCCTAACCCTAACCCTAACCCTAACCCTAACCCTAACCCTTACCCGAAGCCTTACCCTAACCCGTCCCCTAATCCTAAACTGTACGCTGACACTAACACGTACCCTAACACGTACGATCACCCTAAACCGTTGTCGTAACCTAACCTGTACCCTAAACCGTCCCCGTCCCCGTCCCCTAACCATAACGCTAAGCCTAACCCTGAAGCTTACCCGAAGCCTTACCCTAACCCGTCCCCAATCCTAACCCGTACTGTAACACTAACCCATACCCTAACACGTACACTCACCCTAAACCGTTGTCGTACCCTAACCTGTACCCTGAACCGTGTCCGTCCCCTAAACCTAACACTAAACCTAAACCTAACCCTAACCCTTACCCGAAGCCTTACCCTAACCCGTCCCCTAAACATGACCCGTACGAAAACACTAACACGTACCCTAACACGTACGGTCACCCTGAACCGTTGTCGTACACTAAACTGTACCCTAAACCGTCCCCGTCCCTTAACCCTAACCCTAACCCTAACCAAAACCCTAATCCTTACCCGAAGCCTTACCATAACCCGTCCCCTAATCCTAACCCATACATTAACACTAAACCGTAACCTAACACGTACGCTCAACCTAAACCGTTGTCGTACACTAATCTGTACCCTAAACCGTCCCTGTCCCCTACCCCTAACCATAACCCTAACGCTAACACTAACCCTTACCCGAAGCCTTACCCTAACCCGTACCCTAATCCTAACCCGTACGCTAACACTAACCCGTACACTAACACGTACGCTCACCGTAAACCGTTGTCGTACCCTAACTTGTAACCTAAACCGTCCCCGTCCCCTAACCCTAACCCTAACCCTAACCCTAACACTTACCCAAAGCCTTACCCTAACACGTCAACTAAACCTAAATCGTACGCTAACACTAACCCATGCCCTAACACGTACGCTCACCCTAAACCGTTGTCGTACACTAACCTGTACACTAAACTGTCCCTGTCCCCTAACCCTAACCCTAACCCTAACCCTAACCATTACGCAAAGCTTTACCCTAACCCGTCCCCCAATCCTAAACCATACGCTAACACTAACCCGTACCCTAACATGTACGCTCACCGTAAACCGTTCTCGTACCCTAAACTGTTCCCTAAACCATCCTCGTCCCCTAACCCTAACCCTAACCCTAACCCTAACCCTAGCGTTTACCCGAAGCCTTACACTAACCGGTCCCCTAACCCTAACCCGTACGCTAACACTAAACAGTAACCTAACATGTACGCTCACCCTTAACCATTGTCGTACCCTAACCTATACCCTAAACCGTCCCCGTCCCCTAACCTAACCCTAACCCTAACCCTTACGTGAAGCCTTACCCTAACCTGTCCCCTAATCCTAAACCGTACGCTGACACTAACGCGTACCCTAACATGGACGCTCACCCTAAAACATTGTCGTACACTAAACTGTACCCTAATCCGTCCCCGTCCCCGTCCCCGTCCCATAACCCTAACCCTAACCCAAACCCTAACACTAACCCTTACCCAAAGCCTTACACTAATCGGTCCCCTAATTCTAACCCGTATGCTAACACTAACCCGTACCCTAACACGAACTCTCACCCTAAACCGTTGTCGTACCCTAACCTATACCCTAAACCGTCCCCGTCCCCGTCCCCTATCCCTAACCCTAACCCTAAACCTGAAGCTTACCCGAAGCCTTACCCTAACCCGTCCCCTAATTCTAACCCGTACGGTAACACTAACCCATACCCTAACACGTACGCTCACCCTAAACGGTTGTCGTACCCTAACCTGTACCCTAAACCGTGTCCGTCCCCTAAACCTAACCCTAACCCTAACCCTAACCTTAACCCTTACCCGAAGCCTTACCCTAACCCGTCCCCTAATCCTAACCCGTACGCTAACACTAACACGTACCCTAACACTTACGGTCACACTGAACCATTGTCGTACCCTAAACTGTACCCTAAACCGTCCCCGTCCCTTAACCCTAACCCTAACCCTAACCCTAACCCTAACCCTAATCCTTACCCGAAGCCTTACCATAACCCGTCCCCTAATCCTAACCCGTACGCTAACACTAAACCGTAACCTAACACGTACGCTCACACTAAACCTTTGTCGTACCCTAACCTGTACCCTAAACCGTCCATGGCCCCTAACCCTAACCCTAACACTAACCCTTACCCGAAGCCTAACACTAACCCGTCCCCTAATCCTAAGCCGTGCGCTAACAATAACCCATACCCCAACATGTACGCTCAACCTAAACCGTTGTCGTAACCTAAACTGTCCCCATCCCCTAACCCTAACCCTAACCCTAAACCTAACACTTACCCGAAGCCTTACCCTAACCCGTCCCCTAATCCTAACCCGTATGCTAACACTAACCCGTACCCTAACACGTACGCTCACCCTAAAACGTTGTTGTACCCTAACCTTTGCCCTAAACCGTCCCCGTCCCCATCCCCTAACACTAACGCTAACCCTTACCCAAAGCCTTACCCTAACACGTCCCCTAATCCTAACCCGTACGCTAACACTAAACCGTACCCTAACACGTACGCTCACTCTAAACCGTTGTCGTACCCTAACCTGTACCCTAAACCGTCCCCGTCCCCTGACCCTAACCCTAACCCTAACCCTTACCCGAAGCCTTACCATAACCTGTCCCCTAATCCTAAACCATATGCTAACTCTAAGCCGTACCCTAACACGTATGCTCACCCTAAACAATTGTCATACCCTAAACTGTACCCTCAACCATCCCCGTGCCCTAACCCTAACCCTAACCCTAACCCTAACCCTAAACCTTACCCGAAGCCTTACACTAACCCGTCCCCTAATCCTAAACCGTACGCTGACACTAACACGTAGCCTAACATGTACGCTCACCCTAAACCGTTTTCGTACACTAACCTGTACCCTAAACCGTGTCCGTCCCCTATACCTAACCCTAACCCTAACCCTAAACCTAACCCTTACCCGAAGCCTTACCCTTACCCGTCCCCTAATCCTAACCCGTACGCTAACAATAACACGTACCCTAAAACGTACTGTCACCCTGAACCATTGTCGTACCCTAAACTGTACCCTAAACCGTCCCCGTCCCTTAACCCTAACCCTAACCCTAACCCTAACCCTAATCCTTACCCGAAGCCTTAACATAACCTGTCCCCTAATCCTAACCCGTACACTAACATTAAATTGTAACCTAACACGTACGCTCACACTAAACCGTTGTCGTACCCTAACCTGTACCCTAAACCGTCCCCGTCCCCTAACCCTAACCGTAACCCTAACCCTATCACTAACGCTTACCCGAAGCCTAACACTAACCCGTCCCCTAATCCTAAGCCGTGCACTAACAGTAACCCATACCCCAACATGTACGCTCAACCTAAACCGTTGTCGTACCCTAAAATGTCCCCATCCCCTAACCCTAACCCTAACCCTAACCCCAACCCTAACCCTTACCCGAAGCCTTACCCTAACCCGTCCCCTAATCCTAACCCGTACGCTAACACTAACCCGTACCCTAACACGTACGCTCACCCTAAAACGTTGTCGTACACTAACCTGTACCCTAAACCGTCCCCGTCCCCTAACCCTAACCCTAAACCTTACCTGAAGCCTTACCCTAACCCGTCCCCTAATGCTAACCCGTACGCTAACACTAACCCTTACTCTAACACGTTCGCTCACCCTAAACCGTGGACGTACCCTAACCTGTACCTTAAACCGTCCCCGTCCCCTAACCCTAACCCGAACCCTAACACTAACCCTTACCCGAATACTTAACCTAACCTGTCCCCTACTCCTAACCCGTACGCTAACACTAACCCGTACCCTAACACGTACGCTCACCTTAAACCACTGTCATACCCTAACCTGTACCCTAAACAGTCCCCGTCCCCTAACCCTAACCCTAAACCTAACCCTTACCTGAAGCCTTACACTAAACCGTACCCTAATCCTAACCCGTACGCTATCACTAAACCATACCCTGAGACGTACGCTCACCCTAAAAGGTTGTCGTACTCTAACCTGTACCCTACACCGTCCCCTAACCCTAACCCTAACCCTTACCCGAAGCCTTACCCTAACCCGTCCCCTAATCCTAAACCGTACGCTAACACTAACCCGTGCCCTAACACATACGCTCACCCTAAAGCGTTGTCGTACCCTAAGCTGTACCCTAAACCGTCCCTGTCCCCGTCCCCTAACCCTAAACCTAACCCTAACCGTAACACTTACCCGAAGCCTTACCCTAACACGTCCCCTAATCCTAACCCGTATGCTAACACTAACCCGTACCCTAACACGTACGCTCACCCTAAACCATTGTCTTAACCTAAACTGTACCCTAAACCGTCCCCGTCCCCGTCCCCTAAACCTAACCCTAACCCTAACCCTAACCATTCCCCGAAGCCTTACCCTAACCGTCCCCTAATCCTAACCCGTACGCTCACACTAACCCGTGCCCTAACACGTACGCTCACCCTGAACCGTTGTCGTACCCTAACCTGTACCCTAAACCGTCCCCATCCCCTAAACCTAACCCTAACCTCACCCTAATCCTAACCCTTACCCAAAGCCTTACCCTAACCCGTCCCCTAATCCTAACCCGTACACTAACACTAACCCATGCCCTAAAACATACGCTCAACCTAAACCGTTGTCGTACCCTAACCTGTACCCTAAACCGTCCCCGTGCCCTAACCCTAACCCTAACCCTAACCCTAACCCTAAATCTAACCCTTACCCGAAGCCTTACCCTAACCCGTCCCCTAATCCTAACCCGTACGCTAACAATAACACATACCCTAAAACGTACGGTCACCCTGAACCATTGTCGTACCCTAAACTCTACCCTAAACCTTCCCCGTCCCTTAACCCTAACCCTAACCCTAACCCTAACCCTAACCCTAATCCTTTCCCGAAGCCTTAACATAACCCGTCTCCTAATCCTAACCCGTACGCTAATATTAAATCGTAACCTAACACGTACGCTCACACTAAACCGTTGTCGTACCCTAACCTGTACCCTAAACCGTCCCTGTCCCCTAACCCTAACCGTAACCCTAACCCTAACACTAACCCTTACCCGGAGCCTAACACTAAACCGTCCCCTAATCCTAACTCGTACACTAACACTAAACCGTGCCCTAAAACATACGCTCAACCTAAACCGTTGTCGTACACTAACCTGTACCCTAAACCGTCCCCGTGCCCTAACCCTAACCCTAAGCCTAACCCTACCACTAAACCTTACCCGAAGCCTTACACTAAACCGTCCCCTAATCCTAAACCATACGCTGACACTAACACATAGCCTAACACGTACGCTCACCCTAAACCGTTGTCATACCCTAAACTGTACCGTAAACCGTGTCCATCCCCTAACCCTAACCCTAACCCTAACCCTAACCCTAACCCTTACCCGAAGCCTTACCCTAACCCGTCCCCTAATCCTAACCCGTACGCTAACACTAACCCGTACCCTAACACGTACGCTCACCCTAAACTGTTGTCGTACCCTAACCTGTTCTCTAAATCTTCCCCATCCCCTAACCCTAAACCTAACCCTAACACTTACCCTTACCCTAACCTTTACCCGAAGCCTTACACTATCCCGTCCCCAATCCGAACCCGTAGGCTAACACTAACCCGTGCCCTAAAACGTACGCTCACCTAAACCGTTGTCGTACCCTAACCTGTACCCTAAAACGTCCCCTAACTGTAACCCTAACCCTAACCCTAACCCTTACCCGAAACATTACCCTAACCCGTCCCCTAATCCGATTCAGTACGCTAACACTAACCCGTACCCTAACACGTACACCCACCCTAAAACGTTGTCGTCCCCTAACCTGTACCCTAAACCATCCCCGTCCCCTACCCTAACCCTAACACTAACCCTAACCCTAACCCTTACCCAAAGCCTTACCCTAACATGTCACCTAATCCTAACCCGTACGCTAACACTAACCCGTGCCCTAACACGTACGGTCACCCTAAACCTTTGTCGTACCCTAACCTATACCCTAAACCGTCCCTGTCCCCATCCCCTAACCCTAAACCTAAACCTAACACTAACCCTTACCCAAGGCCTTACCCTAACCCATCCCCTAATCCTAACCCGTATGCTAACACTAACCCGTACCCTAACACGTACACTCACCCTAAACCGTTGTCCTACCCTAACCTGTACCGTAAACCGTCCCCGTCCCCTAACCGTAACACTAACCCTAAACCTTACCCTTACCCAAAGCCTTACCCTAACCCATCACCTAATCCTAACCCGTACGCTAACACTAACACGTGCCCTAACACGTACGCTCACCCTAAACCGTTGTTGTACCCTAACCTGAACCCTAAACCGCCCCATCCCCTAACCCTAACCCTAAACCTAACCCTAATCCTAACCCTTACCCGAAGCCTTACCCTAACCCGTCCCATAATCATAACCCGTACGCTAACACTAACCCGTACCCTAACACGTACGCTCACCCTAAAACGTTGTCGTACACTAACCTGTACCCTAAACCGTCCCCGTCCCCTAACCCTAACCCTAAACCTTACCTGAAGCCTTACCCTAACCCGTCCCCTAATGCTAACCCGTACGCTAACACTAATCCTTACTCTAACACGTTCGCTCACCCTAAACCGTGGACGTACCCTAACCTGTACCTTAAACCGTCCCCGTCCCCTAACCCTAACCCGAACCCTAACACTAACCCTTACCCGAATACTTAACCTAACCTGTCCCCTACTCCTAACCCGTACGCTAACACTAACCCGTACCCTAACACGTACGCTCACCTTAAACCACTGTCATACCCTAACCTGTACCCTAAACAGTCCCCGTCCCCTAACCCTAACCCTAAACCTAACCCTTACCTGAAGCCTTACACTAAACCGTACCCTAATCCTAACCCGTACGCTATCACTAAACCATACCCTGAGACGTACGCTCACCCTAAAAGGTTGTCGTACTCTAACCTGTACCCTACACCGTCCCCTAACCCTAACCCTAACCCTTACCCGAAGCCTTACCCTAACCCGTCCCCTAATCCTAAACCGTACGCTAACACTAACCCGTGCCCTAACACATACGCTCACCCTAAAGCGTTGTCGTACCCTAACCTGTACCCTAAACCGTCCCTGTCCCCGTCCCCTAACCCTAAACCTAACCCTAACCGTAACACTTACCCGAAGCCTTACCCTAACACGTCCCCTAATCCTAACCCGTATGCTAACACTAACCCGTACCCTAACACGTACGCTCACCCTAAACCATTGTCCTAACCTAACCTGTACCCTAAACCGTCCCCGTCCCCGTCCCCTAAACCTAACCCTAACCCTAACCCTAACCATTCCCCGAAGCCTTACCCTAACCGTCCCCTAATCCTAACCCGTACGCTCACACTAACCCGTGCCCTAACACGTACGCTCACCCTGAACCGTTGTCGTACCCTAACCTGTACCCTAAACCGTCCCCATCCCCTAAACCTAACCCTAACCTCACCCTAATCCTAACCCTTACCCAAAGCCTTACCCTAACCCGTCCCCTAATCCTAACCCGTACACTAACAGTAACCCGTGCCCTAAAACATACGCTCAACCTAAACCGTTGTCGTACCCTAACCTGTACCCTAAACCGTCCCCGTGCCCTAACCCTAACCCTAACCCTAACCCTAACCCTAAATCTAACCCTTACCCGAAGCCTTACCCTAACCCGTCCCCTAATCCTAACCCGTACGCTAACAATAACACATACCCTAAAACGTACGGTCACCCTGAACCATTGTCGTACCCTAAAATCTACCCTAAACCTTCCCCGTCCCTTAACCCTAACCCTAACCCTAACCCTAATCCTTTCCCGAAGCCTTAACATAACCCGTCTCCTAATCCTAACCCGTACGCTAATATTAAATCGTAACCTAACACGTACGCTCACACTAAACCGTTGTCGTACCCTAACCTGTACCCTAAACCGTCCCTGTCCCCTAACCCTAACCGTAACCCTAACCCTAACACTAACCCTTACCCGGAGCCTAACACTAAACCGTCCCCTAATCCTAACTCGTACACTAACACTAAACCGTGCCCTAAAACATACGCTCAACCTAAACCGTTGTCGTACCCTAACCTGTACCCTAAACCGTCCCCGTGCCCTAACCCTAACCCTAAGCCTAACCCTACCACTAAACCTTACCCGAAGCCTTACACTAAACCGTCCCCTAATCCTAAACCATACGCTGACACTAACACATAGCCTAACACGTACGCTCACCCTAAACCGTTGTCGTACACTAAACTGTACCGTAAACCGTGTCCATCCCCTAACCCTAACCCTAACCCTAACCCTAACCCTAACCCTTACCCGAAGCCTTACCCTAACCCGTCCCCTAATCCTAACCCGTACGCTAACACTAACCCGTACCCTAACACGTACGCTCACCCTAAACTGTTGTCGTACCCTAACCTGTTCTCTAAATCTTCCCCATCCCCTAACCCTAAACCTAACCCTAACACTTACCCTTACCCTAACCTTTACCCGAAGCCTTACACTATCCCGTCCCCAATCCGAACCCGTAGGCTAACACTAACCCGTGCCCTAAAACGTACGCTCACCTAAACCGTTGTCGTACCCTAACCTGTACCCTAAAACGTCCCCTAACTGTAACCCTAACCCTAACCCTAACCCTTACCCGAAACATTACCCTAACCCGTCCCCTAATCCGATTCAGTACGCTAACACTAACCCGTACCCTAACACGTACACCCACCCTAAAACGTTGTCGTCCCCTAACCTGTACCCTAAACCATCCCCGTCCCCTACCCTAACCCTAACACTAACCCTAACCCTAACCCTTACCCAAAGCCTTACCCTAACATGTCACCTAATCCTAACCCGTACGCTAACACTAACCCGTGCCCTAACACGTACGGTCACCCTAAACCTTTGTCGTACCCTAACCTATACCCTAAACCGTCCCTGTCCCCATCCCCTAACCCTAAACCTAAACCTAACACTAACCCTTACCCAAGGCCTTACCCTAACCCATCCCCTAATCCTAACCCGTATGCTAACACTAAACCGTACCCTAACACGTACACTCACCCTAAACCGTTGTCCTACCCTAACCTGTACCGTAAACCGTCCCCGTCCCCTAACCGTAACACTAACCCTAAACCTTACCCTTACCCAAAGCCTTACCCTAACCCATCACCTAATCCTAACCCGTACGCTAACACTAACACGTGCCCTAACACGTACGCTCACCCTGAACCGTTGTTGTACCCTAACCTGTACCCTAAACCGCCCCATCCCCTAACCCTAACCCTAAACCTAACCCTAATCCTAACCCTTACCCGAAGCCTTACCCTAACCCGTCCCATAATCATAACCCGTACGCTAACACTAACCCGTGCCCTAACACGTAGGCTCACCATAAATCATTGTCGTACCCTAACCTGTACCCTAAACCATCCCCATCCCCGTCCCCGTCTCCTAACCCTAACCCGAACCCTAACCCTAACCCTTACCCGAAGACTTACCCTAACCTGTCCCCTAATCCTAACACTTACGCTAACACTAACCCTTGCCCTAACATGTACACTCACCCTAAACCGTTGTCTTACCCTAACCTGTACCCTAAACCGTCCCTGTACCCTAACCCTAACCCTAACCCTAACCCTAAACCGAACCCTTACCCGAAGCCTTCCCCTAACCCGTCCCCTAATCCTAAACCTTACGCTAACCCTAACCCGTGCCCTAGCACGTACGCTCACCTTAAACTGCTGTCGTACCCTAAACTGTACCCTAAACCGTCCCCGTCCCCTAACCCTAACCCTAACCCTAAACCTTACCCGAAGCCTTCCCCTAACCCGTCCCCTAATCCTAACCCGTACGCTAACTCTAAGCCATACCCTAACACGTACGCTCACCCTAAACCGTTCTCGTACACTAACCTGTAACCTAAACTGTCCCCGTCCCCTAACCCTAACCCTAAACCTTACCTGAAGCCTTACCCTAACCCGTCCCCTAATGCTAACCCGTACGCTAACACTAATCCTTACTCTAACACGTTCGCTCACCCTAAACCGTGGACGTACCCTAACCTGTACCTTAAACCGTCCCCGTCCCCTAACCCTAACCCGAACCCTAACACTAACCCTTACCCGAATACTTAACCTAACCTGTCCCCTACTCCTAACCCGTACGCTAACACTAACCCGTACCCTAACACGTACGCTCACCTTAAACCACTGTCATACCCTAACCTGTACCCTAAACAGTCCCCGTCCCCTAACCCTAACCCTAAACCTAACCCTTACCTGAAGCCTTACACTAAACCGTACCCTAATCCTAACCCGTACGCTATCACTAAACCATACCCTGAGACGTACGCTCACCCTAAAAGGTTGTCGTACTCTAACCTGTACCCTACACCGTCCCCTAACCCTAACCCTAACCCTTACCCGAAGCCTTACCCTAACCCGTCCCCTAATCCTAAACCGTACGCTAACACTAACCCGTGCCCTAACACATACGCTCACCCTAAAGCGTTGTCGTACCCTAACCTGTACCCTAAACCGTCCCTGTCCCCGTCCCCTAACCCTAAACCTAACCCTAACCGTAACACTTACCCGAAGCCTTACCCTAACACGTCCCCTAATCCTAACCCGTATGCTAACACTAACCCGTACCCTAACACGTACGCTCACCCTAAACCATTGTCCTAACCTAACCTGTACCCTAAACCGTCCCCGTCCCCGTCCCCTAAACCTAACCCTAACCCTAACCCTAACCATTCCCCGAAGCCTTACCCTAACCGTCCCCTAATCCTAACCCGTACGCTCACACTAACCCGTGCCCTAACACGTACGCTCACCCTGAACCGTTGTCGTACCCTAACCTGTACCCTAAACCGTCCCCATCCCCTAAACCTAACCCTAACCTCACCCTAATCCTAACCCTTACCCAAAGCCTTACCCTAACCCGTCCCCTAATCCTAACCCGTACACTAACAGTAACCCGTGCCCTAAAACATACGCTCAACCTAAACCGTTGTCGTACCCTAACCTGTACCCTAAACCGTCCCCGTGCCCTAACCCTAACCCTAACCCTAACCCTAACCCTAAATCTAACCCTTAACCGAAGCCTTACCCTAACCCGTCCCCTAATCCTAACCCGTACGCTAACAATAACACATACCCTAAAACGTACGGTCACCCTGAACCATTGTCGTACCCTAAAATCTACCCTAAACCTTCCCCGTCCCTTAACCCTAACCCTAACCCTAACCCTAATCCTTTCCCGAAGCCTTAACATAACCCGTCTCCTAATCCTAACCCGTACGCTAATATTAAATCGTAACCTAACACGTACGCTCACACTAAACCGTTGTCGTACCCTAACCTGTACCCTAAACCGTCCCTGTCCCCTAACCCTAACCGTAACCCTAACCCTAACACTAACCCTTACCCGGAGCCTAACACTAAACCGTCCCCTAATCCTAACTCGTACACTAACACTAAACCGTGCCCTAAAACATACGCTCAACCTAAACCGTTGTCGTACCCTAACCTGTACCCTAAACCGTCCCCGTGCCCTAACCCTAACCCTAAGCCTAACCCTACCACTAAACCTTACCCGAAGCCTTACACTAAACCGTCCCCTAATCCTAAACCATACGCTGACACTAACACATAGCCTAACACGTACGCTCACCCTAAACCGTTGTCGTACACTAAACTGTACCGTAAACCGTGTCCATCCCCTAACCCTAACCCTAACCCTAACCCTAACCCTAACCCTTACCCGAAGCCTTACCCTAACCCGTCCCCTAATCCTAACCCGTACGCTAACACTAACCCGTACCCTAACACGTACGCTCACCCTAAACTGTTGTCGTACCCTAACCTGTTCTCTAAAGCTTCCCCATCCCCTAACCCTAAACCTAACCCTAACACTTACCCTTACCCTAACCTTTACCCGAAGCCTTACACTATCCCGTCCCCAATCCGAACCCGTAGGCTAACACTAACCCGTGCCCTAAAACGTACGCTCACCTAAACCGTTGTCGTACCCTAACCTGTACCCTAAAACGTCCCCTAACTGTAACCCTAACCCTAACCCTAACCCTTACCCGAAACATTACCCTAACCCGTCCCCTAATCCGATTCAGTACGCTAACACTAACCCGTACCCTAACACGTACACCCACCCTAAAACGTTGTCGTCCCCTAACCTGTACCCTAAACCATCCCCGTCCCCTACCCTAACCCTAACACTAACCCTAACCCTAACCCTTACCCAAAGCCTTACCCTAACATGTCACCTAATCCTAACCCGTACGCTAACACTAACCCGTGCCCTAACACGTACGGTCACCCTAAACCTTTGTCGTACCCTAACCTATACCCTAAACCGTCCCTGTCCCCATCCCCTAACCCTAAACCTAAACCTAACACTAACCCTTACCCAAGGCCTTACCCTAACCCATCCCCTAATCCTAACCCGTATGCTAACACTAAACCGTACCCTAACACGTACACTCACCCTAAACCGTTGTCCTACCCTAACCTGTACCGTAAACCGTCCCCGTCCCCTAACCGTAACACTAACCCTAAACCTTACCCTTACCCAAAGCCTTACCCTAACCCATCACCTAATCCTAACCCGTACGCTAACACTAACACGTGCCCTAACACGTACGCTCACCCTGAACCGTTGTTGTACCCTAACCTGTACCCTAAACCGCCCCATCCCCTAACCCTAACCCTAAACCTAACCCTAATCCTAACCCTTACCCGAAGCCTTACCCTAACCCGTCCCATAATCATAACCCGTACGCTAACACTAACCCGTGCCCTAACACGTAGGCTCACCATAAATCATTGTCGTACCCTAACCTGTACCCTAAACCATCCCCATCCCCGTCCCCGTCTCCTAACCCTAACCCGAACCCTAACCCTAACCCTTACCCGAAGACTTACCCTAACCTGTCCCCTAATCCTAACACTTACGCTAACACTAACCCTTGCCCTAACATGTACACTCACCCTAAACCGTTGTCTTACCCTAACCTGTACCCTAAACCGTCCCTGTACCCTAACCCTAACCCTAACCCTAACCCTAAACCGAACCCTTACCCGAAGCCTTCCCCTAACCCGTCCCCTAATCCTAAACCTTACGCTAACCCTAACCCGTGCCCTAGCACGTACGCTCACCTTAAACTGCTGTCGTACCCTAAACTGTACCCTAAACCGTCCCCGTCCCCTAACCCTAACCCTAACCCTAAACCTTACCCGAAGCCTTCCCCTAACCCGTCCCCTAATCCTAACCCGTACGCTAACTCTAAGCCATACCCTAACACGTACGCTCACCCTAAACCGTTCTCGTACACTAACCTGTAACCTAAACTGTCCCCGTCCCCTAACCCTAACCCTAACCCTTACCCGAAGCCTTACCTTAACCCGTCCTCTAATCCTAACCCGTACGCTAACAGTAAACTGTGCCCTAACATGTACGCTGAACCTAAACCATTGTCCTACACTAACCTGTACCCTAAACCGTCCCCCTCCCCTAACCCTAACCCTAACCCTAACCCTAAACCTAACCCTTCCCCGAAGCCTTACCATAACCCGTCCTCTAATCCTAACCCGTACGCTAACAGTAAACTGTGCCCTAACATGTACGCTGAACCTAAACCATTGTCCTACCCTAACCTGTACCCTAAACCGTCCCCCTCCCCTAACCCTAACCCTAACCCTAACCCTAACCCTTACACCAAGCCTTACCCTAACCCGTGCTCTAATCCTAACCCGTACGCTAACACTAACCCATACCCTAACACGTACGCTCACCCTAAACCGCTGTCATACACTAACCTGCACCCTAAACCGTCCCCGTCCCCGTCCCCGTCCCCTAACCCTAACCATAAACCTAACCCTTACCCGAAGCCTTACCCTAACCCGTCCCCTAATCCTAACCCGTACGCTAACACTAACCCGTGTCCTAACACGTACCCTCACCCTAAACCGTTGTCGTACCCTAACCTGTACCCTAAACCGTCACCGTCCCCTAGCCCTAACCCTAACCCTAACTCTTACGCGAAGCCTTACCCTAACCCGTCCCCAATCCTAACCCGTACGCTAACACTAACAAGTACCCTAACACATACGCTCACCCTAAACTGTTGTCGTACACTAACCTGTAACCTAAACCGTCCCCGTCCCCTAACCCTAACCCTAACCCTAACCCTAACACTAACCCTTACCCGAAGCCTTACCCTAATCTGTCCCCTAATCATAACCCGTATGCTAACACTAACCCTTGCCCTAACACGTACACTCACCCTAAACCATTGTCGTACCCTAACCTGTACCCTGAACCGTCCCTGTACCCTAACCCTAACCCTAACTCTAACCCTAACCCTAACCCTAACACTTACCCGAAGCCTTACCCTAACCCGTCCTATAATCCTAACCCGTACGCTAACACTAACCCGTACCCTAACACGTACGCTCACCCTAAACCGTTGACGTACCCTAACCTGTACCCTAAACCATCCCTGTCCCCTAACCCTAACCCTAACCCTAACCCTTACCAGAAGCCTTACCCTAACCCGTCCCGTAATCCTAACCCGTACGCTAACACTAACCCGTACCCTAACACGTACGCTCACCCTAAAACCTTGTCGTACCCTAACCTGTACCCTAAATCGTCCCTGTCCCCTAACCCTAACCCTAATCTTAAACCTTACCCGAAGCCTTACCCTAAACGGTTCCCTAAACCTAACCCGCACGCTAACACTAACCCGTGCCCTAACACGGACGCTCACCCGAAACATTTGTCGTACACTAAGCTGTACCCTAAACCGTCCCCATTACCTAACACTAACCCGAACCCTAACCATAACCCTAAACCTTACCCGAAGCCTTACCCTAACCCGTCCCCTAATCCTAACCCGTACGCTAACACTAACCCGTAACCTAACCCGTATGCTCAACCTAAACCGTTCTCGTACACTAACCTGTACCCTAAACCGTCCCGTCCCGGTCCCCTAAACCTAGCCCTTACCCGAAACCTTACCCTAACATGTCCCCTATTCCTAACCCGTACGCTAACACTATCCCGTACCCTTACACGTACGCTCACCTTAAAACGTTGTCGTACACTAACCTGTAACCTAAACCGTCTCCGTCCCCTAACCCTAACCCTAAACCTAGCCCTAAACCTAAACCTTACCCCAAGCCTTACCCTAACCCGACCCTTAATCCTAACCCGTACGCTGACACTAACCCATACCCTAACACGCACGCTCACCCTAAAACTTTGTCGTACCCTAACATGTACCCTAAACCGTCCCCGTCCCCTAACCCTAACCCTAACCCTAACCCTAACACTTACCCGAAGCATTACACTAACCCGTCCCCTAATCCTAATCCGTACGCTAACACTAACCCGTGTCCTAACACGTACCCTCACCCTAAACCGTTGTCGTACCCTAACCTGTACCCTAAACCGTCACCGTCCCATAGCCCTAACCCTAACCCTAACCCTTACGCGAAGCCTTACCCTAACCCGTCCCCAATCCTAACCCGTACGCTAATACTAACAAGTACCCTAACACATACACTCACCCTAAACTGTTGTCGTACACTAACCTGTAACCTAAACCGTCCCCGTCCCCTAACCCTAAACCTAACCCTAACCCTAACCCTAACCCTTACCCGAAGCCTTACCCTAATCTGTCCCCTAATCCTAACCCGTATGCTAACACTAACCCTTGCCCTAACACGTACACTCACCCTAAACCATTGTCGTACCCTAACCTGTACCCTGAACCGTCCCTGTACCCTAACCCTAACCCTAACTCTAACCCTAACCCTAACCCTAACACTTACCCGAAGCCTTACCCTAACCCGTCCCATAATCCTAACCCGTACGCTAACACTAACCCGTACCCTAACACGTACGCTCACCCTAAATCGTTTTCGTACCCTAACCTGTACCCTAAACCATCCCCGTGCCCTAAACCTAACACTAACACTATCCCTAACCCTTACCCGAAGCCTTACCCTAACTCGGCCCCCAATTCTAAACCATACGCTAACACTAACCCGTACCCTAACACGTATGCTCACCCTAAAACTTTGTCGTAGCCTAACCTATACCCTAAGTCGTCCCCTTCCCCTAAGACTAACCCTAACCCTAATACTTACCCGAAGCCTTACCCTAAACCGTCCCCTAATCCTAACCCATACGCTAACACTAACCCGTGCCCTAAAACGAATGCTCACCCTAAACTGCTGTCGTACACTAACCTGTACCCTAAACCGTCCCCGTCCCCCTCCCCTAACCCTAACCCTAAACCTAACCCTTACCCGAAGCCTTACCCAAACCCGTCCCCTAATCCTAACCCGTACGCTAACACTAACCCGTGCCCTAACAGGTACGCTCACCCTAAAGCGTGGTCGTACCCTAACCTGTACACTAAACCGTCCCCGTCCCCGTTCCCTAACCCTAACCCTATCCCAAACCCTACCCCTTACCCGAAGCCTTACCCTAACCCGTCCCATAATCCTAAATAATACGCTAAAACTACCCCATGCCCTAACACATACGCTCACCCTAAACCGTTGTCGTACCCTAACCTGTACCCTAAACCGTCCCTGTAGCCTAACCCTAACCCTAACCCTAACCCTAACCCTTACCCGAAGCCTTACCCTAACCCGTCCCATAATCCTACCCCGTACGCTAACACTAACCCGTACCCTAACACGTACGCTCACCCTAAACCGTTGTCGTACCATAACCTGTACCTAACCGTCCCCGTCCCCGTCCCCTAAACTTAACCCTAAACCTCACCCTTACCCGTAGCCTTACCCTAACCCGTCCCCTATTCCTAAGCTATACGCTAACTCTAACCCGTACCCTAACATGTACGCTCACCCTAAAGAGTTGTCGTACACTAACCTCTACCCTAAACCGTCCCCGTCCCCGTCCCCTAACCTTAACCCTAACCCTAACCCTTACCCGAAGCCTTACCCTAACAAGTCCCCAATCCTACCCGTACGCTAACACTAACACATACCCTAACACGTACGCTCACCCTAAACCGTTGTCGTACCCTAGCCTATACCCTAAACAGTCCCCGTACCCTAACCCTAACCCTAACCCTTACCCGAAGCCTTACCCTAACCCGTCCCCTAATCCTAACCCGTACGCTAACACTAAACCTTACCCTAACATGTACGCACACTCTAAACAGTTGTCATATCCTATCCTGTACCCTAAACCTTCCCCGTGCCCGTCCCCTAACCCTAACCCTAACCCTTACCCGAAGCCTTACCCTAACCTGTCCCCTAATCCTAACCCGTACGCTAACACTAACCCTTACCCTAACACGTACGCACACCCTAAACTGTTGTCAAATCCTATCCTGTACCCTAAACCTTCCCCGTTCCTGCCCCCTAACCCTAACCCTAACCCTTACCCGAAGCCTTACCCTAACCTGTCCCCTAATCCTAACCCGTACGCTAACACTAACCCATGCCCTAACACATACGCTCACCCTAAAGCGTTGTCGTACCCTAACCTGTACCCTAAACCGTCCCCGTCCCCTAACCCTAACACTAACCTTAATACTAACCATTACCCGAAGCCTTCCGTTAACCCGCCCCCTAATCCTAACCCGTACGCTAATCCTAACCCGTACCCTAACACGTACGCTCACCCTAAACCGTTGTCGTGCCCTAAACTGTACCCTGAACCGTCCCCATCCCCAAACCCTAACCCTAACCCTTAACCGAAGCCTTACACTAACCTGTCCCCTAATCCTAACCCGTACGCTAACACTAACCCGTACCCTAACACATAGGCTCACTCTAAACCGTTCTCGTACACTAACCTGTACCCTAAACCGTCCCCATCCCCTAACCCTAACCCTAACCCTTACCCGGAGCCTTACCCTAACCCGTCCTCTAATCCTAACCCGTACGCTAACACTAACCCGTACCCTAACATGTTCGCTCACCCTAAAACTTTATCTTAAACTAAGCTGTACCTTAAACAGTCCCCGTAGCCTAAACATAACCGTAACCCTAACCCTAACACTAACACTTACCCGAAGGCTTACCCTAACCCGTCCCCTAATTCTAAACCGTACGCTAACACTAACCCGTACCCTAACACGTACGCTCACCCTAAACCGTTGCCGTAGCCTAACCTGTACCCTAAACCCTCCCCATGCCCTAACACTTACCCTAAACCTAACCCTAACCCTAACCCTTACCCGAAGCCTTACCCTAACCCATCACCTAATCGGAACCCGTACGCTAACACTAAACCCTACCCTATCACGTACGCTCACCCTAAACCGTTATTGTACCCTAACCTGTACCCTAAACCCTCCCCATCCCCTAACCCTAACCCTAAACCTAACCCTAACCCTAACCCTTACCCGAAGCTTATCCTAACCCGTCCCCTAATCCTAACCCGTTCGCTAACACTAACACATACCCTACCACGTACGCTCACCCTAAAGCATTGTTGTACCCTAACGTGTACCCTAAACCGTTCCTGTGCCCTAACCCTAACCCTAAACCTAACCATTACGCAAAGCTTTACCCTAACCCGTCCCCCAATCCTAAACCATACGCTAACACTAACCCGTACCCTAACATGTACGCTCACCCTAAACTGTTCTCGTACCCTAAACTGTTCCCTAAACCATCCTCGTCCCCTAACCCTAACCCTAACCCTAACACTAACCCTAGCTTTTACCCGAAGCCTTACACTAACCGGTCCCCTAACCCTAGCCCGTACGCTAACACTAACCAGTACCCTAACATGTACGCTCACCCTTAACCATTGTCGTACCCTAACCTATACCCTAAACCGTCCCCGTCCCCTAACCTAACCCTAACCCTAACCCTTACGTAAAGCCTTACCCTAACCTGTCCCCTAATCCTAAACCGTACGCTGACACTAACGCGTACCCTAACACGGACGCTCACCCTGAAACATTGTCGTACACTAAACTGTACCCTAATCCGTCCCCGTCCCCGTCCCCGTCCCCTAACCCTAACCCTAACCCAAACCCTAACACTAACCCTTACCCAAAGCCTTACCCTAATCGGTCCCCTAATTCTAACCCGTATGCTAACACTAACCCGTACCCTAACACGTACTCTCACCCTAAACAGTTGTCGTACCCTAACCTATACCCTAAACCGTCCCCGTCCCCGTCCCCTATCCCTAACCCTAACCCTAAACCTGAAGCTTACCCGAAGCCTTACCCTAACCCGTCCCCTAATTCTAACCCGTACGGTAACACTAACCCATACCCTAACACGTACGCTCACCCTAAACGGTTGTCGTACCCTAAACCGTGTCCGTCCCCTAAACCTAACCCTAACCCTAACCCTAACCTTAACCCTTACCCGAAGCCTTACCGAACCCGTCCCCTAATCCTAACCCGTACGCTAACACTAACACGTACCCTAACACTTACGGTCACCCTGAACCATTGTCGTATCCTAAACTGTACCCTAAACCGTCCCCGTCCCTTAACCCTAACCCTAACCCTAACCCTAACCCTAACCCTAATCCTTACCCGAAGCCTTACCATAACCCGTAACCTAATCCTAACCCGTACGCTAACACTAAACCGTAACCTAACACGTACGCTCACACTAAACCGTTGTCGTACCCTAACCTGTACCCTAAACCGTCCCTGGCCCCTAACCCTAACCCTAACACTAACCCTTACCCGAAGCCTAACACTAACCCGTCCCCTAATCCTAAGCCGTGCGCTAACAATAACCCATACCCCAACATGTACGCTCAACTTAAACCGTTGTCGTACCCTAAACTGTCCCCATCCCCTAACCCTAACCCTAACCCTAACCCTAACCCTTACCCGAAGCCTTACCCTAACCTGTCCCCTAATCCTAACCCGTATGCTAACACTAACCCGTACCCTAACACGTACGCTCACCCTAAAACGTTGTTGTACCCTAACCTTTGCCCTAAACCGTCCCCGTCCCCTAACCCTAACGCTAACCCTTACCCAAAGCCTTACCCTAACACGTCCCCTAATCCTAACCCGTACACTAACACTAAACCGTACCCTAACACGTACGCTCACTCTAAACCGTTGTCGTACCCTAACCTGTACCCTAAACCGTCCCCGTCCCCTAACCCTAACCCTAACCCTAACCCTTACCCGAAGCCTTACCATAACCTGTCCCCTAATCCTAAACCATACGCTAACACTAAGCCGTACCCTAACACGTATGCTCACCCTAAACAATTGTCGTACCCTAAACTGTACCCTCAACCATCCCCGTGCCCTAACCCTAACCCTAACCCTAACCCTAACCCTAAACCTTACCCGAAGCCTTACACTAACCCGTCCCCTAATCCTAACCCGTACGCTGACACTAACCCATACCCTAACACGCAAGCTCACCCTAAAACTTTGTCGTACCCTAACATGTACCCTAAACCGTCCCCGTCCCCTAACCCTAACCCTAACCCTAACCCTAACACTTACCCGAAGCATTACACTAACCCGTCCCCTAATCCTAATCCGTACGCTAACACTAACCCGTGTCCTAACACGTACCCTCACCCTAAACCGTTGTCGTACCCTAACCTGTACCCTAAACCGTCACCGTCCCATAGCCCTAACCCTAACCCTAACCCTTACGCGAAGCCTTACCCTAACCCGTCCCCAATCCTAACCCGTACGCTAATACTAACAAGTACCCTAACACATACACTCACCCTAAACTGTTGTCGTACACTAACCTGTAACCTAAACCGTCCCCGTCCCCTAACCCTAAACCTAACCCTAACCCTAACCCTAACCCTTACCCGAAGCCTTACCCTAATCTGTCCCCTAATCCTAACCCGTATGCTAACACTAACCCTTGCCCTAACACGTACACTCACCCTAAACCATTGTCGTACCCTAACCTGTACCCTGAACCGTCCCTGTACCCTAACCCTATCCCTAACTCTAACCCTAACCCTAACCCTAACACTTACCCGAAGCCTTACCCTAACCCGTCCCATAATCCTAACCCGTACGCTAACACTAACCCGTACCCTAACACGTACGCTCACCCTAAATCGTTTTCGTACCCTAACCTGTACCCTAAACCATCCCCGTGCCCTAAACCTAACACTAACACTATCCCTAACCCTTACCCGAAGCCTTACCCTAACTCGGCCCCCAATTCTAAACCATACGCTAACACTAACACGTACCCTAACACGTATGCTCACCCTAAAACTTTGTCGTAGCCTAACCTGTACCCTAAGTCGTCCCCTTCCCCTAAGACTAACCCTAACCCTAATACTTACCCGAAGCCTTACCCTAAACCGTCCCCTAATCCTAACCCATACGCTAACACTAACCCGTGCCCTAAAACGAATGCTCACCCTAAACTGCTGTCGTACACTAACCTGTACCCTAAACCGTCCCCGTCCCCGTCCCCTAACCCTAAACCTAAACCTAACCCTTACCCGAAGCCTTACCCTAACCCGTCCCCTAATCCTAACCCGTACGCTAACACTAACCCGTGCCCTAACAGGTACGCTCACCCTAAAGCGTGGTCGTACCCTAACCTGTACACTAAACCGTCCCCGTCCCCGTTCCCTAACCCTAACCCTATCCCAAACCCTACCCCTTACCCGAAGCCTTACCCTAACCCGTCCCATAATCCTAAATAATACGCTAAAACTACCCCATGCCCTAACACATACGCTCACCCTAAACCGTTGTCGTACCCTAACCTGTACCCTAAACCGTCCCTGTAGCCTAACCCTAACCCTAACCCTAACCCTAACCCTTACCCGAAGCCTTACCCTAACCCGTCCCATAATCCTACCCCGTACGCTAACACTAACCCGTACCCTAACACGTACGCTCACCCTAAACCGTTGTCGTACCATAACCTGTACCTAACCGTCCCCGTCCCCGTCCCCTAAACTTAACCCTAAACCTCACCCTTACCCGTAGCCTTACCCTAACCCGTCCACTATTCCTAAGCTATACGCTAACTCTAACCCGTACCCTAACATGTACGCTCACCCTAAAGTGTTGTCGTACACTAAACTGTACCCTAAACCGTCCCCGTCCCCGTCCCCTAACCCTAACCCTAACCGTAACCCTAAATCTTACCCGAAGCCTTACCCTCACCTGTCCCCTAATCCTAACCCGTACGATAACACTAACCCGTACCCTAACACCTACGCTCACCCTAAACCTTTGTCGTACCCTAAACTGTACCCTAAACCATTCCCGTCCCCTAACCCTAACCCTAAACCTAACCCTAACCCTTACCCGAAGCCTTACCCACACCCGTCCCCTAATCCTAACCCATACGCTAACACTATCCCGCACCCTAACACGTACGCTCACCCTAAACCGTTGTCGTACCCTAACCTGTACCCTAAACCGTCCTCGTCCCGTTCCCCTAACCCTAACCCTAACCCTAACCCTTACCCTAAGCCTTACCATCACCCGTCCCCTAAACCTAACCCGTACGCTAACATTAACCCGTACCCTAACACGTACGCTCACCCTAAACCGTTGTCGTACCCTAAACTGTACCGTAAACCGTCCCCGTCTCCTAACCCTAACCCTAACACTAACCCTAACGCTAACCCTTACCCGAAGCCTTACCCTCACCCATCCCCTATTCCTAACACGTACGCTAACACTAACCCGTAACCTAACACGTACGCTCACCCTAAACCGTTGTCGTACCCTAACCTGTACCCTAAACCGTCCCCGTCCCCTAACCCTAACCCTAACCCTAGCACTAACCCTAACCCTTACCCGAAGACTTACCCTCACGCGTCCCCTAATCCTAACCCGTACGCTAACACTAACCCGTACCCTAACACGTACATTCACCCTAAACCGTTGCCGTACCTTAACCTGTACCCTAAACCGTCCCCGTCCCCATACCCTAACCCTAACCCTAACCCCAACCCTTACCCGAAGCCTTACCCTCACCCGTCCCATAATCCTAACCTGTACGCTAACACTAACCCATATCCTAACACGTACGCTCACCCAAAACGTTGTCGTACCATAACCTGTACCCTAAACCGTCCCCATTCCCGTCCCTTCACCCTAACCCTAACCCTAACCCTAACCCTTACCCGAAGCATTACACTCAGCCGTCCCCTAATCCTAAACGGTAAGCTAACACTAACCAGTACCCTAACACGTACGCTCACCCTAAACCGTAATCGTACCCTTACCTGTATCCTAAACTGTCCCCGTCCCCGTCCCCTAACACTAACCCTAACCCTAACCCTAAACCTTACCCGAAGCCTTACCCTCACCCGTCCCCTAATCCTAACCCGTACGCTAACACTAACCCGTACCCTAACACGTACGCTCACCCTAATCCGTTGTCGTACCCTGACCTGTACCCTAAACCGTCCCCGTCACCGTCCCCTAACCCTAACCCTAACCCTAACCCGTACCCGAAGCCTTATCCTCACCCGTACCCTAATCCTAACCCGTACGCTAACACTAACCCGTACCCTAACACGTACGCTCAGCCTAAACAGTTGTCGTACCCTAACCTGTACCCTAAACCGTCCCCGTCCCCTAACCCTAACCCTAACACTAACCCTAACCCTTACCCGAAACCTTACCCTCACCCTTCCCCTTATCCTAACACGTACGCTAACACTAAACCATACCCTAACACGTACGCTCACCCTAAACAGTTGTCGTACTCTAACCTGTACCCTAAACCGTCCCCATCCCCTAACCCTAACCCTAACCCTAACCCTAACCCTAACCCTTACCCGAAGCCTTACACTCACCCGTTCCCTAATCCTAACCCGTACGCTAACACTAACCCATAACCTAACACGTACGCTCACCCTAAACCGTTGTCGTACCCTAACCTGTACCCTAAACCATCCCCGTCCTCGTCCCCTAACCCTAACCCTAACCCTAACCCAACCCTTACCCGAAGCCTTACCCACACCCGTCCCCTAATCCTAACCCGTACGCTAACACTAACCCATACCCTAACACGTACGCTCACCCTAAACCGTTTTCGTACCCTAACCTGTACCCTAAACCGTCCCCGTCCCCGTCACCTAACCCTAACCCTAACCCTAACCCTAACACTTACCCAAAGCCTTACCCTCACCCATCCCCTAATCCTAACCCGTACGCTAACAGTAACCCGTACCCTAACACGTACGCTCACACTAAACCATTGTCGTACACTAACCTGAACCCTAAACCGTCCCCGTCCCCTAACCCTAACCCTAACCCTAACCCTTACCCGAAGCCTTACCCTCACCCGTCCCCTAATCCTAACCCCTACTCTAACACTAACCCGTACCCTAACACGTACGCTCACCCTAAACTGTTGTCATACCCTAACCTGTACCCTAAACCGTCCCCGTCCCCGTCCCCGTCACCTAACCCTAACCCTAAGCCTTACCCGAAGCCTTACACTCACCCGTACCTTAATCCTAAACGGTACGCTACACTAACCCGTACCCTAACACGTACGCTCACCCTAAACCTTTGTTATACCCTAACCTGTACCCTAAACAGTCCCCGTCCCCTAAACCTAACCCTAACCCTAACCCTTACCCGAAGCCTTACCCTCACCCGTCCTCTAATCCTAACCCGTACGCTAACACTAACCCGTACCCTAACACGTACGCTCACCCGAAACGGTTGTCGTACCCTGACCTGAACCCTAAACCGTCCCCGTCCCCTAACCCTAACCCTAACCCTAACCCTAACCCTAAACCTTACCCGAAGCCTTAACCTCACCCGTCCCCTAATCATAACCCGTACGCTAACACTAACCCGTACCCTAACACGTACGCTCACCCTAAACCGTTGTCGTACCCTAACCTGTACCCTAAACCATCCCCGTCCCCTAATCCTAACCCTAACCCTAACCATTACCCTAGGACTTACCCTCACCCGTCCCCTAATCCTAACCCGTACACTAACACTAACCCGTACCCTAACACGTACGCTCTCCCTAAACCGTTGTCATACCCTAACCTGTACCCTAAACTGTCCCCGTCCCCTAACCCTAACCCTAAACCTAACCCTTACCCGAAGCCTTACCCTCACCCGTCCCCTAATCCTAACCCGTACGCTAACACTGACCCATACCCTAACACGTACGCTCACCCTAAACCGTTGTCGTACCATATCCTGTACCCTAAACCGTCCCCGTCCCCGTCCCCTAACCCAACCCTAACCCTAACCCTTACCCGAAGCCTTACCCTCACCCGTCCCCTAATCCTAAACCGTATGCTAACACTAACCCATACCCAACACGTACGCTCACCCTAAAGAGTTGTCGTACCGTTACCTGTACCCTAAAACGTCCCCGTCCCCTAACCCTAACCCTAACCCTAACCTTAACCCTAACCCTTACCCGAAGCCTTACCCTCACCGGTCCCCTAATCCTTACCCGTACGTTAACATTAACCCGTACCCTGACACGTACGCTCACTGTAAACCGTTGTCGTACCCTAACCTGTACCCTAAACCGTCCCCGTCCCCGTCCCCTAACCCTAACCCTAACCCTAACCCTAACCCTTACCCAAAGCCTTACCCTCACCCGTCCCCTAATCCTAACCCGTACGCTAACAGTAATCAGTACCCTAACACGTACGCTCAACCTAAACCGTTGTCGTACCCTAACCTGTACCCTAAACCGTCCCTGTCCCCTTACCCTAACCCTAACCCTAAACCTAACCCTTATCCGAAGCCTTACCCTAACCCGTCCCCTAATCCTAACCCGTACGCTAACACTAACCCGTACCCTAACATGTACGCTCACCCTAAACCATTGTCGTACACTAACCTATAACCTAAACCGTCCCCGTTCCCGTCCCCTAACCCTAACCCTAACCCTAACACTTACCCGAAGCCTTACCCTCACCCGTCCCCTAATCCTAACCCGTACGCTAACACTAACACATACCCTAACACATACGCTGACCCTAAAACGTTGTCGTACACTAACCTGTACCCTAAACCGTCCCCGTCCCCGTCCCCTAACCCTAACCCTAACCGTAACCCTAAATCTTACCCGAAGCCTTACCCTCACCCGTCCCCTAATCCTAACCCGTACGATAACACTAACCCGTACCCTAACACCTACGCTCACCCTAAACCTTTGTCGTACACTAACCTGTACCCTAAACCATCCCCGTCCCCTAACCCTAACCCTAACCCTAACCCTAACCCTTACCCGAAGCCTTACCCTCACCCGTCCCCTAATCCTAACCCGTACGCTAACACTAACCCGTACCCTAACTCGTACGCTCACCCTAAACCGTTGTCGTACACTAACCTGTGCCCTAAACCGTCCCCGTCCCCGTCCCCTAACCCTAACCCTAACCCTAAGCCTAACCCTTACCCGAAGCCTTACACTCACCCGTCCCCTAATCCTAACCCGTACACTAACACTAACCCGTACCCTAACACATACGCTCACCCTAAACCGTTGTCATACCCTAACCTGTACTTTAAACTGTCCCCGTCCCCTAACCCTAACGCTAAACCTAACCCTAACCCTAACTCTTACCCGAAGCCTTACCCACACCCGTCCCCTAATCCTAACCCGTACGCTAACACTAACCCGTACCCTAACACGTACGCTCACCCTAAACCGTTGTCATACCCTAACCTGTACCCTAAACCGTCCCCGTCCCCGTCCCCTAACCCTAACCCTAACACTAACCCTTACCCGAAGCCTTACACTCACCCATCCCCTATTCCTAACACGTACGCTAACACTAACCCATACCCTAACACGTACGCTCAACCTAAACCGTTGTCGTACACTAACCTGTACCCTAAACCGTCCCCGTCCCCGTCCCCTAACCCTAACCCTAACCCTAAACCTAACCCTTACCCGAAGCCTTACCCTAACCCATCCCCTTATCCTAACACGTACGCGAACACTAACCCGTACCCAAAAACGTACGCTCACCCTAAATCGTTGTCGTACACTAACCTGTACCATAAACCGTCCCCGTCCCCGTCCCCGTTCCCTAACCCTAACCCTAACCCTAAACCTTACCCGAAGCCTTACACTCACCCGTCCCCTAATCCTAACTCGTACACTAACACTACCCCGTACCCTAACACGTACGCTCACCCTAAACCGTTGTCGTACACTAACCTGTACCCTAAACCGTCCCCGTCCCCTAACCCTAATC